>NW_027507718.1:54322510-55522510 GCF_037356315.1 Lithobates pipiens | reverse complement strand
GACTCACCCCTTCCCCCTAGAGGGGTGTCTTGGTTCTATGTTAGAGCTTATCATGCTCTCTTTCTTTCAATATTTTAGTTATGTTTATACAAGTTGGATTTTCTTCTTTTTTTTTCACTCAATTACTTTTCATGCATTTTCTCTTTTCCTGGAGTTTTACCAGTCCCTGCAAACCCGGCAATTCACCTTAAGACCACCTGTTCATCGTACGGACAACAGCTTGCAAGACCAACTTCAAAAGCGGTTTACAGACCACACTCAATCTCGGCCTAACTGTGAGTACCTTCCCCATGGAGTGGTCATTTTACACATGCTAACACCTCTAGAAGACGTCTTCTATTCTCTTTTTATGTATACAGCACATATCACACTTTCATCCCCCGAATACTCCCATGGCCATTAACTTCTTATCTATTAATACTAAAGGACTCAACCACCCTATGAAAAGGAAGTCTATGTGGAAAGAAGCGTTATCTACTGGGTCAGACATCCTCTGCGCCCAGGAAACCCATTTCTGCCAACATGCAGCGCCTGTCTGTAAACATAAGAACTTCCCACACACGTTTTTCGCAAATGCCACTTCTAAAACGAAAGGGGTAATGATAGCAATCAGAGACTCTGTCCTTTTTAATTTACATACGGCAATTGCTGATCCTCAGGGTCGCTACTTGATTGTGATATGTGATATAAATCAAACGACTTACACCATTGTAAATGTCTACGCCCCCAATACCCGTCAAGTTTGTTTCTTTCACAAAATTATGAAGAAGGCTCGGAAACATGGCCAAGGATCGATGGTAATCTGTGGTGACTTTAATATTGTACCTGACACGTCCATTGACACTACCTCCACGTCCAAACGCGTACCCCTATCTCTGGGCAGCACACTGCATAGCGAGGATGTTTATGACGTATGGAGATGTTTGCATACAACGGAGCGAGACTTCACTTTTTTTTCTGCCCCTCACCACACATACTCGCGAATAGATTTGTTTTTGGTCGATCAACACACATTATCTAAGGCACTATCGGCATCTATCAACACCATCACGTGGTCTGACCACGCGTCTATCACGCTGTCTCTGAAAAACTCTTCTACATTTGAATCAATCCCTCTTTGGAGGGCGAACTCATACATTATGCAACTGCCTGAATGTAGATCGTATATCGAGGACCATTTGGGGGAATTTTTCTCCCTCAACGGGCCCTCGATGCCTAATAAATTTGTGCTCTGGAATGCCCATAAGGCATACATTCGGGGGATTTTTATTAAACTGGGAGCGGGGGAGAGGAGACGGAGGCAGCAGAAGATACGTGACATTACTAACAAAATTCGTGATTTAGAATCACAAAACAAACGGGCCACTTCCCAATCTTTGACTGAACAGCTCCACAGACTGAGACACGACCTGAGGCTCCTTTTACTGGACTCTTTTGAAAAACAAACAAAAAGACTAAAAATGACATATTACACTCAGGGCAACAGAGCAGGAAAACTACTTGCATACCGACTTAAAGGTCATAGACTGAAATCAAAAATTCCTTACATCCTTCACCCCACTAGTAAACACAAGATGTTACGCCCACGAGATATTGCAGACGCATTTAGCGACTATTACGGTTCCCTATATAACTTAAAAGACGACTCTACCATTACTCAGCCCTCACCCTCCTTGATTAATGACTTTTTACAACAGCTATCCTTGCCTACTCTATCCTCACAGCACGTGGAACAACTTAATACACCTTTTACGTCTGACGAAATCCTCAAAGTTATTGACTCACTTCCTGGGTCTAAATCCCCCGGTCCTGACGGTTTTTCCGGAGACTACTATAAGACGTTTAAAACGTATTTACTGCCTTGTTTGACAGAAGTGTTTAACGCTGCCGCCGCTTCCTCTTCCTTCCCACACGAAATGTTGAGTGCAATCATAGTGACTTTACCGAAGCCAGGTAAGACCCCTGATACACCAGCCAATTTCCGTCCTATATCCTTACTAAACACGGACGTGAAAGTCTATGCCAAACTTATAGCAAACCGGCTAGTAAATATTCTGCCCTGTTTAATACATCCCGACCAAACTGGGTTTACAAAAGGACGACAAACCTCAGATGCTACGAGGAGGCTGACCAATATCATCCATCTGGCTGGCGCTGGGCGGGGGCCTTCTCTGCTCCTTGCGTTGGACGCGGAGAAGGCCTTCGACAGGGTCCACTGGGGATATATGAAAGCAGTCTTAACCAAATTTGGATTCTCTGGTATGATCCTTTCGGCTATAACGGCCCTCTACTCGAATCCCTCAGCGAAAGTATACACCTCGGGTGTACTTTCTGCCCCCTTCCCAATATCAAATGGAACGCGCCAGGGATGTCCACTCTCCCCTTTGATCTTTAATTTAATTTTAGAACCCCTGGCGGAACATATAAGATCCCACCCCAATATCACTGGATTCAAAACTCGAACATCTGAACACACGATAAGCCTGTTCGCTGATGACATTATCTTGATGCTCACGAACCCTGAAAAGTCTTTGGCTTCGGTACACGACACTCTGAGACTATTTACCACGTTGTCTTATTATAAGGTTAATGAGAACAAGTCTTATATCTTGGGCATGGGCGTAGACAAGGATATGCAGTCGAGACTTAGCGCACGGTTCCCCTATAGGTGGAGTGAGAAAGGCATAGAGTATTTGGGAATCACCTTGACCCCCACATCCGGGGAATTATACACCAATAATTATATCCCCCTTCTTAAATCCTTACCATCTAAACTGCAAGCCCTTGATAAAACAGAACTCATCTGGTCAGGTAGATTGGCAGCAGTAAAGATGATAGTTTTGCCCCAACTACTCTATCTGTTCAGGTCCCTTCCCATCCCTGTCCCCAGTAAATACTTTACTGAAGTACAAGCAATAATAAACAAGTTTCTATGGAGAGGGAAAAGGGCCAGGTGGGCCTTCAAAGACTCACTGACCGCGAGAACAGCAGGGGGAGTGGGCAACATACAGATCTATGATTACTACATAGCTTCCATACTAGCTCAATTGAGGACGTGGTTCCCTGACTCACCCCCCACGCGATGGCAGGATCTTGAGGAAAATCAAATCCCCAACTCTAGCCTGTACAACTATTTACTGACCCACGTAGCCAATGCTCCCGACCTTGCCAATTTGGCCCCCTCTATAGTGGCATCTTTACGAGCTTGGAGGGTACTCCTTGCGCAAACTTTTACCGCCCCTATTTCTACTTTAAAAATCCCTCTTGGCAGTCTCAGTGTACTTATTCCCGACCTGCAAATATCTCATTGGCAAGCAAAAGGTTTAAAACACATTGAGGATCTTATGATAGGTCCAGCAATGAAAACATTTCGCACATTACAAATTGAATACGGCCTAGCAGACTTGGATAGTTATAGATACATCCAAATAAAGCATCTTTTCCAATCTTACAATATCCCAGATATACAACTCCCCTGGAGGATTGCTTTATACCTTACTAAACCCTCTACTAATCTAAAGGGGATATCTCTTTTTTATAACACCCTCAACGACAAACTAACATTCCGCAAAACTTCCAACATTCATGCTTGGGAAAAGGACTTGGGGAAAACATTTACAGAAGCCCAATGGAGAGCCGCGCTGAAAGTAGCTTACGCATCCACCAAATGCATCAACCTTTGGGAACTGACGCAAAAAATACTACGTCGTTGGTACATTACTCCCTATAAGATATCCAAATTTGCCCCCACTGCATCTCCACTTTGTTGGAGACAATGTCAACACCCCGGCACCTTGTACCATATCCTTTGGGAGTGTCCTAAAATACGGACACTTTGGAATAGGGTGTTTCACTTGTGCTCACAAATAGCACAATTTCCCATTCCTGCTGACCCAGCACTGGCCATCTTATTTCTAAACATTGATCAAATACCCCAACCAGCCAGAACGATTGTTTCCCATATTATACTGAGCACCAAACTGGCCTTAACGCGTCACTGGAAAGATCTTAACGCACCCACGTTCGGGGAAATTGTCATGACTACCAACACACATGCTATGTATGAAACCCTGTTTGCTTCAACCCAAGGTAGGCTTGGCGTGGCCAGAGCTAATTGGGAAAGGTGGACTGACTGGTTTACTAATTCTAAACTGATATGATTGTAGAGTTACAATAACTTAGACATGTGAAGGATCACGAGGTCATCTGTGTTAAAACTCCAAAACTCAAGTCTTTCTTTTCTTTCTTTATTTTTGTTCTACTACTTTACTGCCTTTTTGTTCTCTTCTATTCTTCATTTCTTCCATCTTTGTTTTACTCTATACTCGTTGAAATCATGGGTGCTCTTCACCCGCTCTATATTCTTATTTTACCTACAAGCCATATTACGCCTACCCGGATACAGTGCAGTGGATATCACCTGATTTGTTTAATGTCTCCGGGGTGGGTGGAGGTCTTCCCCCTCTGAGCACAGTGAGTACCCACTAGGGGTGCCGGAGGGTGGGCCTCTTCTCTTCTCCACACCGGGGAACAGACTAGATATATAGGATATCCTTATTATTATCTTCTGCCTATAGCTCTGATAGACCAGCTATGATGGACTTCTGCTTTTAGATACCTTCTCTACATTATATATCCTGTGCGTGTATTATGTGCTTCATATTTATACTGTAAGTGAAATTTTGCTTCACCATGTATGTAGGTATATCTCTGTTACCATATGTTAAAATTTTCAATAAAAACTTATTGCAATTAAAAATAAAATCAAAACGTATAATGCCTTGGTGTCCATATTCCTTCTGCTCAGAGAACTAATTGTGGTTAGTTTACCAACGGCAAAATGGCTGTTCACTTTGTAAGGGAAGTTGAAATTTGTAAGGGAATTCACCCTTGAGTTTAATGAATGGGGTGAAGTTTTACTTTGAAAAAATTATCCAATCACATTGCAGGAAAATAAATTAAAAAAACAATTGTAACTTCCCTTGGAAAGTGAACAGACTATTTACCTTTAATAAGTCAACCTTTTAGCCTGAACAGTACATTCACCAATTTTAGGTCTGTTGCACAGGGAATACAAGAGGACAAAAAAGAAAATCCCGGTGTTACCCAGTTAGTTACACCTTGTGACCTCACTATGTAAATAACAAAGGGGAATGAACAGCATTTTAATACTATATAAAACCGCTTGTCTGAGGTTCTACTTTAAGCCCCGACAGTCTAAAAATCTGTGAAGTTGTACTTTTCTGTCATATGTCCGCAACTAAGAAGGGCTTTTTTTTTACACTTTGACATTTTAAAGAGCAAATACGTTTTCTGCACAGAACAGAGCTGTAGGGCTAGAATCAATAAAAAATAACAGCAATCAAAAGGGTTAGAGTTCTGAAATTATTTTTTAATATGAAAAGCCAAGGATAGCACCTTTTTTCAATAGTTTACTTCTCACCTCCGGTGATATGAGTTTTTAATTTGCTGTTGTTTTACTACAATTTTTCTGTCTTCTGTCTAAACCTACAGCCATATTTTCATTTGTAAGCAAGCATTTGAAGCTTAGATATAAAGGTATCAGCTATAGTGTTCTAGTTTTTCTCCTTGAGAGAGGCAATGGAACATTTGTATGTAGAATTACATTAGCAATTAATTACTAAACTTTTTTTCTTTCTTTGCTATCACTATTATGTATTGAGGAGAAATGTAGAACATTCAGTTATGCTTTCTATTACTGCATAGCACTAAAGGTACAATCATATTTTTATTTAGTGCATGGTGAATGTAAAGCATATGCTTTGAAGTTTGCAGAGGCACGTCTAGAACCTTCAGGGCACCAGTGCAATGAACCATAAAGGTCCCCCTGACCCCCTTCTTCTTCAAAAGAACTTCTGTCAGAAACTTCCATTGCTAGTACTGGACATTAATACCCTTTCATTGGGGACAGATGAGATTCCAGTTGGAAGTGCATGATTAACTTTTTCAGATCAGTGGTGGAAGTGTACGATTAACCATTATATTGCTAGCAGATCCCTAGTGGAAATGATTTTCAACCAAATGATGGCAATGAAACGGCAATGAGACGGTTAATCATGGCTGCTCATCTCTTGTGGGCTTCCCAGGGTCCCAGGTGCTGTGATCATCCCCTCGGTGGCAGATGGCATCTCAGTTTTGGCGAGGGTAGAGGTAAGAGGATAAGTGCTAGGGGGTGCTTTTGGAGCAGAGAGGACTTGTGCTAGAAGGCGGAGGTCATGTTGCAAATCCAACTGCCCCTTTTAGAACAAGTCCTCACCCTCCCCCAAAACACTCCATCAAGTGTATCTCTGTGAACTTGTCCCCCTCACCCCCTTCCTGATCCCTCTTTCCCCTTCTCCTGAAGTCTCCATTAGAGATGTAAAATTTCCTGAATATTTGAAGCCATGAGTAAAAAACATTTGACAGTAAAAAAGTTGACATTTTGGGGGGAAAAGTTATTTGTGAAGTAGTTTTACAAACCAAAAGTCATTCTCTTACACTGGGAAGGCAAAATGTATTCATAAGAGTACAAGGAATGATGAAAGCATAGGTATGGGAGAGATCGATTGGTGAATCTCTGACTTAAGGTTGATGATTTGACTTTTTCTTTTTTATATTCTTTATTTTATTATAAATATATCAAAAAAGAAGGATATTCACAAGAATAACAATCAACATTATATATCACATTTCTTATTTAACTTACCCCTTCTCCTTATTCTTCCCACCCCCCTCCCCCTCCCTCTTTTACTTACTCTTACTCTTTTTTCCCCTTTAACTTTCCCTTACTACCCCTCTGTCCTCCCCCCTCTCCCTATACCTCCAGCAATAACATATATCCATCTTATTTCTTAAACTCAATCCAGTTTCGCCAATCCTCATGATATATCCCTACTGAGTCCTCCACTGTGTGTGTATATTCCTCTATTAATCTTACCCAATCAGAAATGTCCGATCAGACAGTGTTGTCGGATAATCCGACTGTATGTGGGCTCCATTGGACTGTTTCCAGCTGGGCTATAAAATTTTCCGACAACATGATCCGATCAGACTTTGTCCGATTGTGTGTAGAGAATTCCGATCGGACAAAATGCCATGCATGCTCAGATCAAATTCCTAGACCAAAGCTATTGGCTACTAGCCTGAACGTAGTCCCGTTGTAATGAAATAACGTCATCACGTTACGTACGGTCGGATTTTCCGACAACTTTGTCCGACCGCGTGTATGCAACACAAGTTTCGGAATCCGATGGATTTTGTTGTCAGAATGTCCAACCATGTGTACAAGGGCTAAGGGGTCCTATTTTCTCTAGAAAAGATGGATATTCATATTCTGCTTCCTTAATCAGGATTTTATATATTTTAGATATCCTTTGCTTTAGGCTTAGGGGAGCCAAGAAATTTCTCGCTTAACCTCATGTGTCCCTTTCCCCATAATGGTTGTGGTAATGATTGTATAGAATTCTGTGGTTGTGGATGTCTCCATTTATCTAGTTGTTTATTTCCCCGTTCACACATAATTTCTGCATAAGTGTACAATCTATTTCCCTTCAACACATCTTGTAATAAAATTATTTCCCTGACCTAAAGTAATTTGTGCCTAATATCGACATTAATGGTGAGTTAAAATGCCAGTGATATAACCTACTCAACCCATCCCATATCTTCAAAGTGCTCTTCATTAATGGATTTGTGCTAAACCCTAAATCTCGATAGTGTGGTGGTATCCAAACCATCTTCCCTATATCTAAATTACTTAGTGAAATTCCATTTACCCAACTTTTCTCTTCCTTATTATGAATCCAATCTATGATACGAGAAATAGTAATTGCCTACCTTTTTTTTTTTTTTTTTACTTTCAATAGTTTTTTATTATTAAGTGTTGAAAAGTAACAACAAGCAGAAAATGTAAACAAAGCTCAAAATGCAGAAAATCACTTTTACAATACACAACGAGCGGAGTAACAAGGACATAAAGAATTGGAGCGAATATGAAGAATTGTGTCAGGCGGTACATTCTTTGAAGCTTATATATAAGACAACCAGAGTAAAAATGGAACGAGCCCTAAAGTGCCTACTCTAGTGAGCTACCGTAGTTCTGTGGTGACCGTCGGGGTAGTAGCCCCGTCTAGATGAGGCCCTAATAGTCATCTAATAAGAAAAACAGTAAGCTAAACTAAAAAAAAAATAAAGAATGCCCTGAGTAGGTCAGGCAAAAAATAACAGTCCAAGTGCCCTCAGCTGGAAAACGGGTGAGGACGTAAGGGCAAGGCCCCCCCCGCCGCCCCTACAGGGCTCTCGCTGCGGAAGGGAAGGCCCCGTCCCCCACTCTCCCCACGCGCCGCCAGCTGCCGTAAAAACATTTAGGTAACCAGGAACATGTAGACAAAAGAAAATATAAAGGAAGGGGCCTGGGTGCAAGCTTATAATGGTCACATAGTTCATAAGCATCAAGGAGAAAACCTCCACCTCCTGACAACTGGGGGGAGGTGGTATATAAACCGGGGGAGTAAGTAGAAAGAAATTCAAACTTAAGCAGTCAAAATCAGACAAAATCAGGAACCTCAGTACGGAGGGAGAGAAGAAACAAGAAAAACAAAGGACTATAAAGGAAGAAACAGAGAAGAGATGGAAAGAAGAAGTAAGGGGGGGGGGGGGGGGGGAGTAAGGTCCAGGCTGAGTGTAGATAGGGGAGGTAGAGGTAGGTCCATCCAGGTCCTCCAGATTGGGCGATCAAGCAGGGGATACTCCCGGGACCAGGGAGATGTGGCAATATTTCGCCCATGGTTCCCAGATGCATTTGAAGGTTCGGATTTTGTCTAGGGTAATGCTGACTAGCTTTTCTTGAGCCATGATCCAGGAAATTTTATGCCTCACCGCTGCGATTGGGACAAAGGGCTTCTTCCAGTGAGCCACAATAGTAATTTTGGTCCCTAGTAGAATGAAGAAAATTAAAGCCTGGGAGTGTTTGTCTATCTTCTCTATTTTGAGGTTAAGAAGCGCTATCTCCGGAATTTGCGGGACTTGGACTAAAGTTACCTTACGTATCAAGTGGAAGACCTTATTCCACAAACACCGGATTTTCGGGCAAGACCACCATATATGAAGCATAGAGCCCAAATGATTACAGTTCCGAAAGCACAGCGGTGAGGCATTTGGGTAGAACTTGGCTAGGGTGGAGGGGACTCTATATCACCTGGTTATAACCTTAAGGTTCGCTTCGATCAGTGAAATATTTAAAATCCGTTTAAAAGAGTGTTGGAAGTTCGAAAACCACACATTCTGATCCCAGGAAATGTCCAAGTCTTTCTCCCAGGCTGTAGCGTAAGAGGACTTAGAGGTCGCCGTGGCCAGGGAGGCATATATGACAGATATCCCTCCCCTCTGGTCCATGGCCTCCGCACACCCAGATTCATAGGGGGTAGCTTGGGGGGGAGCAGTCTTATGGGGCCTAAGCGAGTGGAGGAAGTGCAAAAGTTGGGAGAATCTATATCGTTCAGACGGAGGCATTTGGAGTTTACTGGTGCAGTACGCCTCTGAAATGGGGCCTGCAGGGGTGAAGAAATTGCCAATTCTGAGGAGGCCCTTGTTGAGCCACCAGCTGAATGCTAGGATATTCATTCCCGGGGGAAAAGAGGGATTGTGAAACATGTGTGTAAGAGGGCGGAGGGCAGAAACAAGTGTCGTCTGTTTATGTAGTTGGTCGCACAGGGCAATAGAGTGGGAAAGAGTGGGGGCTAGGATTGAGGGCCTAAGTTTGGATGGGGACCATATGATGTAATCGATCGTGTGGCGTGGAATAGCTTGTCTTTCAATTGCAACCCAATCTGGTTTCGGACCTTTAGAGTAAACAGTAGATATTTGTGCGAGTTGCGCTGCTTGGTAATACCACCAGAGGTTAGGCAGGGCTAGGCCACCTTGGAATTTTAATCTGTATAGAATATGTTTCGAGCAGCGCCTGCCCTTAGGGTTCCAAACGAATTGGAGAATTTTGGTTTGCAGGGCTTGTAATTGGGATTTTCTTATCGGTATTGGGAGAGATCTAAATAAGTAAAGAAGACGTGGAAGTAGGGTCATCTTGATTGCATTGATGCGGCCCAACCAGGAAATGTTCTGCTTATCCCAACTAGTGAGATCAGATGTGAGCTTCCGAAAGACTGCAGGGTAATTGGAGGCGTATAAGGAGTCTATTTTGGAGGAGATGTTAACCCCGAGATATGGGAGAGATGAATGACACCAAGAAAAGGGGAAATAACTCTGTAAGCTTTCGAGGCGTTCTGGGGAGACTGTAATGTTAAGGGCCAGGGACTTCGAGGGATTCACGCAGAGGCCCGAGGCCTTGCCAAAGGTATCAAGTACAGAGAAAATGTTAGGAGTGGAGATCAGAGGAGAGGTGACATATAGTAATAAATCGTCCGCGAGAAGCGCACATTTGTGTTCCTGACCTCCGCACCTAACTCCCTTAATATCAGGGTGATTTCTAATGGTTATAGCTAGGGTTTCGATCGCTATGGCGAACAGGAGGGGTGAGAGGGGACAACCTTGTCTGGTACCTTTTTCAATTACGAGGGGATCTGAGAAACATCCCTGGAGCCTGACTTGCGTGGATGGGATCGAGTATAAGGAGCGCAATGATTGTAAAAAGTGTGGGCCAAAACCCCATCTCTGTAGTACATTAAACAGATAAGGCCAGGAGATGGTATCAAAAGCTTTTTGTAGATCTATGGACAATAGGAAACCCTCTTGACTGGGCCCACCGTCCCAGCGGGAGTTGAGGAGAGAAACTATATCAACTGTTCTCCTAATTTGGTCAGGTTCCTGTCTCCCCGGGACAAAACCCACCTGGTCTTTGTGGATATATTGGGCTATAAAGGAAGAAAGTCTGTTGGAGAGAATTTTCGTAAAGATTTTAAGGTCATTGTTGATGAGTGAGATGGGGCGGAAGTTTGAGACCAATGTGGAATCTTTGCCCGGTTTTGGAATAACGGAAATATATGCCAGGTTCAGGGCTTTGTCCAGGGGAGAGCCGGACCTGAGCGAGTTGTAGAATTTGGCCATGAAGGGGGTGAGTGACGACGCAAATTTTTTATAGTATCCATCTGAAAAGCCGTCCGGGCCGGGAGCTGAATTCTGTTTTAGGTGTTGTGACAGTGGGGTCACTTTGGACACAGGGTGAATAAAAGAAACCCCCGATATGGTCTGTAATAGCCATATTCAAGGCTGTATATACATTGTATATAGATTGGATGTATACTGTATATGGGGGTTAAGTATCATTGCTGTGAGGAATTAAGTTGTTTTGCATTTCTATTGTTCATTTAAGTCTGTCCTTGTGTGTATTGTAAAGTGCCAGACAGACTGGCTGCCAACCCTTTGTGAAAAGATGTGTATTGGGTGGGATCGTTTGAAGCCTAGCAGACGTCAGGATGAGGTGTTGAGTCTTGGGATGTGTGGGTGGAGCTGGGCCCTTGTTCATGTTAAAGCATGTGCCTTGAATTGTGTATAAAGTTACCATGTTTCTCATTAATAAAGTGAGTGAGTGCGTCTCGTCTTTTTGCCAGAGGGGTCGGCTCCTATAGGAAAGGGTCGTTTAGCTGTGGATATTGGTAGCGAGTGGATGTGTGTCTAGGAGAGGGAAGATCGTAAACGGCGTTAACCCCCTTTATATTAGGGGTGCCGTTACATTGGTGGCAGCAGTGGGATCTTCCCTCCAGTTACTGGGACACTTCAAACCACCACAGTAAATGACCAGCTATGCAGCCTGCAGGAAAGCCACAATGAAAGACTTACTTGAGAGCCGTGGAGGGACCAGTGGGACAAAGAACAAGGCCACCTTGATCAGGGAACTAACCGAGATGGATCAGAGGGATGGTGATGCAGGACCCCGGTCAGTTGAAGACTTGTTTCAGCAACGAGTTCGACAGCGGGTGGCATTATATGGTGCTAACCCATCAGAGACCGCCATACAGAATGCCATTAGAGACATCCAGCTGCAGGATGAGCGACAGGAGAGAGAACTAGAGCGGCAACATGAGCAGAGAATGGCAGAAATACGGCAATCGGAGACAACACCTAAAGATGCAGCGCCTGTCCGTAAGTTGCCCTTTCGGGCGTTCAAACTATTTAAGGAGGGAGAGGAGGAAATTGAAGCATTCCTGCAGGACTTTGAGAGACTATGCCAGATACATGAAGTACTGCCCCAAGATTGGGTCGCCTTACTGGCAAGTAATTTAACTGGCAGAGCGGCGGATGCGTATCGGGCCCTGGAGGATGAGGACGCTAAAGACTATGACCGGGTAAAAGAAGCTCTGCTAGCCCGATTTGCCATTACACCCGAAGCCAGCCGGATTAAGTTTCGAGAATCCCGGAAACAAACCCACATAACATACGTGGAGTGGGCACATCGTCTGCAGCGAGACCTTAAGGGCTGGATCCAGGGAAGCCACGCTCATACCATAGAGGACATCACCCAACTAGTACTCTTAGAACAGTTCTTTAACCACACCCCTCCGGTACTACGGGATTGGGTACGAGATAAGCAACCACGGACTGTACAGCAAGCGGCTACTTTGGCCGATGAATATCTGGACTCTCGAAGGTCAGGCGGAAGCGAGCGCTATCCACCATCTCGGCCCAGTTTATCAGCCTCTAACACAGCTTCAGCACCAACCCCAGCGGCCACTTATCCTCAGCAGCCCAGGTTCAACTCCCAGGACTATGCACAACCCATCCGGTGTTTCGGATGTAAACAGCTAGGGCACAAAAAGCTAAACTGTCCATTAAATCCAGCCATCCAGTCCCAGTCATGGAGACAACCAGCAAGGGGGAGCCCCCGCACACCCATGCCTGCGGCCCACTGCGTTGAGGAGGAAGAACATTGGGGCGTCCTGCACGAGGCTGATCCAATACAAGCAGCTAACCGGGACAACAGGCAACAACACAGGCAGACAGTCTGGGTTAATGGAACGGTAGCCAATGGCTTACGTGATAGCGGCGCTACCATGACCCTACTAAAGAACCTCATCCCAGAGAGCCAACACACCGGAGACACTGTAGCCGTAAGAGTAGCGGGAGGTACCATCTTCCGGCTACCCGTGGCCCGTGTTCACCTGGATTGGGGGGTTGGTTCGGGACACGTGAATGTGGGGGTGATGAAGGACTTGCCTGCGGATGTACTACTGGGGAATGATTTGGCCCCCCTCCTTTCTGCTTACACCCCGATGGGCCCCGATGAAGTCAACCCTGTGACTACCCGTGCACAGACACGTACTGCTGGAACCGGCCCGCTTGCTGCAGAGACCCAGGTGAGACTATCCTCCCCGACACGTACCTTAGATCAGGCGCGCCTAGGCTGGGATACCCCAGAAGCATTCGGGAGGGAAACTCGGGAGGACCCGACCTTACACAAGTATAGGGCTAAGGCAGATACTCAGGAAAGGGGAATAGATGGGGAGCTGTTTGAATGGGATGGGGATAGACTGTATAGGATCCCTAAGCCATCTCAGAGAAGTAAGGCCCCTTCGCAGAAACGACAGCTGGTGGTAACTAAGAAATACCAGCTGGAGATTCTGAGAATCGGGCATGATGTGCCGCTAGCAGGACATCTAGGGTTCCGCCGCATGGCCCATAGGATCACACAGAATTTCTTCTGGCCCAATTTTAGCCAGGATGTGCGACAATACTGCAAAACGTGTGACACATGTCAACGGATAGGGAAGAGGGGGGACCACCCTAAGGCTAAACTCATGTCCATGTCTATTATTGGGGAGCCCTTTTACCGCATAGCCGTTGACATTGTGGGTCCCCTGGCCCGGCCTAGTCCATCCGGAAAGAAGTATATTCTCACCGTGGTGGACTACGCCACCCGTTACCCAGAGGCAGTAGCTATGTCCAACATTGAAGCAGAGACAGTAGCTGATGCCCTGGTTAAGATTTTTACCAGAGTGGGGTTCCCTAAGGAGATTTTCTCTGACCAGGGAACCCAGTTTACCGCGGTACTCACCCGGCAGTTGTGGAAGGTGTGCAATATTAAGCCCTTACTGAGCTCCCCCTACCACCCCCAGACTAATGGTCTCTGTGAACGCTTTAACGGGACCCTCAAGCAAATGCTGAGGACCTTTTCGGACTCTTGCCGAGACTGGGAGAGATTCCTGCCTCACCTGTTATTTGCGTACAGAGAGGTACCCCAGGAATCTACTGGGTTCTCGCCCTTCGAGTTACTCTATGGGAGAAGGGTCCGCGGACCCCTCGATCTCATCAGAGGACACTGGGAGGGAGAGACAGAGCAAGAAGGGACCCCCATAGTACCCTATGTTCTGGAACTCAGGGACCGCATGGAGCAACTGTCTCTGATGGTAAGAGAGAATCTCCAGGCGGCCCAGGGAAGACAGAAGAGATGGTACGACCGGGGGGCCCCACAGCGGGTCTTCCAGGTTGGGCAGAAGGTCTTAGTGCTCAAGCCTGTGAAGACCGACAAGATGCAGGCATCTTGGCAGGGCCCGTATAAAGTAGTAGCCCAGGTATGTGATACTACCTATGTCATTGCCAGCTGTGCAGATGAAAGAATCCAGAAAACCTTTCATGTGAACATGCTGAAGGAGTTTCAGGAACGGCAGGAGGATGTTGCTGCAGTATGTGCCCCTGCTGCGGACGACTCAGAAGGTTTACCCCTCCCTGACTTACTAGTGAGAGAGCCCCAGACTGACCTCATTAGCCTTGTACAGCTAGGAGACCGGTTAAGCCCCACAAAGAAGGAACAGGCTAAGCGGCTTCTGTGGGAGAAACAGGTGACGTTCTCCCAAAGACCGGGCTATACGACCTTGGCTGTACATAAGGTAGAGACCCCTGTACAAGCACCCCTCCGCCAGCCCCCCTACCGTATCCCTGAAGCAGTCCGAGAGGAAATGCGGAAGGAGATACAGGAGATGATTCAGTTAGGAGTCATTGAGCCTTCTGACAGCCCTTGGGCCTCGCCTGTAGTCCTGGTGCCTAAGAAAGACGGGACTACCCGGTTCTGCGTGGACTACAGGCGACTCAACGAGAAGACCACCACCGATGCCTACCCGATGCCCAGGGTAGACGAACTACTAGATCGTATAGCCAGGGGACGTTATTTAACTACAATAGACCTGTGTAAAGGTTATTGGCAGATCCCCCTGGCCGAGGATGCTATCCCCAAGTCGGCATTTGTTACCCCATTTGGCCTGTACCAGTCTAAGGTCATGCCATTTGGAATGAAAAATGCCCCGGCGACCTTCCAACGTATGGTGGATAGGCTCCTCGATGGCTTCCAGGATTTTGCATGTGCATATCTGGATGACATTGCGATCTACAGTGGGTCTTGGGAGGAGCACCTGGTTCACGTAGGAGTGGTTCTGGACAAAATTCGGGCCGCAGGCCTGACCTTGAAACCAGACAAGTGCCATCTAGGGATGGCGGAGGTGCAGTACCTGGGACACCGAGTGGGGTGTGGGAACCAGAGACCCGAGCCAGCCAAGGTAGAAGCAGTAGCTAACTGGCCCACGCCCCGTACTAAGACCCAGGTATTGGCCTTCTTGGGAACTGCAGGGTACTACCGACATTTTGTCCCTAATTATAGTGCTATCGCCAAACCCCTGACTGACCTGACGAAAAAGAATTTACCTAGGCAAGTCCTCTGGTCTCCAGCTTGTGAATCCGCGTTTCTAGCCCTCAAGCAAGCACTCCTGTCTTGGCTGCCCCAGTACCTAACAAACGTTTTCTTGTCCACACAGATGCTTCCATGTTTGGACTGGGGAAGGTGCTGAGCCAAGTTGGGGAGGATGGAGGAGAACACCCTGTCGCATACCTGAGTAGAAAACTATTACCCCGGGAAGTGAGCTATGCGGCAGTGGAGAAGGAGTGTTTGGCCCTGGTCTGGGCCCTTAAAAAACTGAACCCTTACTTATACGGACGGGAATTTTCACTGGTCACCGACCACAACCCATTGGTCTGGCTTAACCGGGTCTCCGGAGATAATGGCAGGTTGCTGCGGTGGAGCTTAGCCCTACAACCTTACAACTTCACCATCAGCTACCGACCCGGTAAGCAAAAACGGCAATGCTGATGGGTTGTCCCGGAAAACCGACGCCCTCCCGGGCTCCTAGTGTAATGTTGATGGGTTATCCAGTATTGGAAGAATGGACCCATGGACTAACTGCGGAGTCAACCCGTCTGGGGTCCCCTCCTCTGTTAGTCCCCTGCCGAAAGGGGAGATGTGTGACAGTGGGGTCACTTTGGACACAGGGTGAATAAAATAAACCCCCGATATGGTCTGTGATAGCCATATTCAAGGCTGTATATACATTGTATATAGATTGGATGTATACTGTATATGGGGGTTAAGTATCATTGCTGTGAGGAATTAAGTTGTTTTGCATTTCTATTGTTCATTTAAGTCTGTCCTTGTGTGTATTGTAAAGTTCCAGACAGACTGGCTGCCAACCCTTTGTGAAAAGATGTGTATTGGGTGGGATCGTTTGAAGCCTAGCAGACGTCAGGATGAGGTGTTGAGTCTTGGGATGTGTGGGTGGAGCTGGGCCCTTGTTCATGTTAAAGCATGTGCCTTGAATTGTGTATAAAGTTACAATGTTTCTCATTAATAAAGTGATTCCTACTACAGAAGAGACAGAGTGCGTCTCGTCTTTTTGCCAGAGGGTCGGCTCCTATAGGAAAGGGTCGTTTAGCTGTGGATATTGGTAGCGAGTGGATGTGTGTCTAGGAGAGGGAACATCGTAAACGGCGTTAACCCCCTTTATATTAGGGGTGCCGTTACAGGTGTGTTATGACTCCCAAAACTTCTGCTTCAGAAATCGGATCTTCCAGAAGATCCGAGTGATCCGAAGAGAGCTTCGGTAGAGGGACTGAGTCCAGGAAATCATCTAGTTGGGATAAGGGGACAGGATGGTCATCCTTATATAGGGAGCTGTAAAACTTATGAAATGTTTCCATGATGCTGAGTGGGTTATGAGACAAATCACCCGAGAGGGTACGAATTTTGGGGAAGGTGTGGACGCGTGGTCTTGGGGTCAACTTCACTGCTAGTTTGGTTCCTATTTTGTCCGTTTGAGAGTAGAAGCGAGCTCCGGACCATCGCAGTTGTTTCTCTGCCACAGTGATAAGAGCTAAGTTTAATGTGGTTCTGGCCGATTCAATGGAAAGTAGCGATGCCCTGGTTGGGTCGCGTTTATGCGCTTTACTGAGGGAGGGAAATTCCCTGGTGAGTTTGTCTATTTCATTCTTCCTTCCCTTCTTAAGCTGGGAAGAAATTTGGATAATCTTACCCCTGATTACCGCCTTGTGGGCTGCCCATAGGGATTCTGGGGATATTGAGTCAGTGTTATTCAGTGTGAAATATTCCTGGATGTTCCGCTGAATGGATGCGCAATGGGCCGGGTCACTTAAAAGAGCCTCATTTAGACGCCAGGTGAACCTGTGTCCCGAATCGTATGTTCGTTTTAAATGAACTATGACCATAGAGTGGTCCGAGATGGGGAAGTCCCTAATCAAAGCTTTAGACGTGGCAGGGATGTTGTGGGATTGGATGAAGATGTGGTCAATTCTTGTGTAGAGTTGGTGGGGGGCAGAAAAGTGGGTGTAGTCTTTTGATCTAGGGTTCAGTTCCCTCCAGATGTCCACCAGACCCAGAGTATATAATGAGGAGGCGATTTTAGTGCTCTGTCCAGGGGGTCTCCGAGATTGGGGAGCTCCCTTGGATGATTTGTCTAGGGAATGATCGAAGGGGAGGTTAGTATCCCCTCCCATTACAGTTTTCCCTTCCAGCAGTGGGCTAAGAGTGGACAGCATGGAGGAAAAGAAGCCTGCCTGGTTCTTGTTTGGGGCATAGTAGGAAATAAATGAATATACAGAGCCCTCAATAGAGCCTTTGACCAAGATATATCTACCCTCCCTATCACTGAATGTGAATGAATGGGAGAAGCGCACGTTTTTGGCAAAACATATTGCAACGCCCTTTGTCTTATTAATCGCATTGGATAGGAAAAATTGGGGATAGTGTCCAGAAAGAAATGAAGGGGTGTAGGATTTTGGAAAATGAGTTTCCTGCAATAGCAGCACGTCTAGGCGTTGGGAGTGGTAAAGATTAAAAATTTTACGACGTTTGACTGGCGAGTTTAGACCCTGTACATTGTGTGTAACAATCTTCAGATTGTTAGACAGTTTGGAATCAGAGGCCATGGACCAGAGTTAGAGAGGTGTGCTGTGTGTGGGAGGATCTTACCCTGATCTCCTGGGATGAGAAGCTGAGGATGAACAACGCTACCATTGGGTTCCAGGAGCATAGTGATGTAGGAAGAGCTGGGTTTCTGGAGGACCTGGATGGGAAGGAAGAAGAAGAGACAGAGACAGCAAGGAGGGCAGATATCGAGGCACCTGAGAAGAGAAGACACAACATTATAAAGACCAATTGTAACCTATAAAAGAGCATATTGCATAAATGCAGCCTAACCAAGACCGAAGTCTTCCGACCGGGTGGGGAGGCTGCGCCCCAACCCATGTCACATACCCATAATATGACTATAAAAAAAGAAGGAAGAGCAGAAGCCCCAAAAAGGGGTTCTTATCAAAGTCTCCGAGTGGGGAAAAAATACCACCCTGAGAGAGAGGAGGCGCGGAGCAGCCGCTCCGACCCATCCGCCAGTAAAAAAAAACCTGAGCTAGGAGGAAAATTGGATTAGACGGGGATAAAATAAAAAAAATAATAAAAAAAAGGGGGGGGGAGGGGGGAACACACAAAATATGAGGCGAGACTAGAACAAAGAAAAAGTTCCTTCGGAGGCGCCAGTCCGTTGCAAACCAAGTAGAAGCGCAGGAGTCCATCCCCGCCCCCCCCTAGAATAGGGGGGGGCGGTGAGGGGCTCCAAGGAACAGGCTTTACAATAACTGGGAACTTATGATAAAGATAACAAGCAATAATGTCTGTAAGGTAAGTCAGTCAGGAGACATCAGACCGGACTTAGGTTGCAGTCCGGGCTGCGGTGCCGACCCCTAAACAGGAGAAAAATGCACGCACAAAAAAAAAGAGGCAGGCAATGGAAAAAGAAAAGGGGCAGAGTGATGAGATGTCCTCAGGTTGGGTGGCCATCTTTCGATCGTTTTGCTTGTTGCTTCTGCCAGAGGGGTTTGGGAGGGCTCGTCGGGGGAGGTCTCTTCGTTGAAAGGGAACGTTTCAAATCCAGCGGGGGGATAGGAGTAGTAGAGATGAGGCCCAGGCGAAGTAAGATGCGTTCACCATCAACAAAATTGGCAAAACTGTAAGATTTATTCAGATAGGAGAAATTAAGTCTAAACGGAAAGGCCCATTTGTATGGGATTGATTTCTGGGACAGGACCTGCAGAAGAGGCTTCAGAGATCTCCTTTTCTGAATCGTGTAAGGGGAGAGGTCCGCAAATAGCTGAACTGGGTGTCCTTGGAAAGTCAGGTTATCAGACTCCCTGGCCTTGCGCATTATATCCTCTTTAACTTTGAAAAAGTGCGGCTTGACAACAATGTCTCTAGGGAGGCCATCTTGTCGGGGGGGTTGCAGTGCCCTGTGAGCACGGTCCAGTTCCAATCTATGATCCTGAACATCAGGGAGAAGGCTCTTGATAAAGGACCGAACCACCGAGTCTGTGTCTTTAAATGTTTCGGGAATTCCTCTGAGCCTGAAATTATATCTGCGATTCCTGTTTTCAAGGTCATAAATTTTAGAGTAAGTGGTTTCAAGCTGATCATGGAGATCCTGTATTCTGTCAGTATTTTGTTGGGCCATGGCGATCGTCTGGTCAGTTTTTAATTAGATCGCTTCTATTCTGGAGCCCAGGTGCTGCAGATCTGCCTGTATTATGGATGTAATCTGCGATGCATTTTGGGTCAGGCCTCTGGAAACCATGGAGGAGAAGGTTTCCATCAGAGATGAAAAGTCTGAGGGGGCCACTGGAAGAGGCTTGAGATGAGCCCTAGGGGGATCGGGGGTGGCTGAGAAATCCTCCATTGGAGTGAGTGGGGAGCCATTGATAGTTCTGCCCAGTAAAGATTCCGTAGAGGAGGGAGATAATAAGGGCGGCTGTATGTTACTCACAGTAGGCAGATGACATTCCTCGCACTGTGGAGTCATGGAGGGCGGATCGGCGATGGATTTGTCCGGATCCGGCTGAAGGTCTCGCGCTGCTCGGGCGGTCGTCATCTTGGAGAAGGCCGCAGGCTGCGGATCGGTGGCCAGTTGTTTGTTTAGGCAGCGTCTGGCCGTGTTCCCGTTCATGCGGGGGGGTCGATCGGAGCCTCGGGGAGCCGCGGGGTGATCGGCGCGGTCAATCTCCAGCTAGTGTTGGCTGCAGCAGGGTGAGCGGGTCGGAGCGGAGCGGAGCACTCAGGACATGCGACCGTCCATGGAGCCGCCGCGCATGCGCCTCGCCTGATTATACTTTTTAAAATCCAGTGCTGCTAATCCTGCCATCTCTTTTTCCTTAACCAATGTTGCATATGCAATCCTAGGGCATTTGTTTGCCCACATATATTTTAATACCATTGATTTTAGTTTCCTAAAATAATCCTAAGGAGGTGTTATTGGAATCATTTGAAAAATATATAACAGCATTAGTAGTATAAACATCTTCACAGCGTTTACTCTCCCAATAAATGAAAGAGTTTTATATCTCAAGATGTTCAGTTGTTCCTTAATTTTATTAAGCATTGTGATATAATTAGCCTTAAATAATGCCCCTAGGGATGCCATCAATTTTATACCCAAATAACCCAACTCCTCCTTAAACCATAGAAAGGGAAATTTGGGTTGTATTGCCTGCTGCTCTTTCCACTATGTAGTTATATTCAAAATCTCAGATTTGGACATATTTATTTGGACATATTTTGAAGTTTGTCACCTTTCCATACAGACTCAGCTCCTCTAGAACTATTGAAATTGTTGTCCTGGGGTTGGAAATATAAAAAAGCAAGTCGTCCGCATATGTGGCTACTCTATACTCCCTTCCCCCTACTCTGACTCTTTAATATCAGGATTTTTATGAATAGCAGCAAATAGTGGTTTCAATGCTATTATAAACAACAATGGAGAGAGGGTGCATCCCTGTCTTGTCCTGTTAAACAATTCTAGGGGAGAGCATAAATTCCCATTTATTCTAATTTTAGCCGTTGGGTGGTGGTAAAAAGTCGATACCCATCCCATCATCCTTTCACCCACACCCAAGTGTCTCAATGTTTCAAACATAAAACCCCACTCTACCCTGTCAAACGCCTTTTCGGCATCTATTGACAGTAGTACGACTGTGGTCTCCCCCCTTCTTACTTCATATATCAGGAACATAAACTTTAGGGAGGTATCCCTCCCCTCTCTCCCCGCCCACAAGTCCTACCTGATCATTATGGATCCAACTTGGTAACAAAGGTTTCAAACCTTCCAATATTATTCTGGCACAAATATTAATGTGTTTAACAAAGATATTGGCCTATAACTCCCTGGGGATGCAGGGTCCTTCCCTTCTTTTAAAATAAGGGTTATAAAGGGACAGTAATGACTCCTCCCAGAGGGTCTCTCCTTCTGCCAGTGTGTTCAATTAATCGCACAGCACAGACATATATCTTGTGTTAGCCTGTGATTTGAGATATCAGCTCCTACATTTTTCGCCAAACCATTGGCTTCCTGGGGGAAATGATATTGGCTTGTACTAAAGTGAACAAAAGAGGACAAAGTAAGAATAAATAACAGAACAATTTACTTCAAAAACATAATAGTCTCAATTCAGAATGCATGGCACGGTCACCCCCCTAAAGCCACTAAATCAGAAGAAGCACCAGCAACATATACCCCCAAATCACAGAGGCCACAAGAGTGGGGGACAGGGAACCCCCAAATACCGACAGGCACTCCCAACCAGGAGCCGGGTCTATTGCTGCAGAGGGCGAATAAAAACCTAACAATAAAATATAGTGTTCATTGATTATTAAATATTTTTAGGATAGAAAAATCCCAAAATTAGAAGGGGCTAACATAGCCTCAATTACTTACAATTATATACGAAAATCTATTTTGAAGCAGGGGCACTGAGAAACAGGTGTAAAATGACTAGAAGATCACTAGGATTGCAACTAATTGAATATGGCAGAAAGGCTTAGAAAAAAAAAAAAAATTATACTAATGATCCTTCACAAACAGCAGTGTACTGTTATTAATACAGCACACTAGGGTGCAGCAAAAAACTAGACAAAAATATCACCTATATTTGCAATGAAAGCAAACTGCCGAACATATTTGCCCAGTCAAGGGGCTGATGTAGAATTTACGTAACTGAAGGGATAACTGAGCTAACAATCAGCTAAGAAAAAAAGAAATAAATTATTTTTGCTAACCTTTTAAAGGAGAAAAAAAGCACATTAGAACTGCAAAAGAGCCCCATAGAAAGGAAAAACATACCTGGCGTCATGTAGCTACACATGTCAGTGCCCCTGAGTCCACCAAGAAATGTGGTGAACAGACAGGTAAATATAGGCCCCCACACCTGATCAGCAGCAAGCTGATCAGTGAGAGGGCACTCAAAGCTCTTGCACATGCGCCAAAGCAATTTAGACAGCGCGCCTACAATCCCCATAGTGCAGAGCATCAGCATCTGAGTACTGCAAGGCGCACAGCCATGCACACAAAGAAAAGGCTCAGGCGCATGCGCATACAAGCCACACCGCTGAGCGCACTCAATCCCCACACTGCAGAGCATGCCAGCATCACATGACAGTAGCCAAGGAGCTAAAACATGCCCCACAGTACAGCGTCCATTACACGCTTGGCAAGTGTGTCAACCAGCACATGCGCACTGCCGTTAGATATGGGCATGGGCATAGATGTAATGATAGGGGATTGGGCTGCAGCAAAGAGCTATAAAAGGGCTGATACTGTATAATACAGCTACAGTCCTTGGATGTCCATGCATCAAACAGTGGCGCAATGGACGGTGGCCCGATTTCTCTCAGCTACAGTCGGACAGTCTGGACTACCTTTTTTCTGCGACTGTATTTGTACAGTGTTTTCTTTTTTGTATGAAGTATGATTATATGTGGCACGTTGATTTTTAACACATGATTATGATTTAAGTTTTGATATTAGGATAATTGTCATTTAAAAAATATATATATTTTTTTGTATTAATTTTCCCTGTGTTTTTGCACTGCTTTAAGTGATCGTGTACTTTTATTACATAATAATAATTTTTTGAGCATGTGTTTGCTTCAGAGTGCCTGTCACACTCGATGGCCCCCTCTTGTCCACACTTTGGGAGTGCATCCGCTGTTGGGCCCTATGCGGTGTGCCTGTGTGGGGTTCGGGGGGGCCCCCAATCGAGCCATCATCCATTGCACCGCTGTTTGCTGCATGGACACCCAAGGGCTGTAGCTGTATTATACAGCATCAGCCCGTTTATAGCTCTTTGCTGTAGCCCAATCCCCTATCATTACATCTATGTGCATGCCTATATCTAACGGCAGTGCGCATGCGGTGGTTGACACACTTGCCATTTGCGTAATGGCCGCTGTACTGTGGAGCGTGTTTTGGCTCCTTGGCTGCTGTCATGTGATGCTGGCATGCTCTGTAATGTGGGGATTGTGTGCGCTCGGCGATGTGGCTTGCATGCGCATGCGCCTGAGCCTTCTCTTTGTGCACATGGCTGTGCGCCATGTAGTACTCATATGCTGCACTATGGGGATTGTAGGCACGCCATCTAAATTGCTTTGGCACATGCGCAAGAGCTTTGAGTGTCTGCTCACCGATCAGCTTGCTGCTAATCAGGTGTGGGGGGCCTATATTTACCTGTCTGTTCACCTCATTTCTTGGTGGACTCAGGGGCACTGACATGGGTAGCTACAGGACGCTAGGTATGTTTTTCCTGTCTATGGGGCTCTTTTGCAGTTCTAATGTGCTTTTTTTTCTCCTTTAAAAAGTTAGCAAAAATATATATTTCTTAGCTGATTGTTAGCTCAATTGTCTCTTCGGTTACATAAATTCTACATCAGCCCCTTGACTGGGCAAATATGTTTGGTAGTTTGCTTTCATTGCAAATATAGGTGAGATTTTTGTCTTGTTTTTTGCTGCATCCTAGTGTTCTGTATTAATGACAGTACACTGCTGTTTGTGAAGGATCATTAGTATGATTTTTTTTTCTTTCTTAGCCTCTCTGCCAGATTCAATTGGTTGTAATCCCTATTCTCAGTGATCTTCTATTCATTTTACACCTGTTTCCGCTCACCGGTCAGCTTACTGCAGATCAAGTGTGGGGGGGCCTATATTTACCTGTCTGTTCACCTCATTTCTTGGTGGACTCAGGGGCACTGACATGTGTAGCTACAGGATGCCAGGTATGGTTTGCCTGTCTATGGGGCTCTTTTTCAGTTCTAATGTGCTCTTTTTCTCCTTTAAAAAGTTACTAAAAAGATTTTTTTTCTTCTTTAGCTGATTGTTAGCTCAATTGTCTCTTTGGTTACGTAAATTCTACATCAGCCCCTTGACTGGGCAAACATGTTCGGCAGTTTGTTTTCATTGCAAATATAGGTGAGATTTCTGTCTTGTTTTTTGCTGCACCCTAGTGTGCTGTAGTAATGACAGTACACTGCTGTTTGTAAAGGATCATTAGTATGACTTTTTCTTTTCTTTCTAAGCCCTTGTACACACTGTCAGACATTCCGCTGGACAATGTCCGATAGGACCATGTTGTCGGATAATCCGACAGTGTGTGGGCTCCATCAGACTGTTTCAGTCGGAGTATCCGACGGACCAAGTTTTCCAGCTGGGCTTTAAAATTTTCCGACAACATGATCCGATCGGACTTTGTCCGATCATGTGTAGAGAATTCCGATCGGACAAAGTGCCACGCATGCTCAGATCAAATTCCCAGAACAAAGCTATTGGCTACTAGCCTGAACGTAGTCCTGTCCTAATGAAATAACGTCATCACGTTAAGTACGATCGGATTTTCTGACAACTTTGTCCGACTGTGTGTATGCAACAGTTTCCGACGGATTTGGTTGTGGGAATGTCCGACCGTGTGTACAAGGGCTTAGCCTTTCTGCCAGATTCAATTGGTTGCAATCCCTATTCTTAGTGATCTTCTATTCATTTTACACGTTTCTCAGTGCCCCGGCTTCAAAATAGATTTTCGGATATAATTGTAAGTAATTGAGGCTATGTTAGCCCCCTTCTAATTTTGTGAGTTTTTCTATCCTAAAAAATATTTAATAATCAATGAACACTATATTTTATTGTTTGTGTTTTTATTTGCCCTCTGCAGCAATAGACGCGGCGCCTGGTCGCGAGTGCCTGTCGGTATTTGGGGGTTCGCTGTCCCCCACTCTTGGGGCCTCTGCGATTTGGGGGTATGTGCTGCTGGTGCTTCTTCTGATTTAGTGGCTTCTATTGGGGGGGGGGGGGGGTGACCGTGCCATGCATTCTGAATTGAGACTATTATGTTTTTGAAGTAAATTGTTCTGTTATTTATTCTTACTTTGTCCTTTTTTGTTTACTTTAGTACAGGCATATATAATTTCTCTGAGGAAACCAATGGTTTGGGGAAACATGTAGGAGCTGATATCTCAAATCACAGGCTAACACAAGATATATGCCTGTGGGATTATTTTTGGTTGCTTAATAGCTGAATAATCAATTGCTTAGTACCCATTGTATAAACTTTTGTTTATGTCATATTGTCTGTATTTGTTGAGTGTTTTTGTATTTTTGTCATTAAAATAAAATTATATTGTTAAATATTTTTATACATCTATAGTGTCCCTGTCGTTTTTGGCACCACAATAATCCCTTTCCTCCTCCTTCCCTTCCCGTTTACACAATAAATCCAGTAACAGGGAAGAGGTGCCGTATTCATTGAGGTTCTTCCAGCCACACCCCCCACCCCTTTCTCCGTGGTTGCTTTGATGTCTGCTAATTGATGTTCTATTAATACTGTATATAGTCGGTCCTTGAAAATGTCCCATGGACAGAGGAGAAGAAAGTAAAATCTTGTTTCCCTGGATATCTAATCCTCCAAGCATATAGCAGCTGGAAATCTAGCAGCATTTTTTTTTATTGCCCTTTGCCTTTTGCAAGGAACTATACTCAAGTTTAAATCACCTTCTATTATCAATTTACCCTCTTTAATGGCTTTGAGTTTTCTGAATGTTCCCCTTAAGAATTTATCAGGTTCCCTATCTGGGGAATAGATATTTGCAATTGTGCATTCCATGTTAAACAAGACAGCCTAGAAATCCCCATTGATATATGTCGATATATGTTCAAAATCCTCAATTGTTCAGTTAGGGCCGGTTCACACTGCGGGCGATGCGAGGCGACACCGACTTGCCTCACCGCGACCTGCCGCGACCTCAGCGGCGATTTGCAAATGACTTCTGTATAGAAGTCAATGCAAGTCGCCCCGAGGTCGCCCAAAAGTAGTACAGGAACCTTTTTTCTGAGTCGGAGCGACTCGAGTCGCTCCTCTCAGAACGGTTCCATTGTACAGAACGGGGGCGACTTGTCAGATCGCGGCGAGGCAAGTCGTGTCGCCTCGCATCGCCCGCAGTGTGAACCGGCCCTTAAGGGTTTAAGGAGTCTCCTTCTCCTTAAAGTCTCAGTGGAAAGATCTGAGAAAATCTGTAGCTCAGCTCATCCATAGGAGATTCCTGCTGAATTCCGCATTTTCTCCATAATTTTAGATTTCTCTTCAGCATAGTGAAACCTCACTATCACATCTCTTGGATTTTCTGTCTTCTGGGTGTTATATCTTGTAATCCTATGCACTCTACCAATTATCAATACATCTGCCATTTCTCTCTCTGATAAAGGGTTAAACAATTCCTTGCATTACTTTTGTCAGTTCCTCATTGCTTTACTTCTCTGGGAGACCATTTATTTGCAGATTTTTAAGTCTGTTTTGATTCTCTTGGTCCTCCAACTTATATAGAAGAGCTCTGTTTGTTTTCTGCAGAGATTTTATCTGTTCATTTATTTCCTCCAGTCTCTGATCGTAGTCATCCAGTCTTCCCTTTATCTCCTCTACCCTTCCTAGAACTTGCCCGATATCTGACTTTACTGCGGCAATATCTACTTTTAATTATATCTCCATTTTTACCAGTATCTCTGCCAGCATCTCTTTAATTTGGGAGACACCCTCCTGACTTCCCATGGGTTGAAATGTTTCTTCCATTAGTGTTTCACCTCCTCCTCTCTTCTTTTGCACCTAATTTTGAGCTTTAATACCTCCCAAGGGATTATGCCCATTACTTTTTCTCAGACTTATTCTCCTCCAGAACTTTCTGCCTAGTAATTCCTGTTCATGGTGCAATCACCTGCTTAGGGCTGCAATGTCCATCCTCTGCTATACTGGTATCTGATGACCTATAGCACTGAATGCCTCTTGAGTTTGGAGCAGGCAAAGCTCCTTTTTCCTGTGTTTTTTTTTTCATTAGGTTTTTATTAGAAATTTTTATAGTACACTCTTAAAGGTACAATTATAACAGAGTAGAGAATAATACACACAAGAAGAGCCGAGAGGATTGTTTCAGTATTGAAGCTTATATTCTATAAAAAGAGCCATATATACTAGTGTTGCATTGCCTCTAGATGCCCCCATGGAAACATACTGCATCCAGAGGACGAGACAACATTGTAAGCTTTCCAGTATATACCGTAATACAGCTTTATCCTTATAATCCAATACAGTCAGCAATTAAAGTTATCATATTTAGAAGCTCGCTCTAGTTATGATTAAATGTTGCATTAGCACTTGCACCAGGCAGTGTAAATTTAACAAAGAGAGGAATAAGAAATAGAAACAAACTCAAAGAAAATGGATGGGACATTCACACTGCATTCTGCTCCCAGGGCATAGGGAGGGACTAAAACAAAAGTCTGTTACTTTCATACCAATCCGTCCATGGCTTCCATACTTTATGTTTGGGCCCGAGTTTGTTTTGAGATGCCAAGAACATGGTTTCGTAGGTAATATGTAGGTTAACTACATCTATAAAATGTGGGGGTTCAGGGTTTTTCCATTGCCTAGCTACTTCTAGATGTGCGCTTAAAAGGATTTGGGATACAACATTTCTGTAGTAGGGGATGATAGTATCTATCCCTAAAGATATTATTGCGAAACTCGGTTCATGTGGTATTCGAGAGCTAGTTATACTACATAAGGTTCAAAATTTTCACTCTTCACCCGCACCAGTAGTTTCTCAGCTTTGGACAGGTCCAAAATATATGCTTTGTCTCTAGCAAAGCGGGGACTCACATGGATCAAAGCCGGCTAGCCTAGTGGGAGTTAAGTACCATCTCAACAAAAGTTTTTGGAACAGCTCCCACAGATTGGCACTCCTGGTGGCTTTATAAACAGACAAAATGGCGTGTTTCCATTGAGCCAGTGTCCAAGAGTTCTGTAGGTCTATTTCCCATGTTCTCATAGAGGGAGTTTTACTAAGCACATTTTTCTGCTGAAGGAAGCCATAAAACAGGGATATACCTTTAATAGAAGTGTTGAAGTTATTAAAATACAATAATATCTCCCAAGGTATAGTGGTAGACATGTTTGTAGTAGAAGCTAAGAGGTACAAAATTTGGGTAAAAGCTTAATAATCTCTGGGTTCTAAGTTGTATTCAATTTGGAGTGATCTGAAGGTTTTAATAGTGGGTCCAACCTTTACGTCTGAAACAGTAGCTATGCCCTTAGACTAACAATGTTTTATATTTAGATTGGGGATTAACAATTGGAGGCTCGTAATAGGGCGATGGATGTCCTTAGTATCTACACTGCCAGTATTAGCAATCACCTTCCACATTTGGAGGGAGGCTACCATTGTGGGTGGGTGGGTTCGGTGGGTAGTGCTTCATAAGCCTGTTTGACAGCAGTAAGTCATACAATTTAGAGTTGGGAGACTAATACGACTCCAGTTTTGCCAACGTGGGGTATGATTTCCTGGGAACAAATATTTTAATTGGGCTAATATCGCTGCCGCATGATAGTCTTTAAGAAGTACGTGCTCTACTCCGCCGGCCCTTCTGGATCTGATTAATTTTTGAAAAGCACACCTAGCCTTTTTCCCTTGCCAGAGGAATTTGTTTATTATTGATTGTGCTGTTTTGAAGAAGCTTCCTGGGACTAGTACAGGTAGGGTTCTAAATAAGTAAATAAATTGGGGCAGTACCACTATCTTAACGCTCACAAGCCGACCAGACCAAGTTGACTCTGTCCTATATAATTCTTGGAGCTTCAAAGTAAGTTTATGGAGAAGTGTTGTGTAGTTATTTCTTATCAAATTATCTACCTTCCCTGTCAATACAATTCCCAAGTACTTTATCCCTTCTTCTTTCCATATATAGGGGAATTGTGTTTTAAGTTTGTTGCAGGTGAGGTCATCAATTCCTAGACCCAACACATAGGACTTGCCATCATTGACTTTGTAATAAGAAATCTGGCTAAACAGCCTCAGTGTTGCATGCGTTGCAGCTAAAGAGGGGCTCACCTCCGTCATGGTCATGACCACATCGTCCGCAAATAGGCTGAGTGTTTCTGCATACCTATGGGAAATCCTGTTATGTTTGGGTGCGTTCTAATGCAAATGGCTAGGGGTTCCATCACTAGGTTAAATATCAAGGGGCACAAGGTGCACCCTTGACTTGTTCCATTGGATATATTAAATGGGGCTGAGAGAACACCAGATATGTAGACCATAGCTGACGGTCTAGAATATAGAGGTAGGATAGCAGACAGTACCCCACCTGAGAATGCAAAGGACTCCAATACCTTGATCAGGTACGTCCAGTGCACTCGGTCGAAGGCCTTCTCTGTGTCCAAAGATAGGAGCAGAGAAGGCCTTCATTGTACACATGCTAAGTGTATAATATTGATCATGCGATGCGTAGCATTCTAGCATTTTTCATAAATCCAGTTTGATCTGGATGTATAAGGGTAGGAAGTATGCCTATGAGGCGTAAAGCTATGATCTTGGCGTAAAGTTTTAAGTCAGTATTTAATAATGAAATCGGTCTGAAATTTGATTGGGAAGTGGGCTCCCTCCCTGGCTTGGGCAATGCAACAATTAAGGCTTCCAGCATTTAATGTGGGAAGGAGGAAGAGGCAGCCACAGATTGAAATATTTGCAATAGCAAGGGGGATAGCTGGGTCTTAAATTCCCTGTAATACTCTCCGCTAAACTCATCCGGTCTAGGTCCATTTGTTTGTTGGGAGGGATTCAATAGCCTTGTTTATTTCTGTTTCACTAAATGCCAGGTTCAAGAATTACAACTGATCTGGTGTTAGTTTAGGTATGGGCAACTTATATAGAAATTTGTAGATAACCTCAGGAGTGGGTTGAGTGGTAGAGGGATCATCTTTTAGATTGTACAACATACCATAATAAAGACTAAAGGCATCTGCAATTTTTTTGTGGATGGTATACTTTTTGTTCGGTTCTCGGGTGGATTATACTGTATATTGTACCTTATGTTTGTACCTATGACCTTTAAGGGTCTGAGCTAAGAGTTTCCCGGCTTTATTACTGGTGGAATAATGATTAATCTTTAGTCTTTTAGTTGTTTTTTAAAAATTTTCAAGTAAGTATGATTGGAGTTACATTCGTAGTGTCATTAATTTCTGGGAAAGGGCTAAGGAAGGCTTATGTTTGTTTTGTGTTTCTAAATCTGTAATTTCTCTCATCAGCTCATTAAGGTGCTGCTGCCTCTGCCTCCTAGCTCTTGCTCCCATCTGTATGAAAACGCCCCTCATAAATACCTTGTGAGTGTTCCACAGTACAAATGTATCAGACACTGAACCCACATTATCCGCCAGGAAGTTCGTCAAATGGGTTTGAATCTGTTCTTTAAATTTCGGTTGTTGTAGCAAAAATTTATTGAATCTCCAGACTGGTCTTGCTCCAGAAATGGCAGGATCAGCTATCAACAAAGTTATTGATGAGTGGTCTGACCATGTTATAGAGTTTACACCAGCTGATTCAGTTTGCATGAGGACCTGTTGATCCACCAAGAATAAATCGATTCTGGTATAAACTCTATGCGGTGAGGAAAAATATGTAAACTCTTTTTCATTAGCATGTAAACAGCACCAAGTTCTGTTTGTGAATATATTGTAGCAGTGCTAGATGACCATGACTAACTTTGGTAGTCGAGTCCATCTCAGGGTAAGGAATTACATTGAAATCCCAGCATATAACCAAACAACCTTTTTTGCAATTTTCAATCTTTTTCATCAGTTTGTTAAAGAAATATACCTGGCACTTATTAGGGGAATAAACATTAACTATAGTATAGACCGCAGAGTTCAATTCACATATTAGGATCAAGTATCTGCCTAATGGATCTTGCATCTGTTCCAATACTGAAAATGCCACAGTGTCCCGAATAGCTATCAAAACACCCATGGCTTTGGAATCTGCATTAGTGGTATAAATATGCAGGAAACTCCTACGAGCCCTTCTTACTGAAATGAGTTTCTTGTGCACATACAATGTCACTATGATGCATAAATGCTTCTTTCCACAGGGTCTTACACTTCACCGGGTGGTTGAGTCCCCTGGCATTAATTGGAATTATGTTAAGTGACATAGCAAAAGGCTAGAGTGTTCACTTGGGCAGTGACTTTGGCATTGTGAGGCAATTTGAAAGTCTGTTGTTATGACCAGGTCCTGCTGTTATGTGCTGAGAAGGTTGCCCTGTAGATAGTATGTTACAGTACTTACAATTGAATGTCCAGAATAGGTCAGTCCACTTGCAATCATTTTTGTTGAGGTCCATCTGCTGCAAATCCCCCTGCTTCCCTTCCACAGCCTGAAGTGTCTTCTGGCATCATCACATCCAAGAAACAAACGAGTTCAACACGGTCGACGTATAAAAAAACAATAACAAAAACAAGAAAAAAAATAACATCTGGAGTGAATTTTCTCCACCCCATCTCTAGAACAACATTGAGGGAGGCCCCTTACCTCCCAGGGGCAGCATTGTGCTGCAACATGTAATTGGGGAACAAGTTCAGTCATAGAATGGAATTAGCCCTTCTCAAGGACAAAATTATAGAGGGCGTTCTTAGTGGTAACCTGTTTCCTCTTCTGTTCCAGTCTGTATGGCGTACTGGTAGTTATCTGGTCGCCTTCCTCACTTGGTAGGGTACCCCACTCTCTAAGAAGGTCAATACCTTTTTCCAGGGATGTTACTGTAAAAGAATGGTTATCTTTGATTATAGCAAGTTCAGTCGGGTAGTCCCACCGAAAGGTGATCTTATGGTTGCACAAAATTTTGGTCACCGTGTTGAGGCTTTTCCTTTTTTGTAAGGTGTATTGCGACAGATCACTGAAAAACTGTATCTGTTGGTATTGTGTAGGGATAGATTCCTGTTTTCTCATGGTAGCCATAAGTTGCTCTTTGATATGGAAAAAATGCAGCTGAAGCAGCACGTCTCTGGGCACCTGTTCTGGTATATGGGATGGCTTAGGCAAGCGGTGGATCCAATCGATCGCGACGTCTAAATCTGTGAGACTGGGGATCAGTGTTTTGAACATAGTAGTGGCATAGAGGCGCAGGTCAGACTGTAATACTGATTTAGGGACCCCCTTCCTTTGCCTGTTTTACTTGCCTTTCCTCTTATGTTCGTAAATCGCACGTCCGTCTCACCAAGCTGACCATGCATCAACACCTCCTCTACCACGAACCTCCAAAGTCCATCCACCCACTCCCGCTTACCACCACTCGATAAAGGCAGATAAATCCACTGGAGAAGTTGGTTTGTGACACAGAACATGAGCAGACACAGAAGGTGGCAAAAATAAGGCTGGAAAAATTACAGTTCTTTAGGCCCCCCTAGGGGGCTCTCTATAGTATCCTCTGACCACCAGCTATTCAGGAGATATGTTTATGCCAATATATTTAATAACCATTACAGTTCCATAGCCTAAATTTAAAAGTTTCCTTTATGTAATATTTTTTTAAACCTCCTTATATACCGCCATTTGTGTGATATTGCATAATATTTGCGTGTCACCCAGAGAAAAAGAAAAATTAGCTCCAGGCTCAGTCCAGTAAGTAACTAGGAGGGAGATAGGGAGTTCCCAGTTATCCTTCAGTCTCCTATTATTCATCAACTTTACAAGAAAAATAAAAAATGGGCTTCATTCAAATCTATTTATATCTTAGTAGAAAGCATTCACTGAATTCATTTGCACCCAGAGGCATAAGCATGAGGAAAAATGACAGGAATAAGGCTGATAAAGAAAACAGTGCTTAGGCCCCTCTGGGGTCTCTCATTAATAACCGCTGGTCGTCATCCTGTGCAAAAGACCTATTTATGCATTTATATTTGGCAGCAGTTCCATAGCATAAATTTAAAAATTCATCTTAGCATTTAAACCCTTCATTTAAGCATTGGATTGAGTTTGCTTTAACCTTTATATAGTATTTTTTTAACTCTTATATACTCCCGTTTGCTTAGCATTAGCATAGTATTCACATATCACACCGGGAAAAAGGAAAAAGTTAATTCCATGCTGGGTACACATACATGACTAGAAGGGAAATAGAAGATTCCTAGGTATACTTCCAATCTTTTGCTGTTCATCCACATTACAGGGAAAAAAAAGGAGGGGGCTCCATTCAAGTCCATTTAGATTTTAGTAGCGAACCATCACTGAACTTTTATCTAAGGAAGCATTTTTTTCATACCACAGTCTGTTTTGGTTTCCTTCCCCTTTCTTCAGATGGATACGCAGCGATGTCCTCTCACAGAGCAGCTGTGGGTCTCGATTGTCTCCCCCTCTCTGTCCACACGGGGGGGTCTGTACTCCAGCCGGCTTAGTGATTCCCCTCCCGCGCCACGATCTCTGGGGGCGCCCATGGCAGATCACCAGTTCGCAGCTGCAGAGTCAACACACCACTGGCTAACAGAGATACTCCCTCCGGTGACCAGTCAGGAGAGCATCAATAGTGGAAAGTCCGGGGAGGCTAAAAAAAGGGGGATATCTCAAAACAAGCCTCTCAGCACTTTGTCAGGGACCAAGCCTGGCCAGCTCATGAAGCTACCGAGCGTTCATTCTGAGTGGTCCGGATGCCATTAGCCAAAGCTGTACCCTCGGTGTCCCGGCATGTCAGCATCAGGGGAGGCGGGGATCACAGGTGGGGCTGAGATTCCTGGTGCGAACCTACGTGTCAGTGCTCTACCCCTGCACCATCCTGATCATCCAGGCAAAATATTTTTTCAAACACACAAACACCCTTAAAGTCTTCAAATCAAAAGTGCTAATTTTAAACGCTTATATGCAAGTTATTGACATAAAAAGTGTTTGGGGACCCTGGCCATTTTTTCGGGAGCAGTGATTTTATTAATGTTGAAAGTGAAACAAAAATGAAAAATATTTTGCTTATTATCTAATATAAATGCTGCACCACATCCTTTAATAAATATATAGAAATTTGGAAGGTGTATTTGGGATTTTTAGGGTGCACGATTTCAACAAAATAATTTGTAAAAAAGTAGAAATGTATGAGAACAGTGTTAAAAACAAACATCCAAAGAGGTAAGTACTGGTATTACAGTACTGATACAGGTGCAGACTGATTTCATCTCTACATGTTTCACCTTGGTAATTGGCTTCTTCAGGATTATTTATTGATATCAGGCACAGTATGTACTGTATGTCCAAAAACTTTTTGTATGTAAATTGAGTCATAGGGATATGAAAAATTGGATCATCGTCAGATCCTGGCAATACAGATAAAAAAATTATAATAATGGCGTGAATGTCCCCCCAAAATCCATACCAGTCTCTTCAGGTCTAGTATGGATATTAAGGGGAACCCCACACCCATTTTTTTTTTAAATGGCGTGGGGGTCCCCCAGGCCCCCTGGCACTATATACTCTAAACAGCAATATATATACTATACAGCCTGCCCTATATACTAAGAAGGTGCGGTGAACCGGCAGAAAAACTGAAGAGGGGGACAAGACCCCCGAAGTCGGAAGAAGAGGGCGGCGGCGAGGAATAAAGCTGGACTCCTCCGCTAGTAAAAGAGCTAGAAGAAGATAGCGGAGGAGTCCGGCGAGAAGACCCCCAAAGACGGAAGACCTCCGGAGCTGTGCAATAAACTATTTTTACCCTATGTTGTGTTTTTTTTGTACTTTTTTTCACAGGTGAATGGGTAGGGGTACATTGTACCCCATACTCATTCACTTAGGGTTGGGGGGCCGGTATCTTATTAAAGGGGGCTCCCGGATTCCGATAAGCCCCCCGCCCGCAGACCCCGACAACCAACGGCCAGGGTTGTCGGGAAGAGGCCCTTGTCCTCATCAACATGGGGACAAGGTGCTTTGGGGTGGGGGGCCACGCGGCCCCCCTTCCCCAAGGCGCCCCCCATGTTGAGAGCACGCAGCCTGGTACGGCTAAGGAGGGGGGCGCTCGCTCGTCCCTCCCTTTCCTGGCCGGCCGGGTAGCGTGCTCGGACAAGGGTCTGATGTGGACCTGGGGGGAACCCCCACGCCGATTTTTTCGGCGTTGGGGTTCCCCTTTAAGTCCATACCAGGTGGCGGGGCCAGTGAAGTCTCCCTCGCGGGCCCCGCCTACTTGGAGACGTGCTCGAAATGAGCGGACTTTCCTCCGTGTGTGTGGGCGAGTCCTTTCATTTCAAAAGTAGGGCGGATAGTACGGCGGACTTAGTACACCATATTAGTCCGCAGAAAAAGTGCCATGTGTGGGCAAGTAGCCCGTTCGGAAAGTCGGACGGACAGTCTGGCGGGAAGTCCACCAGACTAAGTCCGTCGGGTTGTCCGCTACGTGTGTACGTGGCATTAGAATTGATTTACAGGCTGTGTATGCTCAGTCAGTACAGGCTCAGGTTCAGTTTGTCTTTGGGATCTTGTAGACTTTGGAATCTAGGTACAGTTCTAGTTTGCAGTCTCTGTAAAAGCTGGTACATAAATAGTTTCTCAGGTTTGTTTATTTCATTTCTCTATTCTCTGATGTATTTTACTTTGAAAGTGTGCATTATGTCCTGTATCTGAGATTTTGTCAAGATGAACTGTTGGGGGTGTTAGATAATTAAGATGCTGATAAGTTGTTTCTTTCCATATAGTTTTAATTGGTCCTTGTTGGTCAGTGTAGCTTAAAGGGGTTCCCGATTTGTAGGTGATCCTCTATGGCTAGCTTGAAACTTCCAGATTGTTTAATTTCTACGCTAAGATAAATCAGATTACTCATAGTGCAGTTGCTTAATGTAAAAAAGAACTCTTGTTTTGCTTTGTGTTTCTTCTTTGGAACACTATGGCTTTGTTTTCTATGATTTGAGTGCCAATTTCACACTATATTTTGCCAGCATTTCCAGGCCATCTTGTGGGCTTTTCACAGTTGGTTATAGTAATAGGAGGTCATACAGCAGGAAGTTCACCTCGTTGTCATGTAGAGCTATTGCTAATGCTGAGGAGGATTTCAAAGCTGCAGCCAGTTCATTGATGTACGAATTGAAGAGAGTTGATATAATTCCAAGAGCCTGCTGGAAGTATTCTGTCTGTTTCCCATTCAACTGTATGCTGTGGATGTTCTCAGTATATGAGCTCTTGATTACATGATATATTTTCCTTTCTTTTACACTCTCCAATAGTTAAAAAAAGAAAAAGGCCTGGGTGATATATTGAATCCAATGCCCTTATCCCCAAGACTGATCAATTTTGTTTTGTATTGTGGTCATGGTTCTTGATGACACTGTGCAGGGTTTAGATTTGATTTGTAGTGCAAAAATGTGGCATATACCTGGCATATACCTTGCTTGGCTTCTGCTGAGGACATTATACTGTGTTAAGAAGGTGAGGATTACATTGTTTATGTAGCAGGCACCTCTAAGGCTGATATAATATAGAACTGTCTGCTGCAGCAGAATGGGCTTTTTCAACACCCCCTTCCTTCCTTTTCACATAGACACTCAGAACTGCTTGTTTGTAAATTCCCCATTGGAAGTTGTTTGCAAATTCCCTAATGGAAGAGACTGAGCCAATCACCAGGGAGCAGCAAAGGACCGTGGAATAGAAAGTCCAGCACAATGCAGCCTGACTGACTGGAGGATGTAGAAAGACTGCGAATCCCAGGTTACATTGCGGAGAGCAGATGAATTGCGGGGGAGGAGATAAAAAGACAGAGGAACTAGGCCAGAGGCTCTTCGTTCCTGGACTCCATGAGGAGAGGATCTTCTCGGCTGCTCTGGAGGAGGATTGCGGCCTACAGCTGAGAGCTGATCGCTTACCAGAGGGATTCTTGTGGGCAACCCTGCTGATTGAGCAGGAGGACCAGCCTGCGCTTCAGGGGTTTTGAAGCCATCTGCATTCCAGCACACAGGGAGGAGTCATCTATACAGACTGAGTTTACAGACAGCAGGGATCCAGAGTGAGTGAGAAGGCATCTGCCTATACAAGTAGTGACTGTGATATTGAAAAGTGATTGCCTGCTATACAGACTGCGGCTGGGACCTGTAGTTAAACGGATGTGGATGAGCTGTATCTGAGCCTTTTGCAATCAGATCTTGGGGCCTTGCTTTCCTCTTTACCCATGCTGCAAGGTCAGTACTGTACTGTTCACTCTCAGAAGGAATTACCAGTGGGAATAGCTTGCAGCTAAGTAATCAGTCTCACCATATTATACAGTTACTGTTTCCTTTGCTATGCTGGATTACAAATACATGCACCACCGTACACTGCAGTATATTTAAGCTAGCTGAAGAACAGACTACAACAGGAGGGACTTCCACTACTTTATTCTTCCACAAGGCTTTACTGCTATACAATTGTGTATCACTTGGAACTGCACTCTAGAGGGAGCCATTTAGCAACATGCAGTTGGAACTTGTGCTTTTATTACTGTGTTCACTGTCTGTACAATTTCTGTATGCATTGGTCTGTGTGCTGAGGTCTCAGTGGGAGGTGCTTCAATACAGGTATTAAAGTATTGAGGACTATTCCACTGTACACCTGTTCACATATACCCTTTCAGGTTGCTGTTGCATAAAGTGGTATAACATGATTGCTTTGAATAAATGTGTCTGCCATTTATAACTTGAGTTATTTATATGTTATTTTTCACCATTTTTCATCATAGTAAACTTTTACAAGTGGTTCATTGATACCTTGTATGAGTCTTGTGTGAGACTCTATTTACTACCACAGCTGGTGAAGTGACGGAACCCAGGGACTCTGTAAATACACTACATGCTCTATCATTGTGGTGTTTTCTCTTTGTTGTTGGGTCCTACACTGACATAATTAATTAGGTGTGCCAGAGGGGTTGAGACAGTTACCGGGGATTGAGAGGCAACGTAACTGACCGAACAAATAAAAGCAGCTCCCTCGGGAGTCTGCTACATTTAGAATACAGTCTTCCCAGCATGCTACTGACACATATGCTTCTGTATTTAGCCGGATTGTACTAGTGTCCAATCTTATGGATGGGTACTATGAGGTCTTGGTTTCATACTTGAGGGTAATCATCAACATTCAGAACAATTAACACATTGGGGCATGTTGTCACACTCAACTGCTCACAGCTCTAGAAATAGGTCTATGTTCCAATGCACAGCTAGTGGCTTCCTTGCTGATGCTGCAAGAACCGTATCTTGGCTGCTTTCCGAAAGAGCTTGCACACGCGTAGCTTGGCATTTGAGCAACGTGCAGGTGTGCAAAGTATGTGTCACCAGAGATTGTATCTTGTTTTTGTGAATCCTTGTATAATTTATTGTGAATCTCCTGTGTATTCCTGTGAACTCTTACCTGCAATCTGTGCTTTCCAGAGACTATTGCACTCCTATGTTTCCATGTTGTTTTGTTCTTGTATTCCCAGCTTCCCAGTTCTTCCAGAGCCCCCTGCACTCCTGCGCACTTCAAGACCATGTTACCATATTGTGCCTGCTGTGCTCTACTCCAGCGTATCCTGTGCTTCCAACTCAGTCGCTGCCTGTTCAGATGATCCAGAAGGCTGCAGCCTGAGATAAATTATGCAACAAAGTTGATCACCCCTTGTGCTGTGCTCTCGGGAATACTAGGCTGCTGCTTTGTTTCTACATCTTTGTCATTCTCAAGCTCTCTGAGGTCTGTTCCTCCCAAGTCCCTGGTGTATCCCTGCAGTCGGTTTCCTTCTATCCCCACTGAGCACCTTTCACATTCTTTCTACCTCTCTCAATCCATCTTTTTTAATTTTTTTCACATGCACTATATTCATCTGTTTTCTCCAATTCTCTGATGATTGCAGTGATTTCATCAGCCTTCTGGACCAGTATCCCACTTTTTTGATGACTTCTCTGCTTGCGTACCCTACTTTCTCTCCTCTGAAATACCCACTATCATTTTTGGTGACGTCAACGCCCCTGTTAATGTTAACAGCGTGGCTACATCTCAACTTCATCTTTTGACCTAACACAATGAACACACACTTCCAAGCATTCCGATGGTAATGACCTTGACCTTGTATTCTGCCATTTCTGCAGGCCTGGTAACCTCATCAACACCCCCTTTTCTCTCTCTGATCACAAGCTCATCAGTTTCACATTATCCTCATCTTCAACTACCTATCCCTCTAAGCAGAAACTTTTACTTTAGCCACTTTAACCCTTCTCTTCTCTATTCTGTTACTGACCACTTTCTATATTCGGTGTAGAGAAAAAGTGCGTGTAATGGAATACATACATCAAGAAAAAGAACAAACACTCTGGAATTCTCAAGGTACTTGATCAATTGTATATAAATTAAGATCATCTAATGTTTTTAGAAACATGATAAAATGTATAGATAAAATAAAAAGATGGCATATTCTAAAATAGCACCTTGCTAAATACCTTGTTTTAATCCTAAAATATGATAGACCCATATTCTCAGCAAGACTGGAAGATGGTGAAGCAGCACTGCTGGCCAATAACAGTAGGCTACACTACATTGAACATTACAATCAATATAATTTACATTAAAAAGAAGGAAGCATAGGCATGACCTCATTGGTGTGTTACTGCTTCTATATTGTCCAGTCACGGGATGAGGCAGGTCAGTCATGTTGGGTACTTTGTTTCAGTCAAAAAAAGTGAAGTCACCAACCTAGCAGTGCTCTCTGGCAGAAGCATTCGGATTATAAGGCTGATTGAACAGAATTACAAAACCACTTTAATTAACTACAGAGGAAAATCACTGCACAACAGTGGCAGCTTAAACATTTGAATATTGAACTTGAAATTCCCAAAACAGAGAATTTCAAAGCAATGTGCACTGTCTTCAGCCTAATCCAGTTTTTGGCTTTGATTTTTCTTTTATTTCACTGTACTTATTTGATATTATTAGTATCTAAGAAACATGCATTTTTTAAATGATGGCATTAAAGACTGAAAAAGCCAAAGCTCTAGAAAAATAATTAAACATATCATTTTAAAACAATAGTCTTGCATGCATAACGATTGTTTTACACATATGCTGAAAAAAATTAACAATTATAATAAACAGATAGATCTCTTACATGCCTTGAAAATTAACACTATAAGTGATATAAAGACTTCATATTTAAAAAGCAAAACAAATAATGCAGGCAGCAAAATCCGTTTCCCCTCTTAGGGAGATTTTTTTTCCTTTAATCGTATTTCACTAGTAGTGCTGCATTGACTTTTAGGTTAACATATTTTTTCTGTATAAGCCATTACACTGTGAAGCTGCAAAGTCTCCCATGGACTTTCTTTTCCTGTAGCGCTGCATGAATGAAATAACAACTAAATTCCGCTTGGACTTTATTAATACACTGAATGAGCAGTCAACATTATTGATTTTGCTGAATATAGTCTTGAAGATTAATTAACGCATATTTAATTTTATAAGATAAGTATATTTTTCAATTCATTCAAAATCTATTGAAGATAAAAAGTATTATGGTATCTATTAACCATTACAACAATGCTTGTGTGTACTTCTGCACTGTAATTAAATTATTTTCAAAACTTAACAATTGCTGTGTAAATGACTGAATTAAAAATCTAATTTAATGTGAGATTAGCGAAGTGTCTTCTCATGAGAGCATGTCGCTTGTTGTAATAAACCCAATTTACTTTTTAAAATGCTATTTTCTGAATATTAACAAAATAAATATGATTTTAAAAGCATCACATGATGGGTGCTTGCTATTACTTTCACTTGCTATATATATTATTTTGTATGTTGTTTAGTGGTAAATCAATTTCTCTTCTAGTCAATTCATTTCAGATGTGATTATAAGTAGGCATTTAAGTGCCATTGAATATATGTATAACACATGTGATTTTATTCCGTATTGCTTTTTAAAACTGAAACATAAGTGATTTCATCATAGCAAGGGAAGCATGAGTATTTTTATTTAAAAAAAGGAGGAGAACATTTGCACACAGCCAATATGAGTAATCAGTGAAACTAATTATTTCTGTTCAACTGGCAGTCCTCAGGGCCCTACACCTTTCCTAACAGCATGCATTTATGCAGGATTAAAAAAAAAAGTGATCTTTCATTTTGCACATCGTAATTTCTGTCTCTTCCCAAAGAAATATCAGCAAGCAAACATTGTTGTTTTTCTTTTTTTAACTAATAAAGTATGTGTACCTTCTAAACATGTTACACCCATTTTTAGGGTGTAACATGTTCAGTACCCCTCAGCTCACCCCCTCTCCCATTCCCTGTGACAGCAAGTGAGGGTTCTTCTCCCCACAGTCACTATCACATTTTAAAAGTGGTAAAACTGTAAAGGGCTCCTCCTGCACACCTGAATCATTCATTCACAGAGATCTATGAATGGATAAACTACAAATCCTGTCATCTACTGCAGCAGACAGCTTTTATTCTTAGTAAACTACTACTGCACTGATCAGAACCCTCATAGTTCACTGACATTTCCTGTAGCTCAGCAAGGCCAGGTTCACACCGGTATGACATGACAGTCGTACCACTTTGGATCCGACATTGTCCTGTGACTTGAAGTCAGACATTCATCCAACTTCAATGAATAGGGATACAACTTTGATCCCAGACAATACCAGGCAGTGTGTCTGGCATGAATTTTTAGGGGGAACTCCATGCAAAATGTAAAAAAAAAAGACATAGGTTCCCCCTTCAAAAGTATACCAGGCCCTTCGTTATGGCATGGATTTTAAGGGGAACGACATGGGTCCCCCCAAATCCATACCAGACCCTTATCTGAGCACACAGCCTGGCAGGTAAGCCCCCCCCCCCTCCCCACCCCAAAGCACCTTGAATTCATGTTGATGAAATTCCAGCCCCCCATCCTATGTGAATGAGTATGGGGTAAAGAATAAAACACATTACACATGTTTTTAAAGTAATTTTATTAAGGCAGCTCCGGTGTCTCTTCTTCCCTCTCCAACTCTTCTGCCTTCTCCACTGATGTCTTCTGCCTCTGACAGCTCCCATAGGGAAAAATTGATTTTCACACATCATGCGACATGAGCGGCCAATGTGGGAGCGTTTGTAGTACCATTGTGAAACTGGCCTCACTGTCTGCCTGTATGGAGGTATGGTAGATGGATGAAGTCGCGCTACGGACTAGTTCCTTAAACAGTAAAATAAATACTTAGGGAAGGGAAAAACCTATAAAGAGAAAAATTACTAAAGAAATTACTAAAGGGTTGAAGCTGCCTGTGCCTAGATCCTCCACCCTTAAGTCAGAGGAGGAGGTAAAAGATATAGAATTAAGGATAAGCTATGGCGCTAAAATGCAGGAGCCTGACATTGCACCCGTCATCCACTGATCAAAGGTGCATTGCTTTGCAGACTTTAGTGTAAAAAACAAAACAAAAAAAAAATTTTTTTATTGTAAAATCATGTATATTTATTGTTGTTTTACTAAATATGAACTTATGCATTTAACAGACCTCTAAGCCCTTGTACACACGGTCGGAGAATCCGTCGGAATGTGTCCTATCGGACCGCGTTGTTGGATAATCCGACTGTGTGTGGTATGCATCGGACTGATTCCATCTGAATATCCGTCGGACCCAATTTTCCAACATGTTGGAAATATTTCCCGACCAACTGGTTCGATCGGACATATTCCGATCATGTGTAGAGTATTTTGATCGGACCAAGTGTCACGCATGCTCAGATCAAATTCCTACATCAAAGCTATTGGCTACTAGCCTGAACGTAGTCCCATTGTAATGAAATTACATCATCACGTTCTGAATGATCGGATTTTTCGACAACTTAGTCCGATCGTGTGTATGCAACAGTTTTCGGACAAGATCCGACGGACAAAATCCGACGGATTTGGTTGTCGAAATCTCCGACCGTGTGTACAGGGGCTAAGAGGTCCAGTCATAAAGCAACGGTTTTGCCTTGCTGCAGCCATACAATGCAAAACAGCACTGAGCTTTATAATTGCCCCTAGTTTCAGCTTGTTTCCAGACTTTGGAACTTACTTCAATGAATGAGGAAAACAAAGTCAAAGTCATATAACCATGTTTTCCCTTAATCACTCATTGTTGGGTGAGCAGTTAGTGTTCCTGTAATGTGTGATTGCTGAACTCAATGCTTCAATAAATACTCTTTAAGTCCCTGAGCTGCAATAAGTATAGATATAATTTTCTGACAGCCTGCTTGTTTCAGGATTGTAATGCTGCAGACACAAGCAGAATGTCTGACAGAAAAAGTCAGATGGAAGCTTTTCATCGTATATTATGATCGTGTGTATGCCTTATCTGACTTTTTTTTACGAAAATGCTGACGGACCTAGAAATAGAACATGTTTTAAATATTTTAGATGAAACCAATTGCTATTGGGAAAACCGTTCGTCTGTATACTGTTCCAACGGACCAAAAACCACGCATGCTCTGAAACAAGTATAAGATGGAAGTGCTCAGTGTAGTAAAACTAGCCTTCGTATTGGATCTAGCACATTCCTCACGCTGCTAATTTTGTGATCTTTTAATGCAACACATTCTTTTCTTCTTTAGAATGCTGGAAGAGTGAAGTTGTTTTGCTGCTCATATTCACACAGAGTTCTTACAAACTGATTTCTTCATTATTTTGTGAATACGAAAATGGCCGTTGCACATCGGCGTGCACCTCAACTCATGGCTCATTGTCTTTTTTAAATGTACCTGCCTACTCACAAACAGGGAGGCCGAGAATAAAAGACAAAAGGCATAGATGGAGGGTCGGCATGACGAATGTTAGAGTGAGGGGCAACAGAGAGTTAAAGGGATGACGATGGTGAAGGGGAGAAAATTTGGGGAAGAAATAATGAAAGGGGAGGAGGGTTATAAAAGGTTTGGGTGGAGATGAGCAAACAAGCGTGGGCAGTACAGAGAGGAAGTTTTACACCCACCCTCCCTTTTTGTTTTATTGTTGATCACTGAGTCCCTTTATTGTGCTGTTTTCTTATGTGTTTTGTCTGTGTCTCCTTTTCTTACAGGGTGTCAGTGATTCGGGTCGTCATAGCAGCAGTAACGGCGGCGTCTTTGGTCTTTGATGGTGGCAAGAAACTGAGGTGATGGAAGTGTGGGGGGCTCATAGGTGGTATGTGCCCCCTTTTTGGTGTATTTCAGCGGAAGGGTAGGCTGGATTACGAGATTGGTTGCACTGCGGGAAAGGGAGTTGTCTCCGGGCTGATAAACGGCCGGAGGCCTGGTATGGTATAATGTTGTCCCGCAGTGTACTGGTGGAAATTGTTAAGTGTAAAATGGTGAAGTCAGGGTACCATCAAAGATCAACGGACTGGGAGTTTTGAAATTGCTGTTACAAAATTGGTGTTGTATATAAGTTTTATATATATTTTATAAAAGTTATTTAAGTTTTGGTTTTAATATTTGTTAATAAAGGCTGCTATGGCCATTTACACTCCAAATTCCTGTGTGGTCTATTTTTTGGTATAAAGGGGGGAAGGTAAAAGGGGGAGGGGAGGTAGGTAAAAAGGTAGGCTAGAGAAGGTAAGATGGTATGGGAGTAGTTGCCGATATCTTGAATACATTGGTCATGTCCTTTTTTTGAATAAAAACACATAGGAAAGTATTTTGTGAAAAAAAAAAAAATCCATTTATTCTGGGTAACAAAAAAATATCCATTTATTCTGGGTAACAAAAAAAAGAGGAAGTCAACACTGGACAAACTTTTTGAATTTCCGAAGCCTTTTGGCCCCAGCGCACACATCAAGTCTGTGGAAAAGAAACTTGGTAGCTTGAGGAGTCCATATAATAGGGAGCACCATCTGGTCCAGGAATGCCAGAGATCAGGACCAGCGGCAGATGACAACATATCTGTCCCCAGTCTGTGCACAACAGCCTGCATCTTCTGTCAGACCAGACTGAACCCAGGCCATCACTTTCTTCTCTTCCCTGCAGCCTTCCCTGCAGCCTTCCTTGGAGGCTGTGGCTCTGGTGGTGGACTTGTGGCATGAGGAGGAGGAGGAGGATAGGCGAGCTCACATGTGTGGCTGTTCTCAGTCAGCTGGCCCCTCAACCCCTTCTGAAGGGCATCAGAAAAAAATCCCTCACAGAGGAGGCCCTTCTCCAAAACCTGGTGGCTAGATAGCAGCCATAGGCCTCTTCAGTGTTAGGGGGTGTCCTGAGGAAATGGCTGGCTTCCCTAATGAGGCCCAGTGCTGCGTCCTCCATCATTGTCCCCTTCCTGGGCCTTTTGGTTGTAAGGCAGAGGGGAGGCACTTGGGATTGGGTGAGGCTCCTACTGGGCCCAACTACCTCCTGGCTGACACTGGGCACCGCCTCCTCCTGGCTGACACTGGGCACCACCTCCTCCTGGCTAATCCTTGGCATGACCACCTCCTGGCTGGCGCTTTCCAGACCCGCCTCCTGGCTGGCGCTTTCCAGACCCGCCTCCTGGCTGGCGCTTTCAAGACCCTCCTCCTGGCTGAGCTCATCCTGTGTAGAAAAAAGGGACATAGTTGTAGTTTTTGCTTCATCAATCACACACAATTTTCATGAAATAAGGAGAAAAATAGATTTGGTGCTATACCTTTTTTGACTCAAACTGAATAAATAAATATAATTTAGTGGCTTATACTGTGAAGGCTGATCCACCCCGGACGGGGTCATACCTCTGGTGAGAGCAAATTACATAAGTGGTCACCGAGCATCGGGAGCAACAGTTGAAGTCACCCCCTCCACCTCTCCCCTACTTATAGAAGAATTCTTTCACCATTTTTTCACAACTTTTACATTTTTAAAAAAAATATTTTTATACTTTTTTCTCACTATTTTTTAACTATTTTTTCACAGTTTTTTTATATCAATTAGTTTTTTATATCAATCTTTTTATATTAATTTTTATATTAATTTCTTCCATCAAACTTAATATCAAGTCTTTTATCACATTGGTCCCGGCATAATTTTCATTTCACTTGTGGTATTGATATATATATATTTTTATTTTTATCTTCATTTAATTGTCATTATTTATTATTTATTATTTTTATTTTTATTCACGGATTTTTTACACACGGACTTTTTATCACATGATATTTATTGTATGCACATATGGAGATATAATATGATTGGACATTTATTTTGTTTTCTGTGCATCCAAGTATTGGCACATGTTTTTTCACTGGCACTTGCACTTTAATATTTGAATTAAGGAATAGCATGTCTGAATAGCTACTTATGGTCTATAGTTTTCATGCTGTATTGATATTTACTGACAAACATATATATAGGAATAATTACCACAGATTTCCGTCAGGTATCACACAGAGAGTTCTGCACTTTCATCTCTTTATTTTATTTTATATTATTTTTTTCTATTTTTATTACTTACCAGCACGCTGAAAAATCTTTGTAAATTATATTTATTTATTCAGTTTGAGTCAAAAAAAGCGCCAAATCTATTTTTCTCCTTATTTCATTTTACTGTTCCACCCAAATTGGGTGGAAAATAATAGAGGCCGCTCTTACCAGAACTATATCTTATTGTGCTAATTGTTCCATAGCGCGACCTACCCCCCTCTTGCCCTTACACACAATTTTCAGCTCATGACTTGCAAATTGAATGTTAATAAATAGAAAAGACTATCATTCTGACCCCAGCATTTTTCAAGCTGGTACTGTCTAGTGATATTTATACTTAATTTTCTGGATAAAATCATTGATTTGTAATCAATTATAACATCTAGTTAACATCATTAATATTAGGACTATGAATATGTCAAAAAATAATATACCTGGCTCCAGCTGGGCGCATTCCACTTCTTTCAGGATGAAAAGCCCAGGTTGTTCCTCATCAGCCTCTGCTGCGGTTGAGTGAAGGGTGGAGGGAAGGCTGCAGCGAAGGATCGAAAGTGATTCCCTGGCTTCAGTCTGGTCGTCCAGGAACCGCAGTTTTTTTAACCACTTAACAACCGCCCATTGCCGATTAACGGCATCAGGGCGGTTGTTTAACTCTAAGAGGCCGTTAATTAACGGCCTCCTAGAATTCTGCTCTCGCGCGCCCCCTGGGGCGCGCACACGAGAGCATCCGTGACCGCTGGGTCCAGTGGACCCGGCGCATCACGAATCACGGTAAACGGCCGCTCATCGCGGCCGTTTACCACGTGATCGCTCCGTCAAATGACGGAGTGATCACTTGTAAACAAGCCGGCGTCATGTTATGACGCCGGTTCCTCCCTCCCCCTCTCTGTACCGATCGGTACAGCGGAGGGGGAAGAGATCGGTGTCAGCAGCGATGTGGGCTGCATCTGCAGTGCCCACATCGCTGCTCACCGAAAATTAACCCCTCAAATCCCTGCAAATACTCTGCATTACTCTGCAATTCCCTGCAAATACTCTGCATTACTCTGCAATTCCCTGCAAATACTCTGCATTACTCTGCAATTCCCTGCAAATACTCTGCATTACTCTGCAATTCCCTGCAAATACTCTGCATTACTCTGCAATTCCCTGCAAATACTCTGCATTACTCTGCAATTCCCTGCAAATACTCTGCAATTCCCTGCAACACTCTGCAATGCCCTGCAACACTCCGCAATGCCCTGCAACACTCCGCAATGCCCTGCAACACTCCGCAATGCCCTGCAACACTCCGCAATGCCCTGCAACACTCCGCAATGCCCTGCAACACTCTGCAATGCCCTGCAACACTCTGCAATGCCCTGCAACACTCCGCAATGCCCTGCAACACTCCGCAACGCTCTGCAATACTCCGCAATGCCCTGCAACACTCCGCAACGCTCTGCAATACCCTGCAACACTCTGCAACACCCGCCAATACCCTGCAACACTCTGCAATGCTCTGCAACCCCCGCCGATACCCTGCAACACTCTGCAATGCTCTGCAACCCCCGCCGATACCCTGCAACACTCTGCAATGCTCTGCAACCCCCGCCAATACCCTGCAACACTCTGCAATGCTCTGCAACACCCGCCAATACCCTGCAACACTCTGCAATGCTCTGCAACACCCGCCAATACCCTGCAATGCTCTGCAACGCAGTACTCTGCAACACCATGCTCTGAGATACCCAGCCATAGTCGGTGATACCCTGCAATACCCAGCCATAGACATCTCCCGCCGCCCTCCGGTGCTTCTACCGAATCGCTAATACGATCAAAGCCAGAATCTTTTTTTTTTTCAGGCTTCCCAGCTTAGAGGTGAGATGTGGGTCTTATTGACCCCACATCTCACTGTAAAGAGGACCTGTCATGCCATATTCCTATTACAAGGGATGTTTACATTCCTTGTAATAGGAATAAAAGTGATCAAAAAAATTATTTTTGGGGAAAAAAATGTCAAACTAAAATAAATAAAGTAAAATGAACAATAAAAAAAAAATGTTTTTTTTAAAGCGCCCCTGTCCCCATGTGCTCGCATGCAGAAGCGAACGCATGCGTAAGTCCCGCCCACATATGAAAACGGTGTTCAAACCACACATGTGAGGTATCGCTGCGAACGTTAGAGCGAGAGAAATAATTCTAGCCCCAGACCTCCTCTGTAACTCAAAACATATAACCAGTAAAAAAAATGTAAATCGTCGCCTATGGGGATTTTTAAGTAGCGACGTTTGCCGCCATTCCACGAGCGTGTGCAATTTTGAAGAGTGACATATTAGGTATCTATTTACTCAGCGTAACTTCATCTTTCACATTATGCAAAAATTGGGCTAACTTTACTGTGTTTTTTTTTTTTTTTAAGCACAAAACAGTTTTTTTTCCAAAAAAAAGCATTCGAAAAATTACTGCGCAAATACCGTGCGAGATAAAAAGTTGCAAAGACCACCATTGTATTCTCCAGGGTGTTTGCTAAAAAAACATATATAATGTTTTGGAGTTCTATGTAATTTTCTAGCAAATAAATGATGATTTTTACATGTAGGAGAGAAATGTCAGAATTGTCCTGGGTGCTCCAGAACACCTGATGGCGCTCCATGCATGTTGGGCCTCTGTATGTGGCCACGCTGTGTAAAAGTCTCACACATGTGGTATCACCATACTCGGGAGTAATAGCAGAATGTGTTTTGGGGTGTAATTTGTGGTATGCATATGCTGTGTGTGAGAAATAACCTGATAATATGACAATTTTGTGAAAAAAAAAAAAAAAGTAAAAAGAATCTTGATTTTGCAAAGAATTGTGGGAAAAAATGACAACTTCAAAAAACTCATCATGCCTCTTACTAAATACCTTGGAATGTCTTCTTTCCAAAAAGGGGTCATTTGGGGGGTATTTGTACTTTTCTGGCATGTTAGGGTCTCAAGAATTGAAATAGGCCGTCAGTCCTTCAGGTGTGATCAATTTTCAGATATTGGCACCATAGCTTGTGGACTCTATAACTTTCACAAAGACCAAATAATATCCACCAATTTGTACTTATTTTTACCAAAGATATGTAGTAGTATAAATTTTGGCCAAAATTTATGAAGAAAAAATTTCTAATCTGCTAAATTTTCTAACAGAAACAAAGAAAAATTCGTTTTTTTACAGAATTTTCGGTATTTTTTCTTTTATAGCACAAAAAAAAAAAAACCCAGCGGTGATTAAATACCACCAAAAGAAAGCTCTATTTGTGTGAAAAAAAGGACAAAAATTTCATATAGGTCCAGTGTTGCATGACTGAGTAATTGTCATTCAAAATGCGAGAGCACCGAAAGCTGAAAATTGGTCTGGTTATTAAGGGTGTTTAAGTGCCCAGTGGTCAAGTGGTTAAAGTACCACAGCCTGGGGACATAAACATTTTTCTGCTGATGCTCCTGATTGGAGTGATTTCTGGATCTTATTATGCTCCTTCTTATACATGTTCCTCAAGATCCCAATTTTATTTTCCAAAAACATGTTTGCTTCTGGGACACGAGTCTTCACAAACTCCAGAAGTTTCTCCAGCGATGACCTCCTAGCTTGTTTATTATAAAATAAGCTGTGTTTCCCCACCCACAAGTTCCTTATCTCCCTGTATCTGTCTATGAAACTGGGCATGATTTCTGAGTCCTTAACCAGTTAACAACCGACCCATAGCCGAATGACGGCTACATGGTGGTTGCTTAACTCTGGGAGGGCGTACAGTGATGTCCTCCCAGAATTCCGATCAGAACATCCATGACTGCCGGACCCACACCGGGCTCATAGTGGCCATTTACCACGTGATTGCTCCATCAAATGATGGAGCGATCACTTGTAAACAAACCGGCATCATATCATGATGCTGGTTCCTCCCTCCCCTCTCTACAGCGGAGGGGAGAGATCGGTGATAGCAGCTCTGTGGGCTAGATCTGTAGTGCCCATAGCGCTGCTCACCGACAATTAACTCTGCAATACCCTGCCAATACTCTGCAATGCCTTGCCCATACTCTGCAATGCCTTGCCAATACTTTGCAATACCCAACAATACCCTGCCAATACTCTTCAATACCCAGCAATGCCCTGCCAATACTCTGCCTTACCCAGCAATGCCCTGCCAATACTCTGCAATGCCCTGCCAATACTCTGCAATGCCCTGCCAATACTTTGCAATACCCAACAATACCCTGCCTATACCCTTCAATACCCAGCAATGCCCTGCCAATACTCTGCCTTACCCAGCAATGCCCTGCCAATACTCTGCAATATCCAGCAATGCCCTGCCAATACTCTGCAATGCCCTGCCAATACTCTGCAATGCCCTGCCAATACTTTGCAATACCCAACAATACCCTGCCTATACTCTGCAATACCCAGCAATGCCCTGCCAATACAATGCCTTACCCAGCAATGCCCTGCCAATACTCTGCAATGCCCTGTCAATACTCTGCTGTCAATACTCTGCAATATCCAGCAATGCCCTGCCAATACTCTGCAATGCCCTGCCAATACTCTGCAATGCCCAGCAATACCCTGCCAATACCCTGTAATACCCAGCAATGCCCTGCCAATACTCTGCAATACCCAGCCAATACTCTGCATTACCCAGCAATGCCCTGCCAATACTCTGCAATACCCTGCCAATACTCTGCAATACCCAGCAATGCCCTGCCAATACTCTGCAATGCCCTGCCAATACTCTACAATACCCTGCCGTTACTCTGCAATACCCAGCAATGCCCTGCCAATACTCTGCAATACCCAGCAATGCCCTGCCAATACTCTGCAATGCCCTACCAATACCCTGCCAATACTCTGCAATACCCAGCAATACCCTGCCATTATTCTGCAATACCCAGCAATACCCTGTCAATACTCTGCAATACCGTGCCAATACTCTACAATACCCAGCCATACCCAGCCATACTCTGCAATACCCAGCCATACTCTGCAATACCCAGCCATACTCAGTGATACCCAGCCATACTCTGCAATACCCAGCCATACCCTGCAATACCCAGTCATACTCGGCTTTGCTCAGACATGCCCTGCAATACCCAGCCATACTCAGTGATACCCTGCAATACTCGGTGATACCCTGCAATACCCAGCCACACTCGGTAATACCCTGCGATACTCGGGGATACCCAGCCATGCTTGGCCATGCTCGGCCTTGCTAGGCCATACTCGGCCATGCTCGGCCTTGCTCGGCCATGCTTGGCCATGCTTGGCCATACTCGGCCATGCTTGGCCATACTCGACCATACTCAGCCATACTTGGCCATGCTCAGCCATGCTCAGCCATACCCAGCCATGCTCAGCCATACCCAGCCATGCTCATCCATAGTCAGCCATGCTCAGCCATACTCGGCTGTACTCGGCCTCTTTATGTGGCCAGGCTGTGGAAGTCTCACACATGTGGTATCGCCGTACTCAGGAGGAATAGGAGAATCTATTTTGGGGTGTCATTTTTGCTATGTACATGCTATGTGTTAGAAATATTGTATAAATGGACAACTTTGTGTTAAAAAAAAAAAAGCATTTTATCCACTCCCCACATGCCGGCTGTCATATGACATCCTTGACTTTGTGCGGGGATATCTGAATGATGCCTGCAGCTACAGGTATCATTCAGATATCAGCTTTTTCAGCCAGTGATTCCCTACACCATAAGAATGATCATAGTGGCTGTTCCACTGCTTGATCATTCTTACGGGAGGCAAGAGGGGACATCCCCCCTCCCGCCGCCCTCCAGTGCTTCTACCAACTCACCGCTACGATCGAAGCCAGAATCGTGGTTTTTTATTTTTTATTTCAGGCTTCCCAGTCTAGAGGTGAGATGTGAAGTCTTATTGATCCTATATCTCACTGTAAAGAGGACCTGTCATGCCATATTCCTTTTAAGGGATGTTTACATTCCTTGTAATAGGAATAAAAGTAATCCAAAAAAATTATTTTTGGAGAATAAAGGGTTAAACTAAAATAAATAAAGTAAAATGAACAATACATTTTTTTTTTAAAGCGCTCCTGTCCCTGTGTGCTCGCATGCAGAAGCGAGCGCATACCTAAGTCCCGCCCACATATGAAAAAGGTGTTCAAACCACACATGTGAGGTATCGCTGCAAACGTTAGAGCGAGAGCAATAATTTTGGCCCTAGAACTCCTCTGTAACTCAAAACATGTAACCAGTAACAAAATTTAACGCGTCGCCCATGGGGATTTTTAAGTAGCGAAGTTTGGCTCCATTCCACGAGTGTGTGACATTTTGAAGGGTGACATGTTAGGTATCTATTTACTCGGCGTAACTTAATCTTTCATTATGCAAAAAAATTGAGCTAACTTTCCTTTTTTTTTTTTTTAAAAGCACCAAAAAAATTTTTTCCAACAAAAAACGTTTGAAAAATTGCTGCACAAATACCATGTGAGATAAAAAGTTGCAACGACCGCCATTGTATTCCCTAGGGTCTTTTCTAAAAAAAAACATATATAATGTTTTGGGGTTCTATGTAATTTGCTAGCAAATAAATGATTTTTACATGTAGGAGAGAAATGTCAGAATTAGCCTGAATGCTCCAGAATGCCTGATGGTGCTCCCTGCATGTTGGGCCTCTGTATGTGGCCAGTCTGTGTAAAAGTCTCACACATGTGGTATCACCATATTCAGGAGTAATAGCAGAATGTGTTTTGGGGTGTAATTTTTGGTATGCATATGCTGTGCGTGAGAAATAAAAAAAGGAAAAAAAAAACTTTATTTTGCAAAGAATTGCGGGAAAAAATTACAACTTCAAAAAACTCACCTTGCCTCTTACTAAATACCTTGGAATGTCTTCTTTACAAAAATGGGTCATTTGGGGGGTATTTGTACTTTTCTAGCATGTTAGGGTCTCAAGAAATGAGATAGGCCGTCAGTACTTCAGGTGTGATCAATTTTCAGATATTGGCACCATAGCTTGTGGACTCTATAACTTTCACACAGACCTAATCATATACACCAATTTGTACTTATTTTTACCAAAGATATGTAGTAGTATACATTTTGGACAAAATGTATGAAGAAAAATTGCTAATTTGCTAAATTTTATAACAGAAACAAAGACAAATGTGTTTTTTTTACAGAATCTTCGGTCTTTTTTTCTTTTATAGCACAAAAAATAAAAAAAAACAGCGGTGATTAAATACCACCAAAAGAAAGCTCTATTCATGTGAAAAAAGGACATCAATTTCATATAGGTACAGTGTTGCATGACTGAGTAATTGTCATTCAAAATGTGAGACCGCCAAAAGCTGAAAATTGGTCTGGTTATTAAGGGGGTTTAAGTGCCGGTGGTCAAGTGGTTAAACTAATTCATCTTTGCTTTAAGACAATAAACAAGACCAAAACAATAATGTCAGCCTAAACTCTCATTATCATATCCCAATATAGGCCTCAATCTTGAAGCAGTATAGGCCACTGTGATGGGCCAAGTTCAAATTTTATCTTCGTTTAGCACGCTCGCCACTTCTGTTCGTTCGTACCACACACACAGATTATACGTACAACACATGCGTGTTAGCTTTATATACATTGCGCATATGTCAAATTCCGCCTGTGACGTGTCGCCGTCGCCCCCGATGTTCTTTTTCTCTAACATTCCCCACCCCTTCTCTCTTCACTAAGCAGTAGGAGCAACATGACGGAGACACAGGTGGTTGCTAATTTTTCATCTAGTGAGGAGGAATGCCGGAGCCCCAAACGTCTGGATCCAGGAGAAGGAGATTTAAGGTGATTAACATGGCCTTTGAGGAAATGGTGGAGATGGTGCACATCTTGCGGAGGGAGGATTATGATGGGAAACGTGGGCCGTACATCCATCCCAATTCACGCAAGGACCAAATTATGAAGTTGTGAACACTCTGGAGCATAATTCTGAGGTACGAAGGTCCAAAGGCCAATTTAAGAAGTGATGGTCCGACCATCGTTTGTGGGATAATCGTTCGTGGGAAACATCGTTCTTAGGAAACATCATTCGTAGGAAACATTGTTCGTTTGCAAAAAAATATGATGTATTTAACTGATACAGGGTTTTAACTACATTTTGGTCATGCTAATTTGTCTTATTAAAAGAAGTTTAGGGCATTTTTGTCTAGATGACTTTGAAACTTGAATGAATTGCAAACTTGATTCAGTGGAATGTAAGGAGAGGACACGCAGCAGCTGTTTACACATCTGGGACACAAGAACACATTTTTTAGGGTAACCCACACAGGTGCTCCAGTTGGGGTGTCTCCATCTGTGAAACTTGGCCAAAAAAGGTATGTATTCCAGCTTGGTTAAAAGGGAATTTTAATCATGTCTTCAACTTGGATCTCTGCCTAAACAGACAATTGTACACCACTTACAAGCAATGTTTCATATTCCTATTTCTGGACTCAAATATCTGTGTGCTAAGTATACCTTTTGTTTCATTCTCTTAGGGGAGAAAAGACTAAGACAGCACTCAGAGGATACCAGGGACACCCGACATCGCCAAACAGATTGGCAAATTAGCCCAAGCCCCCCCCCCCCCCGAGGATCTGGAGAAAGGAGAGATGGAGGGAGTAGACGAGATGGGCACCCCAGCAGGTGAGTGTCTGACACCCCAGCTTCAGGTAATCTATGTATGCCTGCATATTTCTAAATACATGTTTTTTAAACAATTTTTTAGGTGATGTGCATTGTGGAAGAGAAAGCGGCGGAACCTTTCACTAGGGCCAGCCCCCAAAGCCTCATCCAGGAAATAATGAACTGGAATGGGGAAATTGACTATATTAAAAATAGACTCAACATTATGGAACAGCAAATGAAGAACATGATAGATGTGTTGGGGAGAATCAAATTTTTTTTTCTAATCGCATCCTATTTTTATTTTTTTTAGATTCCTCAAAAAAGTTTGGTATTGTACATTTTAAAAGCCAAATTTTGAAGATGCACATGGTGTGTCAACATAAGCTATCTGCCATCAGGGGATCTGAATGTATTTGTTTTGTGGGTGCAACCCCTTCCTCATAAATCTAGTAGGTGAGAGGAAGGGGTTGCACCCCAAAACACGTCCATTGATCCCCATGATGGGAGATAGCACATGTTGACATTACCCATTTGGACTCACAATTTGTGTGCATATTCAAAATTTGGCTTTTATAGGGGTGACATCACCTCATCTGATTTATGGCAATATCAAGACATTTTTGACACTATAATGTCTGATATTGCCTTCAGTTTTTATACGTTGAACTTTGTAAGTTCCAGAGTTGTGTATGTTATGTTTTAAAACATGCGTTTTTGTAAAAAAAAATAAAAAAATTAGAATTTTTTTTTTAACTAATTTCTAAACTCACATGTGTGAATCTGCACAGAGTAAAAAAATTGAAATACAACGTGTGGCTTCTTCTTTCAATGCTCAATACCAGTTTTGTAATTTTGACTTTACAGTGACAATGGGGCTTATTTACGAAAGGAAAATCCACGTGGCACTACAAGTGCACTAGGAGAACTTAGGAGACAGCCAAAAGTAAGCAAGCAACTGTGGAGGGGCATTGGGTCACCATGTTCACGCATGCACGATACTGCAGCGCGAGACGCATGCGCAATAGGTGCTGTTGGCCATGAACAAATGGAATGCATATCGCAACCTGCATCTAAAAGGGGTGGTGCCATGCGCTCTAAGCTAGATACGTCTGTGAGCATAACTCTGTCTGGCGGGAGAAGCAGCAAGGAATAAAAATAAAAAGGCTGAAAAGATGAAAGAAGGGCAAAGGATGGGAATAAGCAAAATAAAATCAAAATTGAGTCAGAGAAAATTTGTGTGAATATATCCATGTGATCAATGATTGAAAAACGGCAGAAAATATATAACTATACAAAAACAAGCTGGTGCTATTGGTGGGCAGTGTTGACAATCCCATGGCATGGGTGCCATCTAGCTTAAAAAAGTAAACTAAAGTTGCAATAAGGGAAGATCATAGAAAGATGGTGAGGCACAGATCAGTTGGAAGGCATAGTGATAGAATGACATTATCAGTAATGTACAAACTTTTTGAGACAAAGACTAACATACATAACCAATATCCAGGGACTAAAAAGGAAGAGGCATAAAGGCCAATACCAGTAGCAAGAAAGAAGAGAGGTCAAACAGGATCATTCTATGTTTATTTCTCACCCTCTGCCCCCATCCCCTCCATAAAAGGGGAGGAGGGAGAGAGTGTAGGGAGAAGAAAGACAGAACATGAATGGTCTAAAAAATTGAGTAAATTAGGGGAACAGAAAAGCTGGGAAGAAGCAACCAGCAGGCAATGTTACTTCAGTGGAAGGATAGCCTAGTCCCTCCCATTCTCCTGATATGAAGCTCCCTAAAAAGGGTCAGTAGCTTATGGAGTCATTAAGGCCTGGTGGGGAGGTGGCCCATAATGCCACTATCCATCTGGTTTCCCTCTGTAAGAGGGTCTTATCCCAGTCCCTGCCTCTAGTACTGGGATGGACACGATAGAGTAACCAAGAGTCTAATGTTAGGGAATTTTCCCTGGTGAACATCACGGGTATGTCTACCCAGTGGGAGATCTGGATTGCAGGTTCTCATGTAGTGCACATGTCTGTATACCCTCTTATGAAATTCCAGTTTAGTTTTGCCAACATAAAAACAACCACTGGTGCAGGTCAACAAATAGACCACCCCGGGTGTTCAGGAATTTGCATAATGTAAGGGCCTATATTTCTTGGTAGTATTTGGTTACTGTCAGTGTTGATAACTTGACAGTAAGCACAGCCACCACATCTGAAGGTACCCTGTCTTTTGCATGGGTCTCCTCTGAAGTCCCCTGTGTATTCCCTGTGGACCAAGAAGTCTTTAAGTGATCCTGTTCATCTGTACGTAATTAAAGGATTTTTTGAGACAAATTGATTTGGTATTGGATCAATGCATAACATGTGCCAGTGTCTGGCTAGATATTTTCGGATCTTTTAGTGCTGTTTGTTGTACGTTGTCATGATTCTTGTTTCTAACATCTTATTGTCTGATTTCTTTTGTTCCCTCTTGGTGGTACCGAATAGCAAATTTTGTCTGGTTTGGTCCTTTTTGGCTCTTTTAAAGGCTCTTTTTAAACACATTGATAAATACCCCCTTTGTAGTAGTCTGATTTGTAATTTATTCGCCTCCGCTTGAATTGTATCATCCCTGGAACAGTTCCGTTGGTTACAGAGGTATTGAGTGTACGGTATTAATTTTATCAACAATTTTGAGTGGGAACTGGTGGCATGTAGGATTGTGTTGCCAGCCATCTCTTTCCGATAAAGTGTACTTGAGAAGTGGCCATTTAAATCCTTACTAATGGTAACATCCAAGAAGGTTATTCTGTGGAAGTCGTGTGTCATTGTTAACTTCAAATGTAAGTTGCTGCAACTCATAGCCGAAATACACTGATTTAGGGTTTCAATCAATCCATTCCAAATGAGGAAAATGGCATCGATATATATCTGTTCCAAACCAGTATATTATTTGTAAAGGCATTTAGACATTCATCGGCAAGGAAAGAGCTCTCCCATTCCCCCAGGTACAGGTTGGTGTACGATGTGCACAGCATGTCCCCATCGCCCCGCCCTGTACCTGGAGGAAATGGGAGCCATCAAAGGAAAAGGCATTGCATTCAAATAAACTCAAGAGAGCATAGGATGAATAGATGCATAGGTTTATTGTCTCTATGAGACTGAGATATAAAATGTTTAATGACATTGAAACCCTTTGTGTGTGGAATCGAACTGTAAAGTGCTTTGACATCCACAGTGACCAGGATGGATTCTGGTGGAATGGAAAGGCCTTCTAAGTTTTTGTAATAAATGTGATGTATCCCTGATGTACGAAGGGAGGTTAGTGACCAAGGGCCAGAGTTGTTTGTCTACATATTTACTTAAATTTTCTTGATACTGCCCCTCCCTGAGACAATTGGTCTCCCAGGTCTCCAGGAGGGGTATATTATGTGGGTGACATAATGTGTCCAGAGAGGAAGACTGGCTAGACCAGCACACCAGAACAGTTACCTTTTGCCACAGCAACTTTCCTGCACAGCTCTGCATTAGGAAAACACATGTTGTACACTCTTGATCCCCAGTACCATAACCCTCCTGACCCCTCTGAAACAGAGAAGGGTGGTGATACATCCAGGAATTAAAACCAATGAATTTTATTAAAGATCCATAAAATCATAGGAGCATGACACGCAAGTATCCAAAAGGTGCTCATTGGATGCCTTTCACACAAACGTGCTTACTCATCACAACCAGGCAGGCTTCATTCAGCAGTATATGAGATCCTGCAGGTGACTTGTGAGTGGTGTGTACCCAGCTCTCTCTTCTCCTGACCCCTCTGTGTGCCCTCCTGACCCTCAGTACCATATACTCTTGACCTCTCTGTGTGGCATCCTGACCCCCAGTACATGTCCTTCTGACCCATGTGTGGCCTCTTGATCCCTCTGTGTGTCTTCTTGACCACTAGTACCATGTCTTCCTGTTCCCTTTGTGTACCCTCCTGACCACTCTGTGTGCACAACTCACCACCAACATTAGCCATTTAGGAAGGAATAATGCATTATGTGTTAATGTGTTAACACTTTGGACTATATGCTATATTGGTTTATATTATTTTTATGCTGACTTTCATTCATTTTAAGTGCTGCACTGTTTTCTCTTTGAGCAATATTAATCAATGTAAATTGATGTGTCAGCTGCTATAGGGATCTCTTATTATTATTATTATTTTAGCACCCTGTAGTGTGACCTGAGCCCCCGGGACCCCCTGTGCCAGGCTCTTCTGCCCCCCCCCGTACCAGGCTCTCCTGACCCCTCTGTACTGTACCTTCCTGACCCCTTGTCCTTTGCCTGTCCTCTGCTCTGCTAACCTCTGTCTTGGTAACCCCTCTCATGTGCCTTACTAATCTCTGTACACTGCTCTTCGTACCTCTGTAAATTGCCCTACCAACTACTGACAACTGTATACCACCCTACCTACTACTGACTTTTGTACTGTGCCTAACCTAATACTGACCTCTGTACACTGCTCAGCCTACTGCTGACCTCTGTACACTGCCCTACCTACTATTGGCCTCTGTACTCTGTCCAACTACTACTGACCACTAGCTAGCTGTTAAGTACTCTTTATATGTTGTACTTAGCCTGTTTTCACTCCTATTTTGCTTTTTTGCACATTATTGATCATGGATTTTATTATTTTACCTATATATTTGTTTTGTCTCATATCCATGTCCACGTTGTAAGTGGGTATTTATATTATCACAGTTCATATTGGAGTGCAATGCCATCACTTGATTGTTTTTGCATACTACTGACCTCTGCTCACTGCCCTACTTACTACTGACCTCTGGATACTGCCCTGCCCACTACTGACCTCTGGGGGCTTGCAAGTTAACTAAAAAATGCACCATGGTGTTTTGTTATCCATTTTGCCATGGTAGATCTCCACCTCTCAAAAGTTGCCTACTACTGCCCCAAAGTAAACCTGTTTACTCCAATACTTTTATTTGAAATCACTGCAGAAATTTTAGTTAAGTTGCAGGCTGTAAGCCCTGTAAAGAGGTTGGATTGTGTTCTTTCTGAGCTAAAGGCTGTGATTCAACACACTTTCATGGATGATGGAGGAGGGTCAAATGTTAATTAATAAAGCATTTCATTTTCTTTATTGTATTCCTTAATGTACTATTGGTATCTAATACCCCGTACACATGGTCGGACTTTCCAAACGCAAATGTGCGATCGGAGCTCGTTGTCGGAAATTCCAACCATGTGTAGGCTCCATTGGACAGTTTCCATTGGAATCCATTCCATCACAAAAATTTCCGCCTGGTTCTCAAATTTTCCGACAAACAAAATTTGTCTGCGTAAATTCCGATCGTGTGTGCACAATTCCAACACACAAAGTGCCTCGCATGCTCTGAATAAATTATGAGATGGCAGCGCTCGGTCTGCTAAAACTAGCATTCGTAATGGACATAGTACATTTGTCACGCTGCAAATTTTGAAATATTTTAATGCAGTGCATTCTCTTCTTCTTTATAATGCTAGAAGAATGAAGTTGTTTTGCTGCTCATATTCACACAGAGTTCTCACAAACGTCTTTCTTTATAATTTCTCGTGATTGCATGAATAATATGAATTTTTTTTTCGCCGGATCTCCTTAATCATTTTTTTACATTTTTTTTTATTTGTTTTTTTTTTTATCAAGATCTGCATTTTTTTCTAGTGCTCTCCATAATATTATGTCTCATTTAGTGTGTCAAGTTACCACAACACCATTATTATCTTGTATTTTTTAACTTCAAGGAGGTTGGTTGGTGTTGGTGATCTCCTGATGAAGTCACGTGATTGACGTAACGTGTAGGGAGTGGCCGTGATGTAATACCGGAAGTGACGTAAGACTGTCGAAAGACACCAGGACACCATTTTTCTTATGTGCTGTTTGTATTTTTATTCATGTGAGAGTCCTATCATTATTTTAATCAATTAAACTATTGATTTTACAAAATACTACACTATTGGAGCCTTTCTCCTTCTCCCTATACCTTTATTGAGTGACATATTTTCGTGGAGGTCGCTGCCTGGTTTTCCATATAGTTGATACAGGAATGAATGGCCCCCTGGTGGCCTAGTATGGATGTCCATAATTTTCGAGTGAAGACCCCCTGGTGGTAAAGGAGAGAATGGAGACTATTCATTGTACTTGATGTGCTATTTTATCAAGGAGTGGAGGTGAGAGTTCTGAGAGCCCATATCTCTTTATGCCATATTTCACCTGCTATTTCTCTGATAAGAATTCTTTTGATACTTCTGGTGCTGTTGAATAATATTAAGAGACTAATCTTTTTGGAATTATTTATGGTGCCTGCTTTCCCAATATAATTATTAATATTATTTTTTCATTGCACTAGCACTTTATATCTTTATCATTTATTTTTAATAAGTTAACATTCATTTTTTTGGACTTATTTTTGGTGCTTGCCTTCCAAATATAATTATTAATATTATTTTTTCTTTGCACTAGCACGTTGCACTTTATATGTTTTTATTATCTATTTTTACACATTTCACTTGCGCGGGATCATTATTTTGTATGTACATTGATTGTATGTGGTTGGTGTTGGTGTCCCTTGTTAATTTGACATGGTATTTTTGAAATGTACCTGCCTACTCACAAACAAACTGTCCTTTTTGGACTAAAACACATAGCCAAGTATTTGTGAAAAATAAATAGTATTTGTGAAAAAGAAATAGCCATTTATTCTGGGTCATAAAAAAATAAAGTGGAAGGCAACGCTGGAGAAACTGGTGAGATTTGCAAAGCCTTTGTACCCCCAGGGCACACATCAATTATTTTACAGTCAAAATTGGTGGCCTGAGGAGTCCATATAATAGTGAGCATAATCGGGTCCAGGACTACAGGAGATCAGGAACAGCAGCAGATGACATATCTTTCCCCAGGCTGTGGTCACACAACAGCCTGCATCTTTTGCCAGACCAGACTGAAACCAAGCCATCACTCTCTGGTCTTCCTTTCACGCTTCCTTCCAGGCTGTGGTTCTGGTGTTGGAGGTGTGGCAGGAGGTGAAGCAGGAGGAGGAGAATCTGGAGAAGGAGGCGGAGGACCATGGTTCAACTCACAAATGTGGCTTTGGCTTGGGAGTTCACCCCTCAACCCCTTATTTAGGGCTTGCAAGATAACTTCTTCACATAAAAGGCATTGGCCCTCCTCCATTTCCAGCATTTTGCATGCTGTCATGTAGGCATAGTCCTCTTGTACTCTGGGGGCTGCTTCTGAGGGCCGTAGTAGCCTTCAGAAATAGGCCAATTGCTGTCTCCTTCAGATTACTCCTCTTTCTGGCATTTTTTTGTTGAAGTCCGAGGGGAGTGACCCGGGATTCGGACAGGCTACTGGGCCCGGCCACCTCCTGGCTGCCACTTTCCACTGCCTCCTTCTGGCTGAGGCTTTCCTGCGTATGAAAAGGGACATAGTTTTGGTTTTTGGTTCATCAATCACACACAATTTTCAGCTCATGACTGTTGCAAATTGAGTGTTAATAAATAGAAAAGACTATCATTCTGACACCAGGGTTTTTTATTATTTTCTACTACTTTATTACTACTTTATTTTTTACTACTGTCTATTGATATCAGAAATTTGTTTTTAAAACCAACATATATTTAACATCATTAATTTGACAACCAGAAATATTTTGAAGAATGCTATACCTGACTCAAGCTGGGCTCCTCCACATGTGGCTGCCTGGAAGGCCCAGGTTGGTCGTCGGAAGCCTCATCTGAGGAGGGAGGAAGCATTGAAAGAAGCCTGGGTTCAGTCTGGCCTGCCAGAAAATTCAGTTTGTCATAGTACCACAGCCTGGGTACATAAATGTCATCTGCTGCAGCTCTTGATCTCAGGGAATACTGGACCTTCTTGAGCTCCCTAATATAAGTGCTCCTCATGCCACCAATTACAGCCTTCAAATAGGGGGTATCTGCCGTGGGGATCACTGGCTTCACAAATTCCAGTATTTGATCCAGTGCTGCCTTCCTCTTTGGTTTATTGTTATAAAAGGGGTGGTTTACCTGCCACAGACAGGGCAGCTATCTGTACGTATCAACAAATATGGGGATAAAGTCCTCATCATTGAATAGATCCATTTTCTCTGCAAGACACAACACAAGACAAATCCTAATGTCAGGCAAAACTATCCTAATCTTGACCCAATATAGGCCTCAATCTATAAGCAGTATAGGCCACTGATACACCAGCTTAAAATTGTACCTTTGCTATAACAATTGTCGCTTCCGTTACTTCGTCCCCCACTCACAGATCATACGTACGATGCACGCGTGTTCTGCTTTATATACGCTGTGCTGACGCCCACTCCTGACGTTCTTTCTAGTCTATTCCCCGCCCCTTCTCTTTCGGCCCAGTGGGAGATCACATGGCAGAGAAACAACAGCTGCATGCAGAGGAGAGCAGCAAAAACCAAAGGCCAGAGCCCCGAACCCCACGATCCCGGAGGGGATTGAAGCCCTCAATTATGGCGGAGATGGTGGAGATGGTGGACATCTTCAAGAGGACTGACTATGATGGGAAGTATGGATCTTACCCAAACCCAAATGTGAGAAAGGCCAAGATCAGGCCTAAAGTTGTGAAGAGTCTGCACAGGAATGTTGGGGTACGGCGATCCAAGGATCAACTGAGGAAATGATAGTCAGACCTCAAATTGAGGGAGCAGGATCAGTGCAGAAGAATCAACAGAGTGTTGCAAAAAAAGTAAGTATTTTGTCATGTGTTCCTATGATTCTTCTTAACGGTCGTCCTGCTCCATGTGCTTTTCTTTACTGTTGTACATTTTAAAATGGCAACTTTCATGTTCATGGGCACAGTAATCAGTCATAGGAAACATCGTTTGTTCGCCCACTTATAAGATGTTTTAGGCAGATACAGGTTAACTACATTTGTTCATGCCTATTTGTATTAAAATAAGTTTTTTGTCTAGATGGGTTTGTAACTATAATGAAATGCAAACTCGATTCAGTGTAAGGAGAGGACACTCAGCAGCTGTTTACACATCTGGACGAAGGAGCACCAGTGTGGGACACCAGAATCAAACTTTTTAGGGTGTCCCACACAGGTGCTCCAGTGGATGCTATAGAGGTGTCTCCATGTGTGATATTTTAACAAAAAAGGTAAGTATTCAAGCTTTAGAAATGAAATAAAATGTTTTTCATCTTGGAACTCTGCCAAAACAGACAATTGTATGAACGTCCAAGCAATGTTTCATATTCCTATTTCTGCCCTCCAATATCTGTGTGCTAAGTATACTTTTTTTTTTATTCACATAGGGGAGAAAAAACTTGGGGTGTCTGAGGCCACCAGGGACCCCCCACCTTCGAAAGAAGGGGAAGTCACCAAAACACAAGCAGAGGATTTTGAAAATTTTTGTTGACATCAATGATATTCAACAAAAAATGAAGAACATCATTGATGTTTTAGGGAGAATCTAAAACACACAAAAATGGGGGGCGTGGTTAAGCTGGCGATCTAGGCAGACGTGTGCTGCCGAAGCTCCGCCTCTATCTGAGCCTTTTATCCATTTAATTCTGGCTAACTTATACAACTTGTTCCCTGGTGTCACTGTGCACCCACCAGGGATGCGCAAGGGCAAAAACGGGCTCTGGATGGAAGACTTCCTCCATCCCTAAAGCCTCCCCGCAGCAGCAATGAAGGCCTCTCCCGCCAGCTCGCACATGGTGACCCAGACTCCAGCATCGGATCCTGGAGGAGGACCGCTTCCAAGCCCTAATGCAGGCTATCTCTGGGTGCAAAACCACTCTTACCATCAAAATAGACTCCCTCCAGACGGAATGTGGCCTGCTGCGCCACGACATGGACAAGTTCCGATAACACCTAAATGAGGCCGAATGCCGTATGGGAGACTCTGAGGAGACTCTGGGGATGCCGTTAGAGACCATCGAGCTTCCCTACATACCCTGCAGGTACAAGTGAAGGTGCTGGAGTCACGGGCGGAGGACGGCAAAAACAGGATCAGAAGGAACAACCTGAGATTTGTCGATCTACCTGAGGGAGCAGAGGGTAGGGATCCGGTGGCCTTTGTAGAACAACTGCTTCACACCCTCCTACCAGACACCATGTTCTCCCCCTCACAGGATGTCCCCAACGCGGGGCCCGCCGGGGGCTCCCCCGCAAGTTTATCTTCCACCTACTCAACTTTCGTGACCGGGACCTCGTACTCCGGGAAGCCAGGAAGGTGAACCAGCTCCGTATCGACAACACACCGATTATGATCTTTCCGGATTATTCAGTTGAACCCCAGGGGCTCCACAGGACATTCGACCAGATCAAGGCTCAACTTCGCTCAAAAAGCATTAAATATAGTATGCTGTTCCCTACCCGCCTCGACGAAGAATCGACGTGATCGATGAAGAATCCACACGCTATTTTACTTCACCAGAGGAAGCATCCCAGTGGCTGGATTCCCTACCGAGACCACGGTAACTGTATTCTGCTAATTAGGGGGTGTTTCATTTATTTTTATTTTAGTTTACCCCTCAATTTTCTAGCCTGTGTTCTAGCCTTCTCCCCCCCACCCCCAGAGTGGACGGTGATGACACCCAATACCTTCACCTGCATCGCCACCCTACAGGCCCCCCTGCTTTGGACTGGACTCCCTGGCTTACACAAATCCTCTTTCCCCATGAAGCCTCCAACCTCACTATGGTCACTGACTGAGTACCTCTGCAGCATCCTGACTACCCTGGTTGGCTTGCCAGAGATGTGGCCTCGCGCACTCCCCTCTCCTCTTTGGCACAGTTGCAGCGGGCTCCCCGGGCCACTTGGTGGGAGCCATCTGGGGCCTGGGGGCCTGCTGAGGGGAGACTTGGGGGGTGATTGGCGGGGAGATTGGGGCAGAGGTGCATTGCAAGGGATGGAATGCCATGGTTATCCCTCCACCGTGCCCTTGATTGACAAGTTGCAACCTACTAAGTATGTGCCCTTGGCTTTGCCAAGTGAACTCATTCTAAGTTACATGTTATAGCTGGTTCTTGTTCTTTCACCCAGGTAGGTAAGGCCTATATTGACTACACAAGAACTGCCTTGGCGCCTCCCCCGGGTCGCCACCTTTTTCTCCTAGCTCCCCAAGGAGATTTACCTTAAGTGCTCTGATCGAGCCGAGTTTATTGGTTAAGGGAATGTGCACTCCAAGTTCCCCTATGGTAGTACAGGGTGGGGGGGGGGGGGGGGGTTTGTTGTTACCTCTCTGTTTTTGATTTATTATATGTGTTGTAGTAGCTTTTCTATGCAATCATATCAGGTTCAGTCTAGGATTTTGCTTATGGTCTTTTAGGCCTCAGAAATGATGGCCTATGCAGTACACCTTGAATATCTCTCTCCGGGTCCACTTGTGTTTTACTCCCCTGACGTTCCCTCGCCACAGCTTCACAGATGGCCCACATAAGATTTCTCTCATGGGAAGTTTGGGGACTGAATGACAAAATAAATTGTTCCCTAGTGTTCGCATACCTTAAAAAGTTTAATCCGCATGTGTGCATCTTACAGAAGACACACTTGGTGGGTGGCAGGGTGCTCGGCTTGAAAAAAACATGGGTCGGGCATTATTATCATGCCACACACTCCAGTCACACCCGTGGAGTCAGTATATTAATCCACAAGTCCCTGACATATGAACTACTTGACCTTAAAATAGACCAGGAGGGCAGGTATGTGGTCCTACATGTGATAATTGACACTATAAAAATGGTAATTTTTGGTTTGTATATACCGCCGCCTGCTATGGTGGCTCTTTTGAAAAATTTGACCCCATTTTTTCCAGGTACCCCACTGATAATCTTGTCATTGCGGGGGACTTCAACATGACCCCAAACTCCTCTATGGACAGTAGACATGTGCATTCGTTTTCGTCCGAATGCATTTTCGTCCGAATTTCAGCTATGTTCGTTTTCGTTTTGACAAACGATAACAAAAGCACAGAATCCAAAAAACAAAAGATCCGACATAAATAAATGCTTTATTTTCATTTTAGTTGTTACAACAGTTCTAAATAGAATAGGAGATTCGACGTGACTCTGACAATAACAATCTGTGTCTATAGAACCTGTGGTCGAATGTGCCTAACCTTACCTCTATTAGTCCAAGATTATATAGAGAAAATATTCGACAGAGAAAAAAGATTTGACAGAGAGAAAAGATTCTGCAAGTTACTGATTGAAAGTCATTGATAAAAAAAAAATAATAATAATAGTAAAAAAAGCGTGGGAGTCACCCAAATTCTTTTACCAGGCCCTTCAGGTCTGGTATGGATATTAAGGGGAACCCTGCGTCAAATTTAAAAAAAAATTGACGTTTGTTATATGCGGAGAGCGGGGCCACCCGTCACCTGACCCCGCCCCCCTCTGATGCAAGGGGAAACCCGGGTTACCCCGTGACGTATGGGTGACCCGCCCCCTCTGATGTAACACAGGCAGGTTTCCGTTACATCAGAGGAGGCGGGGTCACCCATACGTCACGGAGAAACCCGGGTTTCCCCTTGCATCAGAGGGGGCGGGGTCAGGTGACGGGTGGCCCCGCCCTCCACATATAACAAACGTCAGGCTGCCGGGATCCCGCAGTGTCTCCTCCGTGGAGACAGAAAATGGATGGATTCGCTGCGCTGATTCAGATCAGCCATTGCTGGACCCCGGAGAGATGATCGTCCGTCGCTGGATAGCAAGAGTGGATTACCACCGCTGGAATCTTTTTTTTATTTTTAATAAAGGAATTTTTCAAAAGTGTTTTTGTCTTATTTAACTATTTTTTACACTTTCTTTGTGAAATGGTAGGGTTACTTTTGTACCCCCTTACCATTTCAAATGGGGGGGCGGGATCTGGGGGTCCCCTTGTTAAAGCAAAAAGAGCAATATGGGAAGCAGGAAACGCTAGTCCGACGCGTTTCGACGAATAAGCCTTCTACTGGGGCATTACCTGCGTTTCCTGCTCCCCATATTGCTCTTTTTACCGTTCATTTTTATTGGATCACGTGATTCTTTTTGGATATTTTTTATGTAATTTTTTATATGTCATTTAGAATTTTTTTTCAAATAAAACCTTTAATGGTGTAATTTCACTATGAGAGGCATTGTGTCCTTACCTTTTGTTTATGGTGAACCCGCTCTGAGCTCCTAGCTGACCGGAACCTTCGAGAGAGAGTTGAAAACCCTGGAGATCTGAGGTGTACCGATCCTGAAGTGGGCAGCGACTATTGGGATGAGTAAATCGGGAAAAGTCCGTTCATTTAAAAAGTCTGACGGACAGATTGGAGTGCAAAACTACTTTCTAAGTCCGCCGGACTTTTGGGTAAAAAAAAGTCCGCCGGAGCCTACACACGGGGGGATTGTCCGGCGGACTCAAGTAAACTTTTCCACCGGATTGTTTGATCGTGTGTACGAGGCATTAGGGTGAACACAGATTTTGCAAGCTTTTATATATGAACAGGAGTCCTTATGGAGAGAGGGTCACCAAAGCCCTAAAGAAACCAATGAAAGTCTTAGTAATCAATAAGTGCCTGGCCATCTTAGGGGCATGTGCTTTTGAAAGCACTTTGATCCTAAGGTGGAAGAGAACAAACAGCTTTCCAGTCCTAAGGGTCCAAAAGGACAGAGGAAAGGGCCCCCATTACTTGTTCTGAAAGTAAGATAATTTGAAACCTAGAGGAAGTTTTCCAAATAGGGCTCAAAGCTGTGAGACACTGGGTAAGATCGGACTCTGGGGTGACAATATTCAGACTGGGGAAATTGGGTGGAGAGGTGGCCTGTAGAGGATTCTATAAACTTATCAGTGTCTTCTGCAACAACAGAGTCATATAAAGGCAAATGGTCAGCAGTTTTAATGCAGTTCTGGAGGCAGGTCTGGGACCAGTACCTAATCTCCCTTGTAGCCCAGTCTACATGCGGGTTATGAAGTTTAAGCCAAGGATAACCTAAGATAAGGGGATAGACAGGAGAGCTTATCAAGTAAAAGCTGATTGTCTCCCTATGAAATTCCCCAATGAAGATAGTAATAAGTACAGAGCACAAGGTTACTGGGCCCTGTAATCAACAGCTAAGACTGAAAATAGTTTGTGCACCTTAGTCAAGGGAATCTGTAGACGGTGTGCTAGATCCCTATCGATTAAATTGCTAGTGGCAAAAGAATTAATGAAAGCTGAGAGGTGATGAGAAAATGTGGCTACACAAAGTTGTGCAGGAACAAATAGGTTGTCTTGGGGGGAATCTAGGACTATCTAAGGAAGCAGACCCCACCCACACTAGACTCCTGGCATTTCCCAGCTTATGGGGGCAGCTAGCAACAAAGTGGCTGTAGTTGCCACAATATAAGCAGAGTCCCTGGGATCTTATAGCCTTTTCCCCAAAGGATAAATGAGTAGCACAAATTTGCATGGGCTCCTCCTCCTGGTGAGGTTGAGAGGGTTCAAGAAAGTCAGATGAAGAAGTAGGCAGTGTACTAGGGGTCAAAAAAACAAACCTCCCCGTACGCCTCTCCAGTAAACACCTGTCTATACATATGGGGGTCACCAGAAAAAGGGTCAATGGGGTTAACCTTGGGCTCTGGGTTCTGCATTAATGCTGGAGGTGCATTTACATGCACAGACAGTTCCTGGACTTGGCGTGTCAGTTTGCAAACCTCCTCTGCAAATAAACAACCCTGTGTACATCTTCACGGAAATTTTTTCTTGTTAAAGCTTGTGATAATGTCACACTTCCCCCAAAGCAGATGGTCAGACACTATAACTAGCTTTTATGTTCTTCATCATGCCTACTTGCTGACTGGTACTCAGTTGCCCCCAGGGCTTATACAAAATGCTATAGTGCCTTGTCATCATGCTGGGGCAAGCATAAACTGATAAAAGCAAACAGGTACTTGTGAATGGCAGACAGGCAGAGTAGTTAAATGACAGTCCAGGTACAAGACAGACAAGGTTCAGAATACTCAGAGTCAAAAGTCAGGCAGAGTTCAGAGAATAGCCTGATATCCCATCCAAGGTCATCAACAAGGGAATCCAAACAGCACAGCAAGACAGACAAACAGGCAGCCTGAGCACATATAACCAGCACTATCACAAGCCTGAGACTGCAGGCTTAGCTCGCTTAAATCAGGTGTGGTCTCCATCCATAGACTGGCTACATCAATCACCTTGCAGGTGGACAGACAGACAGGGATGCATCATAGACAAAAACAGGGTTCTGGAACAAGAACAGCAGCTGTCAATGAACAGTTTACACGCTCCTGACAGTTTCACTGATAGAAAAAAAGCAGATGACTGCTGAAGAATTTATGAAACACAAACATGACTGTATTACAAGACCTTTTACTGTCTGAGCAGGCTGGATGAAGGGTGACAGATAATGTAACATTAGGCCTAAAGAGTGTTTTGATGTTAAGTTGCAGGATAATTTTATGATCTAGTACAGATCACTACTAGTGCATTATAAAACTTCTGAAGTATGGATGAATTAAGGTTAAATTATATCAGAATAGACAATAAACCATTTTTTTTGCCCTGGTCCAAATAAAATATTTTATATGTGGCCAGACAAGATAAATAGATCAAGTACTATGGCTATCTACTATATGTGATCATAGATACTACAATAGGAGAAGATCAAGAGCAGAAGGAAAAAAATTGAAAAAAGAAGGAAGACAGCAGTTTAAACACATTTTAAGGATTATAGAACATGATATGTGAGGGATGTCATAGAAAAAAAGAAAGGAAATGTGAATAAGGGGGTTCAAGCGGGGACATATTGATAAGAAAGTTAAAGGATTGCAAGTCACAGTGTGAGAAAGAATGGTATCTTTAACAGAATGCTGTGATTTCGCTAGAGCTGTCTCACACACTGCAGCTACAGCCTCTCCCATTTCCCAAGATAAGAAATGCATAGGTTGAGAAGGGAAACTTTGAGAAGAAAGATGTGATTTAAAACAATATTATGAGCCGATCTTAGCGCCTGCTTTATTTAGGGTTCAAAACAGTCCCTGATCCATCCAGTTTGGTCCTTATTGCCCTAGGCCACCATGGTTTTACTGTTTTTTGAACGTTCCTGTATCTCACGGTTTCTCCCTGCCCCAGGGTTTAACTTGGATTTATATTTCTTTTTCATTACTGAATGTGCCTTTACATGAGCCTTTGTATTTTCTTTCTTTTTCTGAATAAAAATGATTTATAAAAAAAAAACAATTTTTATGTTATATTCATTCCTCAAAATTATTATAACCTTATTAAAAATTATGTAGAGGTGTCAGCTTAATTGATGATCACAGTTTTTTTAACCTGTTTTCAGGGCATGCTTTACCAGGATTTTCATGTTTAACTGAAGTATATTAAATCTTTTAATATTAGAAACAGTTCACTTAAAAAGGAAAATGTTTTTTAGGAGCTAAAACCTTCTCCTTTAAATAGATAGTATCTGTAACTTAAATTACAATATAAAATAATTTGTCGCTCAATATTAGTCTCTGACGGGGGCGTGGCTTGGCACACAGCGCGGATGGCAGCTTAGAGATGGAGCTCCTCTCTTCCCGCAGGCTTACAGCCATACACTGACCGCTCCGATCCAGATAATGGGCAAACATAACAGATCTAAAGCTGGCTTAGCAGCAAGGAACTCACTCGTGGTACAGAGATCACACAGTATACTAGATCTTTTCAAATCTCGACATCAGACGGCCGGGGCTTTGAGGCTTTCAAGATGGCGCAGGATGACCACGAGGATAACTACAGAGAGGACTCGCAGGCAGCATCAGAGGATCTGGTAAGACACCACCCCTCTCAAGATCAGCCCCTGACATACGCTGATATGTCAGCGTTTGTTGCTGACATAAAGGATGCCTTCTATTCAGCCATCACTGAACTAAAGGCTGACATGCTGGCCCTGAATGAGAGGACACATGTTATTGAACGCTCAGGACAGAAGAGGGATAAGGCTATCATTAGATTGGAGACTGTCTCAGAGTTGCACATGGCCCAACTGATAGCAGTTAATCGTCACTTAGAAGAATTGGAAAATAGGGGTAGGCGACATAATATAAGGGTGAGGGGGATACCGGAGGCAGTCTCACCGGAACAGATCGTCCCAGCCCTAACGTCCATATTTAATAATTTAATGGAGAGACCAGTGGACACTACTATCGATTTTGAGCCTGCACACAGGGCCCTTAGGCCCAGACCAAATGAATCTGCACTGCCCAGAGATGTGATTTACTGTGTCATAGACTAGAAGCTCAAATAGGACATTAAAGCTCATGCTCCTCAAAACGAGCTGATTACCTTTAATGAGCACACAATCACACTATTCCAAGATCTCTCTCCAATTACATTGACAAATCGCAGGGCTATGCGCCTGCTATTGGAAACCCTGAGAAGCCATCAGCTCACATACAGAGGGAAATTCCCTTTTGCCCTGTCAGTCACATCAGAAGGTGTGACACACACACACTCAAAACTCCAGATGAGTTACCATCATTCTGCTCAGCTCTACAATTGCCACTTGTGGATCTGGTATCGAGAATTTCGGTTCCCGCCTGCGCCCCATAGCCCACCGGTCTCACCACATTCCACACCAACAAAACCTGCGCCTAAAAATGGGAAATTTCAAAAGCTGCAAGGAACCGAAGCCATGAGATCTTCCCAGTCGTCCAGGAGTACAAGAAACAGAGAACACACATGAGGTACTTTCACAACAAAATCTCCATTCTTGTCTATCTTCTGACAATTTGCATCGTGGAGGTACATACTGTGCCTAGCTGAGGGGGATTTTACTCCCCCCCAAATTCGTTCTACTTGAACCTTCTGCTGAAAGCAGAGCCCCTCTGAATGCCTGATTGCTACTTTGGTGGGCAATTGAACGTTGCTCTCTGTTTCTGAAACCACCACTCCACCTCGAGGGGCTTCCATTATATGGATATGGGAACTTTTGCAGCTCAACAACATGGTGTTTCCATCCACCCCCCCCCCCCCCACTGGGGTGCCCTGGTGAGTTGTTACTATAACCTGATGGGAGCTCCCACGGGGTTTTTTTTCTTTCCTTCCACTTGGTTTTTCTACAGTTCTTACGAACCGTGGGCCCTAAGGTGAGCACAAGTTAAGGAGCCTCTCTATGGTGCCCACCTGGCATTCTGTCGCCGCTTGGTAGATGAACTTAAAAGCTTTGCCACTGGATATATCATACTGGGCGGCAACTTCAATATTGGGCTGCTTCCCTTACAGGATACCTCCAATGGCAAATCCAGCATAACATACTCCATCCTGCAAAAAATTAAGTCTCTGCTGAACTCTTTGAATTTGGTGGACGCTTGGCGCCTGGTGCACACAACAGGAAAAGACTTTACGTATTATTCAGCCCTACATAAAAAGCATTCACGCATCGATTATTTCTTTATTACCCAACGAGACCTGCCTCTACTATGCACTGCCAATATTGGCATACAAACATTTTCGGACCACTGCCCTGTATCGATTTCCCTGACACAAACAGATAAACCTCACAAATCGGGTAACTGGCAACTAAACCCCTCCTTATTATCTGACCCCACTAGCTGCCCGCAAATTGCCACAGCACTGAAAACATATTTTCAACTCAACAACACTGATGACATTTCACCTATGACTATATGGGAGGTGCATAAGTGCGTCATACGTGGCAAACTTATTCGCTTGGGCACTTATAAAAAAAGGGAGGCTACCAAAAACATCACCTTACTGGCAGGAAAAATTAAAGGAGGGAAAGGTTAAATTCCTTGCTCAATTTTAAAACCAAACGTAGTCTGTACTTTAGAAAAGGCCTAAACTATGAGCATGGGGACAAATGGGGCAAATTTCTCGCGAAGGCTCTTAAAGACATAGCCCGCTCTCAATTTATTTTGTTCATTAAAAACCCAGAAGGCCAAATATTACACAAAATGGACCATATCACGTCACAATCCCACAGCTTTTATACAAAGCTGTATAACCTACCTCTACCACATAAGCCATCTGATTTTCAAGACACTAGAGAACGTACTCTATGTACCTATATCGAAGAAGGTGGCATGCTCACCTTAACCCCGTCTAAACTTGACTCCTTAGAAGGGCCTATTGTTGAAGACGAACTGGCTATTAAGACTCTTAAAATGGCAAGAGTCCAGGCCCCGATGGGTTTATGGCTCATTACTATAAGACATTCATTGACTTACTCAAGGCTCTTCTTAACCCTCTAAACTATCTTACAACCACCCCACTTGCATCGAACACCTTTACGTTGGGGCATGTCGCGTTGCTTCCCAAACTGGCAAAAGATCCCACAGACTGCTTGAGTTATAGGCCAATCTCGCTACTGAATTTGGACCTAAAAATCTTGGCCAAAATATTGGCCATCAGATTGTCATCCTTTCCCCCTAAGCTAAATGGTCAAGAGCAGGTGGGATTTATGCCGGGCAGGGAGGCACGTGATAATGTCACAAAGACCCTAAACCTGATCCATTGTGCGGGTGCAGGGGGCTTCGAGGGCCTTCTCCTGTCGACTGATGTGGAGAAGGCCTTCGATCACATGGCTTGGGATTACCTGTTTGCTACCTGTGTTCACACTGGCCTGGACACACATATAATGGCATGGTTAGCGGCCCTATATCATAAACCCCAGGCGAGGCTTAAAATAAATGGTACCCTCTCCGAGGCAGTAGACATCAATAACGGAATGAGGCAAGGTTGCCCTTTGTTCCCTCTTCTGTTTATTTTATCCCTAGAACATTTTATACGCACAGTTAACAACAACTTGGACGTGCTGCATTCTGCATATGGCGGATTGCTCTATCAAACGCTATAGAAAATCCTTGACGAGACACATACTGAATGCAGTAAAAATTCTAATTCCACGGTATTGGAAGTTGAAAGAAGTTCCCTCCATACCCTCGATAGTAGATATATACCATATGGAGTAAATGGTTGCCATTGCCAAGGAATCTATTGAGAGATTCAACAAAACCTGGTCTCCATGGGTGGTATTTTGGTATTCTGACCAATACATGCAACTTGACACGAGCTGAAGTCTTTATGGCCTATGGTTTTTGGGACAATGCCTTGTACCACCTAAATACCTGTATATAATACCTGGATAAATACCTGTCTATAAATACGAAGGATGCTACATCCATTACGCTGACAACTGGGCCACTAGGCTCTCTCACCGAAGGCCTCTGTACCCGCCACCCTCTCCTCCCTTATGGTTTCCCTCTTCGCCCTTCCATCTTTTACCCCCGATTTTATATTTTATTTTTATTTATTTTTTTATTTTTTGTGTACCCTAATATGCAGCTTGATACACTGACTTAGGCTCCAAATACATGACTAAGATAACTTACTTTGTTAGACTGTTTTGCATTGGTCTTATTAGAGCATAGTTTTCATTATCTAAGTATTGTTATGTTAAAAAAAAAATGTACTAAACGTGCTTATTGATTATATCTGTGGATAATTTGTATTTGTAAGCTGCTTTCACAATAAAATACTATTGAAACTAATATTAGTCTCTGACATAATGCCAACTAATTTGTTAGAGAAAAAGGAAAAGGTCTGGTGTCCCCAGTGACACACTTCCATCCCTGTAACATATAAAATACAACAAAGGATTCACCCTGGGACTTTAAATGAAGTGGGTACTGTTTCCGCCAGTAAACATAACAGTAGTAAATATAGTATATGGTTTATTCAAATACAATTGTTTACACGGATAAATAACAACAACGGTTGCCAATTAAAAAAATACATAAACAAGGAGTATTGGTACATAAATGTAGAAGTAGTACATGGTACACGGGCATCATACTACCCGACTAGTTTTGTGAGATCCAGCTCGCTCTTCAGGGGTGGATGTGTTTAACAATGTACCTAGGATGAACAAAAATATATATGTTTGTCAATATAGCACAGTATTAGTTATACAGGCACAGGGTAGGAGGGGTTGTAGGCCCCCCCATACTTACCACTGAGCTTGGCCATGGCTCCAGGTGTGCGGCCTCGAGACGGCGGCAGCAGATGCCTCCCCAGGGAGCTGAGGGGGCAGAATCAAATGGGACCCCACCCAGGGCCAAACGGAGAGCAGGCATGGCAAAGGTGTAGTGATGTATCCCTAGAGTCCTCGTTGGTCGATAAAAAGTATAGGCTGTGAACATAAGTATGTTTGTCAGGCATCTAAAGTAGTAAACTAAAATCAATAGATATTGGTATAAAGATATGTATGCATGCATGAATGAAAGGCCTGAGCCAAAGGTTGTAGGGCCATGAAGATGGTTAGAAACCTAGGACAACAGAGGGGTACTACCAGGTGACAAAATGGACAAAGAAAGAGGGGAAAGAGGTGAACTACAATTGTGTGGGTAGTGATGTATCCCTAGAAACCTCATAAGTCCATAAAGCGTATAAGTTATAAACAAATATGTTTATCAGGCATCTAAAATAGTAAAGTAAAATCAGTGAGTATAGGCATAAAGATATGTATAGCTAAGTAAGGCCTGGATCAAGGATGGTAGGGACATGGAGATGGTGGAAAACATAGGATAGCAAGGGGATACTAGCAGGTGACAAGATAAGAAAAAAGAAGGGAGAAGGTGGACTTGTGTGGAGGGATCAACAATATCCAAAAAAAAATAAATAAATAAATTAAATAAATAAAATAAAATAAAATAAATGAGAATAAGGGCTCATAAGATAAACAATGTGTAAGATGCGTAAGTGTGCCTAAATAAAGTAAGTATCAAAAAGGTGAATGTAGTAAGTACCTGAGTAAGGTGAATATCCTAAGTATAAAAGTAATGAGACACAGCAAGCAATCTCCGCAGCTGTGTCCTCAGTGAAGAGTGAAATGAAATCCAAGCCATGCCTGACCTCCAATTTAACCCCGGAATGCCCCAGGAAGCTCCGCCCCCAACACCGTGTGTGGATGGCTGACATGTGAGTGCAGGGGGCACCCACTGTCATAGGAAGGCACGCAGATGCAAGCGTACCCCCATGCCATCAGGTGATATAGTGCGTCCAGCTATGCCAACGTCTGCAAAATCGCAGACGCCATGCTTCTGAAGCCTGAACATGGTGCCGATGTGTAGGTGTCCCCATCCACCTAAAAGCAGATGGGGATAGCAGGAGACATGAAAAAGCCTCCCTTTATACACATCGCAGCTCCCAATGCAAGACAAAAATCGCTAGCGCCAACCGAGGAATCACACAAAGAACCAGGGTATATAACAATACTGGAATAAAAATTGTGTTGGAGGATGAGTAACCTAGTACAGTATCAAAGTGTAACGATTGTTTATACATGTAAATACTGGCGGGGGTGACAACAGACCAGGTTTGGGCTAATGGGTGTCTTCCACCCGGGTTCAATATAGAGAAAAAGGAAAAGGTCTGGTGTCCCCAGTGACACACTTCCATCCCTGTAACATATAAAAAACAACAAAGGATTCGCCCTGGGACTTTAAATGAAGTGGGTACTGTTTCCGCCAGTAAACATAACAGTAGTAAATATAGTATATGGTTTATTCCAATAATTTGTTAGGGGCAGACATATTACTTATGGATCAGGCAAACTTTGATTTTCACAGGAGTGCACAAGTTATTGGAAAAAATAAGTATGCTGTGGGGTAAGTTGATGTAAAACCAATTAATATCCGACTAAGAAAGGGTACTGTTACACCACAACTGCCACAATACTTAACATAGCCCAGATGAACTTGATAAAGGAGCACAATTAAAAAAAAAGGAAGTCTAGAGGTTTGAAAAAATAACTTATTGTATGCTCCATGATTTGAACAAAATTTAAATGCTGACACACCAAACTATTTTACACATTTTCTGGATGTGTCCACAACTCATGGAGTTCAGGGCAAAGGTAATTGGCATAACTCAAAATTTTACAGACCTTGTTGTCCCTTGGGAACTCATGTTATTTCTGCTACATCAGAATAGCATACCAAAACAAACTTACAAGAGCTCACTGATCAGTGCTTAGGTTAATAAAGTAAAATCCCGTATCCTGGTTAATTGCTGCAGGCAGGAATCCCCTCAGTTGTCAAAATCATTCGCCACCAGGATTAATGAGGTTGAAAGACCTTACTGCAACAGACAAGAGCAAGAAAGAGGCCTTCCACTCCAAATGGTTTAACTGGAACATGTTTCTTTACTCTGATGAATATACTGAAATTCTTGCTGGCCCTTAAACCATATGATTGAAACACCCCATGTACAGTATATTACACAAGGTACATTCAACACTGTGGGGAGTTATCTCTTTACTACTCCCTAGTGTACTTACATTTGCCCTTCTTCTTCCCTATCCCTTTTGACTATATTTTATTTTATTTTTTTATTTTCCTATCTTCTTCCTCAAGTCATTTGCTTCTTGCCTAGTAGGTTTTGTATACAACATTATACAATTATTAGAAGAAAGTATGGCAAAAACACGTTATATTCTATGGATTAGATCAGAATGAACTTATAGATTTATCTGTGGCCAAAAAATGGTTATATAATGTTTCCAAAAGAAACTGTTTGTCTATTCCATGTTTAGTAGGCTAAAAATGCAAAAATTATGGCTGTTCTTATATTCCTTGTGACTAAAAACAAATAAATCTATTAAAAAAAGTGGCATACCTTTTGTTCCAAATAACCACCCTGTTAGGACCGATGCAGCCAGCTGTTTCATGGTTTTTGATCTGGCTAAACTTTTTTTGTATACCTCTATATCCAGATTGTTGGTAGTTATTTGTTTATATTTTTCAATATATCCAAGCAATATATGTTGATTCAGTTCCCTAAGGGATGCTCTTTTGAATATAGTGGTAATCTCAAACTTGTTTTGAATCAATGGACACCTCAGCATGAGCACACAGTATTGTTACAACATATGGATGCCATACTCTAAATGCATTTAAGGGTTCATCCAGCTATAACAGAGCAGTAGCTGCATGCAAGGTGCTACTAGACTTATTTACAGACTTTGTTTAGACCAAGCTCTAATTGTCACATATTCTGTGCTGAAATTTCTAGAGAAAGCCCAAACAAAACAATACTAGGCTCAAAGTATGGAGTTGCATTGATCACATACAAATCTAAAAGGTGTGCTATTCTGGATCCAGTAACCCCATTACCTGTATTAGAGGAGGCTGGAGAAGAAAGAAAGCCACATGACTGTATTGAATTGGTGCAATAATTGGCTGCTAGAATCTATATGCAGGACACACCCCTGAAAAATCCATTACTTTGATTTGATACAAGGATGGTCAACCCTATAGTTGATATGCTGTTGTCAATCAGAGGGACACTCTGTATTGAGAGTAATTGGATTCCTCCTCCTCAGACCAAATAGCAGAGTTCCACACCTTAGCAAAAGCCTGTGTGCTATCAAAAGACAAAATATTCAAACATTTACAAGGATAGAAGATATGTTTTTCAGATAGCACATAAGTTTGGTCCTAATCAGAAGGCTAGAAGTTTTTTTTACTTCAACAGAAAAATTAATCATACATACTAAGTTGGCTAGTTTCCAATGTTCTACCCCCTAACCCTCCTACTCCCCCCTAAATCATAAAGTAGACTACGCCACGTATGCTGCACTAAAGCCCCAGATGATTGTAAGGTCTATGCAACTCCATCACTAGTTATGGCCCAGTAGAGCTGGGATTATTAATCAAATTTCAAGAACAAGTACCCCAGATTGAGAAGAACAAGTGTTCCAAAATGAGAGCAGCACCTTATGAATGAGGACTTTGGAAAAATATTGAGATTTTAGGTCTGCCAGACACTCTTTTCTCAATAATAATCAGCTTGACACATGGACCATGACATAACTCAAAAGTGTAAATGGATGCCTTAGCAATAAGGCAGCTGCTTAAATATACTGCCTTTTGTTTTGCTTCTGCCCCTGGTAATCAATGGGAGAACATCACCGTGCCAACTAAAGTGTTACCAAAAGCTACTCTTTTCAAAGGATTACAGATTGATTAAATCCAGATGTCCCAGTGAGGATCTTTTATGTATGATGTACTTGTCAGTGTGGACATGTTTTCTGGGTGGCCAGAGGCATGGCCAGTGGCAAAGGCTACTACAAAGGCCACAGGAAAAGGTTGTTATCTGAATCCCAGAAACTATAAGATAGAGGAATTTACTTTAAATGGAAAAGTCTTACAAGAAGTTTTGAATATATTGGGAACAGGTCTTTCATACCCACCCTCAGAGTAGTGGTAGGGTGGAGAGATTAAAGAATAATTAAAAACAGGATTGCTAAATTGATGGCAGAAACAGGAAAGTCATGGCCTGAGTGCATCCATATTACTCTTTACTTAGACACACAGGCCTCATTTTATACAGCCCTTCATCTAGAACAAAATTTTGCCCAACAGCTGCAAGTCTTGCATTTGGATCTCATAGAGTATGTTGCTGCTCTCCCCAGTCTTTTATTTTTTTTTACTACAACACATTTAAATGTTTTCTGCTTATTTCCAGATCCTAACAGTTTGATAGGATCTCAAGCTTAAGTCAGGTGACTGGATGGTTGTTAAAAGTATGTATGTAGGAAAATGTTTGGAGCCACGATACAAATGCCCCTTTTGTGTGCAACTAACTGAAGAAAAAACACCTACAGCCATGTCTGCCATTGAAAAAAAGTTTCTAAAATGAAAATACTTCTGTGTTTTATTTACTTTTCTCTAGGAATCAAAGCCTGCGACACTAAACCATTCATTTTAAAATCTTAAATTGTATGTTGATAAAACTATAGTTTATAGGTATCTGATTACAGAAAGTGAGTATTTATATTTTGCTTTTTTTATGATTTTATATGTTCTGGTAAGATTGCAGTATGTCTTTATATTATAGAAATAGTTGAATACTGTCTGTGATACTTTTTTATTTGCAATAAGATCCAAGTTTTCAGGACAAAGCTTTCAGGATGTGTCCCTTTTATCAAGGACTTTGATGAAGAGGGCACACCCCGGAAGCTTGTTCTGAAAACTTTGATGTTAGTACAAATTTAAAAGTATCACAGACAGTTGTCAATTGTTTCTGCTGCAAGTGCGCTATAACAGTTCTAATCACTTCAAGCATACTTGTGCTATAAGCATATTAACCGTCAGTAAAAATGTAAAAACTCTGTTTGCTAGATTTCGACTTCCAGATTTCATAGTATTTTGAAGAAATTGTTATAATCTAATTTTATGATTTAAACAATAGTTAAGCAATTTTATCTTCTATTTATCTTCCATTTTATATAGAACTGTCTATTTCCGCTATGCCAGGCTATAAGGCAATTCTGGCCACAAGACTTGGGTGTAATTTCAATTACCCTGTGAATGCTTACTATTTGTACAGAGGATATCCAACACACAAGGTCCTTGATTAGGTTAGACTAGTTGTAATATGGCCAAAATGGAGGTTAAAATAGACAGTACTGAGGGGATAAGTAGTCTAATGTAATTTTCAAACCCTGAGGACAACATAAGCAATTTCAAAGGTAAATAAATGACACACTTAACAGGAATTATACAATAACTCTGAATTGCTTACTGAAGAAATATCACAATCCAAAAATGCCAGAGGGAACCTTATGTACCATTTTTTTAACAACCAAATATTATTGCATATGAATTAAGAAGGCTTATGCTTGGCTGTTTTTTAATTGTAGGGGCACCTGCTTTATTGGTCAGTTAGCCTCAGTTCTATATAGCGAAATGACTAATAATTCACAGTGAACTCAAACTGGTAACCTCTAAGGGTTTAAAAAAACTCATTAAATATACAATTTACATGGCGCAAGCTCATCTTTTATTATTTACCAAACAATTGGGTAATGTATTGCATTTGTGTGCACAAAAATTATCTTCAGTATATTTGTTTACTGAAAATGTGTGTGTGATAAAACATGGTGCCAATATCATGTGACATAAAAAAAACTGCAATTATCATTATTTTATTCTCGGAGGATCAGGGTAAGAAAATATATACTGTTTGGAGGTAATTTTAGACCTTCAGGCCTAAAATTTGCATTTTAACATGTGGACAAAAACAGAATGCAAAAATGACTCTGTCATTTAAAGAATCAATGCTTCTCTTCTATCAGCTAGAAATATTTATTTTGAATGTACACTGAGCACAAGCACAACTTAGTGTACATTCTCAGCATGCCTTTAGTCAGTATGCATTAATGCCTGTGTGCATGTACAGGAGTTTTGTCATCTCAGATTAGCTAATCAAGACACCTGATATGGTGAACACTAAAAAAGAATAGGTGAAGAGGTCACTAGCAGTGATGGAGCAACAAGACAGATCACAGTCGTCACAACAATTGGGGTGGATGGTCTTTGGCAGGCAAATCTTCCATAATGTGATAATATACTGGGTATATTTGTACTATACTACTTACTGTCTTCCCTAGGCAAAAGATAATGACAAACATAGATAGCAATGAAATAAATAAAGTTCCACTTTAATAGAAACTCAATACAGAAAATAGCAAACTTTTTTTGCAAAGGAAATATACATATGTACTTTCAACAGCCAGCAAAGGGGAAGAGGTGTTTGTAGGCTTCTGAGTTAGTGCAGTTCCATTTCTGTTTAAGTAAATTTAAGTGAACATTCTACAATGTAACCTTGTTCTATTGGTTTTAAACCACTATTACTGTAGCATCATTTCAATTTAAATATTGATTATACATAGTGTGGAATGACATAGATGATTAAACTAAATACAATATACTTTTTTTTTTTTTTTTTTTTTTTACAAAGGTTATATTTCAGTGTATAAAGACAAAGGATATTTATAGAATGCATGTAGGTCTACCAGTCTGTAATACATTGAATAGCAATTTGTCCTACTTGAGCTCACCAGGAAATTATATTAACAGGTTACACAAATGAGAAGCTGTTCCTTAATTGTGTTAAAATCAGGTTTAATGACTTTAGGAAGACTTATTGTGTTAATAAAGTATTATGCAGTCTGAAATTACTTTTCTCCATTACCTTATTATGTGGAAATTATTTTATATAATGTTGCTTTCTGTGCTTCCATTAGCATTCTCCATTCACAAAGTAATAATTTAAAAGCTTCATTTATAAACATTCATGGTGGTAATGTTAATTGCTCACATTGCTTTTAGAAGTCTTGAAAGTATCACAAGCAGGGAATATTATTATTAAACATACTTGGTACATGTTTTTTCTAATTAGATTTCTAAGTGGCTGGTCTAAAAAACATTGGCATTGCCCTAAAAAAAAGTCCTATAGGTGCAAAACACATGAAAAGTTATGTAACAATAAAAATTCCCCAGCTCAAAGTTCAACTTTAAATTCTAAAAAGATACAAACCAATATATTATATATATATATATATATATATATATATATATATATATATATATATATATATATACACAAGTATTTGTGTTTTGTTTTGTTTTCCCAGCATATTAAGCAATGACATAACTAAAACCAGTGTTTTTCATTAATTAACTCATATCATCACTGTTGTACATTGACCCCCCCCCCTCCCCCCGACATTTTTAGATGAAAAATGTAGGTTATGTTGAAGATTTTATGTATCTTTACTGAAAGTCGTGTTTACAAAAATAGGCACATAGGCAATAATTATTTGCAAACAAAACTAGTATTTTTGTGAATACTGCAGATATGTCCTCCTGGTAACAGCTGCTGCAATTTTGGTTGTTACAATGCTAATTATTTCTAAATGCTCAGCAGTCAGTTCTTTAGCATTGCTCCTATCACAATGGGTGAACTCACTTTACAACAGAGTTTGAGGTGTAAAAAAGGGAGAAAGGCTGGTGCCATGGAAGTCAGCTAAAACATTGTTTTATTATAGTATGTGAACAACAGTCAAAAATCCAATGCGTTTCAGCCATCAGGTCTTAATCATGGTGTTTGAGGTGTGGTAATACACTCAATAAAGAATATAAGCAGGGATGGAAGATTACACACATAATACAAACCACACTGGTAAATGATGCCAATAACAGCACAAACATGATCGAGACATCTATGGACTGTTTACTGGCATGGACCTCTACAGATACCTCAAAAAATGAACCTTCCATTATTTGTTGGCCACCCATTATCCCTACTATCTACTCTGTACTCATTCACATAAAAGGGTGGATATCTGGGTGCCCACTTATTTTAAATGATGTGTTCAGATTCCAAGGAGTCCCCCTCTCAACACACTTTATTAAAAAAACAAGCATTAAAACAATATTCCACACTTCAACAACATGACAACAAGAATCTTCCTTATACCTGTCAGCAAACCTTATTCAATGCATTTTGATCATCTTCATTGAGACCAAGAAGATGCCAGATTCTGATAAGAACATTGATGTGACATATTGTGTTGCTAATTTTGAAATAACTTGTGTGAATAATTTATTGTTACTTTTTAATAAAGTGTGTTGATACTATTCAGGAAGGAGCGCTATTCTTTTTATAGGTATCCTATTCTATTTATTAAAACATCTATTCATTACAATGTCTGGAGCCATGGAGACAGAGCAAGGCTTTAACATGGTTCACTGCCTTTGTCTGGAAATAACCAGGATGGAAGTGAGGCTGGAATGTATAGACCTGCAAAGCAAAGTAGACAAACTGCAAGGAGCAGCAGCATGATAACCCAAGAGATGTAATGCTGTATTTTTTATGGGGAAGATGGTGGTCAGGTACTGTGACAAGTAGGAACATTGTTATTTCTGGATGTGCCTATTGTGAAGGAATGTTCTGTGAGAAGGACTGCATTAGGACTGGCAAAGAGATTTTATCCCTGGTGGGAAAATATTGAAATCCCTCCTAGAATATAGACATGCAAGTGTCAACATTCTCTAGTTGCTACTGCCTTCTCACGGATAGCTCTTCTCCTGACACCAAATCTGTAACTAATGATAGCTTCCTAGCCAATTGCTAAATGTAAACAAACAAGCCAGGGACATTGGGTGATCACACATGGTCATTAAAAGCTGGTTTGTTGACATTCAGCTGCCAGAGAGCTGTCATTTGCAACAGGTAAAGATAGTTCTGGCATAGGTCACCATGTCACCTGTCAACTTTGGATCATCACTGTATGACATAGTTGACATTAGGGGATATTTATGCCCATTCACAGGGTCTTGAAAATGTGCACTTGCAAGTGCAATGATGCACATATTTACGCTAATGTGCTTCAGCATCAGTGAATGTGCATGTGTGACCTGGCTTGCTTCCTGACTTTGTGATAATCTGATCTCCTGCTACTGACCTTAGGTCAGTTCTCCATCTGCCTGCTGCGTTTGCACCTTTACTGCTCATCTGGTATAGACCTTGTGTCAGGAACAGGGTCTGAACCAACAACCTCTGCTGAATCTGGAAGTAGCTCTTCTTACTGAGACAACTGAGATGCTGGACAGCTTCCTTGGATAATCTTGGCTTGTTTCTGGCAAACCTTAAACATCTTACTTCTCCCATGAACTTCCTATTAAAGCTATGCCTTTGTACTTTTTTTGCCAGATTATTGTGCTCTCGCCAGCTAATATCTTGCTCCTTTGCATACCTGCAGCTGTTTTTATCTCCACTACCACTCGTTACTGAGCTTTTTCTTGTTCCTCGACTACACTTCCACTTGATCTGCACCTTCAACCACTTGTTACCGACCTTTGGTATATTTACTGACTACGGTTCTGCTTGATTCTCACCTGTTATGTCTGCTACTAGACCTCGGCTTGCTCACCTCCTGGTGGGGCGAACCTGAGAACTGTGACCTGGTGCTTACATGCAGCAAAACCAACATCAGGAGCGCTAGTGAATAACAGTTAGTGCTTAGACCCCACATCTTTGGTTAGCCCATGTCATCCACCAGGGAGACCTGCTTGTATACTTATCCAGCTGGTCAGTGGGAGCTTCTCTACTACTATAGCTACTGGTCTCTGAACCTGACCCCTAACTATGACACCTTGATCCTGACTTTGATTCTATTACTTCTTGCAGTATTGATATCTCTGCTGCAATGTTGCTGCTGACCTTGTCTTTACTATGTCTATGCTCCTGGCACTTGAATCTCTCTGAATTACTGCTTTCTGCACTAGAGAAAGTCAGAGCATCTTTAGCTTTTCAGCAGACCTCAGACTGTCTTCTGATCAACTTCCATGTCTGGATCCACAGCAGGCACCCATGCCACTCTTTGTCTGGCTACAACCCGTTACCACCAGAGTATTGAACTGGAAAAGTAGGGGAATGTCTCTTATCTACTAGACCGCAACCAGGTATGTGTCAAAGAAGGGATAATTTGCACCTCACATCCACCAGGCCAAGAATGTTTAGACTCTTGTCCCCATCAACATGGTAAAAAGGTGCCTTGGGGGTACCCAGTAGATTACCAGAAAACAACATGAACCAAAGTGTTTAAGGGCCTAGAAAAAACGTCTCCTTCATCAGGGCTATAACAAAACATAATATAATATATCATAATATAAATGTAAATGTTAGACTTATGATTATATCAATCACATTTACATTTATGGTGCAAGTTTTTTTTTTTTTTGCCGTGCCTGGATAAGTGAATAGTATGGATTTTTTTTTTTTTTTTTTTTTTATTCTAATTTTATTTTTAATTATTATAAAGTATTACACATGATTAAACAATTTCAAACATATATATTACTTACATACATAATAATCACATTTATTATTTTATTTCCTCTTTTCCCCCCTCCCAAACATATCTTGGATATTTTAACATATAAAAAAGAAAGAAAAGTGCTCGCTTCGGCAGCACATATACTAAAATTGGAACGATACAGAGAAGATTAGCATGGCCAATCAAAAAAAAAAAAAAAAAAAAGAAAAAAAAAAAAAAAAAAGAAAGAAAAATAAATAAATAAATAAAAAAAGGGAAAAAATACACATCCAACCCCCCCCCCCCCCATTTTCTCTCCCTTCCCTCTCTCCTCTCTCCTCCCCTCTGCGAAATCTTTCCTTCCCTCCTTCTTCCTCAATTTTTTACCAATTTCCTATGCTGTCTCCAGGGAGTCCGAACCAGGAGGCACCTTTCATACGTATCTAATTCTTGTGCTAAAAGTATCTCCATTCTCTCTATGTTATCCATTTCTAGGGCCCATTCGTTTATCGAAGGAGACTGAGTTGATCGCCAGTGCCGTGGTATCACAGTTCTTGCTGCCGTCAACCAGTACCCGAGAAGATTCTTTTTAATGTTTTTATATGTTCTTGGTTACATAGAGAGAATGGTTATTTGTGGTGTGTTTGGGATTACCTCCCCAGTAACTATTGTGTATAATTGCATAATCCTTTCCCAAAAGCCAAAAACTAGGGGACATTCCCACCAAATATGAAGCAATGAGCCCTTGTCTGTATGGCACTGCCAACATATATCTGATTTTTCTGGGTATATACGATGGAGTGTCACTGGGCTCCAGTACCATCTTGAGAGCAACTTGTAGTTCGTCTTTTGTGCTTTAATTGTTGGTGATAAACAGTGAGAAAAATTAAATGCCTTCTCCCATTCCCCAACCTCAATTTGAGCATTGATCTCATTAGCCCATTTATTTATATATTCCGGGAGCTCCGGGTGATTTTTAATAATAAACATCTTATATAGTACTGATATAACATGTTTTGGTTTTTGATCTTGTGTCAGGAGAGTTTCAAGTTGTGTTAAATCTCTACCCAGAGACTTGCTTGAATGAATTGTACACCAAAATGACAGTAACTGCCAAAATTCCAACGTTTGCATAAATGATGGTCGCTGTGTAGGAAATAGATTTAATAAGGACGGAATTGTCCCCTGGCATAAAATATTGCTCAGTCTATAATGGGATTCCCTATTCACTATAAGAAAACTTGTCCTATTTAATGCCGGTGGAAAAAAGGGGTTGCCAAATAAAGGTGTCATAGGTCCTTCATAGGAGGAAAGTTCCAATTTTATAGCTGTTTTACCCCATATATTCAACACATGGGATGTGAGAGAGGGCATAGTCTCTAACAACTCTCGATGTAAATTACTACCAGACAAATCTAACCATGGCAACACCTTTAAATCTAGTTGATTCAACCCTTGTTCTATTTTTACCCATTGTTTAGTTTCCGAACAATAGAACCAATCCACCAATCTAGTCAAAACAGCCGAGACATAATAGTAATACAAGTCAGGTGCACCCGCACCTCCTTTCATTTTTGGTAATGATAATAATTTCCTTTGTAGTCTTGGTTTTTTATGGCCCCAAATAAATTTTGTAAAAGCCGATTGTAAAGTGGAAAAAAAATGATCTAGGGACACGAACTGGGATAGTTTAAAAAAAATACAAGTACCGTGGTATTATATCCATTCTTAATATATTAATCCTCCCAAACCATGAATGTTGCTTAACATCATATTTTTTTAGATCTTGTAAAGTACGTTGCAGGAGAGGAACATAATTCATTGAATATAGATGACTTGGGTCCGGGGGGATTTTAACACCTAAATATTTTAAAGCTGCAGAGCAAATCTTAAACGTAAAATTAGCTCTCAGCATTGCAACCTGTTCGGGTACAAGCGACACATTAAGGATTTCTGATTTTGATACATTTACTTTAAAGTTTCTCAGTGTCCCAAACCACTGGAATTCAGATAGTATAGAGGGAAATGCAACGTGTGGATTAGTGATATAAAGTAGTAGATCATCAGCAAACAAAGCCAGTTTTATTTCCCTTTGTTTTATCTGTATACCAGTAATGGAAGAGTTCCGTCTAATAGCCGTCGCTAAGTATTCCATTACTATAACATAAAGCAAAGGGGATAACGGGCATCCCTGATGGGTACTATTTTGTATATTAAAACTTGTTTGTCAATGAGCCATTAATTTTTATTCTAGCTACCGGTTTAGTGTATAGTGCCATGATCTTATGGAGTATATTTGACCCTAGTCCTATTTGCATTAAAGAATGTTTAAGAAAGAGCCATCCTCCCACCCGGTCAAATGCCTTTTCCGCATCGACTGAAAGAAGGCATACTGGTATTTTAGCCCTTTGTGCATAATTCATTAATAAAAAAGTTTTAATCGTGTTATCACGTGCTTCTCTACTTTGAACGAATCCTACCTGATCCGTATGTACTAAGCTTGGAAGAAATGGTTGAAGACGAAGCACAATCAGTTTAGCATATATCTTTAAATCTATCCCAATATAGGTCGATAACTAGAGCAGAGTGTTAAATCCTTTTCTGGTTTAGGAATTAAAGTGATATGGGATTCTAAAGTCTGTGTTGGAAATTGGTTGGTAGAAGAAATAGAGTTAAACACTTGAAGCATAAACGGGGCTATATGTTCTTTAAAAGTCTTATAAAATTTTGATGCAAACCCGTCTGGACCTGGACTCTTATTTGTTGGAGTATTGGCAATTACTTCTAGTAGTTCTTCAAGCGAAAATGGAGAATCCAAAGATTCCCTAGTAACACTATCTATTGTCGGAATAGCATTTTCCCGCACATATTCTTCAATAATATTATCTCCAGCTCCTTTATCCTCCAATATTGATGATGGAGTCAGGTTATAAAGGGTGGAAAAATATTCCCTAAAGGTTTTTTGAAGCACATGTGGATCCGATGTCAGTTCTCATGATGATTTTTTTATACTTGGTATAAAAGTCTGTGATTGACGTGGGTGTAATATATCAGCCAACATTTTCCCACACTTATTTTCGAAACTATATCTTCCCACTGCACGTCTTTGTTGATATAAACTCTGGGATGATTTTAATTACTGTAATAAAGATATCCTTGTAGAGAGAATATTGGCTGATATATCTGGAGAACAGTGGGCTTTATGTCGAGTTTCCAAGGATTGGAGTTTTGATAACGTATTTTCGATAATTTTTGATTTATCTTTTTTAAGACGAGAACCGTGTTGGATGAACACCCCTCGTACTACTGCCTTTAAGGCCTCCCATTTTAAGGGTAAGGCAGTTTCATCCTGTTCATGATCAGAAATAAAGTTATCAATCGCCTCCGCAATTGCTTTATGACAGATTGGGTCTAGCATAAGTGTGTCATTCAGACGCCACGATCAATTTGTACCCTGAATCTGGGGGGGTGATATTGTTAAGAATACTGGTGAATGGTCGGACCAAATAAATGATCTGATTTCTATAGAAGGGTTCCATTCCAACACCTTAGGACCAGTTAAAAAAAATCTATTCTGCTATATGTTTTATGTGCTAAAGAAAAATATGTATAATTGCGATCTTTAGGGTTTAGGGTCCGCCATAGGTCTATCAACCTATGTTCAAAAAGTTTGTTTTTAAGTGCCCTCAAACGAGAATATGAAATATTTGATCGTTGAGCTTACGTATCTAATGTAGGGTCCAAAGCTAGGTTAAAATCTCCTCCCACGATAACCGTACTTTCTGCGAAGTCCGCTAAGAGGCCAAGATAACGCACGATTGTCGTAGTTTGATCATAATTTGGAATATAAAAGTTTGCAATTGTGAAGATTTTATCCCACAATCTGACTTTAAGAAACAGATATCTTCCATTCGAGTCAGCTCTATATTCCAAATTCTGAACTGGTAAGTGCTTGTGAAAAGCGATAGAGACCCCTCTCGCTTTTGAACTCGGCATAGTGCTGTGGAACCATTGCGAATAATGTTTACGAGAACACACTGGAATATTACCACTTCGGAACTGGGTCTCTTGAAGGAGTATAATATCTACCTTAGCTTTGTATAAATTATATAGAATCTGACCTCTTTTTGATTTATTATTAAGGCCTTTAACATTGTAGGTACATAATTTCAGTGACACTGGAGAGGAGAAAATCGCTGCTATATCAAATTATGAGAGAGCGAAATAAAATGGAAGAGAGAGAAAAGGAAAGAAAAAAAAAAACGCACAACAATTTAGAAGTTGTGCTCTCTAAAATTGGAGAAGCTCCTTCTCCCTGATCCCAAGTTACCCAGGGAAACGTTAACGAATTACCCCAAAAAAATAAAAACAAAAATAAAAACCTACCCAATATGGAATCTATCCAAAAAACACCAAGCCCTACCCGAGTGAGGGTGTTCCTATAAGGGGAAAAAGTTAAAGAGCACTGAAGATGTCTCTACGCAGTGACAATGGGCATACATAAACAAACATAATAATAATAATAATAATAAAGGGTGTAGACAGGTAGGAAAAGAGAAAAAAAAAAAAAAGAGAGAAAAAAAAATTGCAAGTAAATCAAATCTATCTATACCTATTTCCTCCCCTGTCCCTCTCCCCCCCCCAAAAAAAAACAAGAATGGAGTTCAATCTTAATTACTTTATATACAAGGTATAGATATTAACATACATGACTCACAATGTAGTTACCTCCTCGTATAACACAGGAGTTATGATCACCTATCTAACCCCACACAATATATTAGTGTTGCAGAAGGGAACGAAAGAGAAAAAAAAAAAGGGGGGGGGGGGGTTAGTGGGAGGGGGGGGAGGAAAAAAAAATGTAAACAAACATGAGGAGGGTAAGGGTAAAGTGGGGACACATAAAAAAAAAAAAAAAAGGGGGGGGGGATTTTTGAGAATATATTAATTTTTCCGCATATATTCATTCCCCTCCCCACTTTTCCCCACTTTTTTCCCATTCCTCAGAGATCCCTCTACACCCAAGCATTTCTAAGAAGGGCAATAAAACGATTCTTAATTCATTATTAAATTAAATTAGCTATTACTACAATTACACTTGGAATCACCAGCTGCTTTAATCTGCCAGATTAGACTTTGGATTTTCTACTTGATTATTTCTATTATCCTCCCGGTGTTCCGTTCTTCTAAACTGTGTATAAGTCTTGGGCCAAATTATTAATGGAAGATTGTGCAAACCTAAGGCAGATTGTATAGCAGGAATATCAGATGGATCACGTAAATTTAACCACCTGCCATCTTTCTTAATTTGTAACTGAAAAGGGAAATTACACCTATATACAATGTTACGATCTTGCAACATTTTTAATAAAGGCCTTAACGCCTTCCTCTTCTCCAAAGTAAATTGACATAGATCTTGTAACAATTGTATATTTGCTCCATTAACATTAATTCTTCCTCTCTCTCTTGCCCTTCTCATAATCTCCTCCTTATCCTTATAGAAATGCACTCGGCATATTATGTCTCTTGGTTTATCTGGATCTAATTTACGTGGTCCAATTGTCCGATGTACTCTATCAAGTTCCAAATTCGATTCCTCAGGTTTCTCCAACAGTGAGGTAAAAATTTGATTAAGGCCGCGTACACACGGGCGGACTGTCTGTCCAACTTAGTCCACTGAAACGTGTTTCAGCGGACAGTCCGCTCGTGTGTGGGCTTCAGCGGACTTTTTCAGCGGACAGTCTGGCGGACTAAGTCTTTCGGAATTTCCGTAATATTGTCCGTCCAACTTTGGTTTCAGCGGACAGTCCGCTCGTGAGTAGGCAAGTTGGACGGACTAAGTATGGCACATGCTCAGAAAGGATTTACACGGCCGAAGGTTGCATTGCAGTGTATTGGACATGGTATTTCTAGTCCCGTCGTACGTGCTGTACACATCATCGCGCAAGCTTTCAACGGACTGTCTGTTCATTGTGTGTGGTCAAGTCCGTTCATTCAAAAGTAAGACGGACTGTCTGTCGGATTGTCTGACGGACTTAGTTGGCCAGACAGTCCGCCCGTGTGTACGCGGCCTAACTGTTATGACCAGCTCTTCAGTTCTAACTGATTCTGGCAGTCCCCTGATCCTAATATTATTTCTTCTATTACGGTTGTCTTGGTCCTCCCATAATTGAAATAATGTGTAGATATGAGACTCTTGGGCATCTATACGCTGTTCCTGTGACTGCACACGGTCTACCAATATATCTACAGAATGCTCGACTTCTGATATTTTTTTCCCAGTTGCCTGTAGTTCTTTATGTACAGATTGAATCTCCTTGTGGAAACCATGTTCTAGACGCCGAATAAAAGCTTCCATCTCATGGTGAGTGGGCAGAGCTCTTCACCCATTGTATCGCCTTTTAAATCCCCTCCTATATTCTCGCTATCAGTTGTATTCACTGGATTACATCCCCCTAACAAGGGGGGGGGTGGGGGTGTGTATTGATGGGCATCCTTGGGTCCTCCCACATTCAAATGCATGTCTAGTGCACCTATACCAGAGGTATTAGGCACATCAGTAATATCTGCGGATTCCATAAATTCAATCGGTCCATGTGACTCAAAAGCCGATTCCAACATGTTATTTATGGCGTCTGTACAATCCATTTTTGCTGTCTGTGTGTCTTTTACTGCCCCAATGCCTAAGGAGCCTAACAGCCTCACAAACGACAGTGGAGGTTTGATTATTGGTACGGCTGATGTTAATATAGTTTTTTCTGCTTGTAATGATTGTGTATGCTGCAAAACAACAGAAGCTGATATTCCCCTGTTACTATCTATTATTGTCTTCGATGTACGTGATCGTGTCCGGCCGCCTACCGGAAAAAACTCTGCTATCCCTTGCTGAGCGTTAGAGGAGGCTATTAATGGACGATTAGATGTATTGCCAGACGTTCCCGTGTTACACACCACCGTACTCGCCGGCTTACATACTGTACTATGCTCTCCTCTCCTCCTCCTCTGTCCCATGGATAGTCCCAGCGGTCACTGCCTTAGAGTCTTATAATAAGACAGCTTATCCAAAACCTGCTAGCTATCGACAATTTCAGTCGCTCGCCCCCACCACGGTCACAATCTACCTTCCAGTGCGACCAGTGTTATCAAGTGGGATCCACCCCATGTGAATGTCTTACGATCACTTCTATAGTCAAAACAGGAATATCAGTGGTTTCAACATTAGCGGCCGAATCTAGGGTTTTCGAATTGTCTGAAATATCAACAATATCAACAATTTTAGCGATATCAACAGTTCAGCAATATCAGCAATTTAATGGTGTCAGTAATTTAGCGATATCAGCAGTTTAACGATATCAGCAATTTAGCAGCGTCAACAGTTTAGCAGCGTCAGCAGTTAAGCAGTATCAGTATTTCAGCAGCGTCAGCAGTTTAGCAGCGTCAACAGTTTAGCAGCGTCAACAGTCTAGCAGCATCAGCACTTCAGCAGCATCAGCAGTTCAGCAGCGTCAGCAGTTTAGCAGCATCAGCAGTTCAGCAGCATCAGCAGTTTAGCAGCATCAGCAGTTTAGCAGCTTCAACAGTTTAGCAGCGTCAGCAGTTTAGCAGCGTCAACAGTTTAGCGATAACCAATAGTGCTGTCAATAGTTTAACGGTGTCAGTAGTTTAGTGATATCAGCAGTTGAGCGATGTCAGCAGTTGAGCGGTGTCAGCAATTGAGCGATGTCAGCAGTTGAGCGATGTCAGCAGATGAGCTGTGTCAGCAGTTGAGCAATGCCAGCATTTGAGCAATGCCAGCAGTTGAGCATTGCCACCAGTTGAGCAATGCCAGCAGTTAAGTGATGCTAGCAGTTGAACGGTGTCAGCAAATCTACAGTTTAGCATCAGCAGTTTAAATAGCATCAGTTCAGCAATATCAACAGTTCACGGTGATTATGCTGCAGTTTTCTTAAATATTTTTTAGGTATCAGTAGCGTTTCAGTAGCGTTTCCGTAGCGTTTAGCAAAGTTCATCATTTCTGTAGCGTCAATGAAATTAGCTATAACAGCAGTAATAGCAGTATCAATATTATTATCAGTAATAATATCAACTGCAGATTTCATTTTTAGAAGTTGTTAGTGGTGGCAACAAATCTGCGATGTCTGCAATAACAGTAGGTTTAGTATTCTTAACTTTGTTGATTGCATCATCAGTCAACAACACCAGTAGCACTATCAGCCCAGTAGCACTATCAGAAAGCATCAAAGGCAGCATCAAAGTCAGCAGCAGCAGGGACCACGTCCAATAACACCAGACCCACCAGCTTAATGGGACAAGTCCATACCAGCGTGAAGTAAATGAATGAATGAGGGAGTCCACACCAGGGGAGCTAACAAGCCAGACGGGCCAGACAGCTTCCATCACCACCCGCCCAATATCCATATGCCCTCCACACGCTCTCCAAGCACTCTCTGCCGACCCTCCGGACAGATCTTTCAGCCGCCGCGTCTGGATTCAAAAATCCTCCCATAGAATCATTAGCATTGACGGCGGCGGCGGCTGTGGCGGCGGCAGCAGCGATACCAGGTAAGCCCAGCCCAGGTCACTGCAAGAGCTCGGATCACTTCTAGCACGCTCTCTCCTCCATGCTCAGCCACTCCTCCCATAGTATGGATTTTGAGAGGCCCTCTTTCAATCAATTTCATACCAGATTCTCATCAAATTTAAGATTCTAGAATAAATCCTATACCTTTGTTTGTTTGTTTTTTTTGTTTTTTTTTGGATGGGGTCCCCCCAGAAACCCATGCTAAACCCTTATCCATATTAATATCAATTGTTCTTTCTAAATCTCACTTCTGTGGGCGTACATTCTACAGGTGCACCACTTTACCACTGTTTTCTTCTATATTTTTTATTTTTATGTTGTTTTGCATTGGTACATGTCCCCTGTGTTAGTGGGAAGCTATCTATGTCATTTTATTAACAAAAAACTTGAAAAATGTCCTTGAAAAATAGTAAAGAAATATTAGATTTGGGTCCCATAGACTTAAATGGGTTTGGACGCTGTGCTCTAGGTTCACAGATTTCTTGCTGGGTTCCTCATACATTTATCAAACAAAACTTTTATTAGATTACTGATCTCTAACAGCTGTTAAAATACCAAATATAATTAATTAGTCCTTGCTGATATAAAAAAGTTTGAAATGCAAATTATTCTTAATGCTATAAAAATGATTGTAAAAAAGTCGACAAATAAATAATAAGTTATTCCTTACATCAAATGATTTCCATTATATTTAACAAACATAAGATAATATGATGACATATTTTTCAATTTCAATATATTTATTAGTTTTGCATGAATTAAGAACAGGTTTTTGATAAATTCTGCAAGGATGAAGTGAGTACATCAATTCTAAAAAATAATACTGTTATACACTTGAAGGCGCACCATTACTTATACAGGTTGGAATCAGAACCTTGAGCAATAAGCTTTTGTTCACTACTGTTTCCCTCCGCATGCAATTCTGTTGAAATCCAAAAGCAACTTAAAGAGGAAGTAAACCCTGATGGGTTTACTTCCTCTTTTTTTCCCTGCAAAGGTAAAGCATAATGGACTACTATGCATCGCATAGTAGCTCATTATGTGTCACTTACCTGACACAGGAGCCAGCGAAGTCGCCGCTGATCCCTGTAGTCCGCCGCATCCATCTTGCTGGTGGCGTCTCGCAGCTCCGACCAATGACAGCGGCGAAGCCGCGATGACGTCACTCCCGCGCATGCGCACGGGAGCCGCGTCTCGCAGCTCGGCCGCTGCCATTCGGCGAAGCCGCGATGACGTCACTCCCGCGCATGCGCACGGGAGTCGACAAATTAGGCAAATCCATTCTTGGACTTGCCGCATTTAGTGCGCCTGCGCGCCGCTGTCTACGGCGCATGCGCCGTAGACAGCGGTGCCCATTTTCGGGCAAATATCTCCTAAACCATATAGGTTTAGGAGATATTGCTTGGACCTACAGGTAAGCCTTAATCTAGGCTTACCTGTAGATCAAAGTGGTTTGAAGGGGTTTATTTCCTCTTTAAAACAGGTTTAAAAAAGGCAAGACAGAGGCTTACTGCTGGTCAAATGCATCTCAGAAGCATCTCAAACTTCTGTCAAAAGCAAGTTAATTTAGTTTATCGACACAAGCTCAAAGCCTGCTGACAAAGGTCCTAAAATATATTAAATTATCCTTTTGTCTTTTTATTTTGGTAATATATAAGTAATATGATGACATATTTTTTGAAGTCTTTATTTTTTGCTTGTAGAAACTTTTGGAAATTTTCTCCTTGATTAATGGGCAAACAAAGAACCACTATCTATCCTGTGATTGTTTGAAGTGCTTGCTAGACTTAAATTTGAACATTAAAATAAATTGGATTAATTTACTAATTCCAAAACTTGTCTCAGGAAGGTGCACAGAGAGGGAGATAATCAATGTCAATCGGGATTTTCCCATCCCTTTTTCAGCGTTGTGGGAAATTGAGGGGTATTGCTGTCATACACTGATTCTATGCTTCTACAAGATTTAGAAGCATGATATTAAGTACTCTATGCACTTTGGAACCTAGCAGACTGCACCAGCAAAAGAAGAACATAGTGAGACTTCTTCTTTAGATTGGATGTTTACTTTGGAAACAATACATTCACAATTTTGCAAGGTGTATGACAGTAATCAAGGTGACCTTGTGTTAATTTTAATTGCTCAAACATGAAAGTGAAAAAAAAAAAAGGATTTCTTGCTTGCATGTTTTGAAGAATGACACAGCTACATCTGACTTATTAAGTTCTGTGAACAGTCAATTTGCCAAGTTAACAGTCTGCATATATTTAGTTAATCAATCCCAATGTATTTAAAGGTTATCCCATAGTATAAAGGTGGCCATACACCTATAAATTATCTGCAGCTTATCTATGGTTAGATGGAAAAAGTGCAATGGATTTCTCCATGTTCACTAAACTGTGTGGATGGAGGAATCTCCCACTTTTTCCATCTAACCATAGAAAATCTGTAGATAATCTATAGGTGTATGGCCAGCTTTAGATTTCACCAACAGGTGACAATGGTAACTTTTAAATCCCAGAAACCTAGACAACGCATAATTGGTACCTTCTCTTTGTCTAGGCATGGAGTGTATATGCTGGATATGCAGTTTTTACAGATATCCCATTCAAAATGTGTCATTTTTAATCACCTTTGCTTTAGTGGTATGATAAAGAAATTTCATGAGCCTAACAACTATTGGCAAATATTTAAACCAATACTTGTGATACATGACCTGTTCTTGCTCTCCTCTTTTACTGGTTCTGAGGTACAGTATATAGTGTTCCTGTGTGGATGGAGGAATCTCCCACTTTTTCCATCTAACCATAGAAAATCTGTAGATAATCTATAGTTGTATGGCCAGCTTTAGATTTCACCAACAGGTGACAATGGTAACTTTTAAATCCCAGAAACCTAGACAATGCATAATTGGTACCTTCTCTTTGTCTAGGCATGGAGTGTATATGCTGGATATGCAGTTTTTACAGTTATCCCATTCAAAATGTGTAATTTTTAATCACCTTTGCTTTAGTGGTATGATAAAGAAATTTCATGAGCCTAATAACTATTGGCAACTATTTAAACCAATACTTGTGGTGCATGGCTTGTTCTTGCGCTCCTCTTTTACTGGTTCTGAGGTACAGTATATATTGTTCCTGCAGATGGAGTGGATTGAGTTTACTACCAGTAGGGATGGGCCGAACACCCCCCGGTTCGGTTCGCACCAGAACTTTCGAACGGACCGAAAATTTGTGCGAACTTTAGAACCCCATTGAAGTCTATGGGACTCGAACGTTTGAAATAAAAAGTGCTAATTTTAATGGCTAATATGCTAGATATTGTCCTAAAAAGGGTTTGGGGACCTGGCTCCTGCCCCAGGGGACATGGGGCAATGCCTAAAATGGTTTTAAAAACTGACGTTTTTTCGGGAGCACTGACGATTAAAGTGAAAAAAAAAGTGAAATATTCCTTTAAATATCGTGCCTGGGGGTTGTCTATAGTATGCCTGTGAAGTGGCACGTGTTTCCCGTGTTTAGAACAGTCCCTGCACAAAATGACATTTAACGGAAAAAAAGTCATTTAAAACTGCTTGCGGTTTTAATGTAATATCTGGTTCCAGCAATATGGAGATGCATATAAAAAAAAGGAAAAGCGTGGGGCCCCCAGACCCTATATACTCAGAACAGGAGTATACAGGCGGTGCAAACCAGACAGGGACTGTGTAGGTTTGTTGTGTTAAGTAGAATCCGTTTGTAATTTTGAACTGATACATTTTTAAAGTGTAGCTCCAGTCAAAAAATCTATTTTTAAGCTTTTAGGAAAACATAGGGAAGGGTTATCACCCCTGTATAATTTTTTTGCCGTCCGTCTTTTTTCATCTCACTTCCTGTTGTCTCCTTTCGTTTGCAAGTAGGAGACGTTTCTAAGTTGGATGTTTGAAAGTAGGGGCCTGCCCTATATGCTCTGCAGAAATGGAGGCCTAAGGTGTTGGTGTTGCCACAACACTGTAAGCCCTCAAAGTGACTCTTGGTGTGTGCTGGTGCACCCTGCTGTGAATGATTATATCAAGAATTGTAACTACATGCCATTGTTGAACAGTGGTAGAAAAATTGGGCCTTTGGTGGTTGTGGTGGTGGTGCTGGTGTCACAACACTATACGCCCTCACAGTTACTCTCGGTGGGCACAGGAATGGGCCCTGTTGTGAAATATTATATCAAGAATTGTAATTACATGCCCCTGTTAAAGGGGCCGAAAAATTGGGCCTCAGGCACTGCTTGCTGGTGCCACAACACTGCAACCTCTCCCAGATACTCTAGTTGGAGTGCAGGAATGAGCCCTGCTGCAAAGCATTGCATCAACAATTGTATTACATGTTCCTGTTAAACAGGGGCTGAAAAATTGGGCCTCTACACTGCAACCTCTACCATATACTCTAGTTGGAGTGCAGGAATGAGCCCTGTTGCAAAGCATTGCATCAAAAATTGTAATTACATGCCCCTGTTAAACAGGGGCTGAAAAATTGGGCCTTAGGCACTGCTTGCTAGTGCCACAACACTGCAACCTCGCCCAGATACTCTAGTTGGAGTGCAGGAATGAGCCCTGCTGCAAAGCATTGCATTAACAATTGTATTACATGTTCCTGTTAAACAGGGGCTGAAAAATTGGGCCTATACACTGCAAACTCTACCATATACGCTAGTTGGAGTGCAGGAATGAGCCCTTCTGCAAAGCATTGCATCAAAAATAGTAATTACATGCCCCTGTTAAACAGGGGATGAATAATTGGGCTGGTGGCATCACCCAGAACCAAAAATGTTCTTCCAAGATATCAGCAGAGGAGGAAGAGGATAGACAGTCAACATAACAGGACATTCACTCAGCATCAGCATAGGCAGTCTTGAAGGGATGTGATATTTAAAAAAAATTATTCGGTAACATCAGCTTCAGGTGCTTGGTAGCTGGTGGTTATCCAAGACTGATTCATCTTTATGAAGGTCAGTCGATTAACTAAGTCGGTGGACAGGTGCACCCTGTGATCGGTTACAAAGCCACCAGCAGCACTGAAGGTGCGTTCCAAAAGTACGCTGGATGCAGGACAGGCCAGTAGCTCAATTGCATACTGTGCAAGCTCTGGCCAGTGTTCCATCCTCAAGACCCAGTAAGCCAGAGGATTTTCGGTGCGAAAGGTGTCCAAGTTTGACCTTGCCCCTAGGTATTCCTGCACCATGTAAATCAGACGCTGACAATGGTTGGTGGAACCGATCATACCTTGGGGCTGCGGACTAAAAAATTGTCTGAACGCATCAGTCAGACGGCCACCTTCTCCACCACTCCTTCTGACCTCAGCCTCAGCAACACGTTGTCCAGGACCAGGAGTTTGTAACCTCCCAGTCTCTGGGAACGCGTTGCACAGACCTTTCTGCAAGGCCTCCTGGAGATGTCTCATCCTCTGCTCCCTCTGCGATGGCAAGATAAGGTCGGCAGCCTTACCCTTGTACCGTGGATCAAGGAGAGTGGCCAGACAGTAATGGTCCCTCTCTTTGATCCAAAGAATACAAGGATTCTTCCGCAGGCTTTGCAGGATCAGGGAGGCCATGCAGCATAGGTTAGCTGAGGCATTCGGTCCGGAGTCCTCTGGGTCACTAAGGACAACATGATCCGCAGCCACCTCCTCCCAGCCACGTAGAAGTCCACGGGTTTCTTGGTACTGTAAATCATCCCTACAAGACTGCTGCTGCTGATGATGCTGAGTGCCAGGCTCCACCTCCATGCTGACACAATTCTCCTCCTCCTCCTCCTCCTCCTCTTCCTGTGTGATGGGTGGGACAGCAGGAACACTGTCTGGATAAAGGGGGCCTTGAGAGGCAAGGAAGTCCTCCTCTTCCTGCCTCTGTTCTGTCTCAAGTGCCCTGTCCATTATTCCATGCAGCGTATGCTCCAACAGGTGGACAAGAGGTACAGTGTCACTAATGCATGCACTGTCACTGCTCACCATACTTGTGGCATCCTCAAACGGTGACAGGACAGTGCATGCATCCCTGATCATGCCCCAATGGCATGATGAGAAAAAACCGAGCTCCCCTGACACTGTCCTGGTGCCGTAGTCGCACAGGTACTCATTGATGGCCCTCTACTGCATGTGCAGCCACTGCAGCATGGCCAACGTTGAGTTCCACCTGGTGGGAATGTCACATATAAGGCGGTCCTTGGGCAGGTTCAACTCCTTTTAGAGCTCAGCCAGCTGAGCACTGGCATTAAATGATCAGCGGAAATGCACACAGACTTTCCTGGCCTGCTTCAGGACATCCTGTAAGCCCGGGTACCTGCCCAAGAACCGCTGCACCACCAGGTCAAGGACGTGAGCCACACAGGGCACATGGGTCAGTTGTCCCTGTCGGAGGGCAGAGAGGAGGTTGGTGCCATTGTCGCAAACCACCATTCCTGGCTTAAGCTGGTGTGGCGTCAACCACCTCTCGGCCTGCCCCTGCAGAGCTGACAAAACATCTGTCCCAGTGTGGCTCCTGTCCCCCAAACAAACCAGCGCAAGCAGGGCATGACATCTTTTTGCCTGCGTACTTGCCTAGCCCCTTGAACGCCTACGGAGCACTGCTGGTTCCGAGGACAGAGCACTGGAAGAGGCCATGGAGGAAGAAAAAGAAGAGGGGTGGAGGAGAGAGGTGTGCCAGTAGTAGCATTTTAGAGGTGTGGTGGCGGAACAACCTCCAACACTACTGCACCTTGTCCTGCATCCTTCCCAGCTGCCACAAGAGTGACCCAATGGGCCGTGAAAGACAGGTAATGTCCCTGTTATTGCCTGCTGGATTATGAGTCAGCGGTAATATGCAGCTTACCACTGACCGCCCTGTCCAGTGAGTATGGACACTGCCTTCCACATGCTGGTAGAGAGCCGGAATCGCCTTCCGTGAGAAAAAGTGGCATTTGGGGACCTGCCACTGAGGAACCACACATTGCACAAACTCATGGAAGGGGGCCTAATCTACCAACTGAAAAGGCAGCAGTTGAAGTGCTAGCAATTTAGCCAACCTAGCATTCCACCACTGGGCATGTGGATGGCTGGGAGTGAACTTCTTTTTACGGTCCAGCAGCTGGGGCAGGGCAATTTGCCTGCTACAATAGGACATGGGTGTACTGCTAGCAGAGTGCCCGCAAGCACTTGGCTGTGACACACCTAATTCTAAACCTTCATTCCCCTCAGTGCAGGTTTCAGAGAGGACTGAAGGTCTAGTGGGGTTGGAGATCCCAGCTGATGAGGAGCAAGGAGAGGTCTGCTTTGTTCTTTGGTGTGGGTCTTTAAGGTACGCTTGCCAACGAGCTGCATGGCAGGTCAACATATGTCTGATCAAGCATGTGGTGCCCAAGCGGCTGATGTTTTGGCCACGCAAGATACGCTTGAGACATATGTTGCAAATAGCAGCGGTGCGATCTGATGTACTCGTCTCAAAAAAGGCCCACACCAAAGAACTTTTGGAATAACACGCAGAGGCAGCTCCCTGCACAGGCAGAGCTCTGCGGTGTGATTCAGTCGGTGTGCTGCCCTTAAGCTGGCCCCCGGAGGGCATCCTGCCTCGTTGGAGATGTGCCTCCTCCTCCTCCTCCTCTCTCCTACCAGGCACCCATGTGGAGTCAGTGACCTCATCATCCCCTCCCTCTTCATCACTGGAGCAAGTGTAAGGCTGATCGCAGGTCAGCCTGTGTTTGTAGGAGGAGTCAGGCTGCTTAAAGCCTGCCCTCCTTTCCCTTCTCCCCCATGATCACTGGATCTCGTGACGTCATTTCCGGATCTGCACTGCTAGTCAGCGGCAGGCGAGGTGGCGGTTCCTCTCTCGGTGCTCCGGGTGCCTCCAGGGAGACTGTCCGCCTGCCCACCTATCAGGTCATGGAGTACTGGGGGGGTTGTCCATCCGCCTACCCATCGCTTCTCCCGGTGCTCACAGGGGGTGTTTGGCCGCCCGCTCGCCGGCTCCCCTCTCCTTGTGTTGGTTCCAGGTTGGTGGGCTATCCACCCACCTCTCCCGGTGTTCACGCTGGGGGGGGTGGGTCTGACCGCCCGTTCTCTGGGTGCTCGCGCCGTGAGGGGGGTGTGTCCGGCCGCCCGTTCTCTCGGTGCCTGCGCAGGGTGGGGGGGGGGTGCCGCCTGCCCACATTGAGATATGCCATCTGGCATGTCGGGGGGTTAGCCATGCTCACGCCGGGGATTACAAGGGGGGGGCGTCCGTCCTCCCTCTCTCTCCCAAGTACTCCAACAAGGGGGAGGGGAGTTTTCCCAATTACAGTAATGGATTATTATAGTAAATTTCCAGAAGTTGCATTTTGTCCCAAATATGACATCTGCTAGCATAACTATATTTCTATCCACTGTCTTCAGCGGAAGGTAACCAAAAAAAGGATCTTGGGTCTGACAATGGACCAAAGTTTGTTTCATGTGCATAGGGAATTCTCAGGCCGCGTACACAAGGGCGGACTGTTCGCCCAACTTTGTCCGTCAAACAGTTTCGGCAAACAGTCCGCTCAAAATTAGCATGGACGGACATGGCCACACACGACGAACGAACAGTTTGCTGAAACCGTGCGCGATGACGTGAACGGCACGTACGACGGGACGAAAAATACGACGTCCTATACACTGCATTATAACTTTTGGCGTGAAAATCCTTTCTGAGCATGCGCGCAACTTTGTTTGACGAACAAGCCTACACACGAGCGGACTGTTCGCTGAAACAAGGTTTCAGCGGACAGTTTTACGGAATTTCCGAAAAACCTTGTTCGTCAAACTGTCCGCTGAAACTGTCCCCTGAAAGCCCACACACGAGCGGACTGTCCGCCCAAACACTGTTCAGCGGACAAAGTTGGGCGAACAGTCCGCCCGTGTGTACGCGGCCTCAGTTTTCTTACCCCCTAGCAAATGGAGAGATTAAAAGATTCAGCAGAAGCCTTAAAGAATTTCTTCAGGATGCAAATCTTGCAGAGAAATGTTGGAAATTTTTATCACAGTCCCTGCGTTGTTCATTTGTGACCATGCATGGTATAGTTACTTGCATTTTGGGGTTTGGTCAGGGAATTTTACAGGGGATACATGTGTTATGGTGTAATGGCGCATTTTTCATGGGGGGCGGGGTTCCGGGTAGATATGGTCTCATTCAGTTACAGTTTCTAATGCAATTTACGTTTCCAATGCAATTCATAGTTTCTCATGCAATTTACGGTTTCTCATGCGATTTACGGTTTCTCATGCAATTTTTTTGGTTTCTCATGCGGTTACGGTTCCTCATGCGGTTACGGTTTCTCATGCAATATACGGTTTCTCGTGCAATTTACGGTTTCTCATGCTATTTTACGGTTACTCAGGCAATTTACGGTTTCTCATGCGATTTTACGTTTTTTTCATGCAAGTTACGTTTTTCTTGCGCATTTTAGGTTCTCATGCAATTTACTGTTTCGTGGAATTTACGGTTTCATGGAATTTACGGTCTCTTGCAATTTACGTTTTCATGCAATTTACGATTTTTTTGCAAATTATAGCTTCTCATACAGTTACGGTTTCTCAGGTAATTTACGGTTTCTCAGGTAATTTACGTTTCTCAGGTAGTTTACATTTCTCAGGTAGTTTACGTTTCTCATGCAGATTACATTTCTCATGCAAATTACGTTTCTCATGCAAATTATGTTTCTCATGCAAATTACGTTTCTCATGCAATCTTCATTTATTATGCAAGTTTTAGTTTTTCCATGTTGCGTTTTCCATGTTTTGTTTTCCATGTTGTGTTTTCCTGTTTCCCGTGTGTTCTCTCATTTCCCGTATTTTCTCTCGTTTCCCATGTTTTCTCTCGTTTCCTGTCGTTGCCTGTCATTCGTTGCATTACCGTTAGTTAATGTATACATCTAGGATCTGTCACGTCTACAGATCCATACGGGCTGAGGTTTCGTTTTTAATTGATTGTCGTCCCACAATCTTCTCGCCTGTAGTCCATACATCATATGTGCACTTTCACCATTACACCTTTACTACTACCCACCACGGTCTGTGGGTACCTTAGCCCTGAGTGTTCGTTTTTTATTTCCTGTCTTGGCGCTGCAGGTTGCTCGGGCTCGCTTACTGTATACTGTAGGGTGGTGTTGTCGTTAGGTTTCACATTCATGCGCTGTGGTCTTGTCATTTCTGCACATACATCCTTATACTTGTTAGGTACCAGGGGTTTTGTGTTGTCATGGGCTGGTTGTCTGTTATGTTTTTGCCCATTTTCACACAGCTGGGTTGTCTGTTTTTCCACTGTAGGTTACCCATCACGTCTATGGGTTTGAGGTGATCGTTTTTAATTGGCTTGTTCAGTGGCAAGTCTCCTCATCTGTTTCTTACGCTACTTACATATTTCATTCCAATCTCACGTTTTTCATGCTGTTTATGGTTTCTCATGCAATTTATGTTTCTCAGGCTTTTGTTTCTATGCCATCTCACGTTTTTCATGTTTCTCTAATTTTTTCCAGGTTTCTCTCGTGTTTCCAGGTCCTCTTGTTGTCCAGGTTTCCCTAGTTTGTCCCAGGGTTCTCTCGTTTTTCCCAGGGTTCTCTCATTTGTTTCCAGGTTTCTCTCATTTGTCCCAGGTCCAGGTTTCTCTCGTTTGTCCCAGGTTTCTCTCGTTTGTCCCAGGTTTCTCTCGTTTGTCCCAGGTTTCTCTTGTACCCTCTCGGTGTCTAGGTCAGTACTAGTAGGCCAGGTCTCGGTGGCAGATGCCGGCGTCATGCCTTCTCTTTAGTTCCAGAGTTTATGAGGCTTTTGGTTTCCCATTTTGGCTGACGCAGCTGCCTTGATCATTTAGATTTCATTGCATATACCAGGTAGGCTCGTGATACTCCTTGGGTTGTTTTCCAGGCTTTCCGGGCTAGGTTTTCCTAAGTCCTGACGGGTTTATCCAGTCCCTATTTGTTTTTTGTTTTTTTGCCTCTTCCATATCGTATCAGCCCATAGCTTTCGGGGCTCATCTGGCGAGGACTCAGCATTTCATGTTTGTTGAAGGCCTCTGTCAGGCTTTCTGTTATTTTCTACGTACTCTTGCAGACCATCCTCAGGTGATCCAGAAGAGTAGCCCTCCTGCTGTGCTCAGCAGTCTTCCCATTGTGGGTCACTTTCTTTGTGACATATCTTACGTGGTCAGGTCTCCTTGTGTGTTGGTTATCAGCTTGGAGCTCAGGCAGCCATAGCTGGTAGGGGAGTTGCGCTTCTGGCCCAGGGTTTGACTATTTCTGGCCAATCAACTGGTTTGGCCCTCCGGCCTTTTCTATTACATTTGCATGCTCATGTGACGCAGCTATAGGGGGTCGGCACTGTCATCAGGTTCTGGCGGGGGGTCCAGCGTCAGTTCAAACCAGCTCATCGGTACTACTTTCGTCAAACTCTGGGATGCTCCTTTGTTGTTTTCCTGATGTTCCCTTCTCCGCAGCCACATGCATTCTTCATTGCCACCCCCTTGTTGGCCAAACAGGGTCTAGACCTTAAGCATATTTTGGCTATTTGTTTCAGGACAGGAGTAGCTTTTGCGACTTTGCACCAGGGGGCCCCAGCCCTTATTATTTGGGAGTTGAGTAGGTGTGGGTCACCTTGTTTTCTCTGGGCAAAGCACAGGGCCACTTTTTGTGATACCACAAGCATTTGGCAAACTTTGTCAGGTCATGTGGTTATTTGGTATTTATAAGTCTGGTTGGTAGCTTTCATCCTACTGTGTTTATTTTTTGCCCCCTTTTAGACATACTGACCACATGACCCCGGCACACTTCAGGTCTATGTTCTTTGTTGTTCTTTGTTCCTTTCCTTCACTATCCACAGATTGACTCCGAGTACAAACCTGGCAGTATGCTGCAGCTTGTGGAACATGACTGCCAGATTGCTGTCCTTCTTGAGCATCCCCTCTCTCTGCACTCACACTACTGCCTTCCTCTAGCTGAGTATCATCATCAGAGCCTTCAAAACACTGGGCATCCTCCTGAAGCATGTACCCAACACTGTGCTCAAACAGTTTGGGGGACTCCTCAGGAGGACATGGTGGGTCTAGGGAAGGAGTGACTGATGATGACATTGAGACGAGGGAAGAGGATGTGTTGGCAGCTGCTTTGCTAGTACCCTGAGCCTGGGTGAGAGAGGATGAAGAGGGCTTGGTTATCCACTCTACCAAGTCGTTGGCATGTTGCGGCTCAACACGTCCAGCTGCAGAAAATAAGGAAAAGTGTGTTCCATGGCCACGTGCTGAAGACGATGCACTGCATCCACGACAATCACTGTTGTCTCTAGACACAGAGCCTGTCTGTCTCTCCTTGTTGGCCTTCCAGACATGGTAATGACCTGCAGGGAGATGGGAAAACCAGCAATTGGGTAGTGTATATTGTGCTGGAGGCACACAACACCCACTAATGCCTGCAGATGCCTCTATGATAGAACACCAGCAATAAAGGGTAGATACAGGTGTATACTGTGCTGAAGGCACACAACACCCACAAACTACTGCAGCTGCCTGTATGAGAGAACACCAGCAATAAAGGGTAGATACAGGTGTATACTGTGCTGTGCTGGAGGCACACAACACCCACTAACTCCTGCAGATGGCTCTATTTGAGAACAGCAATAAAGGGTATATACAGGTGTATACTGCACTGGAGGCACACAACACCCACTAACTCCTACAGATGGCTATATTGGAGAACACCAGCAATAAAGGGTAGATACAGGTGTATACTGCGCTGGAGCCACACAAAACCAACTAACTCCTACAGATGGCTGTATTAGAGAACACCAACAATAAAGGGTAGATACAGGTGTATATTGTGCTGTGCTGGAGGCACACAACACCCACTAACTCCTGCAGGTGGCTGTATTAGAGAACAACAGCAATAAAGGGTAAATAAAGGTGTATATTGTGCTGTGCTGGAGGCACACAGCACCCACTAACTCCTGCAGATGGCTCTATTTGAGAACAGCAATAAAGGGTAGATACAGGTGTATACTGCACTGGAGGCACACAACACCCACTAACTCCTGCAGATGGCTGTATTAGAGAACACCAGCAATAAAGGGTAGATATAGGTGTATATTGTGCTGTGCTGAAGGCACACAGCACCCACTAACTCCTGCAGATGGCTCTATTTAAGAACAGCAATAAAGGGTAAAGGCAAAAAGAAAAAGGAAAATCAGGCAGAGCAATGAAAAATATTGAGGCACCTCATCCCAAGATAGTTGAATAGAGAGAAAAAGGAGGAAGAGATGGGATTATTGCGGTGCAAAACACTTATTTTTAAAGAGAATATATATAAATGGGATCCCCAATTTAGGGGTAAGAAGAGAGAGAGAATAATATAACATATGATGAAAATAGAAAAATGTATTATTTAATTAAATACAATTCTTTAAAATGCAGAAGAAGTATTTAAGGTGACAAATAAACCACATTGATTATTCAGGATTGAGTATCCATGTTCAATCATTCAGTTTGATTGAGGTTGTGTTTGGCTAATAGGTTAGAGTCCCAACATGTTTCGCCTTAACAAAGGCTTTTTCAGGGGAGCCAATATTCAACGTCAAGTGGTTGCAACAAAAATCACTGTAGACAAAACAAAACAGAACTGTAAAATGAAGCTCGAAATGTGGTGCAGCCTATACCTCCCATATTAACAACAGATCCATATATTAAGGAAGTGATAAGAAAAACTTTTTTTTGAATAAAATAAATTCATAAAGGTACCAACCCCTGGCCAAAACCCTACCACGGCAATCGATTAGGGAAGCCTTCTTGGTATAGGAAGCAGACTGATCATAGAAATCACCAGCTAGTGGCTGCAGGAGATAAATAAAATGGACAGTTGCCCACTAGTGCTTAAATATTAAGGGTCCAAAGGGCCCCGTACAGGACTGCATTACTAAAATATTGAAAATAATGAAATATTACTTTAATCTTTAACCACTTCAGGACCGCCGTATTGCCATTGTACGTCAGCACAATGGCACAGGCAGGCATAATCACGTACATCTACGTGATTGCCTTCCAGCGGGTGGGGGGTCCGATCGGACCCCCTCCCGCTGGTTACGGCGGTCCGATTCGGTCCAGGAGCGCTCCGTGATGAGGGGATGGCCGTTGGTTTTCGGCCACCCCCTCTGGATCGCTCCTGGCCAATGAGAAGCTTCCTCCCCTGTGTATTGTTTACACAGGAAGGAGGAAGTGATGTCATTCTCCTCGGGGCGGTCTTTTTGACCGGACTACGAGGAGAACAGTAAAAGTAAGTGTGCACCAACACTACACTGACATGTAGGTACACACAGGCACACAAACCCCCCCCGATCCCCCCCCCGATCGCCCCCCGATCCCCCCCCGCCCCCCCTCCCCCCCCAGTCACAGTGTCACTGATTGCATTGATCATTTCTTTACTGATCAATGCATTCAGTGTCAGTTGTGACAGTAAAAACTGTCAGGACAGTTAGTGTTAGGTCCAGGGTAGCCCCCTATCACCCCCCAATAAAGATTTAACCCCCTGATTGCCCCTAGAGTTAACCCTTTCACCCCCTTTTGCCAGTGTCACTAAGCGATCATTTTTCTGATCGCTGCATGTGTCGCTAGTGTCGCTAGGTAGCTAGTTATTTTTTTAGGTTCACCGCCAGGTTTTTATATCGCTAGGTACCCCGATATACTACCCAATAATGTTTTTAACCCCCTGATTGCCGCTAGTTAACCCTTTCACCCCCTTTTGCCAGTGTCACTAAGCGATCGTTTTTCTGATCGCTGCATTAGTGTCGCTACAGTCGCTAGGTAGCTAGTTATTTTTTTAGGTTCACCGCCAGGTTTTTATAGCGCTAGGTACCCCGATATACTACCCAATAATGTTTTTAACCCCCTGATTGCCGCTAGTTAACCCTTTCACCCCCTTTTGCCAGTGTCACTAAGCGATCATTTTTCTGATCGCTGCATGTGTCGCTAGGTAGCTAGTTATTTTTTTAGGTTCACCGCCAGGTTTTTATATCGCTAGGTACCCCGATATACTACCCAATAATGTTTTTAACCCCCTGATTGCCGCTAGTTAACCCTTTCACCCCCTTTTGCCAGTGTCACTAAGCGATCGTTTTTCTGATCGCTGCATTAGTGTCGCTACAGTCGCTAGGTAGCTAGTTATTTTTTTAGGTTCACCGCCAGGTTTTTATAGCGCTAGGTACCCCGATATACTACCCAATAATGGTTTTAACCCCCTGATTTCCGCTAGTTAACCCTTTCACCCCCTTTTGCCAGTGTCACTAAGCGATCATTTTTCTGAACGCTGCATCAGTGTCGCTAGTGTCGCTAGGTAGCTAGTTATTTTTTTAGGTTCACCGCCAGGTTTTTATAGCGCTAGGTACCCCGATATACTACCCAATAATGGTTTTAACCCCCTGATTGCTGCTAGTTAACCCTTTCACCCCCTTTCACCAGCGATCACAGTATAAGTGTCACTGGTGACGCTGGTTAGCCAGTTAGTTATTTAGGTTCCCCGTCAGGTTTTTATATAGCGCCAGGGACCCCCATATACTACCTAATAAAAATTTGAACCACCTGATTGCCCCTAGTTAACCCTTTCACCACTGATCACCGTATAAGTGTTACGGGTGACTCTGGTTAGTTTGTTTTTTATAGCATTTTATATTCAAATCCGGAAGGCAGTGCTTGGTTTTCGGGGTCCCGTACGTGGCTAGGCTCCCAAAAAGTCCCCCACATGTGGTATCCCCGTACTCGGGAGAAGCAGCAGAATTTATTTTGGGGTGTAATTTGACTTCTGCCCATAGCATGTGTGAGCAATATATCATTTAGTGACAACTTTGTGCAAAAAAAAAAAAGTTTGTAATATTCCCGCAACTTTTGGCAAAATATAAAATATTCCATGGACTCAACATGCCTCTCAGTAAATAGCTTGGGGTGTCTACTTTCCAAAATGGGGTCATTTGGGGGGGTTTTGTGCTATTTTGGCATTTTATGGCCTTCGAAACTGTGATAGGTAGTGAGGAGTTAAATCAAAAATTTGCACCCTTAGAAATCCTGAAGGTGGTGATTGGTTTTCGGGGTGCCGTGCGCGACTAGACTCCCAAAAAGTCCCACACATGTGGTATCCCCGTACTCGGGAGAAGCAGCAGAATGTATTTTGGGGTGCAATTCCACATATAACCATGGCATGTGTGAGCAATATATCATTTAGTGACAACTTTTTGTAAAAAAATTTTTTTTTTTTTTTTTTGTCATTATTCAATCCCTTAGGACAAAAAAAATAAATATTCAATGGGCTCAACATACCCATCAGCAATTTCCTTGGGGTGTCTACTTTCCAAAATGGGGTCATTTGGGGGGGATTTGTACTGCCCTGCCATTTTAGCACCTCAAGAAATGAGATTGGCAGTCATAAATTAAAAGCTGTGTAAATTCCAGAAAATGTACTCTAGTTTGTAGACGCTATAACTTTTGCTCAAACCAAAAAATATTCGCTTATTGACATTTTTTTTACTAAAGACATGTGGCTGAATAAATTTTGCCCTCAATGTATGACTAAAATTTAGTTTATTCGATTTTTCTTATAACAAAAAGAAGAAAATATCTTTTTTTTTCAAAATTTTCGCTCTTTTTCCATTTATATCGCAAAAAAAAAAAATCGCAGAGGCAATCAAATACCATCAAAAGAAAGCTCTATTTGTGGGAAGAAAAGGACGCAAATTTCGTTTGGGTGCAATATTGCATGACCGCGCAATTACCAGTTAAAGCAGCGCAGTGCGAAATTGCAAAAAGACCTCTGGTCCTTAAGGTATTTATTGGTCCGAGGCTGAAGTGGTTAAATACCTACCCAAGAATAAAATTCTTTAGTAGATCTCAATGATAGAGCAAGGTATCAGTATGAGGGGTAGGAGGTTCCCTATGGATGATGATGTTGTTATACACCAGCCTAAATATATTAATCAAAACAAGGTCCCATTAGTGAGATCAAATTATATATAGATATAAATGAATTATAAATTTAAGAAAATAGGCGGAAACTAAATTAATGCCTCTCTCTTCTTACCCCTAAATTGGGAATCCCATTTATATATATTCTCTTTAAAAATAAGTGTTTTGCACCGCAATAATCCCGTCTCTTCCTCCTTTTTCTCTCTATTCAGCAATAAAGGGTAGATACAGGTGTATACTGCGCTGGAAGCACACAACACCCACTAACTCCTGCAGATGGCTCAATTAGAGAACAGCAATAAAGGGTAGATATGTCAGAGCTGGCTTAGGCCTTCCTCCTCTGGGCTGGCCGCTTAGCTGTCGGCTAATTGCCAGCTCTCTTCTCTTTCCACAGTTACCAGCTGTTCCCGATGATGCTCGTCTGACCTGCCTATTTAAAGCCTTCCTGCTCACTTTTTCATTTGTCTTCGCGTTGGTCACATCACAGGGAACCCTCTCCTGCTGTTTGTTTCAAGACTGGCTTGCTGACATCCCACCTGGCTTCTTATCCTGCTTGCGGTTGCTCTCCTTGGATCCCTGACTTCCGGACTGGCTGATTACCCAATCTGGTAAATTAACTTTGGACTGGCTGACTACCCGATCTGGCTACAGGACTCTGGCTATGTTTGACTACGCTTTTTTCTATTTTCCTTTTTCTTTTTATTAATAAACAAGTGTGATTTGATTGTACTTCTGTCTCAGTCTGTTTCATGGTTTCTGACAAGATATAGGTGTATACTGCGCTGGAGGCACACACCACCCACTAACTTCTGCAGATGGCTTAATTAGAGAACAGCAATAAAGGGTAGATACAGGTGTATACTGCGCTGCAAGCACACAACACCCACTAACTCCTGCAGATGGCTCTATTAGAGAACAGCAATAAAGGGTAGATACAGGTGTATACTGCGCTGGAAGCACACAACACCCACTAACTCCTGCAGATGGCTCTATTAGAGAACAGCAATAAAGGGTAGATACAGGTGTATATTGCGCTGGAAGCACGCAACACCCACTAACTCCTGCAGATGGCTCTATTACAGAACAGCAATAAAGGGTAGATACAGATGTATACTGCGCTGGAGGCACACAACACCAACTAACTCCTGCAGATGCCTTTATTATAGAACACCAGCAATAAAGGGTAGATACAGGTGTATATTTTGCTGTGCTGGAGGCACACAACACCCACTAACTCCTGCAGATCCCTTTATTAAAGAACACCGGCAATTGAAGGGTAGATACTGGTGTATACTGTGCTGTGCTGGAGGCACAAAACACCCACTAACTCCTGCAGATGCCTTTATTATAGAACACCAGCAATAAAGGGTAGATGCAGGTGTATACTGCGCTGGAAGCACACAACACCCACTAACTCCTGCAGATGGCTCTATTAGAGAACAGCAATAAAGGTAGATACAGGTGTATACTGCGCTGGAAGCACACAAAACCCACTAACTCCTGCAGATGGCTCTATTAGAGAACAGTAATAAAGGGTAGATAAAGGTGTATACTGCGCTGGAAGCATACAACACCCACTAACTTCTGCAGATGGCTTAATTAGAGAACAGCAATAAAGGTAGATACAGGTGTATACTGCGCTGGAAGCACACAACACCCATTAACTCCTGCAGATGGCTCTATTAGAGAACAGCAATAAAGGTAGATACAGGTGTATACTGCACTGGAGGCATACAACACCCACTCACTCCTGCAGATGGCTCAAGTAGAGAACAGCAATAAAGGTTAGATACAGGTGTAAACTGCACTGGAAGCACACAACACCCACTAACTCCTGCAGATGGCTCAATTAGAGAACAGCAATAAAGGTAGATACAGGTGTATACTGCACTGGAGGCACACAACACCCACTAACTCCTGCAGATGGCTCAATTAGAGAACAGCAATAAAGGGTAGATACAGGTGTATACTGCACTGGAGGCACACAACACCCACTAACTCCTGCAGATGCCGGAATACTACACAAGGCCGCCGTGCTAGTGGCCTTATATATTGTGGGGAGTGTACTAAATTATGGCTCTCCTCACTCCTGCCACTGTGATTGGCCAAGCATGCGGAGTCATAGTGCATGCTTGACCAATCATGAGCCAGCAATGCACTGCGATGGCGCAGTGCATTGTGGGCCGTGGGTGCCACACGAATTTGGCGCAAAAGCCCCACAGAGTTCTGGCTTTGCCGAACGGGCGAACAGCCGGTGTTCGTGTCGAACATGCGCTCTGATGATTTAGACACTATTTATTTTTTATATGACACTGGACCTGAATTGTCATCTTCCATCGCCACTTCCCTTTGTGTGAATAAGGACTATTTGAGTTCCCAGACAAATTGTGTATTGTTTGGTTTAATTTTTAACCCCTTGGTGCTGGCTACTGCCAGGCCCTTAAAGGGTTTTGCTTTGCTTGGAGGCAGAGTGGGGCTTTTTGTCACATGACTGCAGTGATTGGCTGTTGCAAACGATGATCAGGAACTTTCTGTGAGTGGTCGTTCACTGTGGCGGGGGCACGCAAGATGCACGCTCTCGGCACAGCACTGTGGGCGCTAATGCACAAAAATATTCGGCTGCTTGACACCATGGCATATATTTGCGTGTGCTTGATGCAAAGAGGTAAAGAGCTATGCACCCATTTTGTTGTCAGCTATATCACCTACTGTATAGTGCCTTTAAAATATATTCATACCTCTTGAAATTTTTCACATTTTGTCATGTTACAACCAAAAACGTAAATGTATTTTAATGGGATTTTATGTGATAGATCAACACAAAGTGGCACATAATTTCGAAGTGGAAGAAAAATGACAAATGGCTTTCAATTTTTTTTACAAATAATTATCTGAAAAGTGTGGTGTGCATTTGTATTCAGCCTCCTTTACTCTGATACCCCTAACTAAAACCTAGTGGAACCAATTGCCTTCAGAAGTCACCTAATTAGTAAATAGAGTCCATCTGAGTGTAAATTAATCACATTATAAAGGCAGCTGTTCTGTGAAGCCCTCATAGGTTTGTTAGAGAACCTTAGTGAACAACCAGCATCATAGAGGCCAAGGAACACACAAGACAGGTCAGGGATAAAGTTGTGGAGAAGTTTAACCCCCCTAGCGGTAATCCCGAGTCTGGCTCGGGTTAGGAATTTACTGATAGGAGCGGTAACCCCGAGCCAGACTCGGGATGGCTTCGCTGGATGCAGGGGAGGACACAGGGGAGAGTTACTTACCTTGTCCCCTGGATCCAGCAATGTCCTCCGCGCTGTGTGAGCGAGCTGTCCTCCGCTCGATTCACAGTGCCCGAGTGCTGCCGAGCTCCGTTCCCTGCGGCGTTACGGCGCACGGGAACAGAGAACGGCGGCAAATTCAAAAAAGTAAAAGTACACAAAACACACACAGCACTGTAATATTACAGATTACAGTGCTGTATTAAAAAATTACACACCCCCTTTGTCCCTAGTGGTCTGTGCAGTGCCCTGCATGCACTTTTATATTATAAATACTGTTTTTTCTGCCTGGAATTTGGAGATTGTCCATAGCAACCAAAAAGTGTCAATTTTTCAGTGTTTTAGGATTTAATTACATTATTGAATAATTTTTATTATTCTTTATTATATTATAAACTTTATCATACCCGGGATGTCTGCTAGACTCTGGTTTGAACAGATTTAAGAGCGTTATTCCTAAGAATTACAGGACTACAAAATAAAAGCCAGATTTCAGTGCAAAATAATTGTACCACTTTCAGCACCTAATTCCAGACTGAATCATACCGCCAGGGAGGTTAATGCAGGGTTAGGTTATAAAAAAAATCCAGAATTTTGAACATCTCACAGAGCACTGTTCAATCCATCATCTGAAAATGTAAAGAGTATGGCATAGCTGTAAACCTACCCAGACATGGCCGTCCACCTAAACTGACAGAGTCCTGTTTGTAGTTTGTGAGAAACCAAGGTACCTACCTAACAATTACTATTTCTTGCCTCAAATATCTGTGTGCTAAGTATACCTTTACTTTATTCACATAGGGGAGAAAAGAATCTGGACATCTGAGGACACCAGGAAGCCCACTACTCCAGAAGAAGGGAAAATCCCCACAAACCCTGAAGAAGATGTGGAGGGAGGAGAGGTTAAGGAATTGGGCGAAATAGTGACTACAACAGGTCGGTGTCTGAGACCAAAGATTCAGGTAATAGATGTATGCATGCATATTTATAATACATGGTGTGTTTTTTTTAGGTGATGTGAATGTTGTGGAAGAAGAAACTGATTTCAACAGTGCAAGTTCACAGATCCTCATCGGGGTGACCATGGCGTGCAATTGGGAATTAGGGAAGTTCAAGGAAAACATCAATGATGTTGAAAAAAGACTCAACAACATCATTGATGTTTTAGGCAGAATATAAAACACCCAAAAATTTTACAGATTGTCGTTATATTTTTTATTTTTAATAAAGTTTTAAAGTCATTTGAAAGCCAAATTTTGAAGATGCACACAGTGTGTCAATATGTGCTATCTGTCATCACGGGATATCAATGTAGACATTTTATGGGTGCAACCCCTTCCTCGCAACTGAAGTAGATGAGAAGAAGGGGTTGTATCCCCGAAAAAAAACATCCATTGATCCCCCATGATGGAAGCTAGCACATGATGACATTAGGCATGGGATCAGGAGGGAAATCCACATTCTGACTCCCAATTTGTGTGCATCTTCAAAATTTGTCTTTTACAGGGTTGACATCACCCCATCTGATGAAGGCAAGATAAACAGTTTTGACATACTAATGTCACATATTGCCTTCAATGCATCAAAGTTGAACTTTGTAAGTTTCTGAGTTGTGTATGTTTTATGGTTTTAAACATGCCTGTTTAACAAAAAAAAAAGGCTATATACTGTCACACATAAATGTTATACATCGAAGATGTTGGTTTGTTAAAAAACCCTTTTCTAATGCACATGTGAATGTGCACGGAGTAAAATATTTTATACTCAACAATGTGTGGCTTCTTCTTTCAATGCTCAATACCAGTTTTTGGAGTAAGTTGTTGTAGTTACAGTGACAATGTGGTTATTTACTAAAGGCAAATCCACTTTGCACTACAAGTGCACTTTCAACAATCTTTCAAACAATGTGTGTATGTAGCAGACCCACAACATAATAGTTAGCTTAAGAACAGATTGTCACCTCATGTATCAAATAAATGACATTTGCACTGTTGAAAAAAATGGCCAAAAATAAAAGGCCATTGGAGAACCTTGGAGACAGCTAAAAGAAACACAAGCAGTAAATCAAATGAAATATGAGTTCAGTATATAAAAAAAAAATGTATTTAAAAAATGTTTTAGACATTGTCTGGCATATCAATGGCCCCCTTACCCGCAAAGTACTCTTCATACTTTTGTCAAACTTCACGGGTGCTTTGAGGGGGCAAGCCAGGATGGCCAGTTTCAAGAGCCATCAAAGTTGATTGATTTTGAAAGCCGGCCTCAGTCCCCACATAGTTTGTTGTATTCATCCATTTATATTCCGCCATGTTGATCATTGTGAGAAATAGGTGGAACCGGCTGACCATTATTCCAAACTTATTCTCTACCTCTCTTCTGGTTCTGTTCAGCTGGTAATTAAAAACCCTCTGGTCTGCGGTGAGGGTCCTCATCAGGAAAGGCTGCATCAGATGGTTGCCCAGCCCAAATGCTTCATCAGCCATGAAGACAAATGGGAGTCCTGCCAGGTTGTCATCCGGAGGTGGCAAGCCCAAGCCCAGGGGCCTCCAGCGAGAAACCATTGCCCATCTTGGCTCCGAGGAAAGGGGTTCTCCCCTGAAACGCGTCAGCCATTTGTGTTGGGGTATTAGTCGATTCACTTGACATCAGATCTGGATGTGTGGATGTTCGGTGTGATGGACCCGACTGTATTGATTATGCCTTTTATCAATACTCATTTGTGAGTAGCCATTTTGCTATATGTTCTGTTTTTAATAAAGCTCTGTCTATGGTAATGCACTAGGTCAGTGCGCCTTCCTTTCTTGTTTTGTGGCAAGCCCAAGCTGCCATTCTGGAAAGGTCTGAATAACTCTGTGTGGGTGATAACTCATCCATCTGACATCCGGCCATTTTTCCCCACATCCACATACAAGAACTCATATGTCATCGACACTAGGGATGAGCCGAACACCCCCCGGTTCGGTTCGCACCAGAACTTGCGAACGACCCCCGCGTTCCTTACGAACGTTAGAACCCCATTGAAGTCTATGGGACTCGAACGTTCGAAATGGAAAGTGCTAATTTTAACGGATAATATGCAAGATAGTGTCCTAAAAAGGGTTTGGGGACCTGCCTCCTGCCTCAGGGGACATGGGTCACTGCAAAAAAAAGTTTTAAAAACGTCCGTTTTGGCGGGAGCACTGATTTTAATGACGATTAAAGTGAAAAAAAAAAGGTGAAATATTCCTTTAAATATGGTGCCTGGGGGGTGTCTGTAGTATGCCTGTGAAGTGCCACGTGTTTCCCGTGTTTAGAACAGTCCCTGCACAAAATGACATTAAACAGAAATAACACCATTTAAAACTGCTTGCGGTTTTAATGTTATATCTGGTTCCTGCAATATGGTTGAAAATAATTCAGAAAAATGGCATGGGTAGCCCTCCCTGCCCATTACCAGCCTATTTGGGTCTTGTACGCATATTAAGGGGAACCCTGTACCCATATTAAAAAAAGGAAATGCGTGTGGCCCCCAGGCCCTATATACTCAGAACAGCAGTATACAGGCGGTGCAAACAAGACAGGGACTGTGTAGGTTTGTTGTGTTAAGTTGAATCTGTTTGTAATTTTCAACCGGTACATTTTTAAAGTGTAGCTCCAGTCAAAAAAACTATTTTTAAGCTTTTTGGAAAACATAGGGAAGGGTTATCACCCCTGTATAATTTGTTTTGTCGTCCATCTTTTTTCATCTCACTTGCTGCTGTCTCCTTGCGTTTGCAAGTAGGAGATGTTTGTAAGTTGGATGTTTGAAAGTAGGGGCTTGCCCTATATTATAGCGGTATGTACTGGGTACAGAGCACGCAGACAGCACGCACTATCTCCTAACACTACTGACTGCAAGCTCTATTATTAACCACTTGACCACTGGGCACTTAAACACCCTTAATAACCAGACCAATTTTCAGCTTTCGGTGCCCTCACATTTTGAATGACAATTACTCAGTCATGCAACACTGGACCTATAGGAAATGTTTGTCCTTTTTTCACACAAATAGAGCTTTCTTTTGGTGGTATTTAATCACCTCTCAGTTTTTTATTTTTTGTGCTATAAAAGAAAAAAGACCGAAAATTCTGCGAAAAAATTAATTTTTCTTCGTTTCTGTTATAAAATTTAGCAGATTAGTAATTTTTTCTTCATAAATTTTAGTCAAAATTCATACTACTACATATCTTTGGTAAAAATAAGTACAAATTGGTGGATATTATTTGGTCTTTGTGAAAGTTATAGAGTCCACAAGCTATGGTGCCAATATCTGAAAATTGATCACACCTGAAGTACTAACGGCCTATTTCCTTTTTTTTTTTCCACAAAATTGTCATATTATCAGGTTATTTCACACACACAGCATATGCATACCACAAATTACACCCCAAAACACATTCTGCTATTACTCCCGAGTACGGCGATACCACATGTGTGAGACTTTTACACAGCGTGGCCACATACAGAGGCCCAACTTGCAGGGAGCGCCATCAGGCGTTCTGGAGCACCCAGGCCAATTCTGACATTTCTCTCCTACATGTAAAAATCATCATTTATTTGCTAGAAAATTACACAGAACCCCAAAACATTATATATATATATTTTTTTAGCAAAGACCCTGGAGAATACAATGGTGGTCGTTGCAAATTTTTAGCTCACACGGTATTTGCGCAGCAATTTTTCAAACGCGTTTTTTGGGGGGAAAAAACTGTTTTGTGCTTAAAAAACAAACAAAAAAAACAGTACAGTTAGCCCAATGTTTGCATAAAGTGAAAGATGAAGTTATGCTGAGTAAATAGATATCAAACATGTCACTCTTCAAAATTGCACATGCCCGTGGAATGGCGCCAAACGTCGCTACTTAAAAAATCCCCATAGGCGACGCTTTAATTTTTTTTTTTACTGGTTACATGTTTTGAGTTGCAGAGGAGGTCTAGGACTAGAATTATTGCTCTCGCTCTAACGTTCTCGGCGATACCTCACATGTGTGGTTTGAACACCGTTTTCATATGTGGGCGGGGCTTACGCATGCGTTCGCTTCTGCATGCGAGCACATGGGGACATGGGCGCTTTAATTTTTTTTTTTTTTTTTTTTTTTATTGTTCATTTTACTTTATTTATTTTAGTTTGACATTTTTTTCCCCAAAAATATATTTTTGATCACTTTTATTCCTATTACAAGGAATGTAAACATCCCTTGTAATAGGAATATGGGGTGACAGGTCCTCTTTACAGTGAAATCTGGGGGTCAATATGACCCCACATCTCACCTCTAGGCTGGGAAGCCTGAAATAAAAAATAAAAAAAAGATTTTGGCTTTGATCGTACTGGCCAGTTGGTAGAAGCACCGGAGGGCGGTGAGGGGTGGGGGGCGTCTATGGCTGGGTATTTCAGGGTATCACCGAGTATGGCTGGGTATCTCCGAGTATGGCTGGGTATGGCAATTTATGGCAGGGTATTGCAGAGTATTGGGGGGTACTCCAGAGTAATGGCAGGGTACTGCAGAGTAATGGGGGTTACTGCAGAGTAATGGGGGGTACTGCAGAGTAATGGCAGGGTACTGCAGAGTAATGGCAGGGTACTGCACTGCAGAGTAATGGCGGGGTACTGCAGAGTAATGGCGGGTACTGCAGAGTATTGGGGGGTACTGCAGAGTATTGGGGGGTACTGCAGAGTAATGGGGGGTACTGCAGAGTAATGGCAGGGTACTGCAGAGTAATGGGGGGTACTGCAGAGTAATGGCAGGGTACTGCAGAGTAATGGCAGGGTACTGCACTGCAGAGTAATGGCGGGGTACTGCAGAGTAATGGCGGGGTACTGCAGAGTATGCACTGGTATTGCAGAGTATTGGCAGGGAATTGAGGGGTTAAATTCGGTGAGCAGCGATGTGGGCACTGCAGATGCAGCCCACATCGCTGCTGACACCGATCTCTTTCCCCTCCGCTGTACCGATCGGTACAGAGAGGGGAGGGAGGAACCGGCGTCATAACATGACGCCGGTTTGTTTACAAGTGATCACTCCGTCATTTGACGGAGCGATCACGTGGTAAACGGCCGCGACGAATGGCCGTTTACCGTGATCCGTGATGCGCCGGGTCCTGTGGACCCGGCGGTCACGGATGCTCTCGAGTGCGTGCCCCAGGGGGCGTGCGAGAGCAGAATTCTGGGAGGCCGTTAATTAACGGCCTCTCAGAGTTAAACAACCGCCCTGAAGCCGTTAATCGGCAATGGGCAGTTGTTAAGTGGTTAAAGCTAGATCACTAGCTATATAGGTGAGGTGAATATAGTGGTGTATACTGCGGTCAGGGCACAGACAACAACCACTACACAGCAGCAAGATAGGAAATCAGCCAAAAACGATCGGTGTGTACTGTGTTGAAGGTACACAGTACACCCACTGCTTCAGATGCTAACACACTACACGAGGCCGCCTCAAAGGCGGCCTTATATAGTGTGGGGCGTGCACTACACAGCCTGAGCTATGATTGGCCACAGGCAGGATGCCTGTGGCCAATCATGGCTCTCCTCGCTGCTGGCGCTGCGATTGGCCAAGCATGCGGGGTCACAGTGCATGCTTGGCCAATCATGGGGCAGCAATGCACTGCGCCATCGCAGTGCATTGTGGTCCGTGCGCGCGCCACTCGAATTTTGACGCGAACGGCCCAAACGTTCGGAATTCGCCGAACGTCCGAACAGCCAATGTTCGAGTCGAACGTACGTTCGACTCGAACACGAAGCTCATCCCTAATCGACACCACCGCCAACAGCACAATACTATTAAACCCCTTATAATTGTAGTAGTATGACCCTGAGTTGGGGGATGGGACTATGTGGACATGCTTCCCGAAGTTGGGAAATTCCCACTGCTGGGCAAACTGGGAAGCCACAGTCTGCCATTCCTGTGGGTTTGAAGGAAACTGTGGAGTCAAACAAGAAAAAGAAAAATTTGTACTTTTACACATAACATTGCAAACAGATTAGACACAAACATTTTTGGCCAACATAAGTATAACATTTATTTTAAGGAGTATTTAAAGAAAATTGTATAAGGTCCACTTAACAGATTCCTCACCCCCTCTGATGGACCATTGTAAAAATTTTAGGGGGGGAGATGTTTTGGACAGGTAACCCTCTCCACTTCATTGAGAGCTGGATGCATAAATAATGTGTGATACTTTGGCCAGCCTCTCCTTACTTACACTATTAGAAGCCCACTGGACAGGTAAGAAGTGTCATAATACAAAAATATGAATACACACTGTAGAAATTTAAGCACATTTTTACATTCTACAATTACCTATCAAGATAATAAGAGAACAAAACTTGAAACAGTACCATTTGAAAGTTTTCAGGTAGGCCCTTTCACTACATGCTTTGGTTAATTCATCCACAAATCTGACCACAAAAGTGGTAGGTATATTGTGTATGGGTTTGGCAAAGTCAGCAGATAGAGGTTGACTTAGCGGTTGGAGGGGAGGGAGGGTTCCAAATGAGTTTGGGCCCCCCCAAAAAAACATCTTGCACTCTTCCTGAATTTAAGGACAACAATAACATTTATACACATTTTAGGGGGTGTTTAGGATAAGCACTACAATGGAGCTGACAAAATGCATTGTTAAGTGACTAGGATAGGTGTGTATGGGCCCAGGATAGCATGCTGGAGAGGTTAGTGAAGGTAAATATACATGAAGGAAAAAAAAGGAGCATTAAAAGCTTCCAGCATGCATGAGGACAAAGAGGACATTCCCAGCATAGTACAATTATGGTAATACAATACATTAGCAAACATTAAATACATAGAATGTGATGTTAAAGGAGAAAACTTACCTTAATATAGTCCTTCTGCAGGACCTGTATGATGGAATGACAGGTCTCTGGAATAATGATTCCCAGAGCCTGGGGGGAGATCCCAGTCGAGAACTTGATGTCCTGCAGACTTCTCCCCGTCGCCAAGTACCGCAAGGTGGCGACCAGCCTTTGTTCGGGAGTGATGGCTTTCCACATGCAGGTGTCCTGCTTTATAATATAAGGGGACAGCAAAGCCAACAGATGGTGAAAAACGGGGTCCGTCATCTGGAGATAACTCCTGAAATCCTTTAGAATTATTCTCCCGGATCTACCACAACAAAGGCTTGTGAGAGAATTGGTCACGCTGGAGCAACCAATTCTTCATCCATGAACTCCTCCTCACCCTGTTCATGGACTGGACTTGGGTCAAAGCAAGAACTCCAACACCAAGCCCTTGCACAGCATGAACTCTACGATGAGTATGTGCCTGCAACATAGCTAGAAAATGGTCGGCTGGTCAGAACGAACTAACAGATGCACTGAAAATCAGAAAGCACCTGAGAAGAATGATCTGAAAATCATAAAGGAGCGGACAAGAACACACTGAAAAACAGATACAAACTATTAAATGGAACTGAAAGACAGGAATGAACTTGCAACACTGAAGAACAGATACGAACCCACAAGCACAAACTCACAAGCAGAAACTAACTGAAAAACACGAGGCTGAAAAGCGCAAATCATCTCTCACCAAACTTTTACTAACACAAGATAAACACGAGATTAGCAGAAGGAGCCCAAAGGGTGTCTCACTGGCTATTGAACTTCCTTTTTATAGTCCCGTCGTAGGTCTTGTACGTCACTGCATTCTGGATGTTTGGAATTTCTGACCACATTTGTGTAACCGTGTGTATGCAAGACAATGTTGAGCCAACATCTTTCGGAAAAAAATCCACGGTTTTGTTGTCGGAATGTCCGATCGTATGTACAGGGCATTAGAATGGCCCAGTCAGTCCAGATCTAAATTGAGAATCTGTGGCAAGACCTGAAAATTGCTGTTCACAGATGCTCTCCATCCAATCTGACAGATCTTGAGCTATTATGCAAAGAAGAATGGGCAAAATGTTACTCTCTAGATGTGCAAAGCTGGTAGAGACATCCTCAAAAGAGACTTACAGCTGTAATTGCAGTGAAAGGTGGTTCTACAAAGTATTGACTGAGAGGAGCTGAATACAAATGCATGCCACACTTTTCACATATTTATTTGTAAAAAAAAGTTAAAAAACATTTATCATTTTCTTTCAACTTCACAATTATGTGCCACTTTGTGTTGGTCTATCACATAAACTCCAAATAAAATATATTTGGTTGTAACATGACAAAATGTGGAAAATTTCAAGGGATATAAATACTTTTTCAAGGCACTGTATATGTGATTTTCTTCACTTTATATTTTGTCACAAGTATTTAATTATATAGTCTGGCATTTACTGTGTTGCTCTTAAAGGGAAAGCACACTTATTTTGCACAGTTTTACTTATAACTAGGATGACTACATTTATGTCATTCAGTACTAAGGGATTAATTATAAAGGCGTGTGTGCAAAACTACATTTATTTTAACATTATCTAGGGTTGCAATCCTTGCATACTGTTACAGTTTATATACCCAGCTTTCAAATAATGCCTAATAAGAACCTTTTAAAAAGTAGCTATTTAAGGGTCATGGCTTGGACATGGCAGAGCGAAGATGGTCATCGCTAGAGTTCCCAACTCCTGACCCAGTTACAAAGGCTGATATTCTCTTTTCCGGTTGCTTCTCTACCTGCCATGAGCTATTGTAAGAGACAGAAGACCAGGGGATCGTCTAAAGCTGTGCCAGCGGCTCAGATCAGCCAATTTTTCCAGAATCTTCCTTGGCACTTACTGGGGAGACAGGTGATTACCGGGGGCCTTTACCCTCACTCTCCCCTCCAATGGCATCCTCGGAAAACTTGGTACCTAACTCTTTGGTGAGTCTCTTGTCCCTCCTAGAGCGCTCACTCGACACCCCAAGCAGCCCTGGGCCCTCCACTCAGCTTTCCAGAGATGATGTGGATATTAGGGCCTTACTACAGGCTCGCCCCACTAAATTGGACATAGGTAGAGGAGCAACACCGCCGAGACTTCCAGTAGATGCGAGCGGATGTCCATGACCTGGATGACAGAGTGATCAGGATTGAGGCGTTGGTGAGTGCCATGGGGTCCGGGTTTCCCAGATGGAGTAGGCACATTCACTCTACCAGGACCATTTGGCAGAGGTGTAGCTTCACATGGAGTACCTTGAGAACCAGAGCTGCCAGAACAACCTGTGAATATGGGGGTTGCCGGAGGCAACTGGCCCTGAGAACTTGCCAGAGACCATTCGGGCAGTCCTGCAGGAAATCCTGAATTCAGACCCACCCGCAAGCATGAAGTTTGACAGGGTGCACAGGGTGCTTGGTCCTCAACTGGTGAAACAGGATCCTCCTAGAGGTATGATCTGCCACCTCCACCGCTATGCTCAGAAGGAGCTGATCATGAGAGCTGCATGGCTTAAGGGCCCGGTCGACTTAAATGGGGCGGCAATCTTCATATTCCCAGATTTGTCTTGGGAAACCCTACAGAGGAGAGCAATGTTGAAGCCTCTGTTGGAGAACCTGCGCTGTGCAGAGCTGCCATGCGCTGGGGGTTCCCTCTTTAGCTGACCATCTGCAAAGGAGGCTCCTCATTCACCTTGAGGTGACATTCTGATCTATTCAAGTTTCTGGGGATGGAGGCAATTCCAATGCAGGATTGGCTGTGCCTTTTACCTGGCAGAGATCCTGGCTCGACACCTCTGGCAACTCACTCAGGATGGCCGCGCCGCTCATCAAGACATCGACAGGGCGATCCAATGCCGACCAGGGTGCACGATCCTAAATTGTGATCCCGCAGAGGTAGTGTATGTGAGTAGCCTATATACAGTACTGTGCTGTTTGCAGCTTGACTATATGGCTCACTTTGCCTGCCGGGTGTGGCCTGGGCCCATGCAGGATGCCCCCCATCACCATTCAGCATTATATTGATCCCCCTGTTTGTCCACCCCCACTCCACTCCTTAGATGTCATGGCAGCCCAATGGGGTTTCATTATACACTACTCTGTGAATTGCGCAATATGGTATGACTCTGCACCTTAAGACTGCCATTATGTTTGCACCTGCAAGGCATCAGACTACCCGCCACTAAGACCTATCACATGTTATCGGTATAGTGGGTACACCAGAGCCTTCTGCCCTTTTGTGGGCCCCTTATTGACTCAGCATGTGGTGAGTGGGGGGGATGGGGATTGTTGGATAATTGTGTGGGAATGGATTATATTTATTTTGTGGGGGGTGTTTATTCCAGTTCTTCCATAACCGGCCAGTCCAGCTCTCTATTTACTGAGCCTTTGTACAAAGGGTGGCAATGGGAATTCCAGGCTGCTTTTACAAATATACTAGAGCTACAGCTTCAGTATATCTCTCGGCCACCCCCTCTCCTGGGGTTGCCCCAGATGAACACCCACTTCCTGCTGTCCCCCTTCCTATACCTCCCCCCTTTCCTCCCCTCCTTTTTTTCTCTCTCTCCCTTTCCCAGTTTTCCTCCCCCCTTCCCTACCCCCCTCCCCTCCCCCCCCCTTTCCTCCCTGCTTCCCCCTCCTTTTCCTTCCCCATCCACCCCTCAGTGTAATGCCCACCCCCCTTCTATTCTCTGTCTTAGGAGCTGGGCTGAATGGATCTAATTTCTTTGGAAAATGCCCTAGGGGTGCTGGTCCTATTTGGCGGCAATGGTTTATTTGTCTAGAAAACATCAAGCTGTATACCTCGCACTGTTTTCCCATTTTGTTCCTCACAAGCCCCCCCACTATCTCCCTCCATTAGATTTGTTCTGGGTGCTGTCATAGCTGATCCCCTGTTGTTGTTATTACTTGTGTAATGAGGATAAGCTTACATGCCGGGCCATACTGATTTACAGGCCGGGCCACACTGTACATTTATTCCGGGGCATAGTGTTTGCGTGGCTGGGCATGTCAGCTAATTACAATTATATTTCTGTAAAAAGTTTGGCAGTATTATTGTAGCTTGGGTTGGGATAGGGAGCTCCTGATTCCAGCTGTGTACAACCACTTTCCCCACATAGGCTTGCACCCCGTCGGTGATTCAGCTTGAGAGCAACTGGGGTTCTTTTAAAGTCTCCTCCACGCCCTCGAAGTGTTGGTATTCTGTAACTTCCTTTTCTTTCTGTCTTCACCCTCTACCTTCCTTCCTCTTCCTCATAAAAGGGGCCAGTGTCTACCTGCTGAAAAGGCATCAGTTGCAGTGCAAGCAATTTGGCCAAGCTAGCATTTAGACGCTAAGCATGTGGATGGCTGGGACCGAATTTCTTTTTACAGTTTAGCAACTGGGGTAAGGAAATTTACCTGCTAAAATCAGATGGTGGTGTACTGCTAGCAGATTGACTGCAAGTACTTGGGACACCTATTGCTATACCGTCATTCCTTTCAGTGTAGGTTTTTGAGAGGACTGGAGGTATAGTAGGGTTGGAGATCCCAGATGAGGATCAAGGAGAAGTCCGCCTTTTTCTTTGATGTGGGTCTTTCAAGTGCTGTTGCCAACAGACTGCATGGCAGGTCATCATATGTCTGGTCAAGCATGTGATGCCCAAGCGGCTGCTGTTCTGGCCACACTTGATCCATTTCAGACATAGGTTGCAAACAGCAACGGTGCAATCTGCTGCACATGTGTCAAAAAAGGCCCACACCAAGGAACTTTTAAAAGTCAGTGGGGTTCAGCAGTGCCCTGCACCTGTGAAGCTCTGTCGTGTGATGCAATAGGGTGGCTGCCCTTAAGCTGCCCCTAGAGGACACCCTGCCTTGTTAGAGTTGTGCCTCATCCTCCTTCTCCTCTCTTCTCTCAGGCACCCAAGTACAGTCAGTGACCTCACCATCCCCTCCCTCCTCATCACTGGAGCAAACTTGGCAGTATGCTGCAGCTGGGGGAACATGACTGACAGTTTATTGTCCTTCTGTGGCACTCCCTCTCTCTAGGCTCACGTTACTCCCTTCCTCAACCTGGGAACCAACATCGGAGCTTTCAAATTGCTGCGCATCCTCCATCAGCATGTATCCGACACTGTGGTTGAAAAATTCTGGGTACTCATCCTCATCAAGGAGCTGGTAGAATAGGCCTCTTTGGCAGCTGTGTTGGAAGGCAAACTACTCTGAGTCTGGGTGACAGAGCATGAGGAGAATGAGGACGGCTTTGTTATCCAGTGTAGTATAAACTGTACACACTGTATTATATACTGTATACACCACCAGAAAAATAGTAGAAACTGTACTATAGCTGCACTGTATTGTGTACTGTGTACACCACCAGAAGTGTAGCAGAAACTGCATCCACTGTATTAGATACTATGTACACCACCAGAAAAGTAGTAAAAACTGTACTACAGCTGCATTGTATTGTGTACTGTGTACACCACCAGAAGTGTATTAGAAACTGCACACACTATATTAGCTACTGTGTACACCACCTGCACTGTATTAGCAACTGTACAATGATTGCACTGTATTGCATACTGTGTACACCACCAAAAGTGTAGTAGAAACTGTACACACTGTATTAGATACTGTGTACTCCAGCTGCTTTTTACGGATATATTAGGGATATATATATATATATATATATATATATATATATATATATATATATATATATATCCCTAAAAAAAAAGTGAGTGCACCCCTCACATTTTTGTAAATATTTTATTATAGCTTTCCATGTGATAACACTGAAGAAATTACACTTTGCTACAATGTAAAGTAGTTAGTGAAATACTACAGCTGGTTTTGGAATGGTGTATACTTCCTCCTAGGCAGATAGACTGCTGTTCATACCGTCCTGGCCCCTCCCCTACACATGTTCTATACAGGGTAATCGTATCTTCATAACTATCGGCCTATATCGCTTCTAAACGTGGATGTAAAAATTTTCACCAAAATCCTCTCGATGCACTTAATGGATCTGTTCCCTAAACTAGTCCACTCCGACCAAGTGGGGTTCATCCCCACGAGGGAGGCTCGAGACAACACTACAAAGGTGATTAACCTGATTCATGCTGCTCGGACGGGGGGAACCCCTGTGTAGTTTCTCTTGACCGACAGGGTGAACTGGCCTTTCCTGGCCTTTCCTGATAGAGACTCTTCGCTGCGTGGAGCTAGAATACCCAAATGATAGATTGGGTTGCAATGGAGGCAGAGACAGCCACCGGCGGTGGCTGTCTGGTTCAAAAAAGTAGCAGAAAATAAATCAATGCAATGAAGGACTTGGTGGCCTCAGAACGGGGCCTCCTTTAGAAATTGCTCAAGAGGTGGCACAAGTTTGACTATTCTAAGGAGCATGTTGAGTTGGTGAATTAACTCCCCTGGAAGTTGGGACTAATAGAACGGCTCCCCAGATTTGATTGGAGGGATATTTAAATAAAGAATAAAAAAGTAGCTATTTAGTAGTTATTAACCACTTGACCTCCAGAAGATTTACCCCCCTTCATGACCAGGCAATTTTTTTGCTATACGGCACTGCGTTGCTTAACTACTTGCCGACCGCCGCACGAACATTTACATCGGCAGAATGGCACAGACAGACAAATGGGTGTAAAGGTACGTCCCTTTAAATTTGCCACTGTGTTGTCACGCGTGACACTGCCACAATCTCCGTGAGTATGATTGCTACCTGCGATCGTCTCACGGAGAGGAAGAACGGGGAAATTCTGATGTAAACAAGTGCCTAGTGACAATAACACTGATCACAGCTCCCCATGACACACGTAACCCATCCCCCTACAGTTAGAACACATCCCTAGGACAAACTTAACCCTGCAGCGCCCCCTTTTGGTTAACACCTTCACTGCCAGTCACATTTACACAGCAATCAATGCATTTTTAATAGCACTGACCGCTGTATAAATGTGAATGGTCCCAAAATAGCGCCAAAAGTGTCCGATCTGTCCGCCATAATGTCGCAGTCACAATAAAAAAAGCTGATCGCCGCCATTACTAGTAAAAAAAAATTATTAATAAAAATTCCATAAAACTATCCCTTATTTTGTAGATGCTATAACTTTTGCGCAAACCAATCAATAAACACTTATTGTGATTTTTTTTTTACCAAACATATGTAGAAGAATACGTATCGGCCTAAACAAAGGAAAAACTTTTTTTATATATATTTTTGGGGGATATTTATTATAGCAAAAAGTAAAAAATATAGCCTTTTTTCAAAATTGTCACTCTTTTTTGCTTATAGTGCAGAGGTGTACAAATACTACCAAAAGAAAGCTCTATTTGTGGGGAAAAAAGAAAGTCAATTTTGTTTGGGAGCCATGTCGCATGACCGCGCAATTGTCAATTAAAGCGACGCAGTGCCACATCGCAAAAAGTGCTCTGGTCTTTGGCCAGCCAAATGGTCCGGGGCTTAAGTGGTTAAACTGACAATTACCCGGTCATGTAACACTGTAAATAAATTAAATGTATGTCCTTTTTATGTCCTTTTTTCCCACAAATAGAGCTTTCGTTTGGTGGTATTTGATCACCACTGGGATTTTTATTTTAAAACAAATTGGGTTTTTTATTTTGAAAACAAACAATATTTTTTACTTTCTGCTATGAAACATATCCATTTTTTTTTTTTTTTAAATCAATTTTCTTCATACATTTAAGCCAATGTGTATTCTGCTACATGATTTTGATAAACAAAAAAGCAATAAGCAAATATTGAATGGTTTGCACAAATTTCTTCAAACTATGGTATATAAACAGGAATTTTTATTTTATTTTATTTATTTATACTGGTAATGGTGGCGATGAGCCACTTATAGCAAGACTGCAATATTGTGGGGGACAATCTCACACTTACTCGCGCTTTTGACACTTTGTGGGAGCCAGTGACACTAAGCCCTTGTACACACGGTTGGAAATTCCGACTACCAAATCCATCGGAGTTACTCTGACGGATTCATTCCGGACAAGGTCCGGAAGTGATGTTGCATACACACGGTCGGACCAAGTTGTCGGAATTTCCGGTTGCCACAAACGCGGTGACGTAAGCCATGTACGGCGGGCCTACAAAAGGGAAGTTCAGCGCCATGTCCGGCACCCTTTGGGCTCCTTCTGCTGATCTTGTGTCTATTGCGTGTTAGTAGAAGTTTGGTGAGAGACGATTCGCGCTTTTCAGATTTGTGATTCAGATCGCTACTGCTCTTCGGTTTGTGTTTGTCTTTGCGTATCTGATAATCAGTCAGTCAGTAAGTATTTGTTTCTCATTGTGGACTATATCTTGGTATAGTACACTTTGATTTGCATTTCTTATTGTCTGCTTGCTTCTGCTATTCAGGTCGTTCTTTCAGGCCTTGCTGTTTATCGGTGCTTTTTGTTGTCCATTCTGACGAGCCGACCGTTTTGAAACCATGTTTCGTCTACGTACTCGTTGTAGAGTTTGTGCTGTGCAAGGGCTTCGTGTTGGGGTTGTTACTTTCAAACAAGCCCGGTCCATGAACAAGGAGGGGAGGCGTTTGTGGACCAAGAATTGGTTGCGCCAGCGTGACCAATTCTCGCACATGCCTTTGCTCCGTGAGATCCGTGAGAATAATCCTGATGATTTTAGGAATTATCTCCAGATGACGGACCCCGTTTTTCACCGTCTGCTGGCTTTGCTGACCCCTTATATCAGCAGGCAGGATACCTGCATGCGGCAAGCCATCACTCCGGAGCAGAGGCTCATCGCCACGTTGCGCTACTTGGCGACAGGGAAAAGCCTTCAGGACCTCAAGTTCTCTACAGGCATCTCCCCCCAGGCTCTGGGGATCATTATTCCAGAGACCTGTTCTGCCATCATTCAGGTCCTGCAGAAGGACTATATGAAGGGAAGTTTTCTCCTTTAACATCACATTCTGTGTATTTCATGATTGCTAATGTATTGCATTTCTTTCCTCCTTCCCTAATTACCATCATTGCAATATGCTCTAATTCATATACTCTGCCCCTTTGTGCTCAGGCATATTTGCCTCACTAACTTCCCCACCATACTCTTCTTGGCCCATAAAACTATAGTCTAGTCACTTACCAATGTCTTTTGTCAGCTCCATAGTATTGCTTTCCCCTAAACACCCCCTAAAAGGTCTACAAATGTGATGTGTGTGCTTCAATTCATGCAGAGTGTTTTTTTTTGGTTGTGCCAAACTCATTAGGAACCCCCCTCCCCCCAACTGCTAGCTCAGCTGATAGCAATCTTCTATCTGCTGACTTTACCAAACCCAATACACACTATACCTACCTTTCTGATGCTCACATTTATGGACGAGTTCACCAAAGCATGTAGTGCAAGGGCCTGCCTCAATATTTTCAAATGTTTTTTTTTTGTTTTTTTCCCTATTAATTATCTTGATATGTGATAGCAGAATGTCAAAATGTACTTCCATTTATTTTCTATTTTTGATATTATGACACTTCTTACCTGTCCGGTGGGCTGCCAATAGTGTAAGTAAGGAGGGGCTTCCCAAAGTATCACACATTAGTTCGGCATTCAGCTCTCAATCAAGTGGAGAGGGTTACTTGTCCAAACCCCCCCCTCATTTTTTAGCAAGGGCCCATCAGATGGGGGGGATGGGGGGGGGGGGTGATGACTCTCATAAGGGGACCTTATACTTTAGGCTTTAAATACTCAGTTCCCAAAATGTTATACTGATCTTGGCCAAAAATGTTGGTGTCTAATCTGCTTGCAATGTTGATTATTTAAATTACTAATTTTGGTTCTTGTTTCACTCCACAGTGTCCTTCAACGCCACAGGAATGGCAGACTGTGGCCTCCCACTTTACCAGTCGTTGGGATTTTCCCAATTGTGGAGGAGCAATAGATGGGAAGCATCGTCCCACCACCCAAATCGGGGTCGTACTATTATAACTATAAGGGGTTTCATAGTATCGTGATGTTGACGGTGGTGTCTGCGACATATGAGTTTTTGTATGTGGACGTGGGGCAAAATGGACGGATGTCAGATGGTGGAGTCTTCGCACGGATGGAGTTGTACTGGCATCTCCAGAGTGGCAGTCTGGGCTTGCCACCCCCAGAGGAGAATCAGGAAGGACTCCCATTCGTCTTCGTCGCGGATGAGGCGTTTGCCCTGGCGAACCATCTGATGCGGCCTTTCCCGATGAGGACCCTCACCCCAGACCAGAGGATTTTTAATTTCCGCCTGTCCAGAGCCCGAAGAGTGGTGAACACTTTTGGTATACTGGCCAGCCGGTTCCACCTTTTTCCAATGCCTATTCACATGGCGGAATACAAACTCAATCACATTGTGCTGGCCTGCTGTGTTCTTCACAATTTTCTTAAAAAAGTTTCTGCGAACTATGCGGTCTCAGTTGGCCAACAAGAAGCTGACTTGCTTGAAAATGACGATAACCTTACGGGCCTTGAACCTGCTCATCCTGGCTTGCCCCCCCAAAGCGCCCGTGAGGTTAGAACACAATACATGGAATACTTTGTGGGTAGGGGGGCCATTGATATGCCAGACAATGTCTGAGAGGCATTTTCCCAATACATTTTTCTTTAAAACTCCTTCATTTACTGCTTGGCTTGGTTTTAGGTGTCTCCTAGGTATATTTAGGTTTTTTCTTGTTGTGCCTTTTTCTCCAACAGTGCAAACCCAAGTTCTGAGAGAGATGAGGGGACAGTCTCTTCATCAGATAATCTTATTATATTGTGGGTCTGCTACACACACACCTGGTTTTTGGCAACTAATGTATGTAGTGCATTACTGACCAAAATTGTGCTATTTTTCAGCACCATGCCAGGAAAATTGCATTATTGTCCAAATTTACACATCACTGTGGTGTTTTTTACTAAAGGCACATCCACTATGCACTACAAGTGCACTGCAAAAGTACACCTGAAACTGCACTTGGAGTGCAAAGTGGAGTTTCCTTTAGTAAATAACACCCATTCTCACCGCAATCTAAAATTTTACTCCAAATACATTTTTTGCGCAATGAAAAAGGAAACCACACATTGTTGATAATTTAACTTTTTAATCCAAGCACATTCACATGTGCGTTTAGAAAAGGTTTTTACAACAAACCAAGAAATTGTGTGTATCAAAAACAGACTTTCAGCTAATTTTTGTTTACTTGGTGTTTTTGTGTAAACAGGCATGTATCAAAGCATAAAATACAGAACACAGGAACTTACAAAGTTCAACTTGGAAAAATGAAGACAATATCAGACATGAGTATGTACAAACTGGGCTGATATTGCCTTCATCACATGGGGTGTCACCCCTAGAAAATCCAAATTTGGAAGATGCACACAGTGTGTCTACATGTGCTATCTCCCATCATGGGGGATCAATGTACATGTTTTAGGGCTGCAACCCCTTCATCTCAGCCACTTTACACAAAACGCGTACATTGATCCCCCATGATGGGAGATAGCGCATGTTTACACACTCTCTGCATCTTCCAAATTTAGATTTTCTAAAAATACAAAAGTTGTGTTTTAAAATAGCAAAACTAAAACCCTAGCTAGTTTTTTGTGTTTCACACTCTCCCCAAAACATCAATGACGTTCTTCATTTTATTTTTAACATCATTGATGTTTTGCTGTATATTTTCCAAATCACGATTGCACCCCATTATCTCCCCAATCAGGATCTAGGCACTTTCACTGGTAAAACGGGAATCTTCTTCCACATCACCAAACAAAGCAAAAAAACACACCATGTAATAAAAATATGGTGAGATACATTGATGAGCTTACCGGAAGCTGTGTTCTCTGACACTCACCTGTTGTGGTGACAATTTGCCCAACCTCAACGATCTCTCCTTCCTCCTTCTGCTCCTTTGCTTCTGGTTTTCGAATTTGGCCTTCTTTGGGAGGGGTGTGGTCCCTGGTGTCCTCATACTTGCCGAGTCTTCTCTCCCTTATGAGAATGTAAAAAAAGAATAATTAGCACACAGAGGGCAGAATTAGGAATATGAAACATTGTTTGGAAGTGTTGTACAATTGTTTATTTTGGCGGAGCTCCAAGGTGAGAACATTATTGGGGACACTGTGTTCAGCTGGAATACTTACCTGCAGAACGATGTTTCCAAGAACGAATGAAACCATGAACTTGAAAGTGGCCATTTTAAACTGCACAACATGAAATCAAAGCACATGGAGCAGTATGCAAGCAAGAATAATCATATGAACACACGACAACTACTTACTTTTGTCAAGAACACACTTGATTCTTAGGTACTGCTCGTGTTCCCTCAGTTTCAGGTCTGACCAGGGTTTTCTCAGTTGATCCATGGATCGGCGTACCCCAAAATTCTTCTGAAGACTCTTCACAACTTTAGTCATGATCTTGGCCTTTCTGATATTTGAGTTTGGGTAAGGTCCATACTTCCCATCATAGTCGGTCCTGTTCAATATGTCCACCATCTCCAACATCTCTCCAAAAGACATATTTGAGGCCTTAAATCTCCTCTTCTTGTATTGGGGCGTTTCAGGCTCCGGGCTTTCCTCACCCTCCTCCTCGTTAGTGGAACTATTATTAGTGCACACCTGCGTTCTCTCCGCCATGTGCTCTCCCCACTGTGCCGAAAGCGAAGGGGAGGGGAATAGTCTAGAAAGAACGTCAGGGGCGGGCAGAGTTTCACGCATGCGCACTGTATATAAAACACAACACGCATGTGTCATCCGTATGATCGATGAACAGAGGGAGAAGCTGGCGTGACGAACGTGCAAACGAAGGTAACATTTTGAACTTTGAAAATCAGTCTGTACATGCAATAAAGCATGCTCGTTTTACTCATTGTGAATCTAAGGGGTTAATCCTCTGCATTGTGTAAAAAAGCCTGTTTGATCATGTCTTCTCTGATATTCCCCTTCTTCCACTGTCCCCAATCCATTTCCTGATAGAACAGAGCCTTGAGGGCACTCTGCACATGCTCAGTTTCATGTGTATTGCTAGAAAACTTTTAATTTTTTTTCTTGGGAGGGAGCATGTGATCATCACAGGGCCAATCAGCATTGTCCAGATAGAGTATTGAGGGTCCTGCAGCCTCATAGGACAGTCAGAGTGAATGAAAACTCCTCCTACGAGCTTTAACTAGACACTCATATAAATCATAAGACTGCAATATACTGCTGATGAGAAAGGGTATTTAGCAGTTTATACAGGCATACCCCACATTTAAGTACACAATGGGTTTTATTTTCTAAAGCTGGAAAGTGCAAACTCAAGCTCACTTCTGCATAGAAACCAATAAGCTTCTAAACTCAGCTTGATCAATTAAGCTTTGGTAATAAAAACCTGCAGAAATTAGTCTGATTTTGCACTTTCCAGCTTTAGTAAATAAACCTCATTGTGTACTTAAAAGTGGGGTATGCCTGCATTTCCATATTCTGTGTACTGTGGGAGACCACATATAGTGAATGCAGGGTCCTGGGTTTAGTAACACTTTAAGTAAATATATTGCAAGTCAGTATTGCAAGAGCTTCAGCAGTCCCGGCTATATTCATTCATTCATTGCACCATATTATTCAGTATTGATGAGCCAGACTTTTCTAAGTTTGGTTTAAGCAGGGCTCTGCAAACATCAAAGAAGTTCTGATGGCAAATCCAAACTTCATTGAAATCAATGAGAGCCAAATCTTTTAAATTAAAAATTCCCTTTACTGGGTAAATAAGCATGATGGTGTAAAATAAATAGGGGTGGTCACTGCTCTGAAAAATATGCACAAATGCAAAAATAAATAATTTGTTCAGGACTCAGGAGCAGTGTTTTTTTAAAAAAATATTTTTAAAGTAGAACATTAAAAATGCTGAATTCCTTTACATAACATGCTTGGGCCCTAACTCTGCCTGTGAAGGTGCGCATCTCTGTGATGCATAGAGGCTGGTATGGATTTCCTGAGGACCCTTACACATTTTATTTTGTTTGTTTTGCATGGGGTACTCCTTAAAAACCATACAATACTCAAAGTGATACAGATTTTTTTGTCATTGTTGTTGTAGCATGTACTACAGCAAAAGTGTAGTTTACAAAGAAAAAAGTATATACAGTTTAAAGTGGTTGTAAACCCTTACAAACCACTTTGACCTACAGGTAAGCCTAGATTAAGGCTTACCTGTAGGTCCAAGCAATATCTCCTAAACCTATATGGTTTAGGAGATATTTGCCCGAAAACGGGCACCGCTGTCTACGGCGCATGCGCCGTACACAGCGGCGCGCAGGCGCACTGAGCGCGGCATTCTCAGCGACGGAGCTGCCGCGCGTGTCGGCTCCCGTGCGCATGCGCGGGAGTGACGTCATCGCAGCTTCGCCGAATGACAGCGGCGGAGCTGCGAGACCCCACCAACAAGATGGATGCGGCTGACCAAAGGGGACAGCGGCGACTTCGCTGGCTGCTGTGTCAGGTAAGTGACACATAATGGGCTACTATGCGATGCATAGTAGTCCATTATGGTTTGCCTTTGCAGGGAATGAAAGAGGAAGTAAACTCATCAGGGTTTACTTCCTCTTTAAACTGCTTTAGTTAAAAAAACAAACAGCACACAGATCCTTCATGACTATGCTGTGTATTATTATTTTTTTATTTGTTTCTTTCTTTTGGGGGGGGGGGGGGGTTGGAAAGGACTGTGTGTTTTTTTTTCCTTAAACCAGTAATGAGATGTAATTTGCCAGACAGTTTAAACAAGAATGTCTATCAACTTGTGTATGATATGGATTTTAAGGGGGTACCCCATGCAGAAAAAACAATAAAAATGTGTACGGTTCCCCAGGAAATCCATACCAGATCCTTTGAGTCTGATACAGATTTTCAGGGGGACCCCTCCTGAACCATACCAGCAGTCCCCATGGGGACAGGGGGGCATTGACATCACTAACCATACGGTATATGGTCATGTCCGAATAGAGGTAAATTACATAACCCAGGAGACCCAGTCCCTTGTATGTAATAGCTGTCATTTACCATCATTTGCCCATTTGGGTCATGTCTCAACTGTGGCATTTGTTTTCCGCAAGGTTGGCAGTGGTCTGGAATCATGCTTGACATGAATCTGCATCCCTGAATGGCATGGATTGACTAAGAATTTACAATGATGGATTTTTTGCAGATTTTTCATTTTTTTTTAATAAGGGACTTGTCATATGTTTTAGTGTCTTTATTTACAGCTTACAGCTTTTTTGTGTGAATGAGTAGGGGTACTATTTACCCCATATGCTTTCACTTGGTAAATCAGCCTCAGTGTATTAAAGCAAAAGGATCATCCAGGCATTTGCAGAAAAATTACATCCTCCCAGCTTCTCTCAGGACAGGTTACATTTAAGCAGATATTTGCATACTGAAATACATGTGCTTCTACAAGTTAAGCTTGTTTGTTTGTATAAAATACAAAAGTTTCTACTAAAAAAAGTTCCAACATACGTTAAGTAATAAAACATTTGCCAATGGATTATCTGTTTCTCTGCCAAGATTTACTATAGAATAATAGTTTCTCTCTAGAGGAAAATAATATTAGTCAGTGTTAAATTTCAAAACCTGGCAGCTCATTTCACACAAAATTATTATCCTCTTGTACAATATGACAGTGTTACAATATTTAGTACATACTATTGAAGGACTATAGTTCATATTCAGGGCTACAAATGCAGCAATAATTACCGGTAACCCCCTCTCCTCCTGTCAACTAGCTCATATATTTTTTAAAGTGTAAATGTTTTTTTCACATTTAAGGAAAAACCAATTCCCTTTACTCTAGTTTAATTTGCACAGAGAAGGAAGAAAATGCAAGTAACATATGAATGAAAGTGTCTTTTTGTTACTTTGACAAACATAAAAGTTCCCTTACCTTGTCAAAATGACACAGTGCCCTTGATATTTATTCATATCTTTGCTCAATGTAAGTGAAAACATGATTTAACAACGGAAAGGAATCTGTGTTTTTGCTTGGTCAGATCATTTGAAAATACCTTTATTTTCAAAACAAGGACTTTTAAAAGACTATTATGATTGAGCTAGGCCATTTTAAATTGAACTAGTAATCGATAAGAGCAGAGTTGGATTAATACCGTGTCGGCCCTAAGCAGAGTATTGTTTGGACCCCCAGTTGGTATCCGATTATTTCCCTAACAGTAGGCACTACAAGGTCCTGCAAGTATCTCTTCTATTTAGCTCTCCTTTTATGGGAAATAATTTTCAAGGCAATGTCCAGCCAATTAGGGACTTTACAATCACAAGCCCCCATATAAGCACATCCGGACCCCACCTAAAAAAAACATATCATCTGCACCTCAAACCACAACCCCTCTCCCCTAATATCATTTCATCCTGACATAAAGCATCATATTTTCCACTCTCAAGCCACGGCCCCCTTCCCCCCGCACCCGCTCATACGATATGTAATATCATGCCATTTTCCCCTCAAACCATAATTCCCTCTCCTCCAGCACCATCTTAAGCACTATTTGTCTGACCTCCAAACAACATAATAATTTTTAGTGCTATAACCTGCAATGGAAGGGCACAAAAAAAACACAAATAGGAACACATGAAAATGCACAAAGAATTAATAAAAACACAATAATAAAAAACACACAAAATGCATTAGAAAATGCATGAAAAATGCAGAAGCACAAGTGTAAAAAGCTGATAAACAGTCCAGAGAGTTTACCCTTTCCCTTGTTTGTCCTGGGGACAACCTTTTACTAGACAGAAAGTAAAGCAATTTAATTCAGTTAGAAGCTTTTAAATAGTATTGAAGTCTTGAGGGATACAGAGATAGCTCCTTTTCTCATTACATACAACTCTGAAACTGATCGCATCGCTATAACAACGGCAAACATTCCCAAGTAACACTCAATGAGATAAAAGTACTGACCTATATCACTTTTGAAAGCAAAAAAAAAAATGAAAATCCACTATCTACCTTGCAATGTTTAAAATTTTTCCAATCAAAATGTGAACTGAATCGCCCTCACACTACAACATATGCCATTCCATAAGATTGGGAAACCAAATTCTAAGTAAACCGCTGTGTCATCAAACATCCAAAGTGTTTTATATAGTAGCCTGTGATATACTTTCCAGTGCATTTTTGGCAAAATCTTACAGTTGCAGAATCAAAAATGAAAGACACATATCTATCCAAGCATGGGCATGTTAAAGTGTTAAAGTAATGCTGGGCAGGGGTGTGGCCAGGATGTGAATGAGACTAGCTGCAAATTACCAGAGCTCCATTCCAGCCTTCCTGTTTATTATACTGAGAGCGCTCTTCTTGCTTCCCCGCTACAGCAATTGCCAGCTTACATCCTCCTCTGCCTTCCCCATTTCCTCCAGTGCCTCAAATTCCAGAGGACTTCACAGAACTCCAGGCGTTGCAGAGGCAAGTTAAAGCACTGCAAGAGAAGGCTATTGACACCGACAATTGCCTCAGGCACAACAATCTGAGGGTGTTTGGCTTGCCAGAGAGGGCAGAGGGTTCACAGCTTGCTGTATTTGCAGAAAAGTCCCTGTCTACCGTTTTGAGCCTAGCCAACCTTCCACTCATGTTTGTTGTGGAGTGGGCCTATATAGAGCCAATAGCAATTGAGTGGCTCACTGGCCACTCAATTGCTAGTGCAAGCAGCTGGAGAGGACATCCCATCCACAAGGAGGCCTGATCAACCAGGCGGCATATCCACCGACTGGCCAGACAGCCAAGCAAAGCGAAGATGGGCTTTGATCAACTGTTCAATATAGTAAACCAGAAACGATGACATGACATTACTTCTGGTTTACTCAGAAACCATCAGTGGCAGTTTTCTGAAAAGCTAAAGCATTCAGAAACACTGATCTTGGCAAAGGCGAACGCGCACATTGGTCCCATACGCATGAAAACAGCGATCGTCTCACACATGTGAGCTATCACCACGAGCATCAGATCATGGGCAGTAATTCTAACATCAGACCTCCTCTATAAATCTGGAGTGGTAACCTCTAAAGGCTTTTAAATCAATGTCTAGGGTAGTAAAAATGTTGTTTGTTGCCTTTGCAAGTGTGTGCGTAATTTTAAAGTGTGACATATTTGCTATCTATTTACACAGCGTAACTTCATCTTTTATAATTTACAAAACACAATTGTGTTTTTTTGCATTAAAATTAAAAAGTGTATTTTTTCACAAAAAATTGTGTTTAAAAGACCGCTGCGCAAATACCATGTAAAAAATTGCAAAACACACCAATTTATCATCTGCATTAAAAAATATATAAAGTTTGGGGGTTATAAGTCATTTTCTAGCAAAAAATACTGATTGTTACATGTGAAAAAAAAGTGTCAGAAAAGACCCGATCTGGAAGTAGTTAAAACAGGCAAACAATGTCATGTAAACACGGCCGCGATAAGTGAAAATGTTGGTCAGTGCGTGTTGACGTCACGCAGCTAGCTCCGGTCGATACAATTCCCCTTAGAAGCTTCCACCTAGGATTGGAGGTTTCCAATCACAGAAGACGCCTTCTGAAAGGGAAACTCATTGCAGATTTGATGACTTAATAGCTATCCCATGCAGACATCTCTGAGCAAACCCCATAGTTTATAGCAAAGTATTGGCAATGTAATGCAGAGTCCTCTACAGTGGAACAGTTTAGGACACCTTTAAGGCATGTACAAGGGCCATTACATTTCTGCCATATTTGTTGTGCACGAGGAGCAAGAGTCTTTTCTACAGGATCTCATGGATAGGGTAGATGTCAAGATTCAACAACATGCTGCTGATCCTACTGCAGCTACCTTTGATGCTCTTTTACCAGGAGAGAGCTTAATTTGCATATGTCAGAGGTCACACAATTGGATCTTTTTAAATGTAAACAAATCTTTTTTGAGTGGGGGTGGCAGGAATGGGCAATTTTTGGCCCTGTTATCTCAACATGACATGCACATAACCCCTTAACCCTGAGATAAATATTGCAGATGGGTCAGCAGTTACGTCCTTAGATCATATCCTGTAGAAGTTTAGGACCTACGATGCTACCTTGTACAGTATGCCTCCTCTTCACCCCCTGATTTTGAGGCTTCCACTATGCATCCTTGATTGGATTCTGTGGCCCTGGGTTGGCTTTCTGATCATAAAAGAGACATGTTGGTGATCTCAATTACTGACACGTACCTTGGAGGTGAGTCTGACATGCAGAGGGAGACCTTTCGTACGGCTCTGGTTCTGGGATCACTAGAGTGGGAACAGTGACCCTCGGAGCACAGTGGAGTATGAGAGCCTGCAGGGTTTACTTGGCTGAAGATGATGTCTGCTTGGCAGAGACGGGAACAGGCTTGATTGTTGTGGATGCAGGAATGATGAGAAGCAGCAGGCAGGTGCACACAGATGCGGGACCGTAGGCAGGTGCAGCAGCAGGCAGGTGCGCACACATGCAGGACTGTAGGCAGGTGCGCACAAGCACAGGACAGCAGGCAGGAGCAGGCTCAGACAAGCCAGGTCACAACAGCGGACCAATCAGACAGAAGCGGCAGGCAGAGAATGGTCAAGGTTCAGGCAGGATCAGCAACAGGAGGTTAAACAAACAGGCATACAGAGCACGCAAAGCAAGCCACGGGGTCAGGATTGGAGACAGCAGTGAGGTCAGGAGAGCCGGGTAAACACTGGAACAGATGCGGGTTGAGGATTGGGATAACGCAAGGACAACGCAAGGACAGCAAGAAGAGGCCCCTTTTAAAGATCACTGGGTGCCAAAGCTGTGTTACTGTGCATGCGTGCACGATCTCCCCGATCTGCGCACGCGCGTTGGCACACATGTATTCACTGCTGGATGCCTGTGGACTGTAACACATCTCGATGGACCCCTGCGCCCGTGGCCAGTTGCAGCGCCATGCGCAGTGTATCCATGACATTTACACTTGAGGAAGTACTTACAGTAATAAATTCCTTCCCGGGGGTTAAATCTCATGGCCTTTTTTTTTTTTTTTTTTTTGCCACATCAGCGAATCTTCACCCGAGACCATAAATCAACTTGACGTTCATCATTGTCTCTTAATATTAATCTTCACATCATTGTGGCGGTTTTCTTGTTGATTACTTATATAAAAGAAAAGTATTTATAAAGCTTTTATTTCACATTCTTAAAACTATTCTTACGTCTTACTTACGTTATTCACTAAATTTTTACAGCCCCCCCCCTCCCTATCCCCATGTCAGTAGTGTCCCTACTTCTAATAGCTTAGTCTTTATGGTCTTAATTGTGCACAGTAACTCCAGTCTCGTTTGAATTGTTTCCAACCTTTCCATTTTTTTATAAATGTTTCCCTTTCCTCTTCTTCTCTCAGAGATAGACTTTCCATATTATATATTTCCTCTACCGCATCTACCCACTCCCATGTTGTTGGGCAATCTACCTCTTGCCATTTTTTGGGGATCAGTTTTTTCGCTGCGTTTAATAGATGCGGGATAATTGTGTCCTGATATTGTTTAACCCCACCTTCCGTACCATGGAAGAGTACTATCCAGGGGTCAGGTTTCAATGTTATTTGAGTTATTTCCTTTATCATTTGAAGGGTCTTTTCCCAATATATCCTAATTTTGGCGCACTCCCACCAAATATGTGTCATGGTACCTGTTTTCCCACAACCCCGCCAGCACTCGGCGGTCCCGCCTTGTTGGTATTTAGATAATTTATCCGGGGTATTATACCAGCGGGAGATACGTTTGTAGTTCATCTCAGCTGTTTTATCGTCCCTTGCCGAGCAGTGTATCATTTTCAATATTTTATTTATTGTTTCTTTCCCCTTTTGTGACCCCAATTCCTTTTCCCACTTATTTATATATGGCGGCGCCTCTTTCCAGCTGGCCCGTATCAACAGCCCATATAGCTTTGAGATTATACCCTTCACTCTGTCGGCTGTACATAGTTGTTCCACCCCGGTCAATACATCTTCAGATCTAATCGGCTGGGGTAGTTTTTCTATAAAACGGGTCAGCTGGAGATAACGCCATCTATCCCTTCTCATAAATCCCTTGTGCACTAACTCTTCATGTGAAAGGAGTTTCCCTTTTTTAATTATATCTTTTATTTGTGACCCCTCAAGTTTTATCCAATTCCCTCCTATCACCCTTCTACCTGGGGGGAAGTATTCATTATCTTTTAAGGTTATCAACGGTGAATTATAGTGCCCATTTAATCTTTTATATACCTTATCCCATATCTTCAGTGCAGTCTGTGTTAACTCATTTGTGTCTATGTCTAGTGACCTATTTTTTGGGGGGTTCCAAATTATTTTACCTAATTGTGCTTTACTATATATATATTCTAAATTAACCCATCTTTTTTCCTTTTTTTTTTTTACTTTCACCCATTCGACAATTCTTGATAGGACTACCGCCTGGTAGTAGTATTGTAAATCAGGGACTGCCAGTCCTCCCCTTCCCTTTTCTTGTTTTAGTACCCCATGGGAGATCCTAGGTTTTTTGTTATTCCATATATATTTACTCATTAATGATTTTAATTTTTGAAAATAACTAGGTGGAATTTCTATCGGCAGCATCTGGAATTTATATAAAATTTTTGGAAGGATAAACATTTTGAACACATTTATTCGACCTATCCAAGAGATCGGTCTATTACTTGCTCTTCTAAGTTCAGTTTTTATTTCATTTAATAAAGGGATAAAATTTAAGCGGTATATCTTATCCAGAGTATTTGCTAATTTTATTCCAAGATATTTCAAATCTTTAATCCACTTAAATTTACTTTGTTCTTGGATTCGTTGTACTTCCATCCTACCTACATTTATATTAAGGATTTCAGATTTTGTTTGGTTGATTTTGAAATTTGATAGTTTCCCGTAATCGTCTAGGGCCTTTATTATCTTAGACAATGAATCTTCAGGATTACTCATATAAAACAATACGTCATCTGCGTATGCTGCAAGTTTATGTTCCTCCTGTCCCGCCTTAATTCCGATTATTTCCGGGTTATTTCTAATTGTCGCAAGTAGGGGTTCCAACGAGAGCACAAAAAGAAGGGGTGACAATGGGCATCCCTGTCTGGTCCCATTTTCCATTTCAAAGGAAGAGGAAGGCAACCCATTAATGTTTACAGTCGCTGTAGGGTGGTCATACATCATTTTAATCCATCTGACCATCCTTGGACCAATGCCCATTTTGTCCATTGTCTGAAACATAAACCCCCAATCGACCCTGTCAAAGGCCTTTTGGGCATCTGTTGACAATAATAAAGCCGAGGGTTCCGTCCTCTTCCTTTGGGATAGAATCAATAAGGTTCTCATCCCATTGTCCTTTCCCTCCCTCCCGGGAACAAACCCAGTCTGATCTGGGTGTACCAGTATATTCATTACTTTTTTCATTCTATTTGCTAATACCTTAGCAAAAAGTTTAGTGTCCTCATTTAGGACTGATATTGGTCTATAACTGGCGCATTTGGTCTCATCTTTTCCTTCTTTTCGTATGACCGTTATTGAGGCAGATAGCGCCTCTTTACTCATGGCGTACTCTGTCCTAATCCCGTTCATATACTTACAGAGTTTCGGTATCAGAATATTCTTAAACCTTTTATAATAACTAATTGTCAGACCATCAGGTCCAGGACTTTTCCCAGGGGCTGATTCTGCTAATGCCTCATTTATTTCTACTTCCGTTATGGGATTTTCTAGATTTTCTTTGTCAATTTCACCAAACCTGGGGAGTCTCGCCTTATTTAGATATTTATCAATTTCTTTTGGTTTGCCTTCCTTATTTATCAAGTTGTTTTTTACCGCATATAATTTCCCGTAATATATTTTAAATGATTCAGCTATTTCTTTTGAGGAGTATACCATGTCCCCGGATTCTGTTTGAATTTTCTCTATATAATTCATGGCTTTTTTCTTTTGAAGCATCTTAGCTAGATATTTAGTAGGTTTATTTTCTTCTTGGTACCTCACTTTATTAAGTTGGTTATAATATTTTTTAGTTTCTTGTTCCAATAGCCCACGTAATTCTTCTCTCCTGGACATTAATTTTTGGTATAACTTCTTATCTACAATCCCCAGTTTATGTTGTTGTTCTATTCTAAAGATTTCCTCTCTGAGTTTATTACCCCTTTCTACCCGTTCTTTTTTTTTCCGCGAGCCTCGTGCGATCAAGATCCCTCGAATATACGCCTTGTGGGCATCCCACAGAGCCTGCCCGGAGATTCCTTCGGTCTCATTAATCAGAAAGTACTTCTCTAATTCCTTACTCACTGCTTCTCCCCCCTCCTTATCGAGAATCAACGTATCGTTTAGACGCCACCTAGAGGCACATTTACTTTGTCCGGGAATCTGCATTTTCATTCTTATAGGCGCATTATCTGACTGTGTTGTTATTTCTATGCTTGTTTCCAGTACCATCTCTAGGGCTCTGTGCTCTACAAAAATATAATCAATCCTTGAGTACGTCCCGTGCACTGGGGAGAAAAATTTATAGTCCAATATTTTGGGGTGTTGTGCCCTCCATACATCCACTAATTGGTTTTTATTTAAGTTTTGAATTAATTTTTTTAATTGGGTACTACTCCTTCCCGGTGCCCGGGACGTACTATCAAGTCTGGGATCCAGACAAAAATTCAGATCTCCCATTATGACTACATGCCCACTTTTAAATTCTTGTATTTTGGCCAGTATTCCCCTCAAAAAGTTAATAGGGTTTTTATTTGGGGAGTAGATGTTAGCCAGTGTATACCCAATGTTTCCTAGTTTTCCTTTCAATAGTAAGTATCTTCCTTCTTGGTCTGTTTCTCTTCCTTCTACAGTAAATCGGATATCTTTTCCAAATCCTACCGCTACTCCTCTTGCCCTTTTTGAGATCGTATCCCCGTAGTACCATTTCGGATGGTCTTTAGAGTAGAGCCTGCTCCTTGACGTATGTAATATATGCGTCTCCTGAAGAAAGATCACATCTGCCTTTAGCTGTTTTAATTCTACCAGGATTTTGTGCCTCTTTTTTGCTGTGTTAAGCCCCCTGACGTTATAAGACAGGAAATTTAATTCCATTTTCTTTTTATCCGTATTCTCTGTCATAACCATTGTTTCTCTTTTTTTTTTTCTTTTCCCCTCAGGGTTTCACTACTGACATTTCCCTCCCTCCTTTTCCATCCCGTAGCCCTCCTTCCCTCCCACCTCTCTATCTTCCCCACCCCCTCCCCCCCCTCTTGTTTTGGCCACCATACGGCCCTCGACTTATCAATTGGCCTCAAATCTCTGGCCATTTCTAAGTCTTAATGCTCTAAGGTGGGGTTCGCCTTTTGCCTCCTTTCCCTCCCTTCTTTGATATATCTCCTCACAGGGGGGGAATGGGACTGCCCCTCAACCGGTCAAAACATCATACTTCCCCCTCCCTCTCCACCCCCCCCCCCCCCCCCCGAGATTTTTATCTCTTCCTCCTCTATTTTATCATTTAATTTCTCGGAATATTTCCTCAGGCCCGTCTGTCCAACCGGGTATGTTTGGAATTTGAATCTCCAGTCTTCCACAAAATTCTCTTAATTCTTCAGGGAAACTTAATTTAGCTGTTATTCCATCTTTAAATGCCAACAGGCAAGCCGGGAAACCCCATCTATATCTAATATTCCGTACTCTCATCTGTTCCAAAAGAGGTTTCAAAAGACGCCTTCTAGATAAGGTCTCAGGTGCTAGGTCCGGGAAGATTTGTATTTCTGTTTCTGCATATTTTAGTGGGGGTTTTCCCCTTAGTTTCCTCCAGATCTCCGCTTTATCTCCATAGTGTTCAAACCTTACAATAATATCGCGAGATCTTCCCCTTCCTGTTTCTTCAGGTCCTATCTTCCCAGCCCGATGCACCCTCTCTATCGTAGGGGGTGTCTCCTCTCCATTATCTAGTATGGGGCAAAATATTTCTTTCATAATATCCCTTAAAGCCCCGTACACACGAGCGGACTTTTCAACATCCAAAGTCTGATGGAATGATTCTGGCAGACTATTCGATTGTGTGTGGGCTGCAACGGACTTTTGATTCGCAAAAGTCTGACAGACTTTAGAAATGGAACATGCTTCAAATTTTTCCGCCAGAACTCTGCCGGACCCAGTTCCTACCGAAAAATTTGCTCGTGTGTATGCTATTCCGACGGACTAAAACCGACGCTAGGGCAGCTATTGGCTACTGGCTATGAACTTCCTTATTCGAGTCCAGTCGTACATCATCACGTTCAAAACCGTCGGAGTTTGGTGTGATTGTGTGTGGCCAAGTCCGCTCATTCGGAAAGTCCGTCAGAACTCTGTCAGAACTCCGGCAGAACTCCTTCGAAAGTCTGTCGGACATAAGTCTGGTCGTGTGTACGCAGCATAAGTCTTCTTTCTTATTCTCTGGGACATTTCTTATTCTCAGATTTTGTCTTCTATTTCTGTTTGCCTGATCTTCGAGTCGATAAAGAATTTTTCTCTGATTCTGCAAGATTAATTTGACTTGCGTCTGTACTTTGTTTAACTTCTGTTCTTGATTCTCAGTTCTTTCTTCCACTGCTTCAACCCGCGTTAGCATTTGACCAAGATCACTCCTTAGCATACTAATATCTGATTTTATAGAGTTCTCCAATTTTTGGAGCATCTCCCTCATGGCCCCTTTTGTTATTCCTAGTTCATCCATCCTGTGATCTTCACTTTTACTTAGTTCCAATTCGCTCTCCGTTGTCAATTCATCTCTGGATTGATCCGGGGTCTCCCTTACTATTTTTTCCGCCCCTTTATTTTTCCCATGATTTGGAGGTACCTTTTCCTTCCCTCCTCCTCTTGGGCTCGCTCCTTGAGTCATATATTGTTTTATGGTGCCTTCGGTGGTGGCATTTTTTGGGGTCTTAAGGCCCCCCTTAGCAGTTTGCTTTGAGGCTCTACTCATTTTGCTTTTTTTTGTTTCCCGTGGTCGTCTCCCCAGTTTGCTGATCTCCTCACATCCTCTTTCCACTACTAGTGATTTTACACTGAAAACTTCCCTCCGATCAGCCCCTTGCATATATCTACCGAGGTAGTACCCCTTGAATATAGGTGAGAGATTTTCTCCACTAAGTCTGTCAGCCTTATGTTTCTGTCAGTGTTACTCCTCCTAATTTGTGGTCAGTCCGGAGCAGATAATTTCTGTCCAAAACCGTTTCTGACTCAAAAAAAAAGAGAGTCAATAAGAAAATGTATGGCGCCACGATCAGACTTATCTATTACCCGATAGTGTCGTCCGTCCCCATATACTTAATGTACACCTATGGGTCCCATACTGTGGTATTTCATTTATGGGTTAGCAGTGGGTTTCCCCCGCTATTGTGCCTCTCCTGGTGTTTTACCTTTATGTTAACAGGTCATCAAATTTTATAGGGGCAAACGCACTAAATATAATTATGTTTACTCTGATAAATTCCTGCTGGGCTCCGTAGGAAATGAAAAAATGGAACATAGGATCGCTTTCTATGCATATGATGTCCTTCGTGCGGTTTCCTGCAGGCTGTTACTGTGTTGCCCAGCAGAGTTACTCCGCTGCTTATATATTGAAAAATATGCGATTTGAGGTAACTATGCAGGGGTACCATACAATTCATTCAGGAATGTTATCCTCCTGTCATTGCATTTTAAAGATCCAGATTGATCGTATGGAAGTGAGCAGCTTAAAAAATAGTCATTCATTCCTTTATACCACGTATCCTGCTTATTTTGTTCCCACTAACCGCTTTCAATACGTTGATAATATTTCATACACTTTCCCTGGGCATTTCCTTCATTGCAGCCTAGTATGTTATATCTTATATCTGTTTGCAGACAGTTTCAGCAATAAACACGTCTGAGTTATATATCCCAGGTAGAGCGTATACTCCTCTACATAATTCTCCTCCGTATTAATAATCAGTCAGTGAGAAATATTTTATGGACAGACGGGTAATAAAGGTAAAACCGAGGCAATATAGTGCAGCGATCGAACTTATCTATTCCAGGGCAATTATTCCTCCCTCGTTATCCGATTGATAACCGCATGTGAGTCCCGCCGTAGGAAAATATAATAGGTTTCCCCTGTTATCATATCTTTCCTGTCAACCAGCCTATTACCATTATTTTAACAAGCCATCAATGTATTTCTCAAATCTCATGGCCTTCTAATGGCATTTCTATTGAATTATACAAACTTTATGGAGATGTTTTAGCTCTCAGATTGGCCTCCTTGTTCACTTAGTGTCTAGCGGTAGATTCTCTCCCACCCTCTATGAGTGAGATGCATATCATCCTGATCTACAAAAGTCCCAAGAACCCAGCCCTCTGTGCCCCTTATAGATCGCATTTCTGAATTTGGACTTCAACATTCTTACTAAGCTCCTGACTGGTAGACTCAGCAGCATCCACCATTCTGTGATAGATCGGGACCATACAGGTGTCATGCCTCATAAATTGACCAATATTAAAATAATATTCATGGCTACATCACGTGAACCAGGGTACTTGAGTGATCTCCTCTTTAGATATTGAGATGGCATTTGATACCATTTAATGGTCTCATCTCTGGGAGGTTCTTAGATAAATGGGCATGCCTCTCCATTTTATATAACGGTTAAGTACAATGTATAAACGACCCACAGCCTCTATTAAGTTTGGTGGTTGCTTTTCTCCATCCTTCTCTCTTCAGCCTTATTTTCCATTACCATGTAACCCATGGCAAAAGCTCTCTGTGTTTCTCTTGAGATCAAGGGTCCACCGCCTAACCAATTTTGATGCTCAAACCGGCTGCATCAGAGGCACATGTATATATAGCTGTGACAGACCCAACCAGGACAGTGACTTTTAGATGAAACTGCAGGCTAGCCTCTTATCTACTGACTATGGGCCCTGGTATTCGAGGGCTAAAAGTATTTAGGAAGATGTCCTGTTATATAATGCAAGAGGACATTATTACATTAAACAGTCAAGGAAGCCATGGTGGTCTCTGCCAACTTGAAACTTAGTAAGCAGATGTATGTGAAAAGAAAGCTGGTTAATGAGATTTGGACAGCCCTTCTTCTTGAATACTGTTGTAGGACAGTTTGGAACTCCTGATTAATCAAAGCATTGCCTAGTAGCAATGGGAAAATGGTTCGGTCCGAGCATAAGTTCTCCAAACACTCAAATTTGCAGGGTGTTCGCCCCAACGAACACCCTGCAATGCACTGAGCTCTGCACAGTACATTTTGCGCCCTGATAGGGAAAAGTTTTTCCCCTCCCACCCGCAAGCTTTCTCCCCCCCCCCACCCCAAAGCACCTTGTTAATGGGGACCAGGGCCTCATCCTCAGAACTGTGGTCAGTGGTTGTGGAGGTCTGCAGGACTTTTATCAGAATCTGGAAATCCCTTTAACAACCTAGATCCCGCCTCCCCTCCCCCATGTGAATAAGTATCGGGTATATAGTACCCCTATCCATTCACCAAAAAAGTGTCAAAAATTAATAAACACAAGAGACAAGTTTTTGACAATTCCTTTATTAAAAAATTAAAAATGAAAAAAGAGTGTCCCTCAATGTAAATGCCTCCTCTGTGCTTTGACATTTCTTATATATATATATATATATATATATATATATATATATATATATATATATATATATATATATATATATATATATATATATATATATATATATATATATATATATATATATATTGTGAGGGGTTAGCTCGGCAGCGGGTGTGTGTGACCCCCTGGATGGGTTCACAACACAAAATCAGGCACAGCAGACAGCGTTGTAGGTAAAAAAAAACAAAAGATGCGGTTTATTCATGCTACATGCAGTAAAAAATATAACAGCCAAAACAAAAGAAAAACATGAAAATAAATCCTGGTCAGCTTGACCTCTAAATACACACTTAGATTCCCTGTCTAACAACTGAGTGCAGCCTTGTGTTGCACCAGTCCCTGTCTCTGTTGTAGAGGTTTGCCACACAGGCATTAACTCACCGCACAGAACAGGTGTCACACTCCCCAGTCTATACAACACAAAACTGGTTCCAGGATGGAGCATCTCCCTAAGCATGCTGGGGTTTTTTGTAGAGGTCTTAATGAGCCCACTTACTTCAGCTGGGCTCATTAACTCTTCTCCTCTAGTTGTACAAGTCTGCATAAAGCCTGAATCTAGGGCACACATATTTCCCATCCTGGATACAACCAGGTGACTTTACCTGCCTGCTGCCACATACCCCCCCCTCTTGTTTCAACCTTGGGGTTGTAACACAAGCATTCAGACACGCATGTATCCGAGACAAAGCATCCACATTCCCCATTTTAACACCAGGGCGATGCTTAACTGTAAAGTTAACTTCCTGTAGGGCCAGGAACCACCTATTTACCCTTCTATTGGTCTCCTTGTTCTGAGCCATCCACTTTAACCAGTTGCCGACCGCCGCACGCCGATGTACGTCGGTAGAATGGCACGGGCAGGCATAAGGACATACATGTACGTCCCTTGCCTCCCGTGGGTCGGGGGCCCGATCGGGCCCCCGCCCGGTGCCTGCGGCGGTCGGTTTTCGTCCGGGAGCGATCCGGGACGAGGGGGCGGCCATTCATTCATGGCCACCCCCTCGTGATCGCTCCCGACAAATAGAAATCCCCGGTGACATCACTTCCTCTCCTGTAATGTAAACACAGGAGAGGAAGTGATGTATTCTCTCCTCCGTGTCGGTATTTTTCGTTCCGACACGGAGGAGAGCGGATCAGTGAGTTGCACCAACACTCTACACACACAGTAGAACATGCCAGGCACACTCACACCCCCCCTTTACCCCCCGATCACCCCCCCAATTACCCCTGCCCCCCAGTCACAGTGACACCAATGTCATTTTTTTTTTTTTTTTTTTTTGCATTGGTGTCATTTGTGACTGTAATAACTGTTAGGGCAGTTAGAGTTAGCCCCCTTTAGTTCTAATGTACCCCCCTAACCCCCCCAATAAAGGTTTAACCCCGTGATCACCCCCCGTCGCCAGTGTCACTAAGGCTGGGTTCACATTGCAGCGGTTTATGAGAACGAATGTGATTCGCACCGCACTGCAGTGCAAATCACATCCGATCTCTGTGCGATTCGAGTTCAGCCATTCGCCGCACCCGCCGCAAATTCGCACGGGACCCTTTTTTTGGCCCGCAGCAGAATCGGATCGCATGGGTGTTCACACATGCGATCCGAGTTTGCAGATCGCACTGCGATATGTGAACTGATCTGGGGGTGTCAGTAACATTTCACTGACACTCCCAGCAGTTCGCATAGGGCAGTGTGAACTGCCGCCGGGAGGCATGCGATGCGGGAACCCGCCGCGGATTCGCGGCGTTTCCGCATCGCTCCAGTGTGAACCCAGCCTAATAAGCGATCATTTTTCTGATCGCCGTATTAGTGTCACAGGTGACGCTAGTTAGGCAGGTAGGTATTTAGGTTCGCCGCAGCTTTTTATAGCGCCAGGGACCCCCATATACTACCGCATAAAGCCCCCTGATTGCCCCCTAGTTAACCCTTTCACCAGTGATCACCATATAACTGTTACAGGTGACGCTGGTTGGTTAGTTATTTTTTTATAGTTTCAGGGCACCCGCCATTTATTACCTAGTCTCACTAGTGTACCCCTAAATTTAGGGGTGTCTACTTTCCAAAATGGGGTCATTTGGGGGGGGTTTGTGCCATCTTGGCATTTTATGGCCTTCAAAACTGTAACGCCCTTAGAAAGCCTGAAGGCGGTGCTTGGTTTTCGGGGCCCCGTACGCGGCTAGGCTCCCAAAAAGTCCCACATATGTGGTATCCCCATACTCAGGAGAAGCAGCAGAATTTATTTTGGGGTGTCATTTCACATATGCCCATGGCATGCATGAGCAATATATCATTTAGTGACAACTTTGTGAAAAAAAAAAAAAAAAAAAAAAGTTTGTAATTTTCCCGCAACTTGTGGCAAAATATAAAATATTCCATGAACTCAACATGCCTCTCAGCAAATAGCTTGGGGTGTCTACTTTCTAAAATGGGGTCATTTGTGGGGGTTTTGTGCCATCTTGGCATTTTATGGCCTTCAAAACTGTAATAGGTAGTGAGAGGTGAACTCAAAAATTTACGCCCTTAGAAAGCCTGAAGGCGGTGCTTGGTTTTCGGGGCCCCGTACGCGGCTAGGCTCCCAAAAAGTCCCACATATGTGGTATCCCCATACTCAGGAGAAGCAGCAGAATTTATTTTGGGGTGTCATTTCACATATGCCCATGGCATGCATGAGCAATATATCATTTAGTGACAACTTTGTGAAAAAAAAAAAAAAAAAAAAAAGTTTGTAATTTTCCCGCAACTTGTGGCAAAATATAAAATATTCCATGAACTCAACATGCCTCTCAGCAAATAGCTTGGGGTGTCTACTTTCTAAAATGGGGTCATTTGTGGGGGTTTTGTGCCATCTTGGCATTTTATGGCCTTCAAAACTGTAATAGGTAGTGAGAGGTGAACTCAAAAATTTACGCCCTTAGAAAGCCTGAAGGCGGTGCTTGGTTTTCGGGGCCCCGTACGCGGCTAGGCTCCCAAAAAGTCCCACATATGTGGTATCCCCATACTCAGGAGAAGCAGCAAAATTTATTTTGGGGTGTCATTTCACATACGCCCATAGCATGTGTGAGCAATATATCATTTAGTGACAACTTTGTGTAAAAAAAAAAAAAAAATTTTTTTTTTGTCATTATTCAATCGCTTGAGGCAAAAAAATAAAATATTCAATGGGCTCAACATGCCTCTTATCAATTTCCTTAGGGGGTCTACTTTCCAAAATGGGGTCATTTGGGGGGGTTTTGTACTGCCCTGCCATTTTAGCACCTCAAGAAATGAGATAGGCAGTCGTAAACTAAAAGCTGCGTAAATTCCAGAAAACGTACCTTAGTTTGTAGATGTGACAACTTTTGCGCAAACCAATAAATATACAATTATTGACTTTTTTTTTACCAAAGACATGTGGCTGAATACATTTTGGCCTAAATGTATGACTAAAATTGAGTTTATTGGATTTTTCTAATAACAAAAAGTAGAAAATATCATTTTTTTTCAAAATTTGCGGTCTTTTTACGTTTATATCGCAAAAAATAAAAATCGCAGAGGCAATCAAATACCATCAAAAGAAAGCTCTATTTGTGGGAAGAAAAGGACGCAAATTTTGTTTGGGTACAACATTGCATGACCGCGCAATTACCAGTTAAAGCAGCGCAGTGCCAAAGTGTAAAAAGACCTCTGGTCATTTACCAGCAAAATGGTCCGGTCTGAAAGTGGTTAAAGGAGCGTGATCAGTCACCAGGTCAAAGTGCCTACCTAGCAGATAGTACCGAAGGGAATCTAGAGCCCACTTCACTGCTAAACATTCCTTCTCAATCGTGGAGTAATTTACCTCATGGGACTTCAACTTCCTGCTGAGGTAAATGACTGGGTGCTCTTCCCCGTTCCAGACTTGGGATAACACTGCTCCTAACCCAACGTCTGATGCATCAGTTTGTACCACGAAGTCCTTAGAGAAGTCTGGTGAGTACAACACTGGCTGGCTATATAAGGCTGTTTTTAAGGACTGAAATGCTTCTTCAGCCTCTGGGGACCATTTAACCATGACAGACTCTTTCCCTTTTGTCAGGTTGGTGAGGGGCACAGCCTGAGAAGCAAAATGGGGAATGAATCGTCGATAATAGCCAGCGATTCCCAGAAACACAAAACTGGTTCCAGGATGGAGCATCTCCCTAAGCATGCTGGGGTTTTTTGTAGAGGTCTTAATGAGCCCACTTACTTCAGCTGGGCTCACTAACTCTTCTCCTCTAGTTGTACAAGTCTGCATAAAGCCTGAATCTAGGGCACACATATTTCCCATCCTGGATACAACCAGGTGACTTTACCTGCCTGCTGCCACAATATATATATATATATATATATATATATATATATATATATATATATATATATATATATATATCTCTGATCACCACCTTATTAGTTTCACTCTCTCCCTCTCCTTCACCTCCTCTCCCTCCAACCGCATTAAAGTTACCCGCAGAAACCTACGTCATCTCAACCCTTCTCTTCTCTACTCTGCTATTGACAACCTCTACGACAAAATCTCACCCCTAACCTGCACCAACCTAGCCACTTCTGTCTACAACACTTCACTTCTAGCCTCTCTGGACTCACTGGCCCCCCTCACTACACACAGAATCAAGCCCCGACCCCTTCAACCTTGGCATACAGATGTCACTAGAAGTCTGAAAAAACATAGTCGTGCTCATGAGCGCCTGTGGCGCAAGCCCAAGTCTCAGAGAGATTTCAACCAATATAAATCTGCCCTCCAAAAATACAATTCTAGCCTCCTCTCTCCCAAGCAGAACTATTTTATCACTCTCATCAGCAACCTATCATCCCGTCCCCGTCAACTCTTCTCTACTTTCAACTCTCTACTTCGTCCTCCACCACCTCCACCCGCCAACTCACTCACTGCCCAGGAGATTGCTAATCACTTCAAACAGAAGATTGATACAATTTGCGCGGAGATCTCTACTGTTCTGACACCCTCCACGCTTTACACATCATGCCCACAGGCACAATCATTACTTCCCTCTTTCAACCCCGCCACTATAGACGAAGTTGCTAAACTACATGGTAATGTCCACCTTACCACCTGCCCTCTAGATCCTGTTCCCTCGCAAATGCTGCGTTCACCCTCTGGCTCTATGCTACACTCTCTAACTCACATCTTCAATCTCTCCCTCTCTTCTGGCATCTTCCCCAACTCTCTAAAACATGCACTTGTCAAACCCATACTTAAAAAACCCTCACTGGACCCATCCAATCCTAACAACCTACGCCCCATCTCCTTGCTCCCCTTTTTATCCAAACTACTCGAACGTCTGGTCTACAACCGACTAAGTGTCCACCTCGCTGATAATAGCCTTCTTGATCCCCTTCAGTCTGGATTTCGTCCTCAACACTCCACAGAAACTGCTCTCCTAAAACTAACAAACGATCTACTAACGACCAAAACCAATCGACATTATTCTGTACTCCTCCTCCTGGACCTCTCTGCTGCCTTTGACACGGTTGACCACCCCCTCCTTCTCAAAAAACTCCACATCTTTGGTCTCCATGACCGTACTCTACGATGGTTCTCTTCCTACTTATCCAATCGCACCTTTAGCGTTTCTTACAACTCTACTTCCTCCCCTCCTCTTCCTTTCTCTGTTGGGGTCCCCCAAGGTTCTGTCCTTGGACCACTCCTATTTTCAATCTATACCTCCTCCCTGGGTCAACTGATAGCCTCCCACGGCTTCCAATACCACCTCTATGCTGACGACACCCAAATCTATTTCTCTACCCCTCAGCTCACTGCCTCTGTCTCCTCACGTATCACTAATTTACTATAAGATATATCAGTCTGGATGTCACATCACTTCCTCAAAATCAATCTATCCAAAACCGATGAAATCCCCTGATCTCACTGTCAAAATTGATGGCACAACCATAAGCCCATCCCCTCACGCCAAGGTTCTTGGTGTAGTCCTGGACTCTGAACTCTCCTTCAAGCAACACATCCAATCACTGTCCAAATCCTGCCGCCTCAACCTCCGCAACATCTCCAAAATACGCCCCTTTCTAACCAATGAGACAACAAAGCTCTTAATTCACTCACTGGTCATCTCCCGCCTCGATTACTGTAACTCCCTTCTCATTGGCTTACCTCTACATAGTCTATCACCTCTTCAATCCATCATGAATGCCGCTGCCAGACTCATCCACCTTACCAATCGCTCGGTGTCTGCTACTCCTCTCTGTCAATCCCTCCACTGGCTTCCGCTCAGCCAAAGAATTAAATTCAAAATACTAACAACTACATACAAAGCCATCCACAACTCTGCCCCCAGCTACATCACTAGCTTAGTCTCTAAATACCAACCTACTCGTTCTCTTCGTTCCTCTCAAGACCTCCTGCTCTCTAGCTCCCTCATCACCTCCTCCCATACTCGCCTCCAGGACTTTTCCAAAGCCTCTCCAATCCTATGGAATGCCCTACCCCAATCTGTCCATCTATCTCCTACTTTATTAGCTTTTAGACGATCCCTGAAAACACTTCTCTTCAGAGAAGCCTACCCCACCCACACCTAACTGTATTTTCATGTTCTCCATCAGCTCATCCCCCCCACAGTTATTACCTTTTGTTTCAACTTGACCCTACCTTCTAGATTGTAAGCTCTAATGAGCAGGGCCCTCTGATCCTTCCTGTATTGATTTTTATTGTAAGTGTACTGTCTGCCCTCATATTGTAAAGCGCTGCGCAAACTGTTGGCGCTATATAAATCCTGAATAATAATAATAATATAGGTAAGGTGCAGGGTCACCTGGCCACGTCACTTGGTGGCACCGCCCCCTTCTGATGTCCTATGCCCAGCATGCACCAGTCCGTGACATCAAAAGGTGGTAGGTCTCCAAGGAGGCAGGAGCTTTTTCTTATTTTTTTATTTTTTTGGGTCAGTGGGCAGCATGATTTACGATGGATTTATGTTGAGGGACACTATTTATTTATTTTTAATTTTTTAGTAAAAATTTGTCAAAAACTTGTTTCTTGTGTTTATTACTTTTTGACACTTTTTGACACTTTTTTGGTGAATGAGTAGGGGTAACTATGTACCCAATACTCATTCACATGGGGGGTGGGATCTGGGGGATTCCAATAAGCCCGCGACCTGCAGACCCCGACAACCCTGGGCTGTGGTTGTTGGGATCTGCAGGCCGTGGGCTTATTGGAATCACCCAGATCCCACCCCCCCCCCCCCATGTGAATGAGTATTGGGTACATAGTACCCCTACCCATTCACCCAAAAAGTGTCAAAAAGTGTAAAAAAGTAATAAACAGAAGAGACAAGTTTTTGACAAATTTTTACTAAATAAACCCTTGTCCCCATAAACATGCCCCCCCCCTGCCCCAAGACACCCACCCCCCCATGTTGAGGGCATGTGGCTCGCCCCTCCCCCTTTCCTGACCTGCCAGGCTGCATGCCCGGATAATCATCTGGTATGGATTTTGGGGGTGACCCCATGCCTTTTTTTTTATTTTGGTGTGGGGTTCCCTTCCAAATACATACCAGTCTTTTTTTTTTCAATAGCTGGGTGCCAGAAATTGCAACTGCGAGTCATTTTAAATGTGATTTGAACTCTTTTTGCTACAGCATGTTCTATGCATGCTACAGTTGCTCCACTTTAAAGGCACATTAACCACTTAAGCCCCAGACCATTTTCCAGCTAAAGGACCAGGCCCCTTTTGCGATTCGGCACTGCGTCGCTTTAACTGACAATTGCGCGGTCGTGCGGCATGGCTCCCAAATAAAATTGGCGTCCTTTTTTTCCCACAAATAGAGATTTATTTTGGTGGTATTTGATCACCTCTGCAGTTTTTATTTTTTGAGCTATAAACAAAAATAGAGGACAATTTTGAAAAAAAAATCAATATTTTTTACTTTTTGCTATAATAAATATCCCCCAAAATATATTAAAACTATTTTTTTTCCTCATTTTAGGCTGATACGTATTCTTCTACATATTTTTGTTAAAAAAAATCTCAATAAGTGTTTATTGATTGGTTTGCGCAAAAGTTATAGCGTCTACAAAATAGGGGATAGCTTTATGGCATTTTTATTATTTTTTTTTTACTAGTAATGGCGGCGATCAGCATTTTTTATTGTGACTGCGACATTATGGTGGACACGTCGGACAATTTTGACACATTTTTGGGACCATTGGCATTAATACAGGGATCAGTGTGATTAAAAATGCACTGATTACTGTAAAAATGTCACTGGCAGTGAAGGGATTAACCACTAGGGGGTAGTGTAGGAGTTAAGTGTGAATGTGTGTGTTTTTTTACTGTTTGACTTGGTATGTGACGTCACTGATCGTCTTTCCCTATAACAGGGAACAGACAATCGGTGACAGCCACACATTAGGAAGCACAAGGAGAGGCCTGTTTACACTTACCTCTCCTCATTCTTCAACTCTGTGACCCGATTGTGGGACAATTCCGCGGTGATCGGTCCGGAGCTAAGGACCAGGTCGCAAGTGCACTGCCGGCGGCGTGTGCTAGACCCACGGATGGGCTCTTAAAGGGCAACGTACCTGTACGTGCCTGTGCCCAGCCATGCCATTCTGCCGACGTACAACAGCGTGAGGCGGTCCTTAAGTGGTTAAGGTACCCCCCAGGCACTATATTTAAAATATATTTTCATTTTTATTGTTGCACTTTGGGCATAATTAAAATCACTGATCCTGAAAAAACAATTGTTTTAAAAAAACATTTTTATTGATACATGTCCCCTCGGGCAGAACCCAGACCCCCATACCCCTTTTCTGGCCAATTACTTATTGCCAATTGCATATAATCTTTTAAAATTTGTACTTTTTAGTTTTCTTGTTCGGCTCCCATAGACTTCAATAGGGTTCGCCGTTCAGGTTGGGAGTGCGGCCCATGTCTGTTGTCTAGGTATGAATTCAAATTTGCCTATTGTTTCTGTCAGTTTGCTCATCTCTTGAACAGGCGATTAATAATGTGATCACTGTACCTTGTTATTGAACCATTGTTGGATGTTACATGTTTATGTAGATTAGCTAGTTGCTAAAAGTGGATTTACATTATGTATATGCTGGTTGTCCCTTAGCTATATTAATTTTACTTCTGTTTACAGTTTGTATTGTTAGCGTCCTCCTGTGGGGTATAAAGTATGTGTCTGAGTTTGATCTTGTCTGTGTGTGATGTTTGGGGTAAAAAGGGCTAGTATTAGCTATCGGTCTGCTTGGAACGGTATGGAGGGCAGGAGGTACTGTTTGGCGAAAGAAAGCACCTAATCAGAGTGTCAAATGGTTCTGTCACAATAGCATTAAAAATGTGCTGTGCACCATGATGTCACGAACACAGGTGTCATGACATCACAGGCACAACATGGGCACTATCTTAATGCTCCAAACCAAAAAAGACTGAGGAGCCATCTGCCAAACATATAACTTGTCACATTACAATGTAAACTTGTAATGCATACTCAAGAGGGGAGAACAACTAGCATCAATAACACAAATGATCTCAAAATATTAATAATTCCATATCCCAAAAATAAATGCAAAATGAAAAAAACAAAATGCAGCAAGAATTAGGAAATAATTTTACAAAAAAAAGGGTGCCTTATTGTTATCCCAGAAAAAGAAACCCCCTCCCTTTAACATGTGCCTGAGATAAGATTGCAAATGTAAGCTTGAATATATTTTTATCAACCATTTTTAAAGAAAAGCAGTTGGGGGTACGGAATAAAGAAAAACAGGTGGTATAAATGGTAGTGGTTGAAGAACTGATTTATGGAATGCAGGTATCACAGTGTAGTAGTTGCAGTCAATATCTCAAGCATTGAATGTATCTAAGCAGTTGGGTATACAAAGTTAAACATAAACCTGAGGAGTGGTAGGAGGGGGGGAAAGCGAAGAGGGGGAAAGTGAGGTGGGGGGGAGGGTATAGATATACATTCAGTGCGAATGTAGCTGTTTTACACAACATGGATGGGCTTGGGTGGTTAGGAGGCCATTCACCAGTGTGTGGTCATCAAGACATCTGGACCATCTACACCGATGTTTTTCCAGCTGTTAATTCTAGGGTGCTGTTCAGCTCATCCTCTAGTGATTCTATTCACTAGTCTGTCCGATGTAGAATAATGTACCCAGAGATATCACATTTTCTAGTGTTTATCCCAGTCATCTCCCTCGCTGGCACGCATCTCCTCCATAACATAATCTCATTGAGAATGGCGATCCACCTAAGGAGGGGGGTTACCTCAGATTTCCAATATTTATTGATCAGATGTTGGGGTGCTGATAGAAAAAACCTAAGGAGTTTTCTGGGATTTGATTGATCCTGGTAGTATTGACAATAGGGCTATTTTAGGGCCAAGGAGACATCATACATTTCATTATAAATCATTATAAATCACAAATATACCTTTCCAGAGGGGTGAACCACCAAATATGAAGGTATGTTCCTTGTCCTCCGTGACAGCGCCAACAGATATCAGAAGCACTGAGAAACATCCTGCGAACCAAGACCGGATCCCTTTATCACTTGGAGAATAGCTTATAGTTTTTCTCCTGCGTGAAGCTGGAAATTGAGGATTTGTGGGTGAATGTGAAAGAGGTCTGCCACTCCCCTGGAGAAATTTTTGTGTGAAAGTTGACAGGACATTGTGCGTGTAAGAGAGGATTTCCTTGTAAATTATAGAGGGGGTGTGTCTGGGAACCTGGGAGAGACCACACATTTCCTCAAAGGTTTTTAGGGTCCTATGTATGTGACTTGATAAGTTTTTAGGGATATCGTGGATAGCCAATTAGTTGAGGAGGATTGACTTTCATCCTGTGGTGTGAATCCGCCTATTGTGATGTGGACAAATGAGCATGCCATTGGCCTGTCTGTCCTCTTGTAGTCTCCTATTCGGCCAGAGGTTTCATAGTCAGGGAGTCTCAGGTTATCAAAAAGCAATGTGAGATGGCTGGAATCAGTGGGCAAAGCTTAGGCGGAATGTCAGCGGTACCACAGTGACAACGTTGCTGTGGTAAATGAAGAGAGCATGGGCACGGAGCGGTGTTTAAGAGTTGTGATATATTTAAAAGTCAGGGAGGCCGCGACCGCTTCCGTGTTTGTGGGAGCATAGGAATTTGTTTTTTAATCTGGGGGGGTGGTGGTGCCATATGAATTTAATTACAAGGGACAGCAATGTGCAGTAGAAGGAAGTTGAAAGCGTGATAGGGAGGGGCTGGAATAGGTACAATGGTTTGGGGAGGATATCAATCTTAAGTACGTTTATACGTCCGAGCCATGGTAGTTTGAGGTGGTGCCACGAGTCTAGGGTTCATTGTATTTTAGTTAGTAAAGGGCTGAAGTTTAGGGGATAGATGTTTTTGAACTTACTTGGAATCTCGGTCCACAGATATTTGATTGATTTAGTCTGCTAATGGAAGGGGAATTTTGTTGGATAAGTGAAAGAGTGTGGGTGGATAGGGATATGTTTAGGGCTTCCGTTTTAGACATGTTAAATGTAAAATTACTGTGGGAGCCAAATCAAGCTAGTTCATGGAGAAAGAAGGGGATGCTGATGTGCGGCTGTGTCACATAAAGTAATAGGTCATCGGCATAGAAGTAAAGCTTACAGTGGGCTAAGGGGGTGTGGATCCAATGTATGGATTCATTACTACGTATTGCCTGGGCTAAGTGTTCTATGGTGATGGCGAAGAGGAGGGGGACAGTGGGCAGCCTTGTCTGGTTTCGTTTTTAATCAGGAATGCCGCTGAGTGTTCACCATTCTCCGTAACTTTCGCTGATAGGTTGGAATAGAGGGACATTATTTTTGCTACGCGTCTGGGTCCTGATCCTATCTGCTGAAGCGTTAGTTTGAGAAGCGGCCAGCTGACCCTGTCAAATGCTTTTTCCGCTTTGCATGGTATCAGGCATGCGAGGATGTGTTTAAGTTGTGCATAGGTGATCAAATGGAGGGTCTTTGTGGTATTATCTCTGGCCTCGCACCCCGGGACGAAGCCACCTGGTCATTATGTATTAAATCGGGTAGTATGGGGCAGAGACGGTTTGCAATTATTTTGGAGAATAGCTTGAGGTCTATGTTAAGTAGGGAGATGCATCTGTAATTACCACAATTAGCTTGGTCCTTTACTGATTTGGGGATGACCACTATTTGGGCCTGTAATATATGGGAGGATAAGGGGTGGGAGTCATCCACTTCCTCAAAGGCTTGTGCCATGAATGGGGCTAGTTGCTGGGCAAATGTATTTTTTGAGTTTTTGAGGTTTTTAATCGCAGGGAAATATTCAGATGTGGTAATGGGTGCTTCAAGGTCCTCTATAGCGGCTGTAGGGATTGTGGGGAGGGCTGTTTCTAGGACGTATGCTGACATGTCAGTGATCTCTGCTCTGGGAGGTGTGTTCAGCGTCGAGGTGGAGGGTAGATTGTATAGTGAAGAGTAATAGCTCTGGAATTCGGAGACTATTTGTGAGTTCCTATATAATTTATGGTTAGGATGTGCCAGTATGTGTGGGATGGTCTGTCTACGTTGTCTGGGGTGGAGGGTTTGGACCAGGTATTTGCCACATTTGTTAGCATGGGTGTAATGTAAGTGTCTTCCCCATCACGGGCCACCAAAGAGCATTCCGTTATGAGGCGAAGTAGGTCCTGCCGCACGATAGATATTTCTACCAGTGTTTTAGGGTTGAGAGTGCGTTTGTGAGTTGCTTCAAGTGTGGCAATGAGGGCAAACAGACGCTTAATGTCCGCAGTGCGGGCCTTTTTTAACTGAGAGCTATGCTGTATAAATATTCCTCTCAGAACACACTTTAGTGTTTCCCACCTGTTCATGTTTGAGGTATCGTTTGTGGCATGGGTGTGTGTGAAGTCCTTAATTGCCACAGAGATCGCTGTCGTGCAAGCCAGGTTAGATAGTGGGTTGTCCTTTAATCGGCATGTGTGATGTCTGGGGAGTCTGGGTAATCTGACTATTGTGAGGTGTACTGGGGCATGATACCTACACGGCACTCCAGGTCACAGTGAAGCAGTGATTGGGATAGTAGGATTTAATCTATTCTGCTGTATGACTTGTGTGCCAAGGAGAAAAATGTGTAGACTCTACCATAGGGATTAAGTATTCTCTAAATATCCACCAAGGACAGGTTGGTGAGTATGGAGCATATTTTGGTTAAGGTGGATGGTGTTATGTGGGACTTACCGGTAGAGGAGTCCAGTTTTGGCACCAACAGGGCATTCAGGTCACCACCCAGTATCAGATTAATGGTTCTGAATGCGTCTAGGTGCGCTGCCACAAAGAATAGAAGTGCGGGTTGATCCTGGGTAGGGAGATAAACATTAGCCAATGTGAAAATCATTTGCATATGCTTCATTTTCAAAAATATATAGCGCCCTAAGGGGTCAATATATGAGTCTAGGACAGTGATGGCGAACCTTGGCACCCCAGATGTTTTGGAACTACATTTCCCATGATGCTCATGCACTCTGCAGTGTAGCTGAGCATCATGGGAAATGTAGTTCCAAAACATCTGGGGTGCCAAGGTTCGCCATCACTGGTCTAGGATATCTGGGTTGAAGGAGTTATGGAAGGCTATTGATACACCCTTTGACTTAGCAGTCGGGTTTGTACTGTGATACCAGGTGGTGAAGTATTTATTTGAGAGAGAAGGTAGGGATCATCTGTAAACAATTGCCAATGTGTAGTACAAATTTCCCTTACTTTGGTAGTAAGTTCATTATAGTGAAGGCTGAGTCTGGTGGTATTTTTAGTGTCAAGGATTTATCCTGGCTAAATATCAAAGCCTCATGATCACTCCCTCTTTCTCTTTGATATGCTGCTTTTAACCACTTGTTCTTGTAGCCCGTCTAAGAAACCTCTCTTGCAAACTGCAAGCTTCAAGTTCAAAATCATCCTGATCTATGCAATTTCTCCAGGCCCTTAATTATTGGCCTGTCGGAAAGTCAGGGTTTCTGGATGGAAACTTGCAATGTGTAAAGGGCTATTAGTAGCTATGGGTTTCCTGTATAACATTGTTTTCACATTGAAATCATCATTCAACTTATGAAAAAGATCCAAAAATGTCACTCTCTTAGGATTTCACTTGCTTGTGAAAAATAGGTTAAATGGATTGGACATCAATTCCCTAATGAATACCCTGGCCTCCTCTTATGTACCTGTCCAAAAGAGGATGATGTTTTCAATGTATTTCTACCAAGAAACAATCCTGGACAGGTACGCCGGTGATGTCACCCCCCCCCCCCCCCCCACACACACACACACAAAAAGACAAGACTCACAGTTCCCTAGGTAAACTGGTAAATGTTAACATAGGCATGTGCACATTTAGTGCCCTAGCATTGCCCTGGGCTTGACGAAAATACTTGCCATTAAACTGGAACTTGTTTTGCATAAGAAGGAACTACAATAACTTTAAAATTAATTGACTAAGGCCTTACTTGACTACAGCTCTGCGTTGTAAAGTCTTTTTTTTTTATCTGCATACCTTTTCTATGTGGTAAAAAGGCATAAATGAATACATCCAGAGTAGGCAACAGTGTATTTGCCAACGTTAGATCATCTAATAATGCCAATAAATGTAAAGTACCTCTAACATAAGAGAATTCATTAACAACAAAAGGTTGAAGCATATTGTATATATATTCACTCACTAATTCAGTGAGTGATCTATTTCCAGAAATAAAGGGTTGTCTATAAGGTTCACTAACTCACATATGCACTTTTGGAAGTGCATAAAAGACCACCACTCTTGGATATTCACTTTTCAAGAACTCAACCATTTCTTTGTCAATAAGATTGTCACATGAAGCTTCATCAATGATGTCAAACAGGAAAGATTTATACCTCTCCATATTGATTGAAAGTATTGAAGTATACTAACCAGTATTTGTCTCTGTCCATAATGTGACAGAGACACAGACCTGTCTCACCTCACAGGTTCCACCTGCCTGCAGACTCTGTTCATCACAAGAGCAGCTTTTTGCAAGCAATTTCACAGGCGACCTGTGCTACTTGGTGCCCGACTCCTCCTTTCTCACCTTCAGGGGAGTCTGGAACTTAGCTGGAAAGGAAGCTCTCTCTCCATCGGCCTCCAGCACCTGGTACATGATAGTATCAGTCACCCATTATGTCCGAGGCCAAGAGAGGTGCTTCTGTGCTGGAAGCGCTGTGTCAACAGATGACAGCCCTAACACAAGCTGTCAAAAATTGGCAAGATGGATACTTCCAGCTTGAAGGACGTCTTCATACCCTCACTACTCCAATGGCTCCTGCCGAACCTGATCCAGCCACAAGCTTCGCCTCTGCAAAGGCACCCTCCAGTTCAGTTGCTGCTGCTCCACCTGCTATGTTACTGCCTCTACCAGAACGCAGAGTCCCCACTCCAGAGTGCTTCTCCAGGGACAGACGAAGGTTCAGGGCCTTTAAAAATGCCTGCAAACTTTACTTCGCCCTGCAACCTAGGACTTTCGCACTTGAGATCGTCCGAGTGGGGTTCCTCATCTCCCTCCTATCTGATGAACCACAATCCTGGGCTCATAATTTGCTTAAAAAGAGGGATGAGGTGGTAAGCTTAGTCACCACATTCTTCGAAGCCATGGCGGTATTATATAACGACCTGCAGAAAACTGCCAAATCAGCTCTTCATTCCCTTCTGCAAGGCAGACGAGCAGTGGAAGACTATGTCAGAGAGTTCCGTAGGTGGGCAGCTGATACAGGTTGGAAAGATGCGGCCCTAAGATTCCAGTTCCGCCTAGGCCTATCCGAAACCCTTAAGGATGAGCTAGCCAGGTTTAAGGCTTCCGCAACATTTGAGGCTCTCATTCAAGTTTCCATTCAGTTGGACAGGCGCCTGCGGGAGCGGAGCTCCGAGTGATCCCAGAACTTTAGGCCAACTTGGGTACTACCCAAAGTCCCGGCCCCAGCAATCCCTGCCTCCATTCCTCCAACCTCCAATGCATCCAATGTAGAGCCTATGCAGATAGGTCTACTCCAACCTGCTTTAAGCCCGGAAGAAAGGGAACGTAGGCATCTAAACAACCTATGCATCTAGTGTGGAGCTGAAGGCCAGTTCCTACGTAACTATCCCATGAGGCCATGCAGGTGCAGGCACCTATATCCCTCATACCTCCAGCTATCCAGAACTGTGTCTACTCACATAATTTTTCCTAATTCTTTGCAGGTGGCTGGAAAGGAGGTCAAATTATGGGAAATCGTTGACTCGGGAACATGCAGCTGCTTATTAGATATTAACCTTGCAAAAGACTTACATTCCTCTCCTTTTGAAGAAAAAAAGACCGGACATACACCTCGCTGATGGTACTCCATCTAGCTCAGGGCCTATTACTCAAGAGACTGTCCCCATTCTCGCAACCTCAGACACTGGTCATCAGAAATTCCTCCACTTTGATATTATCAGATCTCCCATTTTCCCAGTCATCCTAGGGATTAGGGATGAGCCGAACACCCCCCGGTTCGGTTCGCACCAGAACTTTCAACTGGACCCCAAATTCGTACGAACTTTAGAACCCCATTGAAGTCTATGGGACTCGAACGTTCGAAATTAAAAGTGCTAATTTTAACAGCTAATATGCAAGATACTGTCCTAAAAAGGGTTTGGGGACCTGGCTCCTGCCCCAGGGGACATGGGTCAATGCCTAAAATGTTTTTAAAAATGGCCGTTTTGGCGGGAGCACTGATTTTAATGACGATTAAAGTGAAAAAAAAGTGAAATATTCCTTTAAATATGGTGCCTGGGGGGTGTCTGTAGTATGCCTGTAAAGTGCCACGTGTTTCCCGTGTTTAGAACAGTCCCTGCACAAAATGACATTAAACGGAAATAACATCATTTAAAACTGCTTGCGGTTTTAATGTTATATCTGGTTCCTGCAATATGGTTGAAAATCATTGAGAAAAATGGCATGGGTAGCCCTCCCTGCCCATTACCAGCCCCTTTGGGTCTTGTACGCATATTAAGGGGAACCCAGTACCCATATTAAAAAAGGGAAAAGCGTGTGGCCCCCAGGCCCTATATACTCAGAACAGCAGTATACAGGCGGTGCAAACAAGACAGGGACTGTGTAGGTTTATTGTGTTAAGTTGAATCTGTTTGTGATTTTCAACTGGTACAATTTTAAAGTGTAGTTTCAATCAAAAAAACTATTTTTAAGCTTTTTGGAAAGCATAGGGAAGGGTTATCACCCCTGTATAATTTGTTTTGTCGTCCATCTTTTTTCATCTCACTTGCTGTTGTCTCCTTCCGTTTGCAAGTAGGAGATGTTTGTAAGTTGGATGTTTGAAAGTAGGGGCCTGCCCTATATGCTCTGCAGAAATGGCGGAACAAGGTGTTGGTTTTGCCACAACATTGTAAGCCCTCAAAGTGACTCTTGGTGGGCGCTGGAGCGCCCTGCTGTGAACGATTATATCAAGAATTGTAATTACATGCCATTGTTGAACAGTGGCAGAAAAATTGACCTTTGGTGGTTGTAGTGCTGGTGCCACAACACTATAAGTCCTCACAGTTACTCTGGGTGGGCACAGGAACGGGCCCTCCTGTGAAATATTATATCAAGAATTGTAATTACATGTCCCTGTTAAACAGGGGCAGAAAAATTGGGCTTTAGGCACTGGTGCTGGTGCCACCACACTGCAACCTCTCCCATATACTCTAGTTTTATTGCAGGAATTAGCCCTGCTGCAAAGCATTGCATCAAAAATTGTACTTAAACGCCCCTGTTAAACAGGGACAGAAAAATTGGGCCTTAGGCACTGGTGCTGGTGCCACCACACTGCAACCTCTCCCATATACTCTAGTTTTATTGCAGGAATTAGCCCTGCTGCAAAGCATTGCATCAAAAATTGTAATTAAACGCCCCTGTTAAACAGGGGCAGAAAAATTGGGCCTTAGGCACTGGTGCTGGTGCCACCACACTGCAACCTCTCCCATATACTCTAGTTGTGGTGCAGGAATGAGCCCTGCTGCAAAGTATTGCATCAAAAATTGTAATTAAACACCCCTGTTAAACAGGGGCAGAAAAATTGGGCCTTAGGCACTGGTGCTGGTGCCACCACACTGCAACCTCTCCCATATACTCTAGTTTTATTGCAGGAATTAGCCCTGCTGCAAAGCATTGCATAAAAAATTGTAATTAAACGCCCCTGTTAAACAGGGGCAGAAAAATTGGGCTGATGGCATCACCCAGAACCAGAAATGCTCTTCCAACATATCAGCGGAGGAGGAAGAGGATAGACAATCAACATAACAGCACAGTCACTCAGCATCAGCATAGGCAGTCTTGAAGGGATGTGATATTTCAAAAACAATTATTCGGTTACATCAGCTTCAGGTGCTTGGTAGCTGTGGGTGATCCAAGACTGATTCATCTTGATGAAGGTCAGTCGATCAACTGATTCGGTGGACAGGCGCACCCTGTGATCAGTAACAAAGCCACCAGCAGCACTGAAGGTGCGTTCCGAAAGAATGCTGGATGCAGGACAGGCCAGTAGCTCAATTGCATACTGTGCAAGCTCTGGCCAGTGATCCATCCTCAAGACCCAGTAAGCCAGAGGATTTTCGGTGGGAAAGGTGTCCAAGTCTGACCTTGCCCCTAGGTATTCCTGCATCATGTAAATCAGATGCTGGCGATGGTTGCTGGAACCGATCATACCTTGGGGCTGCGGACTAAAAAATTGTCTGAAAGCATCAGTCAGATGGCCACTTCTCCACCGCTCCTTCTGACCGATGCCTCAGCAACACGTTGTCCAGGACCAGGAGTTTGTAACCTCCCAGTCTCTGGGAAGGCGTTGCACAGACCTTTCTGCAAGGCCTCCCGGAGATGTCTCATCCTCTGCTCCCTCTGCGATGGCAAGATAAGGTCGGCAACCTTACCCTTGTACGGTGGATAAAGGACAGTGGCCAGCCAGTAATGGTCCCTCTCCTTGATCCAAAGAATACGAGGATCCTTCCGCAGGCTTTGCAGGATCAGGGAGGCCATGCAGCGTAGGTTAGCTGAGGCATTCAGTCCGGAGTCCTCTGGGTCACTAAGGACAACATGATCCGCAGCTACCTCCTCCCAGTCACGTACAAGTCCACGTGTTTCTTGGGACTGTAAATCATCCCTACAAGACTGCTGCTGCTGCTGCTGATACTGAGTGCCAGCCTACACCTCCATGCTGACACATTCATCCTCCTCCTCCTCTTCCTCCTCCTCATCCTCTTCCTGTGTGATGGGTGGCACAGCAGGAACACTGTCTGGATAAAGGGGGCCTTGAGAGGCAAGGAAGTCCTCCTCTTCCTGCCTCTGTTCTGCCTCAAGTGCCCTGTCCATTATTCCACGCAGCGTATGCTCCAAGAGGTGGACAAGATGTACAGTGTCACTGATGCATGCACTGTCACTGCTTACCATCCTTGTGGCCTCCTCAAACAGTGACAGGACAGTGCATGCATCCCTGATCATGCCCCACTGGCATGGTGAGAAAAAACTGAGCTCCCCTGACCCTGTCCTGGTGCCGTAGTCGCACAGGTACTCATTGATGGCCCTCTGCTGCGTGTGCAGCCGCTGCAGCATGGCCAACGTTGAGTTCCACCTGGTGGGCAGGTCCCATATAAGGCGGTTCTTGGGCAGGTTCAACTCCTTTTGGAGCTCAGCCAGCCGAGCACAGGCATTAAATGATCGGCGGAAATGCACACAGACTTTCCTGGCCTGCTTCAGGACATCTTGTAAGCCCGGGTACCTGCCCAAGAACCGCTGCACCATCAGGTCAAGGACGTGAGCTACACAGGGCACATGGGTCAGTTGTCCCTGTCGGAGGGCGGAGAGGAAGTTGGTGCCATTGTCGCAAACCACCATTCCTGGCTTTAGCTGGCGTGGCATCAACCGCCTCTCGGCCTGCCCCTGCAGAGCTGACAAAACATCCGCCCCAGTGTAGCTCCTGTCCCCCAAACAAACCAGTGCAAGCACGGCATGGCATTGTTTATCCTGCGTACTTGCGTAGCCCGTGGAACGCCTACGGAGCACCGCTGGTTCTGAGGACTGAGCACTGGAAGAGGCCATGGAGGAAGAAGAAGAGGAGGGGGTGGAGGAGAGAGGTGTGTCACAACCAATAGTAGCATTTTGGAGGCGTGGTGACGGAACAACCTCCAACACTACTGCACCTTGTCCTGCATCCTTCCCAGCTGCCAGAAGAGTGACCCAATGGGCCGTGAAAGACAGATAACGTCTGTCCATGCCTGCTGGACCATGAGTCAGTGGTAATATGCACCTTACCGCTGACCGCCCTGTCCAGCGAGGCAAGGACATTGCCTTTCACATGCCGGTAGAGAGCCGGAATCACCTTCCGTGAGAAAAAGTGGCATTTGGGGACCTGCCACTGAGGAACCGCACATTGTACAAACTCACGGAAGGGGGCCGAGTCTACCAACTGAAAAGGCAGCAGTTGAAGTGCTAGCAATTTAGCCAAGCTAGCATTCAACCGCTGGGCATGTGGATGGCTGGGAGTGAACTTCTTTCGCCGGTCCAGCAGCTGGGGCAGGGACATTTGCCTGCTATTATCGGACGTGGGTGTACTGCTAGCAGAGTTCCCGGAATCACTTGGCTGTGACACACCTAATTCTACACCTTCATTCCCCTCAGAGCAGGTTTCAGAGAGGACTGAAGGTCTAGTGGGGTTGGAGATCCCAGCTGATGAGGAGCAAGGAGAGGTCCGCTTTGTTCTTTGGTGAGGTACGCTTGCCAACGAGCTGCATGGTGGCAGGTCAACATATGTCTGGTCAAGCATGTGGTGCCCAAGCGGCTGATGTTTTGGCCACGTGAGATACGCTTGAGACATATGTTGCAAATAGCAGCGGTGCGATCTGATGCACTCGTCTCAAAAAAGGCCCACACCAAAGAACTTTTAGAATAACACGCAGAGGCAGCGCCCTGCACAGGCGGAGCTCTGTGGTGTGATTCAGTCGGTGTGCTGCCCCTAAGCTGGCCCCCGAGGGCATCCTGCCTCGTTGGACATGTGCCTCCTCCTCCTCCTCTCTCCTACCAGGCACCCACGTGGAGTCAGTGCCCTCATCATCCCCTCCCTCTTCATCGCTGTAGCAAACCTGGCAGTATGCTGCAGCTTGTGGAACATGACTGCCAGATTGCTGTCCTTCTTGAGCATCCCCTCTCTCTGCATTCACGCTACTGCCTTCCTCTAGCTGAGTGTCATCATCAGAGCCTACAAAACACTGGGCATCCTCCTGGAGCATGTACCCAACACTGTGCTCAAAGAGTTCAGCAGACTCCTCAGGAGGACGTGGTGGGTCTAGGGAAGGAGTCACTGATGATGACATTGAGTCGAGGGAAGACGATGCTTTGGCAGCTGCTTTGCTAGTACCTTGAGACTGGGTGAGAGAGGATGAGGAGGATGAAGAGGGCTTGGTCATCCACTCTACCAAGTCGTTGGCATGTTGCGGTTCAACATGTCCAGCTGCCGAAAAGAAGGACAAGCGTGTCCCATGGCCACGTGCTGATGACAATGCACCACGTCCACGACCAGCACTGTTGTCTCTAGACACAGAGCCTGCTTGCCCTCTTTTATCGGCTCGCGCCTGTCTGCCTCTCCTTGCTGGCCTTCCAGACATGGTAATGGCCTGAAGGGAGTTGGGTAAAACAGCAGTTGGGTAGTGTATATTGTGCTGGAGGCACACAACACCCACTAACTCCTGCAGATGCCTTTATTATAGAACACCAGAGATAAAGGGGTATACTGTACTGGAGACACACAACACCCACTAAGCCCTGCAGATGGCTCTATTAGAGAACAGCAATAAAGGGTAGATACAGGTGTATATTGTGCTGGATGCACAAAACACCCACTAACTCCTGCAGATGCCTTTATTATAGAACACCAGAGATACAGGGGTATATACAGATGTATACTGTGCTGTGCTGGAGGCACACACAACTTCCAATAACTTCTGCAGATGGCAGATGGCTCAAATAGAGAATAGCTATGTAGGTGGATATAGCGGTGTGTACTGGGTACAGAGCACGCAGACAGCACGCACAAGCTCCTAACACTACTGACTGCAAGCTCTATTATAAAAGATAGATCACTAGCTATATAGGTGAGGTGAATATAGCGGTGTGTACTGCGGTCAGGGCACGCAGACAACAACCACTACAGAAGAGCAAGATCGAAAATCGGCCGATAGCGATCGGTGTATACTGTGTTGAAGGTACACAGAACACCCACTAACTGCTTCAAACGCCAACACACTACCCAAGGCCGCCGCGCTGGCGGCCTTATATAGTGTGGGGCGTGTACTACACAGCCTGAGCTATGATTGGCCACAGGCATCCTGCCTGTGGCCAATCATGGCTCTCCTCGCTGATGGCGCTGTGATTGGCCAAGCATGCGGGGTCACAGTGCATGCTTGGCCAATCATGAGCCAGCAATGCACTGCGATGACGCAGTGCATTGTGGGCCGTGAGCGCCACACGAATTTGGCGCGAACGGCCTATAATGTTCGGAATTCGCCGAACGGGCGAACAGCCGTTGTTTGAGTCGAACGTATGTTCGACGCGAACAGCCGTAGTTCGAGTCGAACGTATGTTCGACTCGAACACGAAGCTCATCCCTACTAGGGATACCTTGGCTGCAGGCCCACAGCCCATCAATTAACTGGTCTAAAGGGGAGTTCAACTTTTCCTCCACCTACTGTCGCCAACACTGTGGCATTCCCATACAAGTCGACCCCCCTGCGTGCCTAACCATTCAACCTTCAACAGATACCAGTCAGTTTGTTCCCTCAGCTTACAGTAGGTGCCGCCGATATTGTGTTTCCAGCGGGATGGGATCACGCTGGAAATCACCACTGTGAGCTGTGCTTCTTGCATTTGCTGCCCCTACGAGATTCAGCGCATCCATAGGAATGTATTGGGGGTGGCGAGCGGGAGGCGCGACATAGCTCGGCGCTGGCTCCTGCGGCGGGGCTTGCGGGTGTCAATCTTGCCACCAACAGCACCAAGATTGACACAATATCAGCGGCACCCACTGTACCATGACTTCCTTAACATCTTTGACAAGAAGAATTCTGATACCCTGCCTCTGCACCGGCCCCATCGAGTTGCTTCCTGGAGCAGAGATTCCTTTTGGGTGCATCTTTACATTATCCAAGGTTAAGTTGGAAGCTCTCAGGAAATATATTGATGAGAACCTGGCCAAGGATTTAATTTGTCCCTCCTCCTCACCCACAGGAGCAGGCATTTTCTTTGTTGAGAAGAAGGACCACTACCTCTGGCCATGTATTGACTACAGGGAGCTCAACAAGATCACTGTCAAGAACATGTACCCTCTTCCCCTCATTCCAGAATTATTCCAGAGGTTCCGAGCAGCCTAAGTGTTCACTAAGCTGGACTTGAGAGGGGCCTACAACCTGGTCTACATTAGAGAGGGGGACAGATGCAAAACAGCTTTCCAAACCCGCTTCGTCATTTTGAGTAGCTCATAATGCCCTTTGGACTATGTAACGCCCCTGTAACGTTCCAACACCTCGTGAATGATATCTTCAGAAAGTACCTTGACCTGTTTCGATCATTTACCCGGATGACATTTTGATCTTCTCAGCCTCCCTTGAGTTCCACCGGGACCATGTTGAGAAAGTACTAAACATCCTGCAAAGTCATAACATGTATGCTAAAGAAGAAAAGTTTGAATTCAAGAAGCAGTCCATCCAGTTCTTAGGGCTCATAATCTCCACTGAGGGCATTTCCATGAAACTCCAAAAGGTCTCGGCAATCCTTGAATGGCCTGCACCCTCTGATAGAAAGAGAGTCCAAAGATTTGTTGGTTTCGCCAACTTCTACCGGAGGTTTATCAAAGGCTTCTTGAACATTATCCCCCCAATAACTCAGCTTACTCAGTCGCCTTCATACCCATTTCCTTTGGAACCAGGAAGCCCAGGCAGCCTTTGAACGTCTGAAGATCTTGTTTACCTTCACTCCAGTATTGCAACACTTGGGCCCAGCACTTCCTTTTATTCTTGAAGTTGATGCTTACGAAATAGCTACAGGAGCTGTCCTCTCCCAGCACCCAGTAGCCTCTGCTTTAAACCTGGTTCTAATCTCAGCTTGTGTTGACTATTCTATTATCTCAGTGACTTTACAGACATATCTCACCTCACATGTGCCGCCTGCCTGCAGATTCTGTTCATCACAACAGCAGCATTCCTGTGCTTTCTGCAAGCAACTTTACAGGCGACCTGTGCTACTTGGTGTCTGACTCCTCCTGTCTCACTTTCAGGGGAGTCTGGAACTTAGCTGCAAAGGAAGCCCTCTTTCCATTGGCCTACAGCACCTGGTACATGATACTGGGATAACAGTAAGGCACCTATTCTTTTTTTTTTTTTTAATTGTTCTCAATTTTTTTTTTTATTCCCTAATTTTTTCTACATTTTTTTTTTAATGTTGTATTTATATTTGGGATATGAAATTATTAATAATTTGGAATCATTTGTGTTATTGGTGCTAGTTGTTCTCCCCTGTAAGAAGCCCTCTCGCGTATGCATTAAAGATTTTCAATTTTAATGTATGTTTGGCCGGTTGCTCCTTTTTTTTGGTTTGGGGCACTAAGATGGTGCTCACATTGTACATGTGATGTCATGACACACACATGCATGGCCTCACACATACATCTTGATGTTTCATCATCGTGCATAACTATTTTAAATGTTATATATACATGTGTCCTTTGATACCTTGCCATTTGCATGTGATGCAGCTGGTCTGAGCTGGCAAAACTGGTAAGGCAGTGTTCATCCAGATGCCCAGCCTTACTTTAATATGCCCATGTATCTTCAATTTTTGATACTGCAACTGTGAGATGGTGACACAAATGCACTGGGAACTATATCACAGGTTACTATATTTAACACTTTGGGGTTGATTTACTAAAGGCAAATCCATGTTGCACTATAAGTGCACTGCAAGTGCACTTGGAAGTGCAGTCGCTGTAGATCTGTTGGGGAAGATCTGAAATGAGGGTAAGCTCTGCAGATTTTATCATCAAATCATGTACAAGCAAAAATGCTGTTTTTTATTTTCTTTGCATGTCCCCGTCAGATCTACAGCGACTGCACTTCCAAGTGCACTTGCAGTGCACTTGTAGTGCAAAGTGGATTTGCCTTTAGTAAATAAACTCCTTTGAATGTTTGATGGACACAGCAGTTTACTTTGAATTTGGTTTCCCAATCTTGTGAACTGGCATATGTTGTAGTACAAGGGAGGTACGGTATTGATCGCGCTTTGTATTCCCATAATAGCATATAGGTGGCTAGCTTGTATAAGTCACCTTGGCATCCTTTGAGTTTCCTCCTCTGGACCACAGTGCCTGTTAATATATGAAGGCACCTATAGCCAGATAAATAGCTGCATATATATATGGGAAACAATTTATATACATGCTGGAATAATCAGTGGATTTACAAACCATAAACCACATAAATCTCTGATGCCCTGTACACACGGTTAGAATTTCCGACGGAAAATGTGCGATCGGATCATGTTGTCGGAAAATCCGACCGTGTGTGGGCTCAATCAGACTTTTTCCATCGGAATTTCCGACGCACAAAGTTTGAGAGCTGGATCTCAAATTTTTCAGACAACAAAATCCGATCGCGTAAATTCCGATCATGTGTAGCCAAGCATGCTCAGAATAAATTACGAGACGGAAGCACTCATTCTGCTAAAACTAGCATTCGTAATGGATATAGCATATTCGTCACGCTGCAATGTTAAAAATTGTTTAATGCAGCGCATTCTCTTTTTCTTTATAATGTTATAATGCTAGACGAATAAAGTTGTTTTGCTGCTCATATTCACACAGACTTCTCCAAAACGTATTTCTTTATTCTTTCTCCTGATTTCATGAATATAATATTTTTATTCGTCAGATCTCCCGAATCATTTTGTATTTTAGTCTTTTAATAATTGTTATAAATTTTGTGGCCGCTTTTTTTAATCTCCTTTATTTAAAATGTTGGCCTTCATAATTGTTTTGTGTGTTTTGTGTGTCAACTTACCACAATACCATTATTATCTTTTTATTTTATTTTTTATTTTTTAATCTCGAGGAGGTTGGCTGGTGTTGGTGCCCCTTGTTAATTTGACTTTGTATTTTTTAACAAATGTTTTTTATTGAGTTTTTACGAAGTATACAAGTTACAAGAACAATATTGTAACGTGAAATGAAAAGAAATATCACTTAAGGAGTACGCAGACTCCCTCTCCACCAGCAAAACATAAAGAATAATACAGAGTAAAGTCACCACATAAAAGTTGAAGGAATGTATCAACATTCAACAATGTTTACTGTACATAGATTCCCATAATTTCCATCTCTGATAAAATGACTTAATATTATTTTCTTTAAAAGCAATAGTTTTTTCGTAAGAGTAAGAATCATCAACTAAATATAACACTTCCCTTAAAGTAGGTATAACTGTAGACTTCCACTTCCGCAGAATAATCAATCTGGCTGCAAATATTATGTGCATAACTACAGTGCGACACGAGGGAGGATAAATATCCATATCTATACTTAGAAGAGCTTGTTCTGGTTTGAGCGGGTTTAGGATACCTGTCAGTCGTGCTATTACCTTAGATATCGTGTCCCAAAAACACCGTACAGATACGCAGTACCAGAGCATATGTGCTAATGTGCCTACCTTATCACACTTCCTCCAGCATAGATTTGATCCATCTTTGTTATATTTCCCTATAATGTAAGGGGGTTTATACCATCTCCAAGTTATTTTCTGGGCTGTCTCTCTAAAATTTGAACATCTGGTGAGTGTATAGTTATATTTAATAGCCGATATCCATTGGGTACGTGTGATCCTAATGTTTAAGTCCTTCTCCCATTTAAATAATGGGGGTAACACTTCAAAACTTGACTTGCACCCAATGATACTGTACAATCTTGTGATTCCTCTCCCGCGACCAAACTCCGGCTGCCACATTTCCCACACAAATTCTGGAATTTCAAGATGATATTTCCCCAATTTAGGAACTATACTCGCCAATCTGGCATAAGTCAGAAATTCAGTCGCGGGTAAGGAGAATTGGGACTGGAGAGCAGTGAAGGACTTTACTTGCGAGCCGTCCATTAAATCATGTATATGAGAAACACCATTATCTGACCAAGATTTTAGGTTTAAGTCAGTAGTAAAAAGCGATAATGTCGACAAAGGGATGGGAATAGTTCTATGTTTAATCGTCACATCTCTATTATACATAGAAGAGTTCCATGCCTGAATTGTTGCGGCTATCGTAGGATGTTGAAATTGTAATTTTAGGTCACCTATACTTGTAGCGTAGATTATTTCTTTTAGAGATCCTCGGGTTACTTGATTTTGTTCGCAGCTACACCAATGTTTTGTTTCAGAGGATTGGAACCAGAATCGAAGCTGATCTATAATGGCTGCAACGTGATAGTCTTTGAGGTTCGGTACACCCATTCCCCCAGCCTTAGTGTGTTTAGTCACAGTGGAAAATTTGCACCTTGCTTTTTTCCCTGCCCAAATAAAGTTGGCTAATTGGCCTTGTAGCCTACGGTAGTAGGCTGGAGGTAACCGTATGGGGAGCGCCCTAAACAAATATAGCAGTTTAGGGAGTAAGAACATTTTATAGGCCGCTAATCTCCCTGACCAGGTTAAATAAAATTTCCTTAGTCTATTTACTTCTTTTTCTAGTTCTCCTATCATGGGTTCAAAGTTAAGAGTGTATAGTTGAGATATGGATTTGGACACCTTGATTCCCAAATATTGTATTGCCCCATCCGTCCAGGGATATGGCGTCTTACTTCGAATTTGCTCTTGAGTTATCTTGTCTACTCCTAGATTCAGGACGTTGGACTTTGAAGCATTTATCTTATAATAGGAGATGTGGTTGAATTCGGTCAATATGTAGTGAATAGCATATAATGATCTTGCTGGATCTTCAACTGATAGAATCACATCATCTGCGAATAATGAAATCACATGTCTAGAGCTTCCAATCTGAATGCCTTGTATTTGAGGGTGGGTCCGAATTCTCTCCGCCAGCGGCTCCATCAGTAATGCAAAATTTAAGGGTGATAACGGACACCCCTGTCGTGTTCCATTTGTGATGTAAAACTGTTCTGAGAACATGCCTTCAGTAAAAACATGCGCTGATGGTTTCGAGTATAGAGCCGAAATGGCGGAGAGAACTGGACCTTTAAATCCAAATTTCGAAAGGACCGCCGAGAGGTACCCCCAGTGGACACGATCGAAAGCTTTTTCGGCGTCCAGGGACAGGAGCACAGCCGCACTCCCGCCCCCGGACGCCGAGTGGATCAGATTCAAAACCCTCCTTGTAGCGTCAGTTGCCTGTCTGCCTGCCACAAAACCTACTTGGTCTTGTTGTATCAGGGAGGGAAGCAATCTTGCAATCCTGTTCGCCAACAGTTTGGCGTACACCTTCAGGTCCACATTCAAAAGTGAGATGGGCCTAAAGTTCTGTGGCCTGTCCGGTTCCTTTCCCGGTTTTGGAAGCGTAATGATTGTGGCTTGCAGCATTTCCTCTGGGAATAAGGCCGAGGAGGCAGCAGCATGGAACATCCCCTGCATTCTAGGAATCAAAGACTCAGCAAAGCATCTATAATACTCTGCTGAAAAACCGTCTGGACCAGGTGCTTTGTTGATTGGAAGGCTAGATATCGTTTTTTGGATCTCCAGAGTTGAGAATGGGGCATTTAAAATCTCGAGGTCAGCTTGTGGAACAGTTGGAAGATTAATTTTCTCCAAGAAGTCATTGATGAGATCTGGAGTGGGTTGGGGAGTATTAGTGTCTTCTTTCAAATTGTATAAACTATTGTAGTAGAAGCTGAAAGCATCCGCAATATCTTTAGGGTTAGTTAATTTTACTCCGGAATCAGGATGATGTATAAAGGGAAGTTTTTGTTTAACCATTCTCTCTTTAAGTTGGGTTGCTAATAGCTTACCCGCCTTGTTCCCATGGGTATATTGATTTGCTTTAAGAATATGAATATTACGAGAATATTGGGCTACAAGTAGGGCTCACAATTCATTCCTTGCCTCCGTCAGTTTATTACTGAGTGATAGTGATGGTTTTTGTTTGTTTGCAATTTCCAAATCAGATATGTCTTTCAAGAGGTTGTCCATGTGCTGCCTCCTTGACCTTTTCAACTTCACACTCTCTTTTAACAGATAGCCCCTCATGAATGCCTTATGGGCATTCCAAACCACGAATGGATCTGCTTCTCCATTATCATTAATATTAAAAAATTATTCAATTGACTTAGATATACCTTTAGCAATGTCTGGGACTCTGAACAGCTGTGTGTCATTTCTCCATCTATTAGCACGAGTCGAACAGATATTTCTACCTATTGTGATTGATACCGGAGCATGATCTGACCATTCTATATGCCCTATATCAGACATCGAAATACGCTGCAGCAGGAATTTATCTACCAGAAACAAGTCAATTCTTGAGTATGATAGATGGGCTCGCGAAAAATATGAAAAATCTTTTTCTGTGGAGTGCTGGCATCTCCAAACATCATATAACCCCGTGGAACGGGAGAAATTAGACAAGGTTGGTCTGCGATATGATGTGACCGAAGCGTTTGCCGTATCCATATGAGAATCCATAACAGTATTCAGGTCGCCACACAAAATTAGGTGGCCCAATTTGACCTTCTGAATTTTTTTCCATAATTTGTTTAAAAAAGAAACTTGTCTGGAGTTTGGGACATATGTATTGACCAACGTGTAGGTCACGTTATTAATTTCACCCATCAAAATTATATATCTGCCAGCACTATCACAGTGGTGAGAAATAGGTTTGAATGCTACCGTATTTTTAAGCAATATCGCCACACCTCTCTTTTTTTTCGAAGCATTGGCTAAATAGACGTGGGGATATTGCTTGTGATTTAGCATAGGATGAGTAGTGTCCTTGAGATGTGTCTCCTGTAAACAAAGGACGTCACATTTCAAGGAACGTGCCGTCCTCCACAGCATATGCCGCTTTCTAGCTGTGTTAAGGCCATTCACATTCAAACATGAAATTTTAAAGGACATTATAGCAGAATAATGGGAGTTCCAATTCTATACTACTAGAATAAACACCGTACTTTACCGTGGGGTATTTGCCTGTATGGAAGTTCAAAAATTTCAACTAACCTATGCAGTTAAACAGTATGTCGTAAAATACCAGAGAAATTGATATTTTTCAAAACAGAGTCAAAATTGTCTGCTGGTGACAATTGTATTAGTGAATAACCTGGGGAGAGGTTAAACAAAAAGTGAAAAATAAATGGAAAGAAATAAAAAAATTTGAACGTCCACAAAATCAAAAGTCAAAAAAATGAAGTCGCCAATAAAATTGCGAACGAAGGCACTAGTTAAGTGCTTGGAAAACACAATAAAAACGAACGATTCTTGCAGAATCTGAGCTTGTGTAAACAGCTGAAAAGTGGGGGTAGGTAATCACTTGGACACCGGGCGAGACATCCAGAACTTGTGGAACTGTAAAAAAAAAATAAAGGGCATTGCAACAGTGCAAAGAGAGAGAATTGAAACTAATTTCTCCGATGAAGGGGAACCCTGGCGGCTTCTAGGGCTCGCTTCGTCCGAAACGAGGATCTTCCATTTCTCCAGGAGACGTAGACCTTCCTCCAATGTGTTGATTCAATAATCCCGATCGTCTCTACGAATAACCAAAGTGGCAGGGTGGTTCCAACGATAGGGGATATTGTGGTTTCTTAAAGGCTTCGTTATGGTCATCAGGTTACGTCTTCTTTTCATCGTATGAGCCGAAAGGTCTGGGAAGAAGGACAAGCCTTGTAGACATTTCGGGGGATCATCCAAATGTCTGATAGCTTGAAGCATCCTTTCTTTAACCCGGTAGAAATGTATCCTGGCTATTGCATCTCTAGGTAGCTTGGCAGGGATGTGCTGCGGTTTCGGGAGGCGGTGAATCCGATCGATTATTAAATCTTCCAATGGAAGATCTGGCAATAGTTCTGTCAAAACTTTGGTAAAATATGCCGTTAATTCTTGGGTTTGGACCGATTCAGGAATGCCTCTTATTTTAACGTTGTTTCTCCTGGATCGGTCTTCCAAGTCCGCCACTTTGTCTTTAAGCCAGGTGATATCGTCATCATGGTCGTTGTGGGCATCCACCATGCTATTGAATGTATCCGTGAATTCCCCCATCTTGTGCTCTATGTGTGAAACCCGGTCGCTGACCACCGTCACCGCCGATTTGCATTGGGACATCAAATGTAACATGTCAGTGTGAATAGCACTTCTTAAGGATAGCAGCATGTCCTTCAACGTAGAGTCCATGACTGGCAGGTTGTTAGTGGGGAAGGACGCTATGGCGTCCTGAAATTCCAGCGTGTCATCTAACGCAGCCTGGGCCTCCTTTTGTCCCCCTTCCGTAGCCTCGTCGGAGAGTCTGGGTCTAGATTTCACCGGGCTATTTGCACTAGAGGAAGGCCTGGAGTTAACAGTCAGAGGTCTGGTCTGGCCCTTCTGTTTATGGTCGCTACCTTTATCTTCCTCTGTCCTGCTCGGCTGCATGTCTGAGAGGCCGCGTGTATCATCGGCGCCATCTTGGGATAAAGAGCGGCCGGAGTGTGGATAAAAATCCGTCATCTTACCGGGATGTTTCCCCGATTTCCTCCGCCGCGACATCCTCCGATGTTGTACAAGAAAGAAGGCACCGAATGCAGTGTAAATATCTGCCCTATGTCGCTTTGTTAGCCGCTGGATGTCTCGGTCCGCCGGGAGCCCTCTTCCTATGCGACCATGCTTCGCGCGCGCCGGCTCCGCCCCCCGACTTTGTATTTTTTAAATGTACCTGCCTACTCACAAATAAACTGTCCATTTTGAAGTAAAACACATAGGCAAGTATTTCTTTAACCAAAAAAACCTTTATTAGGTGTCATAAGCAAAAAAAGAGGAAGGTAATGCTGGAGAAACTGATAAATTTGATGAAGCCTTTGGCCCCCAAGGCAAACATCAATTATTTAAATGCAAAACTGGTGGCCTGAGGGGTCCATATATAAGGGAGAACAGTCTGGTCCAGAAGTCCAAGAGATTGGTAACAGCAGATGACATATATGTCCCCAGCCTGTGGTCATCTTCTGTCAGACCAGACTGAACCCAGGCCATCACTCTCTGGTCTCCCTTAGACACTTCCCTCCAGGCTTCCTTCCAGTCTGTGGCTCTGCTGTTGTAGTTGTGGCAAGACGTGGAGGAGGAGGAGGGTGATGGTTGACCTCCCAGCTGCCACAGGTCTTCCTGTGTATGTAAATGGGACATAGTTTCATCAATCACACAATTTGCAGCTCATGACTGTTGCAAATTGAATGTTAGTAAATAGAACAGACTAGCATTCTGACCCCAGCATTTTTCATTCTTGTCCCAATCATTTTTGGTCACTACTGTCTATTGATATGTAAAACACTTTGTTAAATAAGAACTTACTGATCAATAATAACATCTAGTTAACATCATTAAATGTATGACGATAAATATGTTGAACAATACTATACCTGAGTCAAGCTGTGCTCCTCCACATGTTGCTGCCTGGAATGCCCAGGTTGGACATCGGAAGCTTCAGCTGGGGGGGAAGGAAGCCTTGAAGGGAGACTGTAGAGTGCTGGCCTGGGTTCCATCTGGTCTGCCAGAAAATGCATCCTGGGGACATAAATGTCATCTGCATCTCCTGATCTCAGGGAATCCTGGACCTTCCTGCGCACCCTCAGATATGTACTCCTCAGGCCACCAATTATGGCCTTCACATAGGTGATGTCTGCCATGGGGACCATCGTCTTCACCAAGGCAAGCAGTTCCTGCAGCACTGCCTTCCTCTTTCTTAGGTCCTTATAAAAGGGGTGGTTCACCTGCCACAGGCAGGACAGCTCCCTGAGCATATCAATGAATATGGCTAGAAAATCTGAGTCCTTGAAGGGATCCATAGTCTCTGCAAGACACAACACAAGACAAACCCTAATGTCAGGCTAAACTCTTCTAATCTTGTCCCAATATAAGCCTCAATCTAGAAGCAGTATAGGCCAGTGATGTACCAAGTTAGAATTGTACCTTCGTTCAAACATTTGGCGCTTCCGCTACTCCTTCCTCCACTCACAGATCGTACCTACAGCGCACGTGTGTTATGTTTTATATACAGTGCGAATGCGTGAAACTCGGACCGCCCCTGACGGTTTTTCTAGTCTGTTTTTCCGCCCCTTCTCTTTTGGTGCAGTGGGGAGAGCATATGTCAGAGACACAGCAGGTGCGTGCTAATTATTCCAGTAACGAGGAGGATGACGATGAAAGCTCTGAGCCAGAAACATCCTGATCCCAGAGGAGAAGATTTAAGGCCTCAAATATGTCTTTTGTAGAGATTTTGGAGATGGTGGACATATTGAAGAGTAACGATTATGATGGGAAGTATGGACCCTACCCAAACCCAAATATCAGAAAGGCCAAGATCACGACTAAAGTTGTGAAGAGTCTTCAGAAGAATTTTGGTGTACAACGTTCCAAGGATCAACTGAAACGCTGGTCAGACCTGAACCTGAGGGAGCACGATCAGTACAGAAAGATCAAGAGAGTTCTTCAAAAAAGTTAGTAGTTGTCGTGTGTTCATATTATTATTATTGCTTGCATACTGCTCCATGTGCTTCTTAGTGTTTAGTGTTGTACAGTTTAAAATGGCCACTTTCATGTTCATGGGTTCAACAATCGTTCGTAGTACACATCATTCATTCACCCACTTAAAATACAATGTTTTTGAAAGTTGCAGGTAACTACATTTGTTCATACCTATTTCTAGTCAAAGGAAGTTTGTTGTCTAGAGGGGTTTGTAACTAGAATGAAATGCAAACTTGATTCAGTGTAAAGGAGAGGACACTCAGTAGCTGTTTACACATCTTGACTCAGGAGCATTAGTGTGGGACACCAAAACACCCTTTTTATTAGGGTGTCCCACACATGTGCTCCAGTGGATACTATAGGGGTGTCTCCATCTGTCAAACTTGCACAAAACAGGTAAGTATTCCAGCTTTAGAAAGTCTCTAAAATAATGTTTCAGCTTTGAATTCTGCCAAAAAAGACAATTGTACGACACTTCAAAGCAATGTTTCATATTCCTATTTCTGCCCTCAAATATCTGTGTGCTAAAAGTATTCCTTTTTTACATTCTCATAGGGGAGAGAAGACTCGGAACATCTGAGGACACCAGAGATCCCCACACCTCCCAAAGAAGGGGAAATCCAAAAACCAAAAGTAGAGGAGGAGGAGAAGGAGGAGGAAGGAGAGATTGTTGAAATTGGCGAAATTGGCACCACAATAGGTGAGTGTCTGAGACCACAGCTTCAGGTAATAGATGTATACCTGCATTTTTATAATACATGGTGTGTTTTTTGGTTTATTTTTTGGTAATGTGGATGTTGTGGAAGAAGAATCGTATTTTACCAGTGAAAGTGCCCAGATCCTCATCGAGGAGATAATGGAATGCAATCGCGATTTAGATAATCTCAAGAAAAACATCGATGATGTTCAGCAAAAAATGAAGAATATCATTGATGTTTTAGGGAAAATCTGAAACACCCAAAACTAGCTAGCATCGATTTTATCTTTTAAAAACCAGTTTTATATTTTGACAATAGCCAAATTTGGAAGATGCACACAGTGCCTCAACAAGTGCTATCTCCCATCATGGGGGATCAATGTACGTGTTTTGTGGGTGCAACAACTTCCTTGCTACTAAAGTGGCTGAGATGAAGGGGTTGCACACCCAAAACATGTACATTGATACCCCATGATGGGAGATAGCAGATGTTGACATTAGGCATTGAATCAGTGTCACGATCACTCTGACGTTTCGACCAAACACAGGAGTCTTACCCGTCGAAACCCGTCGTGGAGAGTCCGTCGTTCCCCTTGGACGCGCGCTAAAGCGAACGAACGCTTTCGCGTCGACGCGAACGCGCACACACACGCACGCAGGTCACGAACGGGTACACGTGTACGTGCAAGGGCGCGCTGACCCGTCGTACGTCCGTTTGGCGCCCTAAGGTCTTCTTTAGTCACTGGCTCCCTTCTACCCGTGCTGTCCAGTCTACAGCGTGTCCGTGATCTTGCTCCGAGTATCTGTACCCGTTACCTTGGTTCCTGATATCCGGCTTGTTCCTTGACCCTGATCCGTTGCTGCCTGCCTACGACCCCTGCTTGTCTGACCACGTCTCTGCCTCATCCTCTGTACCTTGCTGACCGATTCCTGCTGACCCGGCCTGTACCCGACTCCGCTGTTCCTGTTGCCCGTCTGAGTTCCTGTGTTACCGGACGTCTGCTCACCAGCCAGTCTCCGCACTTGTGCCTGCCCGCTACAGTCAAGCACCTCCTGCTCTACCAACTTGCTGTCGGTGCCCAGCTGATTCTCCGGACCAGTACCACCTGCCAGGCACTTGTGCCCCCTGAGCTATTGAATACCTGTCTCCACCTCCAGGGGTTCATTAACCAGGGGATACGAGGGGCCGCTCCCTGCATTCCAGGCTCAACTACTAGGTACGTGACAGTACTGGACAGCCATGTCCGAGCCTGCGCAGGGAGCCTCCCCCATGGACGAGCTCTGCCACCATCTGGCCGGCCTTACCCAGGCAGTTAAGAACCTTCAAGAGGGCTACGGTAGACTGGAGGAACAAATCCAGGCGCTATCCGCCTCCGCACCAGTGGCTCCTGGGGCCCATGCCCCACCGTCAGTCGTGATGCTCCCACCTGAACCCAGGGTCCCAACTCCGGAACGATTCGCAGGAGACCGGAGCAAGTTCAGGGCGTTCCGCAACTCTTGCGAACTCTATTTCGCCCTACAACCCAGGACATTCTCTCTTGAGGCGACGAAAGTGGGATTTGTCATCTCCCTGCTAAGCAACGAACCCCAGGCCTGGGCACACCGTCTGTTGGAACGGAAGGACTCATCTTTAGACTCCATGGACATCTTCTTCCAGGCAATGTCCAGGCTTTATGAGGACCCCCAATTAGCCGCAACTGCAGAAGCAGCCCTACATGCCCTGCAACAAGGTCGCAGACCTGTGGAGGACTACGTCTCAGAGTTCCGACGATGGAGTGCAGACACAGATTGGAACAACGCGGCCTTGCGGTACCAGTTCCGCACGGGTCTCTCCGAGGCTCTGAAGGACGAGCTGGCACGTGTGGGTGTTCCCGAGACCCTGGAGGCCCTGATAGACGCTTCTATCCAGATTGACAGGCGTTTGAGGGAGCGCCGCCAAGAACGATCTTCCGCAACTTCCCGTCCGATTTGGATGTTACCACGGGTGCCTAGTCACCCAACTCCGCCTGCTCCAGTCGCATCCACATTGGACACCCCGGAGCCCATGCAGCTGGGGCTACTCCGCCCATCTTTGACTCCAGAAGAACGCCAGCGTCGTCGGGTCAACAACCTCTGCCTATACTGCGGAGAACCAGGGCACTTTGTTCGTTCCTGCCCAGCTAAGAAGCGTAAGTGCCTCCTTGTCCCACCTGTTCCCTCACCTGTGTTGCCTGATAACATCTCCCATCTAGCTGTTCCTGTTCTCTTACAGCTTCCAGGAAGGACTGTCTCAACCCACGCGGTTATTGATTCCGGGGCATGCAGTGGCTTTGTAGATTCGTCCTTCGCCCGAAAGAACAGGATCCCTCTTAGACCAAGGGAGAAGGGGCTCTCGGTATACCTGGCCGATGGGTCTACCTTGGAATCAGGACCAGTAACCCAGGAGACCAGTCCTCTACCCGTTGTCATCGCCGGGTCTCACCAAGAACTCCTTTGCCTAGATGTCATCCAGTCTCCTCTGTTCCCCATCATCCTAGGCATGCCTTGGTTGAAGGCACACAACCCACGCATTGATTGGGCCACCGGAGTAATTGAATTTTCCTCGGACTACTGCCACCGGCATTGTTGCCCGACCCCCAACGGGGACTCTTCTGTCCTTCTCTGTTTGGATTCGGATGAGGAAACCCGACAAGCCGCGCCTGAGCAATACCACGCTTTTCTGGACGTCTTCAGTAAGAAGGGGGCAGAAACTCTCCCGCCTCATAGGCCCTATGATTGCCCTATTGAACTGCTCCCGGGGGCGGAAATCCCCTTCGGAAGGATCTTCCCCCTATCCGAATCTGAGCTGAGTACCCTAAAGACCTATTTGGACGATAATCTTGAAAAAGGGTTCATCCGACCTTCTACCTCCCCAGCCGGCGCTGGGATCTTCTTCGTGGAAAAGAAGGACCATTCTCTGCGCCCATGCGTGGATTATCGGGCGCTAAACAAGATCACCGTTAAAAATCGCTACCCTCTGCCATTAGTACCTGAACTTTTCCAGAGACTGGGTTCCGCTAAGCTGTTCACAAAGCTGGATCTTCGGGGTGCCTACAACCTCGTCCGTATCAGAAAGGGCGATGAATGGAAAACAGCCTTTCGTACCCGCTTCGGACACTACGAATACCTAGTGATGCCATTCGGGCTGTGTAACGCCCCGGCTACGTTCCAGCATTTTGTCAACGACATTTTTAGAGACTTTCTTGATTTGTTTGTGATTATTTACTTGGATGACATACTAATTTTTTCCTCCACTTTAGCCATCCACAGAGAACATGTCAAGAAGGTTCTGACCCGCCTCCGTCTCCACGGCCTGTACGCCAAGCCCGAAAAATGCGTTTTTGAAAAAGAGAGTATTCAGTTCCTCGGCCTGATTATCTCAGTTCGAGGGGTAGAGATGGATCCCCAGAAGATCTCTGCGATCCAGGACTGGCCTGCCCCCTCCGATAGGAAGGGAGTTCAGCGATTTGTAGGCTTCACGAACTTTTATCGCAAGTTCATAAAAGGATTCTCCTCTATCATCGCCCCCATTACCGGGCTGACCAAGCAGGGCTCAAAGTTCCGCTGGACCCCTGAGGCACAAGAGGCCTTCAAGACCCTGAAGAAGCTGTTCGTCTCAGCTTCAATCCTGAAGCACCCTGATCCCACTCTACCATACACCCTTGAAGTTGACGCTTCGGAAGTAGCAGTCGGAGCTATACTCTCCCAGAGGCAGGGACCCAAGTCCTTACTTCACCCAGTCGCTTTTTTTTTCCCGCAAATTAGCTGAAGCCGAAAGAAATTACGACGTTGGTGATCGCGAGCTATTAGCAATTAAGTCTGCACTTGAGGAGTGGCGCTATCTGCTAGAGGGGGCTATCCATCCAATTCTGGTCTATACGGACCACAAAAATTTAGAATACCTGAAGACAGCTAAAAGGTTGAAGCCTCGTCAAGCCAGGTGGGCACTCTTTTTCTCGAGGTTCGTATTCCATATAACTTACCGTCCCGGATCCAAGAATACGAAGCCTGACGCGTTGTCTCGCATGTTTAGCCAGCCGGAAGATTCGTCTCCCATCGACACCATTCTTCCTGCTGGAAACTTTCTCTTACTCCAAGGAGATGTGATCTCTCAAGTCAAGCAAGCCTCCATGGGCGCCTTACCTCCACCCGGCATCCCGCTGTCTTCCAACGATGACCTTATGTGGCATGGGAACAGGATCTTTATCCCCCAGGCAGTTCGGACCCTGGTTCTGGCCTCCTGTCATGACCATCCCATGGCTGGCCACTTCGGAATATTCAAGACACTAGAATTGCTCAGGCGTAATTTCTGGTGGCCGCGGATGAAGGAAGACTGCAAGAGTTACATACAGGCCTGCGCTACCTGCATTCGGAGTAAGGGCGATAAGTCAAGAGCCTGGGGCTTACTAAGACCACTACCTGTTCCTGATAGACCATGGAGAATGATCTCCATGGATTTTATTGTTGAACTTCCCCCTTCAGAGAACCATACAACGATCTTTGTCGTAGTCGATAGGCTCACTAAAATGGCTCATTTCTTGCCCATGAAGGGCACCCCCTCAGCCACGGAGACAGCTAACGCTTTCATAAAGGAAATAGTAAGACTTCATGGCATCCCCGCCAACATCACATCTGATAGGGGGGTGCAGTTTACCTCCAGATTCTGGAAGGCACTCTGTGGAACTCTGAAGATCGACCTCTGCATGTCCTCGGCCTATCACCCGCAGACCAACGGTCAGACCGAGAGGACGAATCAGACCTTAGAACAGTATCTTCGCTGCTTCTCGTCCTTCTCACAAGACGATTGGGTCTCCCTGCTACCCATGGCCGAGTTCGCCTATAATAACACAGCCCATTCAGCTACCAAGCAGTCTCCTTTCTATGCGAACTTCGGGTACCACCCGTTGTTTTTGTCTGGCAATCTTCCCGAATGTTCGGTACCGGCGGTTCAGAAGAGACTTAATTTCTTTGAAGAGAATAATAAGCTCTTACAGGAAACCTTGGCTAGGTCGCAAGAACATAACAAGGAAGTCTTCGACAGAAGGAGAAGAGGGGAGCTGGACCTTAAGGCCGGGGATCGGGTCTGGTTGTCCACCGTAAACCTCAGACTATCCTGTCCCTCCAAGAAATTGGGCCCAAGATTCCTGGGTCCCTTTCCGGTCAAAAGGAAGTTAAATGACGTGGCTTTTGAGCTAGAACTCCCTGAGTCCTTCCGAATTCATCCGGTCTTCCACGTATCGCTTCTCAAGCCTGCAGTCAAGGACCCCTTCTCTGACAGGATTTCCCGTCCACCGGAACCTGTGTTGGTCAATGGGGAGATTGAGTTCGAAATTGAGGCCATCCTGGACTGTAGGAAAAGAAGAAACCAGGTCCAATTCTTAGTCAAGTGGAAGGGGTACGGACCCGAAGAGAACTCCTGGGAGCCAGAGGCTAATATCCATGCCAAGAGACTCATCCGTGCCTTCAAGAATTCCCACCCGGACAAGTGGGCTCGGTTGGGCATCCGGGGGCTGCCCCTTGGGGGGGGGCAATGTCACGATCACTCTGACGTTTCGACCAAACACAGGAGTCTTACCCGTCGAAACCCGTCGTGGAGAGTCCGTCGTTCCCCTTGGACGCGCGCTAAAGCGAACGAACGCTTTCGCGTCGACGCGAACGCGCACACACACGCACGCAGGTCACGAACGGGTGCACGTGTACATGCAAGGGCGCGCTGACCCGTCGTACATCCGTTTGGCGCCCTAAGGTCTTCTTTAGTCACTGGCTCCCTTCTACCCGTGCTGTCCAGTCTACAGCGTGTCCGTGATCTTGCTTCCAGTATCTGTACCCGTTACCTTGGTTCCTGATATCCGGCTTGTTCCTTGACCCTGATCCGTTGCTGCCTGCCTACGACCCCTGCTTGTCTGACCACGTCTCTGCCTCATCCTCTGTACCTTGCTGACCGATTCCTGCTGACCCGGCCTGTACCCGACTCCGCTGTTCCTGTTGCCCGTCTGAGTTCCTGTGTTACCGGACGTCTGCTCACCAGCCAGTCTCCGCACTTGTGCCTGCCCGCTACAGTCAAGCACCTCCTGCTCTACCAACTTGCTGTCGGTGCCCAGCTGATTCTCCGGACCAGTACCACCTGCCAGGCACTTGTGCCCCCTGAGCTATTGAATACCTGTCTCCACCTCCAGGGGTTCATTAACCAGGGGATACGAGGGGCCGCTCCCTGCATTCCAGGCTCAACTACTAGGTACGTGACAATCAGAAGGAAAATGCCCAGTTTGAATCATAATTTGTGTGCATCTTCCAAATGTGGCTTTTACAGGGGTGACACCCCATGTGATGAAGGCAATATCAACACAGTTTGGGCATACTCATGTCTGATATTGTTGAACTTTGTAAGTTCCTCAGTTCTGTATGTTATGCTTTGATACATGCCTGTTTCCTCAAAAACAGCAAGTTATATTAATGTTACCAAAAATAATGTTATATACACCAAATATGTTGGTTTGTTGTAAAAACTCTTTTATAAACACACATGTGAATGTGCTTTGAGTAAACAGTTTAATTATCAACAATGTGTGGCTTCCTTTTTCAATGCACAAAAGCAGTATGTGTAGTAAAGTTGTTGTTTTCTGTGGCAATGGGTGTTATTTACTAAAGGAAAATTCACTTTGCACTCCAAGTGCAGTTTCAAGTGCACTTTTGCAGTGCACTTGCCGTGCATAGTGGATTTGCCTTTAGTAAATAACACCCACAGTGCTTTTGAATTTACCCATATCACGGCATTTGCATGACTCCACACATTTCTGCTATGGTGCTGAAAATGAGGAATATTTTTTAACAACAAAAACAAGGTGTGTGTAGCAGACCCACAACATAATAATATTATCTGAAGAAGAGACCTCATCTCGCCCAAAAATGTGGTTTGCACAGTTGAAGAAAAAGGCCCAAAAAATAACCAAAAAAAAAGCTAGGAGACAGCTAAAACAAACCCAAGCAGTAAATGAAAACAAATATTATTGCAGTTTGAAATATACATTTATGAAAAAAATGCCTCTCAGACATTGTCTGGCATATCAATGGCCCCCCAATTTGCAAAGTACTCCATGTATTAGTTTCTGACCTTGCTGGCACTTTGGGGGTCAAGCCAGGACGGCCAGCTTCAAGTGCCATCAGGTTGGCAGGTTCCGGAAAGTCTGCCTCAGGCCAAACTGAGGCCACATAGTTTGGTGAGTATTTTTTAAATTTTTTTGCAAAATGCAGCAGCAAAGCACTATATGGTTCAGTTTATATTTCGCCATGTGGATGGGTGTCATAAATAGGCAGAACCGGCTGGCCATTATTCCGAAAACTTTCTCCACCACTCTTCTGGCTCTGGACAAAGCAGTAATTAAAAACCCTCTGGTCCGGGGTGAGGGTCCTCATCAGGAATGGCTGCATAAGATGGTCCCCCTGTGCAAAGGCTTCATCCGCAACGAAGACGAAGGGGGGTCCTTCCACATTCTCCTCTGGAGGTGGCAAGCCCAAACTGCCACTCTGGAGACGCCAGTAGAACTCCATCTGCACAATCACTCCACCATCCGACATCCGGCCATTTGTCCCCACGTCCACATACAGGAACTCGTAAGTATCTGACACCACCGCCAACATCACAATACTATTATACCCCTTGTAATTATAATAGTAGGACCCCAAGTTGGGGGGTGGGATGATATGGATGTGTTTCCCATCAATTGCACCTTCACAATTGGGAAAGCCAAAAGTATCAGGTCCCCTTATCAGATTCTTCACCCCATCTGATGGCTTATTGCAAAAAATTAGGGGGGATGTTTTGGACAGGTAACCCTCTCCACTTCATTGAGAGCTAAATAATGTGTGTTAACTTTGACCAGCCCCTCCTTACTTACACTATTGGCAGCCCACTGGACAGGTAAGAAGTGTCATAATACAAAAAAAGTATATGCACACCGAACAAATGGAAGCACATTTTTACATTCTGCTATTACCTATCAAGATAATATTAGGAGAAAAAAAAAACTTTAAATAGTAGCATTTGAAAGTATTGAGGCAGGCCCTTGCACTACATGCTTTGGTGAATTCATCCATAAATCTGACCACAAAAGAGGTAGGTATAGTGTGTATGGGTTTGGCAAAGTCAGCAGATACAGGATTGCTATCAGCTGACTTAGCGGTTGGGGGAGGGGGGTTCCTAATGAGTTTGGCCCACAAAAAAAGCCTCTGGCACTCTGCATGAATTTAAGGACACACATAAGATGTGTACACATTTTAGGGGGTGTTTAACGCACTACTATGGAGCTGACAAAATACATTATAAAGTGACTAGGATATAGGTGTATATGGGCCCAGAAGAGCATGATGGGGAGGTTAGTGAAGGCAAATATGCAGGAAGGACAAAAAAAGAAACTTTGAAAGCTTCCAGCATGCATGAGGACAAAGGGGCACAGCATATTACAGCATATTACAATCACGGTAATTAGGCAATGATGAAAGAAATACAATACATAAGCAAACATTAAATACATAGAATGTGATGTTAAAGGAGAAAACTTATCTTAATATAGTCCTTCTGCAGGATCTGAATGATGGCAGAACAGGTCTCTGGAATAATGATCCCCTGAGCCTGGGGGGGAGCCTGGGGGGGAGATGCCTGTAGATAACTTGAGGTCCTGAAGGCTTCTCCCTGTTGCCAAGTACCGCAACGTGGCAACTAGACATGTGCATTTCATTTTGTTCCGAATCTAAATTCGGACGAATTTTCATTATTCGGACATTCGGATGCATCCGAATTACCGAATTACAATGCTAACGAATTCAACCAAATTTGGACGAAATTCGAATCAAATTCGAAAAATGACATTTTGCGACCCGAATTTGGGGCCACGTATCTCAGGGCCACTTATAGCTAGAAACCCCAAATTTGGTCTGCAAACACAGTAGAACTAGCACTACAATATCTCCAAATTTGGAGTTTTTATCTCTAAGTGACCCTGAGTTACGGGGCCCCAAATTTGAGTCACAAAATATCAGGCACTTTTCTGCAGCAGAGAATTACATTTTGCGACCCGACTTTGGGGCCACGTATCTCGGGGTCACTTGGTGCTAGAAACCCCAAATTTGGTATGCAAACACAATAGAAATAGCACTACAACATCTCCAAATTGGGGTTCCTAGCTACAAGTGGCCCCGAGATACCCCTTAATTTGGGTCGCAAAATGTCATTCTCTTCTGCAGAAAAGTACTTGACATATTGTCCATATCTCAGGGTCACTTGGTGCTAGGAACCCCACAACTTATGGCAGGTGACGTGGCAAGTGGACAACCCACAACTTGGTCTTGTGGCACTTGTGGTAGGTCACGTGGCACTCATGGCAGGTGTCATGGCAAGTGGACAATACACAACTTGTGGCAGGTGATGTGGCAAGTGGACAATATACAACTTGTGGCAGGTGACGTGGCAAGTGGACAATGACATACAGCATATGTACTTGCCTTGCGATCGACATCTGTGACTTCTTCAATCAGGCATTCTGACAACTTCATTGATGTGATAAATATAAATGAAATAAGATGTGTGTGTTTTTTTGCACTGGTACACTGCAAGTATGAAAAGTTGATGTGACAGATGTATATAAGTAAGTATAAGTAACTAACCATCTTCCAAAATTTCTAATTCAAATAGAAAAAGTTAGAACAGAATAGAAAAAATATATAATTTAATAGAATAGAAAAAAAAATAATAATAAATATAACCATAGAAGATTTAAAAAAGATTTAAATAGAATATAAAAGAATGAGAAGTTGATGTGACAGATGTATATAAGTAAGTAACTAACCATTTTCCAAAATTTCTAATTCAAATAGAAAAGATTAGAAAAAAATATAATTTAATAGAATAAAATAGAAAGAATATACAACCATCTTCTGAAATTCTAATTTCAAATAGAATAAATTAGAATTTCGAATAGTATGAATTCAAATTTTTTAATTAATTAATTTTAAATTTGGATAGAAAAGATTATAATAAAATAGAAAATAGACTAGAGAAACGATAGAACAGAATAGAATAGAATATATTATATTTTATTCTGTTCTGTTCTATTGTTTTTCTAGTCTATTCTTTTATATTCTATTAAAATCTTTTCTATTAAAATTGAAATCATTATATACTAAATTCAAATTTCGGAAGATGGTGGTTTTATAATATATTTATATATTTCTTTCCGACATTCGAATTTTGTATAGAATGAATTCGAATTTGAATAGAAAAGATTATAATAGAAATAGAGAATAGACTAGAATAACAGAACAGAATAGAATATATTATATTTTGTTCTATTCTGTTCTATTGTTTTTCTTTTATATTCTATTAAAATATTTTCTATTAAATTCGAAAAACATTATATACTGTGAGTTTCGGAAGATGGTTTATATATATATATATATATATATATATATATATATATATATATATATATATATATATATATTGTAGACATGTCACTGGAGAAGTGATCGAGGGGGTGTACATCTCACCTAGGTTGCTACACAGTGTGAGATGGTAAATCCAGGATGGATCAGTTTCTCAGCAGCGATATGCTGCTGAGTTGTTATTTAAATTTTGCCGGGCCTGGGTTTATATGGAATGGCAGGTAGGTTTGGTAGAGGGACCTGTCATTCCACATCCCCCGATCCAGTTCTGGGTTTGGGATCAGGTGAGCTTTGATCCTAATTAGCCTGGGAAGCTAAAGGCTCTGCAGAGTCTGCAGGTGATCGCTCTCAGCCAGGGAATGAACAATCTGTGTGTTGAAGGAAGCTGCAAGCACAGCCACTGCTGGAGCTAAAACTCACCCTGCGATATCCAGGCGAAAGACGCTGTGTTTGTAAGTGTCAGATAGGTGAGCAGAACCTGTTAGTAAGCGCCCAGCCGGGCTAGGACTTTTATTTTTGTTGTACTTAGAAAGCACGGTGTTGCTGTATATTTTGTTTGCTGGACTGTTTGTACCACGAATAAACGCCAAGATCTGCTTTATAAATTCCAAGTCTGCTGTGAACTGTGTCCAAACACACCCTACCCCGGGAAGATCCCTTACAATTGGTGGAGAATGCGGGCAAAGTCGGTTGCTAGGGGCAACGGTGTGGACAGACTTGGCTACAGCTGCTTATGTCTTGGGTGAAAGCTGCAATGACACTCCAGGAACAGTCCAGCAACATGGAGGAGATGCTGAAGCAGTTTATGCAAGTGAGTTTGCAACAACAGCAACGACATGAACAGTCCATGGCTGCACAACAGCAGGCTCAGATAGAGGCCAATAGACGACATGAACAGTCCATGGCTGCACAACAACAACTTATCGAGCACCTGATAGCAAATCGAGAGGCGCCTGTGGTGATGGGAGCCGCTCCAGAGATTTTTTCTGGGAGAAGGACTGTGCAGAAAGCGCTGCAAAAGATGACTGCTGAGGACGATGTTGAGGCCTATCTAACAGTATTTGAGCGCGTGGCTGAGCGAGAGAAGTTACCAGCCGCTGAGTGGGCAGAGGTAATTGCGCCCTATTTAACAGGTGAACCCCAAAAGGCCTACTATGACCTCAGTGAGCAAGAGGTTAAGGACTATACTCGGCTAAAAGAGGAGATACTTGCCCGACTAGGAGTTACTACTGCAGTCCGTGCCCGGAGGGTACGCAACTGGAGCTACAGTCTGGACAAATCAGCGAGGTCCCAGATGTATGACCTAATCCATTTGGCAAGAAAGTGGTTGGAGCCAGACACTTCTATTCCTGCACAAATCCTAGAGAAGGTCGTGATGGATCGCTACCTCCGAGCCCTTCCTACTGACTTGCAACGCTGGGTGGGACAAGGTGATCCTAAGAATGCAAACGAACTTGTCAACCTTGTGGAGAGGTTCCAGGCGACTGAGGACTACCTCCGTGATGTTCCTGCAGCATCTTCACCTCCCCGGAGCGCCAGATCTGTGCCGTCGGCTGGTAAGAGACTTCCATCTATTGGGGGAGTGTGGAGGGGTGCTGATGGGGGGAAAAGGGCTCAAGTGGTGTCTCAGGGACAAAAGACTGGTGATGGTCCCGGGTGGCTAAGGGGCTCTCGAAAAGACTCCTTGCCAAAGAGACCAGGCCCTATCCAGTGTTGGAGATGCCATGAGGCGGGACACGTGTCGGCCCATTGCCCTCTTACCTCTGAACCCATGGAATGTGACGCTAGCCGGTGTCAGTCGCTATTTGCGGAACCATCTTGTGCTGCAGTTCCTGGACTAGAGACTGAACCGCAAATCTGCGATATTACAATCAATGACTTTCCTGTTAAAGCGTTAATGGACTCAGGAAGCCTTGTAACCTTGGTGCATGCTAGCCTGGTGACTGGGGACTTAGAGTCTAAAAAGCATATGAGCGTTGTGTGTATACATGGTGATACAAAAGTGTACCCTATAGTGCTGGCTAAAGTCGGGACTGAACAAGGCACAGTACAATATGAAGTGGGTGTGGTTAAAAACCTCATGCATAATGTAATATTGGGGCGCGATTTTCCTTTATTCTGGGCTCTCTGGGAAAAAAGAAAAATCCCCAAAAGGAGTGAGGATACCTCTAAGGTGGTTGCCTTGTCCACTATGAATGATAAAAGTGTGCAGGATGAAAATGATTGTTTTCCTTTGCAGGTCCTGGCTGGGGAGGAGGAGGCTCCTCCCACTGAGCAAAATATACTAGACTTAGAGGTGTCTAGCGATAATTTTGGGACTGCACAATTACAGGACCCCACTCTCAAAAATGCGAGAGAGCAGGTTGCTGTTATGAACGGGGTACCTCAGGAACCAGATGCTGAAAAAAGATTTCCACATTTTTCGGTGACTAATGATCTTTTCTATAGAGTTAATAAGGTTAAGGATGAGATTGTGGAACAGCTTCTGGTACCTAAGCCGTACCGGCGTCAGGTGCTTGACATGGCACATAACCATGTTCTTGGGGGACACTTGGGGACTGACAAAACGCGAGAGAGGGTTCTCCAGAGGTTTTTTTGGCCGGCCATATATGATGACATTAAAAAATACTGTGAGTCGTGCCCCACATGTCAGGTTAGTGCCCCAGTGTCACATTTTCGCAGTCCTTTGGTTTCGCTCCCTATTATAGAGGTGCCTTTTGAGCGTATTGCCATGGATTTAGTGGGTCCCATTGTAAAGTCAGCTAGAGGACACCAGTATATTTTGGTAGTCCTGGATTATGCGACCCGCTATCCTGAGGCTGTACCCTTAAGAAACACTGCATCTAAAACAATTGCACGTGAGTTGTTTTATATGTTCTCTAGGACTGGGATCCCCAAAGAAATCCTAACTGACCAAGGTACGCCATTTATGTCGAAAGTAATGAAGGAATTATGCAGACTATTTAAAATCTCACACATCCGTACCTCTGTGTACCACCCCCAGACGGACGGATTGGTGGAGAGATTTAATAAAACTTTGAAACATATGTTGAAGAAAGTGGTGGCAAAAGATGGTCGTGACTGGGATCATTTATTACCCTACCTCATGTTTGCTATTAGGGAGGTGCCCCAAGCGTCCACAGGGTTCTCACCATTCGAGTTGGTCTATGGTCATCACCCTAGGGGTCTACTAGACATTGCAAAAGAGACATGGGAGAATGAGTCCACCCCATACAAGAGTGTTATTGAGCATGTAGCACAAATGCAGGACCGTATAGCCACTGTAATGCCCCTGGTAAGGGAACACCTCCAGAGGGCTCAAGAGGCCCAAAGTAGAATTTACAACCGGTCCGCAAGAATCAGGACATTCAACCCAGGCGATAGGGTCCTTATACTAGTCCCCACTGTTGAGAGTAAATTCTTGGCGAAGTGGCAAGGTCCCTATGAAATTGTTGAAAAGGTCAGTGAGGTGAACTACAAGGTGCACCAACCAGGTAGAAGGAAGCCTTTCCAAGTTTATCACATAAACTTGATCAAGCCCTGGAAAGACAGGGAATCCTTGGTGGCGACAAATACTGTTAATAATTTGTCACCACCAATCCCTCCAGTCAAGGTAGGTGATACTCTATCAGTGTCACAGAAACAGGAGGTTCAGGAATTTTTACAGAAAAACAAAAACAAGTTCTCTGACCTCCCAGGGCGTACACACCTCATCCATCATCACATTGAAACTGAGCCTAGAAGCAGAGTAAACCTTAAGCCCTATAGGATACCCGAGGCACGTAGGGAAGCCGTATCTGCCGAGGTAAAACGTATGCTTGATCTGGGGGTAATTGAGGTGTCCCAGAGTGAATGGTCCAGCCCAATTGTGCTAATCCCAAAGCCCAATGGAACTTGGAGGTTCTGTAACGATTTCAGAAAGTTGAATGAGATCTCCAAGTTCGATGCGTATCCTATGCCCAGGGTAGATGAGTTGATTGAGAAGTTGGGTAACGCCAGGTACATAACCACCCTCGATCTCACAAAGGGCTACTGGCAGATTCCACTTTCTGGTGAGGCTAAAGAGAAAACTGCATTCTCCACCCCTGATGGGCTATTCCAGTATGTAGTGATGCCATTCGGGTTACATGGAGCGCCTGCAACTTTCCAGAGGTTGATGGACTTGATTCTGCGACCACATCGTGATTACTCAGCTGCCTACCTCGATGATGTGGTCATTTTTAGCCCTGATTGGGAAAGTCACCTCTGTAAGGTACAGGCCGTGTTGGATGCCATAAGTGATGCGGGGTTGACCATAAATGCCGAGAAGTGTGCTCTAGCCCTAGAAGAGGCCAAATATCTAGGCTACATTATTGGGAGAGGGTTGATTAAGCCACAGCTAAATAAAATTGAGGCAATACAGAATTGGCCTAGACCCCTGACAAGGAAACAGGTTAGAGCTTTCCTGGGTATTACAGGGTATTACCGTAGATTTGTGCCGAACTTTGCCTCAGTTGCTGCTCCACTAACTGACTTGACAAAGGGCGGAAAGACAGCAATGGTCACGTGGACCCCAGAGGCCGAGAAGGCTTTCCAAAGCCTTAAGTCTGCCTTGTGCCAACCACCTGTCTTAGTTACCCCCGATTTCAGGCGAGAATTTCTGGTCCAGACAGATGCCTCTAACACAGGCTTAGGTGCAGTACTCTCACAAATAGTGAATGGTGAGGAGCATCCAGTGACGTACTTGAGTAGAAAACTAACCCCGGCCGAGAAAAATTATGCCATTGTGGAGCGAGAATGTTTGGCAGTAAAGTGGGCCCTAGAATCATTAAAGTATTACTTGCTAGGCAGGAAATTCAAGTTGGTGACAGACCATGCCCCCCTAACATGGATGAAGTTAAACAAGGAGAGAAATGCAAGAGTGACTAGATGGTTTCTCTCCCTACAAAACTTTAATTTCACTGTGGAACACAGGCCAGGGAAATTACAGGCAAATGCTGACGCATTGTCAAGGGTAAGTTGTCTGTGGGGACAAAAGGCTCAGCCCTCCGGTCTGAAAAAGAGGGGGGGGATATGTAGATATGTCACTGGAGAAGTGATCGAGGGGGTGTACATCTCACCTAGGTTGCTACACAGTGTGAGATGGTAAATCCAGGATGGATCAGTTTCTCAGCAGCGATATGCTGCTGAGTTGTTATTTAAATTTTGCCGGGCCTGGGTTTATATGGAATGGCAGGTAGGTTTGGTAGAGGGACCTGTCATTCCACATCCCCCGATCCAGTTCTGGGTTTGGGATCAGGTGAGCTTTGATCCTAATTAGCCTGGGAAGCTAAAGGCTCTGCAGAGTCTGCAGGTGATCGCTCTCAGCCAGGGAATGAACAATCTGTGTGTTGAAGGAAGCTGCAAGCACAGCCACTGCTGGAGCTAAAACTCACCCTGCGATATCCAGGCGAAAGACGCTGTGTTTGTAAGTGTCAGATAGGTGAGCAGAACCTGTTAGTAAGCGCCCAGCCGGGCTAGGACTTTTATTTTTGTTGTACTTAGAAAGCACGGTGTTGCTGTATATTTTGTTTGCTGGACTGTTTGTACCACGAATAAACGCCAAGATCTGCTTTATAAATTCCAAGTCTGCTGTGAACTGTGTCCAAACACACCCTACCCCGGGAAGATCCCTTACAATATATATATATATATATATATATTTATTATTATTTTTTTTCTATTCTATTAAATTATATATTTTTTCTATTCTGTTCTAATCTTTTCTATTTGAATTAGAAATTTTGGAAGATGGTTAGTTACTTATACTTACTTATATACATCTGTCACATCAACTTTTCATACTTGCAGTGTAGCAGTGTACCAGTGCAAAAAAACACACACATCTTATTTCATTTATATTTATGGTATCAATGAAGTTGTCAGCATGCCTGATTGAAGAAGTCACGGATGTCGATCGCAAGGCAAGTGCATATGCTGTATGTCATTGTCCACTTGCCACAAGTTGTGTATTGTATTTGCCCACTTGCCACGTCACCTGCCACAAGTTGTGTATTGTCCACTTGCCACGTTATCTGCCACAAGTTGTGTATTGTCCACCTGCCACGACACCTGCCATGAGTGCCACGTGACCTGCCACGAACGCCACGTGACCTGCCATGAGTGCCATGTGACCGACCACGAGTGCCACGTGGCTGGCCACGAGTGCCACGTGACCGACCATGAGTGCCACATGACCAAGTTGTGGATCGTCCACTTGCCACGTCACCTGCCACCAAGTGACCCCAGATATGGGCAATATGCCAAGTACTGTTCTGCAGCAGAGAATGAGATTTTTCAACCCAAATTTGGGGCCACGTATCTCGGGGCCACTTATAGCTAGAAACCCCAAGTTAGGTATGCAAACACAGTAGACAGAGCACTGCAACATCTCCAAATTTGGGGTTTCTAGCACCAAGTGACCCCGAGATACGTGGCCTCAATGTCGGGTCACAAAATGTCAAGCACTTTTCTGCAGCAGAGAATTACATTTTGCGACCCGACTTTGGGGCCAAATATCTCTGGGTCACTTATAGCTAGAAACATCAAATTTGGTATGCAAACACAATAGAACTAGTACTACAACCTCTCCATTTCATACAACACCTCAATTTGGGGTTTCTAGCACTAAGTGACCCCGAGATACATGGCTCAAAAGTCGGGTCACAAAATATTTTCGAATCCGGTTGAAATAGTTTCGAATGCGGTTGAAATAATTTCGAATCATGTTGAAATGATTTCGAATCCGGTAGAAATATTTTCGAATTTGGTTGAAATATTTTCAAATGTGACCGATTTTTCGTATTCGGTAGAAGACTAAACAAAATCCGAAAACGAATTTAACGAATTTAACTAATATAACTAAACAAAATTAATTAATTAACGAATTAAAACGAAACAAAACTAAATTATTTTTTTCCTTTTGCACATGTCTAGTGGCAACTAACTCTGGAGTGATGGCTTGCCTCATGCAGGTATCCTGCCTGCTGATATAAGGGGTCAGCAAAGCCAACAGATGGTAAAAAACAGGGTCCGTCATCCTGAGATAATTCCTGGAATCATCAGGATTATTCTCCTGGATCTCACGAAGCAAAGGCATGTGCGAGAATTGGTCACGCTGGAGCAACCAATTCTTGCTCCATGAACTCCTCCTCGCCTGTACATGGACTGGGTTTGTGTCAAAGCTAAAAGCCCAACACCAAGCCCCTGCACAGCATGAACTCTACGACAAATACGTACACACAGCATGGCTTTAAAATGGTCAGCTGGTCAGAATGGACTATCAGAAAGCACCGATAAACAGCAAGGCCTGAAAGAACAAACTGAAGATCAGCAACGAGCCCACAATAAGCACTGAAAATCAAAGAGTACTATCCAAAATAGCACGCAATGACAAACAAATGCGAACTGACTACACGCACTGATAAGCAGATACGCACCGTCAAGCACAAACTAAAGAGCAGTAACGATCTGAAGCACAAGTCTGAAAAGCGCGAATCGTCTCTTACCAAACTTCAACTAACATGCGATAAACACAAGATCAGCAGAAGGAGCCCAAAGGGTATCGCACGTGGTGCTGAACTTCCCTTTTATAGTCCCATCGTATGCGTTGTACGTCACCGCGTTCTTGACAAGGGATGAGCTTCGAGTTTGAGTCAAACTCATGTTTGACACAAACATTGCCTGTTCGCCTGTTCACCAAACAGTGAATAATTTGGGGTGTTCGCGGCAAATTCAAAAAGCTGCAGAACACCCTATACAAGTCTATGGGAGAAAAAGTGCTAATTTTAAAGGCTTATATGCAAGTTATTGTCATAAAAAGTGTTTGGGGACCTGGGTCCTGCCCCAGGGGACATGTATCAATGCAAAACAAGTTTTAAAAACTGACGTTTTTCAGGAACAGTGATTTTAATAATGCTTAAAGTGAAACAATAAAAGTGTAATATTCCTTTAAATTTCGTACCAGGGGGTGTGTGTATAGTATGCCTATGAAGGGGCGCATGTTTCCCGTACTTAGAACTGTCCCTGCACAAAGTGTCATTTCTGCAGGAAAAAAAGTCATTTAAAATCACTCGTGGCTATAATGAATTGTCGGCTCCCCGTAATACAGAGAACAGCCATTGACAGTCATTGATTAAAAAAAAAGCGTGGGGTTCCCCAAAATTCAATTTACCGGGCCCTTCAGGTCTGGTATGGATATTAAGGGGAACCCCGCGTCAATTTTTTTTTTAAAAGGACGTGGGGTTCACCCCAAATATCCATACCAGACCCTTCAACATTGGGAGGATGCTTTGGGGTTCCCTCCAAAGCACCATGTCCCCATGTTGATGAGGACAAGGGCCTCACCCCCACAACCCTGGCCAGTGCTTGTGGGGGTCTGTGGGAGGGGAGCTTATCAGAATCTGGAAGCCCCCTTTAACAAGGGACCCCCAGATCCCGCCCCCCCTGTTTGAAATGGTAAGGGGGTACAAAAGTACCCCTACCATTTCACAAAGAAAGTGTAAAAAATAGTTAAAAAATACACACACACCATTGCAAAAATAATAATTAAAAATAAAAAAAAGATTCCAGCAGTGGTAATCCACTCTTGCTATCCAGCAACGGATGATCATCTCTCCGGGGTCCAGCAATGGCTGATCTGATTCAGCGATGGGTAATCTCTCCCTCCAGTGCAGCGCATCCATCCTCTGTCATCACCGGAGAAACTGCTGGAATCCCGGCAGCCTGACACTTCTTATCTGATGCAAGGGGAAAGCCTGGCTTCCCCAGTGACGTGCAGGTGACCCCGTCCCCCTCTGATGTAATGGAAACCTGCGTTACATCAGAGGGGGGGGCGGGGTCACCCGTACATCGCTGGGGAATCCCGGTTTTTCCCCTTGCGTCAGAGGGGGCGGGTGGGGCAGCCTGACACTTCTTATCTGAGGAGGGCGGGGCCACCCGTCACCGCTCTCCTCAGATAAGAAGTGTCAGGCTACCGGGATTCCCGCAGTGTCTCCGGTGGAGACAGAGATCACCCATTGCTGGATTAGATCAGCCATTGCTGGACCCCGGAGAGATGATCATCCATCGCTGGATAGCAAAAATGGATTACCACCGCTGGAATCTTTTTTTTATTTTTTTAATAAAGGACTTTTTCAACGGTGTGTGTGTCTTTTTTAACTATTTTTTACACTTTCTTTGTGAAATGGTAGGGGTACTTTTGTACCCCCTTACCCTTTCAAACAGGGGGGGGGGCAGGATCTGGGGGTCCCCTTGTTAAAGGGGGCTTCCAGGTTCTGATAAGCCCCCCACCCGCAGACCCCACAACCACTGGCCAGGGTTGTGGGGATGAGGCCCTTGTCCTCATCAACATGGGGACAAGGTGATTTGGGGGGACCCCAAAGCATCCTCCCAATGTTGAGGGCATGTGGTCTAGTGCAGTTCAGGGGGGCGCTCTCTCGTCCCCCCTCTTTTCCTGTGGCCTGCCAGCTTGCTTGCTCGGATGAAGGGTCTGGTATGGATTTTTAGAGGGAACTCCACGGCATTTTTTTTATGTGGCGTGGAGTTCCCCTTAATATCCATACCAGACCTGAAGGGCCTGGTAATTCAATTTGGGGGAACCCCCACGCTTTTTTTTTTTTTTTATCAATGACTTTCAATGACTGTTCTCTGTATTACGGGGAGCCGACAATTCATTATAGCCACGAGTGATTTTAAATGACCTTTTTTCCTGCAGAAATGACACTTTGTGCAGGGACAGTTCTTCCAGGGAAACATGCGCCCCTTCACAGGCATACTATACACACCCCCCAGGTACGAAATGTAAAGGAATATTACACTTTTATTGTTTCACTTTAAGCATTATTAAAATCACTGCTCCCAAAAAAACATCAGTTTTTAAAACTTTTTTTGTATTGATACATGTCCCCTGGGGCAGAACACAGGTCCCCAAATACTTTTTATGACAATAACTTGCATATTAGCCTTTAAAATTAGCACTTTTGATTTTGAACGTTCGAGTTCCATAGACTTTAATAGGGTTCTAAAGTTCACACGAAGTTTAGGTCTGCTCGCAGGTTTTGGTGCGAACCGAACCTTATTCTTGATGATCGGAAATTCCGACAACTTTATGCGACCGTGTGTATGCAAGTCAAGTTTGAGCCAACATTCGTCCGAGGGATTTTGTTGTAGGAATGTCTGACCATGTGTACAGGGCATAAGGATATTTATTTTATTTATGTGGTACCATACCCTTTTAAGTTTTTGTAGAAGTTTATAACCAGTGAATTTCACTATCCTTTTATGGTGTTGGAAGGAACTCTATGCAACAAGTTTAGCAAACTCTTTTCTAAAAGTTCACTTTTCTTTTCTTTTATACTACATTATCTTGGTTTCTGTTACATCCTGGGCATGGGCACATGCTAATTATATAATGAAATTGAAATGTACACAATATTGTTCTAATGTGTGATCTAATATGAGGGAGGGCATTTTGGTATGTGTTTTTAACCCTATTGTTTGCTATACTGTATATTTTTTATATTATGTATTTAATATAGATGTGGTAATTGCATATGTTGGGTGGAGTATTGGATAGGGGAGGTCCTTACGAGCACAGCATTTTATTATGCATGAATAGTGGATATTGTTTTAATGTGTGATCTAATGTGAGAGCATTTTATTGTGCATGAACTGTGAATATTTGGAGGTAGAGTCAAAAACAAGGTTTTTATTGCTATTTGGAATAGTATAATTATACTGGTGACTCCCCCTTACCACAGCCTTATTCAGATTTATAATGTATACGGTATATTATTGGGATTATCATGAGACCTAGAGGGTTTTTTGTTGTTGTTGTTGTTTTAAAAAGAGATTAGACATGAGGCAGCCTACTCAATAAACAGTACAGACACCATTGTTACCAGGGCTGGACTGGGACAGAAATGTGGCCCTGGACTTCATTCAGACCGGCCCACTTTAATTTTGCAAACACGCACAAAAACCGTATGTAAACTATACACAATTGCGCAAAAAAATAAGATAAAATTATTCATCAGTTACTGTGACCAGTACCATTAAATTATTCATCAGTTACCGTGGCCAGTGCCATTAAATTATACATCAGTTACCGTGGCCAGTGCCATTAAATTATTCATCAGTTACCGTGGCCAGTGCCATTAAATTATTCATCAGTTACCGTGGCCAGTGCCATTAAATTATTCATCAGTTACCGTGGCCAGTGCCATTAAATTATTCATCAGTTACCGTGACCAGTGCCATTAAAGTAGTCATCAGTTACCGTGGCCAGTGCCATTAAATTATTCATCAGTTACCGTGGCCAGTGCCATTAAATTATTCATCAGTTACCGTGGCCAGTGCCATTAAATTATACATCAGTTACCATGGCCAGTGCCATTAAATTATTCATCAGTTACCGTGGCCAGTGCCATTAAATTATTCATCAGTTACCGTGGCCAGTGCCATTAAAGTATTCATCAGTTACCGTGGCCAGTGCCATTAAATTATTCATCAGTTACCGTGGCCAGTGCCATTAAATTATTCATCAGTTACCGTGGCCAGTGCCATTAAATTATACATCAGTTACCGTAGCCAGTGCCATTAAATTATTCATCAGTTACCGTGGCCAGTGCCATTAAATTATTCATCAGTTACCGTGGCCAGTGCCATTAAATTATTCATCAGTTACTGTGGCCAGTGCCATTAAATTATACATCAGTTACCATGGCCAGTGCCATTAAATGATTCATCAGTTACCGTGGCCAGTGCCATTAAATTATTCATCAGTTATTGTGGCCAGTGCCATTAAATTATTCCTCAGTTACCGTGGCCAGTGCCATTAAATTATTCATCAGTTACCATGGCCAGTGCCATTAAATTATTCATCAGTTACCGTGGCCAGTGCCATTAAAGTATTCATCAGTTACCGTAGCCAGTGCCATTCAATTATTCATCAGTTACCGTGGCCAGTGCCATTCAATTATTCATCAGTTACCGTGGCCAGTGCCATTAAATTATTCATCAGTTACCGTGGCCAGTGCCATTAAATTATACATCAGTTACCATGGCCAGTGCCATTCAATTATTCATCAGTTACCGTGGCCAGTGCCATTAAATTATTCATCAGTTACCGTGACCAGTGACATTAAATTATTCATCAGTTACCATGGCCAGAGCCATTAAATTATTCATCAGTTACCGTGACCAGTGCCATTAAATTATTCATCAGTTATTGTGGCCAGTGGCATTAAATTATTCCTCAGTTACCGTGGCCAGTGCCATTTAATTATTCATCAGTTACCGTGAGCAGTGGCATTAAATTATTCATCAGTTACAGTGACCAGTGGCATTAATATTAATTTAATGCCACTGGTCAATTATTAAATTAATGTCACTGGCCACGGTAACTGATCAATAATTTAATGCCACTGCTCACGGTAATTGATGATCAGTTACTGTGGCCAGTGACATTAAATTAATAATTGACCAGTGGCATTAAATTAATATTAATGCCACTGGTCACGGTAACTGATTATTATTTAATGCCACTGGTCAATTATTCATTTAATAGCACTGGCCATGGTAACTGATGAATAATTTAATGTCACTGGTCACAGTAACTGATGAATAATAATCAGTTACCATGACCAGTGACATTAAATTATTCATCAGTTACCATGACCAGTGGCAGTACATTTACCCTTCCCCCCTCCCCCCGCCATGCTGCATAAAGCAGAAATCACAGACACTGACAGTAACAGCCAGACTCTCAATTTATTATTAATCATGCTGCCATGCAGCCTGCATCCCATATAGCATCCGATTAGCTTATTATTTAGCGCTTACTTGAATTACACTGATCGACTTTTCTTTGTCCCCTGACCCTGTCTGTGCTGCTGTCTGGAGTGGACTTGCTGTAAGGAATTTTCAGGTTCCTCCTTGGCGGCGCTGGCTCCTCTTGGTTGCAGTCGCAAGCAGCTAAGCTTGGGCAGCAGTTTACTATGCTCCGGCTCCTCCCATGTCCCCGGGCCACCTCCTCCCTCCAGCTGTGAGTGACGTCATGGCGCCGGGACAAGGAGGCAGCCTGTAATGTTAGGGGAGTAAATGGCAGCGTCATGAGGGGGTGGTGCTTGTGTGCCGGGTGCAGGAGCGGAGCTGCCACCGCCAGCCTTATTGTAACACAGGACAGACACGGAGAGTTCAGGGAGAGTATAGTGATTCCAACACATAACACACTGTCTGACAACTGGCCCACAGAGCCAATCGGCCCACCGGGAAACTCCCTGTAGTCCCGATTGCCAGTACAGGCCTGATTGTTACACCAGATGATATCCTGCTTGATGAGCCAGAAGCAGTTACAGAGGAATCTGAACAGCCTACTCTGGATACAATTTTATGGGTGGTTACCACTTTGAGAGATTCTTTGGAGGATTAAAAGATGAGGTCTCTTTACTGCATCAAGATCTTCAAAAAAAAGTACACTACAGCCACTGAAAGCTGTGTAAGTGATATGGCGGACAAGCTGCCTCCTTGGGGAGGCTAACTCCACTGCACAATTAGCTTAGGCTAGCAATCTAAGGGCTAATGACAAAAATTATGGGAATGCCTGAACACATGGAAGGGAAAGAACCTACATATTTTGTGGAGAGTTGGCTGCTGGAGCTCTTTGGCAAGGAAGCCCACTATCACTGGGACACCTACCCAGACTGATATTGGCATACATTAAATACAAGGAAAAAGCATACTACACTTAGCTCACAAATGCCCTAACATTCAGTATAATAAGGTAAAAGTGTCTTTATATCCAAATTTTTCTGCAGAGGTCCAATATAAGAGTGCCACGTTTGCAGGGGTCACAAAACATTTACAGTGCTTACAGGCATTCTATGTAATGCTCTATCCTGCAAGAGTGAGGATCAAAGTTTGTTGGTAGGCCCGCTTCTTTGAGATAGCCTTGGACACCTCCTCATGACTAGACAACAATTATGTCATCAGCCAGAAGTGGGGAACTGACCACAGGTATATGTGCAGCCATGCTCTAAGCTTCTGTTATTTTTTTGCTCTGACTACGCTGCCACAAAACCCAGGCTGGAGAGAATTTCTAATTATTTACTGATGTAAGAAATGATCTTGAACAATATTATTAGTAAAATATAATTTTCTTACTAACTAGCACTGACTGCTTTTGGTTTCGATAGCATAATCTCTATGAATGAATGCCAGTTGTTAACCCTCCAAGTTCACTTATTGGATTTTTACAATTAAGATCACTACCACTGTGGTTGGAACTTTTATACTGGGGCATCGTTGAGCCTTCTTCTTGTTTTTCTTCTATGTTTACTTTTCCAGAGTGGTCCAGTTTTTTACATCCCTGACAACAGAGCCTAATCATTTGAGCTTCCAGAATTTCCTGAAAGAGTACATGAGGTTGTCCATCAATACTCCACTCACTGGATTTTAGTGACTGCAGACTCTCTGTCCAGTACCTATCTGTCTTCCAGTGAATCCAAGGTGGGATGATAGGAGATGTACCTTTCTTGCTCCCATACACCAAAGTCCCATGATTGAAGTACTTTGTCATGGAATATTATGGAGGTGTATAACCCTTTAAAGAGTACCATGATCTCCGTATAAACGGGTTCAAGTCGCAGATCTTGCCTCTTGACGTGTCCTCACCAACATGCGACGCAGCCTCGTTCCCACTGCGAAGGGTGTCCTCCATCCAATACCTGGGGATCCAGATCACCAGAGGACCCCTAGAATACCTTCCTAACAATGTAGAGCCGCTGATCTCCTACCTGAAAACCAAGACCCAATCTTGGGCCAGACTTCCTCTTGGAGTGATGGGGAGGATCAATTTAGTAAAAATGATTTTATTGCCCAAGTTCCTCTATAAATTTTGGCAACCACCAATTATTATTCCCCTAAAGAAAATTAAAACACTGGACACTATACTCAATACTTTTATCTGGGGTCCGGGAAGGCACAAACTGGCTTGGAATACTCTTAAAAATCCCACAGATGGGGGGGGGGCTGCGCTCCCAGATTTTCACTCTTACTATATTGCAGCCCAGCTTTCCCATTTCTACCATTTACAGAAGTCAGACGGACCCAGATACCAGGCATTGACCTGTGGGAGACCTTACAGCTATGCTCACTCCTAACTTCAGGTACTATTTTGGGGTAGAGAGAATAGTAGGAGAGTGAGGGACAGTAATCTTTTACTAGACCAACACAGGCGCATATGGGACATTGCACAGAGGATGACCGGGGCAGACTGGGTGCATTCACATACCCCATTGTGGCATAACCCCCAATTGGGGGAACTCCAATCGCTACCAGGTATAGGCCTGTGGGCTTCCAGGGGCATAGTATACTTGCACCAGGTCATCACCCCCTTAGGCGTGCGCAGTTTTCAGACGCTACAGGGGGAATTTGGGATCCTCTCGCATATGATCTTCCGGTATACGCAACTCGCCCATGCCCTTCAGGCTCAATATGCGGACGGATTCCCGAGCCCCCAAGAATTGTCCCTGGTAGGTGTCATAGTGGGGGAAGATCCTACTAAGCTGATATCCACCATATATAACCTCCTCAGGGCACGCTCGGTAACCAGGATTGCTGATGTAGCAAAGCATAGGTGGGAAGAGGAGATAGGCCCGCTGGAGAATGAGGATTGGGAGGAGGTCCTTACGAATGTTAAGCTAGTCTCTCCTAAGCTATCAGATAGGTTAACCCAATTAAATATTTTACACAAATCATACCTCACGCCAGCAAGAATCCATAAATATAAACCCTCTCAGGACCTGCGGTGTCCACGGTGTGAGGGCCACCCATGTACATTTTACCACTTAATTTGGTCCTACCCGGATGTTCAGGCATTTTGGCCACGAGTCATTCAGTTCCTACATGACCAAATGGGTTCTCCCTTACAGCTAGACCCTAAAACGTGTCTCTTGGGTTTCTTGACAGATACACCGACTGATCAATCCCATACTGTATTTCTACACGAGACTCTGTTCAGTGCTAGAAAGCTAATTGCCAAGCTATGGTTGGGCTCTGTGCCTCTCACAGTCAGGGCATGGATTACCGAGGTGAATATACCATTACCCTTAAAAAAGGTAATCTATGCACACAGGGGATGCCCTAACAAGTACAACAAGATCTGGGATCGGTGGCTTAACAGTCCGGATACCTGCATAGATTCATTTCACCAAATCACAATGTGACGCTTGGCGTAGCTACAGTTACAGGATCACCTTGGGTTATAATCTGCAGTGTGATTGGGAGGGATGTTAGCTTAGATGGCGGGGGGGGGGGGGGGGTCTGGGTACATTGCTTGAGCACATATGGACTTGTATATGTATGGTGTGCAACCCCTGGGTGTGGTCGTATTCATATGCCCATCTGGTAGATGCACGGGGTGTATGAACGGGGGGCGGATAGGGTAAGCATGCACATTGTATGACAAACAGAAAATTTAAACAAATTGGGTATACTGTATGTTTTATTACGTGGTCTTCATCCTCTGTTTTGATGGCATATGCATATTGAACTTTGATTGCTCTGTTATTCTCATTACCAAAAAACTCGCTGTTTATAAAAAAAAAAAAGAGTACCATGATCGCTACCTGTCTCCACTAGTACAAACCAGCAATTTGTGGACTTCTAAAAACATACATCACTGGGGACACTTTGAGTTGCATGTGTTACTCTTGGATAGGCCATGCTTATCACTCCACATATACCTTCTATCCCCGTGGTGTGAGTGCATTGATCCATAAGTTCCTGGACTTTCACAATTTTAGCTAAGTGATTGTTAATGATGGAAGATTTATATTAGTATATTCAAGGGTATATATTGTTAAATATATTTTTTCTATAATATACTGTATAATCCACCTAATTTTTCAGAGAACATTTTGAAGATTCTACTATCATACTTGTTGGACAAACCAGATGTTCTTTTTAAATTCTCTGAGACTTTAACTGAGAATAATCCTATTGCTAAAACTGGGTATGGAGCCCACAGAACCCAGTTCATTCATGTTACAGAATGGTGTAAAACTATTACCTAAGATCTTGGCTTTCAGATTGAAGAAGGTTACTACTTCTATAGTACACTCTGATCAGGGATTTTTTTTGCCTCAAAAATCAACTGCTATTAATCTTCAAAATCTATTTGCCAACATACAAACCCCAGCTTTCACTTTAGAAAAGTGGACCATGCTCTCTCTCTCGCTATACCACAAAGGACTTTGATAGCATTAATTGGCAGTGTCATTGAGCAGTGCTAGCTAAATTTGGGTTCAGGAAGTTATTAAACTAATGGGTGAACCTGTTATACCAAAACTTAAAGGAAGCTAATAGGAGGGCTGGAAAGTTTTCCTCTACCTTTGAATGAGGAAGGGGAAACAAGGCAGGGATTCAGACTGTATTTGTCCTAGTCATTGAGCCACTGCCTTGATCAGATCAAGCTCAGATATAGTAGGTTTTAAATGCACTGATGTCCAGGAGAAATCTATGTTATATATTGGAGATGTGAAAGAGCCCTTGTAGGTCTTGAACATGAAGATACAGTAATGCCCCGTACACACGATCGCACATTCCAACAACAAAATCCGTGGGATTTTTTCCGGCGGATGTTGGCTCATACTTGTCTTGCATACACACGGTCACACAATTGGTGTCGGAAATTCTGAACTTCAAGAACGCGGTGACGTACGATGAGCCAAAAATATTGAAGTTCAATAGCCATTGCAGCTCTTCTGCTTGATTCCGAGCATACATGGAACTTTGTGCGTCGGAATTGTGTACACACGATCAGAATTTCCAACAATGGATTTTGTTATCAGAAAATTTGAGATCCAGATCTCAAATTTTGTGTATCAGAAATTCTGATGGAAAATGTCCGATGGCGCCTACACATGGTCGGAATTTCCGACAAAAAGATCCAATCGAACATTTTCTATTGGAAAAATCAGACTGTGTATACGCGGCATTAGTCATCAATAAATAATCAATATTTAGCTTTTGATTAGTATGAGATCTTCAAAAAACTCATATGCTGCTAGGTCTTCTCATGTTTAATTTTATTTAGTGCAAGCTTTTGTGACTTGATTTATTTTGTACTATTAACTGTTTACAATGGAATACTCATACACATTATACTATCATCAATCATTGTTTTGTATATTCACATTTCAATCAGTTCTTTGTGCTTTTCGGCCTGAGCATGTGGCAGTTTAATTACCCTCTTGAATTTGTGAAACACATCTTTGTCAAATCTGCTTAATACTGAAGAGAGAGCCGTCTTTTAACACTAATTAAAGTAGGATGATAGCAATTTTGCACAGTCTTATTGGATCCCATCTGCCTTTTCTTGGTATGCTTATTTGGATAATCATGTAGCAAATATCCTTTTTCCATCCAGGTTCATTTAGTGTGATATTCCATGATTCCAGAATTTAGCTACCATTTTTGTGGTATCTGAGTGCAAATAAATACATTTCAAGAAAATGTGTACTGAGAGAAATATGGGATCTACAATTGCTGATCTCCTTCTGAAAATTATACCCGTAAATTTTTTTATCAATACTTTCTGAGCAACTGATCAAAAACAAACATGCAGATCAGGAATATTAAGACCTGCTAATCTGACCTCCTAATCTGCACAGTTGTTCTGAGTCAGTGATTCAGAAACGATTACAGTCATTAGAACAGAATGACAGCAAAAAAACTGATATTTTCAGATGTCATAAGAAGAATAAATACTTGCATCCTAGGTACAGGTTTCTTTTAAAGGTCTTCACTGAGCTGAAGTTGCAGTTTAACTCTTCTGTGTCTCAAGATATGAAAGTCCTGTTTATCTATCTATCTATCTATCTATCTATCTATCTATCTATCTATCTATCTATCTATCTATCTATCTATCGATCACCTACCTTTACTAGGCATTAGCAAAACGTGTTACTATACATGGTTCCACTTTTATCAGTGCAGGCAAAATGCATGGGCATGAGAAATATTGTGGCTGTGTCTTCTGTACATAACAGCCAAGTCTGTTGTTTACAAAATGCTAAAAACAATAAGGTCCAATACACAGCCAATTATCTGCCACCAGACTGCACTTTACATTAGCTTTAGGATACAGTTTAAAGTGCAATACTACGTTGTCATGGTTATGCAGTGATCTTCCTGTTTGCTTACCTCCCCTCATGTGTTCAGACTAAGAGGCCAGCCACTTCCACCTGGTGGTTTTTTATAACCTCTCCTCTAAGCATGGCTCCACCCCAGGCCCTATCAGGGAACCTTATATTAACCTGTGCACTGCAAGCCAACAGTGCTGATCAACCATTGTGTATTCCTTTGTGTGTTTAGCTTCCTGTTACCTGCCATGTGCTCTTCTGTTGTTCCGTTACCAACTTTGGCGTGTCTTTGACTATCCCTGTTTGCCTGTGATCCTGACCTTTTGGCGTGTCCCTGACTATTCCTGTCTGCCTGTGGCCCCGACCTTGGCTTTTGTCCCTCACCATCCCTATCCTCCTGTTGCCTACTGTGGGTGTGAGCTGGGGGACCTTGGGGGTTGCGACCTGGAGCCAGTTGCAGCCAAGTCCATCCTCACCACTCAAGGCTCTGGTGAACACCTGTTGGCTCTTAGACTCCGCGCCCCAGGGAATCTTACGCTCTAACCCCAGTGGGACCTGTCTCCTATCCGCAGCAGTCAGCCGTAGGGTCCACAACCTTGCGGTGCACTCCTGTTCCCTACGGTGTGCATTTGTCACCTCGCCTCAAGGTGACCAGACATACGTACACACGATCAGACTATTCGGCGGACCATAGTCCGCCAGACAATCTGCCCTTGTGTGGGCTCCGGCTGACTTTTTTTCCCAAAATTCCAGCGGACTTAGAAAGAAGTTTTGACTCAAAAATTGTCCGCCTGCGGCGGCGAGATTGACACGTCGCTGGCCCCGTCACCTGGTATGGACTTAAAGGGAAAGCCCTAAGAGACCCCCCCGGTCCATATCAGACCTTTATCCGAGCACGCAACCCGGCCGGTCGGGAAAGGGGGTGGGGACGAGCGAGCGCCCCCCCCCCCCCGAGCCGTACCAGGCCGTGTGCCCTCAACATGGGGGAGTGCTTTGGGGAAGGGGGACCCTGCGGCCCCCCCACCCCAAAGCACCATGTCCCCATGTTGATGAGGACAAGGGCCTCTTTCCGACAACCCCTTATCTTGATGCATCAGGTTTAGTGGGTTATAAGATGCACTCAGAAACTATATTTAATAGAATGTGAGTGTACTATCCTTGAGTTCAGTGTAGCACTAACCTCCGAAGGAGCTGCTGGTTAGATTTGGGCTTACCATTACCTCCTGGTTTCCTCATTGTATGTCTAGGGGTTCCCATGGTAGATGACCCAGTAACTTGGAGACTGACAACAGATCCACTTGGATGGATTTTATTTGCAAAAACGTAGACGATGAAACAGTCTCTTGAATTGGGATCAGAGGATTGGAAAGGAAAGTTCAGGTACTCTTATGCCCCGTACACACGAGCGGACTTTTCGACATCCAAACTCCGACGGACTGAGTCCGGCGGACTATCCGCTCGTGTGTGGGCTGCAACGGACTTTAGCTTCGCAAAAGTCTGACGGACTTTAGAAATGAAGCATGCTTCAAATTTTCCCGACGGAACTCCGCCGGACCCGGTCCCCTTCGAAAAATTCGCTCGTGTGTGTGCTACTCCGACGGACTAAAACCGACGCTAGGGCAGCTATTGGCTACTGTCTATGAACTTCCTACGTCGAATCCAGTCGTACGTCATCACGTTCGACTCCGTCGGAGTTTGGTGTGATGGTGTGTGGTCAAGTCCGTTCGGTCGAAAAGTCCGCCAGAACTCCGGCGGAACTCCGCTAGAACTCCGTCGGAAGTCTGTCAGACTTAATCCCTCTCGTGTGTACGGGGCATTAGTGTCAAAGTCAAATTTGCTAAAGAACTTGCTTACTTTGACTGCATCCAGAGTATAGCTATTCGCAACTGGATGATCACTCAGGTTGTTCAGTCCTTCTCTTACAAGGCCTAGCAGCCAACAAGGTACTTACTTTAGAACAAGTCTCTGCCACAGACGTTGTTGTAGAATGTACAAGATAACATATGAGACAAGATACAAGACAATGTCTCTGCCACAGATGTTGTAGAACACGTAGGAAAACTAAGCTTGAAACACTTGTAGGATACCTGGATCTTTCAGCCAGCTTGGCGATACCCACAAGACCGGATCTTAAGTACCCTCTCCCAGAAATCACACAGCGAGAACACCACTCCCACTGGGCAGGCTCAGAGAGAGAGTAACTTAAGCACCCAACCAGACCATAGTTCCAATGCCTGCCAGAAGAGACAGTGCCCCCTGTGGCCAGGCTGAACATCTCACAGTCTATTAAAAAAAAATTTTTTTTTGAGAGAGAGGGAGTCTTAACAGGTTAAGGATACCACGTCCCCATATTAGTGAATACAACACAGAAAAAAAGGGGGGGCCAAAAGAGGGCTGGGGAATCACCAACCCCCGGGACTTTAACGGTATCAAATCACAAAATGTTTACAGAGAAAAAAATCTTGATGTATAAAATATTACAATTTTATTCATGCTATACACAATTATAATTTAGACATTCATAAAAACGATGATTTGACATCAATTTGCAAGAAGGAGCATATTGGTATTTAATCCCATTTTTCACCAAACAAGAGGAGTGAAGAAAAGGCAAGCTGCAATCATTCTCAACATGTTTCGCCCGGGATGGGCTTCTTCAGGAAAAACTGATTGAGCAGCCACAAAGCTAGGGTAATAAACAGTGAAAAAATTAATGTTACTATAAAGTGGTGCATAGAGTAACAACAGTCGATAAAATAAATAACAATGAATTAATATAGATAATCTTTACATAAATTGAGTTATTAAAACAGATACATAATATATTTTAAATAGTTGAACTATAGATTAATTACAGTAAATGCGTATCTCACCGGTATTGCCAATGCTCCAGAAAATTCAAAATCTTAGACGAAAATCATTTTAAGACATTGTTAGAAAATCTATAGTTATTTTAGCGAAAAAAACGCGCAGATCAGGAGAAGTTTGTCGCCTAATGGGAATCTGCAGAGAGAAATAAAACAATCAAAAGGTATCAAGGAAAATAAAGATCTGTTGGACCCTTTAACAAAAAGGAGCCAATTTTGAAGATTAGGATGGATATATCATAAATATGATAGTTGCCCTGATAATAATGTTGAATCAATGAAAATTGCTGAAAAAGGTTTTATAAACTTCCAAGATAGGTCAAAGTCAGAGTCCATATAGTGTGTTGGAAACAGACGTAATGATTAAAGCTAAAATAAAAGAAAAAAGTTGCTATTAAGAGAAGAGTCTAATGTACTAAAAAGGTAAGTATGCTATCACAGAGAAATCCACTGAAATGGGTTAATTCACAGAGCCATAACTAGAGATATACAAAGTGGCTAAAATGTTTAGTCAGCTTACCCATAATTAGCTGTCTGGTGTTAGCAAGTATGCATCCAGTTCCATCAATTGCCAAGAGGCAACTGATGGAAATTAGAGGTTTTATGCCTCTCCAGCTCGGCGGCGTCTGACGTCACCGCCGAGCTGCGGGCGGAAACAAAACAAGGGGAAGAGAGGGCTAGTTCCGGTGTTCTTACGATTGTAAAGAAGTGCGTATGCGCGGGCATCGCGTCGCGGCTCCACGCATAGAACGCATTGCGTGCCGAAGCTTCGGCGGCCATTCTGGAAACTCCAGGAAGGCAATAAGCTTGTGCGGTTACACAACAGTGTTCCGCACGGCGTAAGAAGCCAAAGCGGCCATTTACAGAGAGGTAAATGACCTACTCAAACAGGCAGATCAATGAGGAGCAAATGTGGCCAGTACAGAGGACGCATATCTCCATGACCTGTCTGAATCAAACAGATCAATGGAGAGCAATGCGGCCAACATAAAGAATGCATATCTCCAACAACATATTATGCATGTTACCTTCTATGCCTATTCACTGGGGTGCTGAGTAAATAAAGGCAAACAAAGCGATAAAACCGCTCGCAAGAAATAGTTTACATCTTGGCAAAAAAGCCAAAAGGTATCATTGTCACGTCAAAAATAATAATAGATGAAATATAGATCAAACAATATAATAGCGAGCAGAAATTATAAATCTGGAGTATAAACTGTGATAAAGACAAATGTTTATGAAAGGGGAATAATAAATAAATAAATGAAATAAGAGAAAACAGTAACAGCCCAGACAAAATCCCATTGATGTGGGGAACATAAAGGGTTGAGACGCCAAACAACTAAAAAGGCGCTTACAGCAGCGTGGCTACAGTAATAAGTGTTTGAAAAAAGCATATGCTAGAGCTAATAAACATGTTAGATCCTCTCTTTTACATGACAATAAACCCACTCAATTAAATGAAGGAGTGAGATTGATCACTCGCTATTGCGCTCAGCATTTCCAGATACGAGATATTTTAAGTAAACACTGGCATCTTCTACTGGGTGACCCTAAGATCTCAAAATTCTTAAGGGTTCACCCAGAAATAACCTTCAGGAAATCGCGATCAATCAAAGATACACTGGTCAGGAGCCATTATGTCCCTCCAACTTCTATACCTTCTAAATTGACCTTGGGGTCTAGGCCGTGCCATAAATGCAGTTTTTGTCGGCACATTTTTGCCTCGGACTCAATTCTGTTACCAAATGGTCGATTGTATAAACCCAAATTCTCTGTCACTTGTACATCGGTGGGCATCGTGTACATTATGATGTGTGAATGCGGTGCCTACTATGTAGGAAAGACAAAGAGGCCTTTCTTTCACCGCATCAGGGATCATGTCTCCCTGGTGCGGGGAAAGAAAATGGAGACCCCTATTTGTCGCCATATGGGCCTCTTTCATAACTTTGACGACACCAAAATGCATTTTTTTGCTTTGGAACACGTCAGTCCAGGTGACAGAGGGGGTAACTATAATCAGATTCTTCTGCAACGAGAGGCCCGCTGGATCTTTGACCTTAGGGCCACAGATGCACCGGGCCTCAATGAAGCCTTTAGTTTTAAACCCTTTTTATAGGGTTGTTTTTTTTTTGTTTTTTTTTTTTCTTCTTTTGTCTGTAAATCTCTCCGAATTTGTCAATGGCTCCAACTATCCAATGACTTTGAATACCCTTAAAACTATTTTATTAATTCAACCTGTAATTGGAGATTTGCCGCCTATGTTTTGAACTGGGTCTCTGTATGGGCGCCCCGGGGAACTAGAAATATTTCTGTTGTGACCTGTTAATCAATCAGCGTCTCAACCCTTTATGTTCCCCACATCAATGGGATTTTGTCTGGGCTGTTACTGTTTTCTCTTATTTCATTTATTTATTTATTATTCCCCTTTCATAAACATTCGTCTTTATCACAGTTTATACTCCAGATTTATAATTTCTGCTCACTATTATATTGTTTGATCTATATTTCATCTATTATTATTTTTGACGTGACAATGATACCTTTTGGCTTTTTTGCCAAGATGTAAACTATTTCTTGCGAGCGGTTTTATCGCTTTGTTTGCCTTTATTTACTCAGCACCCCAGTGAATAGGCATAGAAGATAACATGCATAATATGTTGTTGGAGATATGCATTCTTTATGTTGGCCGCATTGCTCTCCATTGATCTGTTTGATTCAGACAGGTCATGGAGATATGCGTCCTCTGTACTGGCCACATTTGCTCCTCATTGATCTGCCTGTTTGAGTAGGTCATTTACCTCTCTGTAAATGGCCGATTTGGCTTCTTACGCTGTGCGGAACACTGTTGTGTAACCGCACGAGCTTATTGCCTTCCTGGAGTTTCCAAAATGGCTGCCGAAGCGTCGGCACGCAATGCGTTCTATGCGCGGAGCCGCGACGCGATGCCCGCGCATGCGCACTTCTTTACAATCGTAAGAACACCGGAACTAGCCCTCTCTTCCCCTTGTTTTGTTCCCGCCCGCAGCTCGGCGGTGACGTCAGACGCCGCCGAGCTGGAGAGGCATAAAACCTCTCATTTCCATCAGTTGCCTCTTGGCAATTGATGGAACTGGATGCATACTTGCTAACACCAGACAGCTAATTATGGGTAAGCTGACTAAACATTTTAGCCACTTTGTATATCTCTAGTTATGGCTCTGTGAATTAACCCATTTCAGTGGATTTCACTTGATGCTTCTCTCTGTGATAGCATACTTACCTTTTTAGTACATTAGACTCTTCTCTTAATAGCAACTTTTTTCTTTTATTTTAGCTTTAATCATTACGTCTGTTTCCAACACACTATATGGACTCTGACTTTGACCTATCTTGGAAGTTTATAAAACCTCTTTCAGCAATTTTCATTGATTCAACATTATTATCAGGATAACTATCATATTTATGATATATCCATCCTAATCTTCAAAATTGGCTCCTTTTTGTTAAAGGGTCCAATGGATCTTTCTTTTCCTTGATACCTTTTGATTGATTTATTTCTCTCTGCAGATTCCCATTAGGCGACAAACTTCTCCTGATCTGCGTGTTTTTTTCGCTAAAATAACTATAGATTTTCTAACAATGTCTTAAAATGATTTTCGTCTAAGATTTTGAATTTTCTGGAGCATTGGCAATACCGGTGAGATACGCATTTACTGTAATTAATCTATAGTTCAACTATTTAAAATATATTATGTATCTGTTTTAATAACAATTTATGTAAAGATTATCTATATTAATTCATTGTTATTTATTTTATCGACTGTTGTTACTCTATGCACCAATTTAAAGTAACATTCATTTTTTCACTGTTTATTACCCTAGCTTTGTGGCTGCTCAATCAGTTTTTCCTGAAGAAGCCCATCCCGGGCGAAACATGTTGAGAATGATTGCAGCTTGCCTTTTCTTCACTCCTCTTGTTTGGTGAAAAATGGGATTAAATACCAATATGCTCCTTCTTGCAAATTGATGTCAAATCATTGTTTTTATGAATGTCTAAATTATAATTGTGTATAGCATGAATAAAATTGTAATATTTTATACATCAAGATTTTTTTCTCTGTAAACATTTTGTGATTTGATACCGTTAAAGTCCCCGGGGTTGGTGATTCCCCAGCCCTCTTTTGGCCCCCCCCCTTTTTTTCTGTGTTGTATCTCACAGTCTAGTCAGACTGATGCTGAAGTCTAGTTTAGACAATTGCGCCCAAACCAAACTGCAATTTAGGCAAACTTTAACTTTGAAAAAAACACATAGCACGTGTTCTTCAGGAGCCACCGCTACATCAGTATTTAATCTGATAGATAGTTCATGCACTGAACAGTATTTAAACCAGAAGCACAACTAGAACTTCAGGGCCCCAGTGTAAGAAACCATAAAGAGCCCCCCTGACCCCAAGCCAGGGTCCTTCCCAATGATCCCGGGGCCCTTTTTTTCCCATTGCTGGTCACATTATTACGGGCCTGTTCACATGTTCTGCAGCGGGCCCCTTTCCTGACATCTTGGAGCCCACCCATGGTGGTAGGATTGCCAGGGCCCAGTCATAAGTGCAACCTTTGCGACCCTGGTAGTTCCACCACTGGTGTCAGTAGTTTTTCATTTTTGTTATAGTTTTATTTTGATTTTTAGTTTGTTTTTTGTTTTTTTAGGAGTCCCATTTGGGAGTTTTGGTGAGATATCAGGGGTCTAAACAGTCCTCTGATGTTTCACCTTTGAGAAAGAAAAAGGAGATTGAGGACACAGCCCTCAATCTCCATCCCTGCTGCCTCAACTGCACAGAATGAATTGGCAGGAATAGCTCTGTACAGAGCTCCCTGTTCATTCACAAATCAAAGCATAGTTTACTATGCTTCAGTTATGAGTAGAAACGGGAGTGGTTGGTATTGGCAATTGCATATTTACCGCCCCCTTCCCCGCTCTCCATCCTGACACCTCTCCCTTAGCAGCAAGTCGGAGAGGGGGGAAGCCAGCAGCACTGACGGGGTGCCCAGGGCAGTAGGATACAAGTAACCTTGATAGGAGGGGCTACAGGGGTGGCATATAGAGGAACTGAGAAGTAGGCTTTCAATGGCTGCAGGAGGAAAATAGAGGGCACAAGTTACGCTGGCCACACTGCCCTTCCTATCCAGGTGTACAGGGGAGCTGCACATGCCTCATGGAGCATGGAGCCAAGATGCAATTGCAACCCCTATGGTTATGCCCTTGATTTAAACAAATACACCACAAGATATTCATTAAACCATTGATCTAATGTAAATGAGACAATGGATAAACAGAAAAAAATAATACATGAATACAAGGTTTAAATACAAGGTTTAAAGTGTAAAGTTCACCAGAGCCTTATATATGGAATTGCACAAAGCATTGGGGAGGGGGGGGGGGGGGTCTATCAGGCCACTATAACAGCTTCAGGGTGGGTCAGCCAGGTGTCCCACTGTAGGTAAAATTTAACATAAGAATGTTTTTAATATGCTCAAATTCTTTTATATTTGCACTGTACATTAACTCTCTGAAAGGTGAGGGGCATCTGTTTGTTCCCACTTGTTTGTAATCCTTAACCTAGCTGTTCGTTAGCCATTAGTGTAGAGGTTATTTAAATACTGAATTCCAGAAGCTCTTCAGACTCCTACAGCTTCAAAGCATATGAAGCAAATTCCCCACTTGAACGAAGAGCTATAAAAAGTGGCTATTGCTTTCTGTCCCTCTTCAGGTGAGTATATTGTATATGTCTGATATCCATTTCCCATTTATATATTTTGGCTTTTTTAAGAAACACTGTCTTGCTATTATAATACTTATAATAAATGAGCCATGTATATGCCATATCTATATATAAATCTACACACAGAAATATGGGGAGCACACTATATAAAAAATTGCATGAAATTTTATTGCATAGATAATTGGTTAAAAACACATAAGGCACCTGTTATTGGCCCTACAATCAAGAGAGACAGACTAGAAATCCTTTGGAGAGCAAATATTTGCTTTGCTGTAAAACATTTAAATTTGATGCCGATGTCAAACAGTTTGGTCTTTGGGTGTTGTTGGTGCCGTCGCCCTGTAACCTTCTAGAGGTACTCTTGATGAAAGCAATGACTGGTCTTGCTGTTAAAAATTGAGATTTGACGTCCCTGTCATACAGTTGTGGAATAATTGGTCTTTGGGTATTGTTGTTGCCTTCACCCCGTAATCTTCTAGAGGTACTCTTGATGAAAGCAAGAATTGACCTTGCTGTAAAAAAATTTAATTTGATGCCCCTGTCACACAGTTGTGGAAAAATGGTCTTTGGGTGTTGTTGGTGCTTTCACTCAATAACCTTCTAGAGGTACTCTTTATGAAAGCAAAAACTGGCTATGCTGTAAAAAAAAATTAATTTGAAGCCCCTGTCAAACAGTTGTGGAAAAAATGGTCCTTGGGTGTTGTTGGTGCCATCGCCCTGTAACCTTCTAGAGGTACTCTTGATGAAAGCAAGAATTGGCCTTGCTGTAAAAAATTCTAATTTGAAGCCCCTGCCAAACAGGTGTGGAAAAAATTGGTCTTTGGTTGTGTTGTTGGTGCCTTAACCCTGTAACCTTCTAGAGGTACTCTTGATGAAAGTAAAAATAAGCCTTTTTGTAAAAGATGAAATTTGATGACCCTGTCACACAGCAGTGGAAAAAATTGCCTTAGGGTGTTGTTGGTGCCTTCACCCAGTAACCTTCTAGAGGTACTCTTGATGAAAGCAAGAATTGGGTTTTCTGTAGAAAATTGATATTTGATGATTCTGTCAAACAATTGCAAAAAATTGGTCTTTGGGTGTTGTTGATGGCTTCACCCCTTAAACTTCTAGAGGTACTCTTGAAGAAAGCAAGAATTGTTTTTTTTTTTATAAAATTTAAATTTGATGCTCCTGTCAAACAATTGCAAAAAATTGGTCTTTGGGTGTTGTTGATGCCTTCATCCCTTAACCTTCTAGAGGTACTCTTAATGAAAACAAGAATTGGCCTTGCTGTAAAAAAATTAAATTATGGAAAAATTGTTCTTATAGGGGTGTTGTTGCTGCCTTCACCCCCTAACCTTCTCGAGGTTCTCTTGATGGAAGTAATAATTGGCCTTCCTTTAAAAAATAGAAATGTGAAGCCCCTGTCAAACAGATGCAGAGAAATTGGTCTTTGGGTGTTGTTGGTACGTTCACCCTGTAACCTTCTAGAGGTACTCTTGGTGAATGCAAAAATTGACCTTGCTGTAAAAAAATTAAGTTTGAAGCCCCTGTCACACAGTTTTGGAAAATGTGTCCTTAGGTGTTGTTGGTGCCTTCACCCCGTAACCTTCTAGAGGAACTCTTGATGAAAACAAGAATTGGCCTTCCTGTAAGAAATTTAAATTTAAAGCCCCTGTCAAACAATTGCAAAAAAATGGTCTTTGGGTATTGTTGAAGCCTTCCCCCCTTAACCTTCTAGAGGTACTCTTAATGAAAGCAAGAATTGGCCTTGCTGTAAACAATTGAAAATTGATTCCACTGTCACACAGTTGTGGAAAATTTGTTCTTATAGGGGTGTTGTTGGTGTCTTCACCCCATAAACTTCTAGAGGTATTCTTGATGAAAGCAAGAATTGGCCTTGCTGTAAAAAAATATAATTTGAAGCCCCTGCCAAACAGGTGTGGAAAAAATTGGTCTTTGGTTGTGTTGTTGGTGCCTTAACGCTTTTTGTAAAAGATAAAATTTGATGACCCTGTCACACAGCTGTGGAAAAATTTGCCTTAGGGTGTTGTTGGTGCCTTAACCTGTAACTTTCTAGAGATACTCTTGATGAAAGCAAGAATTGGGGTTTCAGTAGAAAATTGAAATTTGATGCCCCTGTCAAACAATTTAAAAAAAATGGTCTATGGGTGTTGTTGATGCCTTCCCCTTAACCTGCTAGAGGTACTTTTAATGAAAGCAAGAATTGGCCTGGCTGTAAAAAAATTAAAATTGATGCCACTGTAACACAGTTGTGGAAAAATTGGTCTTTGGGAGTTGTTGGTGCCTTCACTCAGTAACTTTATAGAAGTACTTTTGATGAAAGCAATAATTGGCCTTGCTGTAAAAAAAAATGAAATTTGACACCCCTGTCACACAGTTGTAGAAAAATTAGTTTTAGGGTTTTGTTGGTGCCTTAAGGCTCGGTTCACACAGGGGCGACTTGTCCAGGCGACTTAGCTGCCTGACAAGTCGCGCTCCGTTCTGTACCATGGAACCGTTCTAATAGGAGCGACTCAAGTCGCTCTGACTTAGAAAAAAGGTTCCTGTACTATTTTTGGGGCAACTTCAGGTGACTTGCATTGACTTCTATACAGAAGTCGTTTTGCAAGTCGCCGCTGAAGTCGTGTGCAGGTCGCGCCTGTGAGTCGCGCTGCAAGTCGTGCCGCCCCTGTGTGACCCGAGCCTAACCGCTTAACCTTCTAGAGGTACTCTTGATGAAATCAAGAATTGGCCGTGCTGTAAACATTTTACATTCAAAGCCCCTGTCAAACAGGTGTGGAGAAATTTGTCTTTGTTGTTGGTGCATTCCCCCCATAACCTTCTAGAGGTAATCTTGATGAAAGCAAGAATTGGCCTTGTAAAAAAATTCTAATTTGAAGCCCCTGCCAAACAGGTGTGGAAAAATTGGTCTTTGGTTGTGTTATTGGTGCCTTCACCCTGTAACCTTCTAGAGGTACTCTTGATGAAAGTAAAAATAAGCCTTTTTGTAAAAAAGGAAATTTGACGCCCCTGTCACACAGCTGTGGAAAAAACTGTCTTAGGGTGTTGTTGGTGCCTTCACCCGGTAACCTTCTATAGGTACTCTTGATGAAAGCAAGAATTGGGTTTTCTGTAACAAAATTAAATTTGATGATTCTGTCAAACAATTGCAAAAAATTGGTCTTTGGGTATCGTTGATGCCTTCACCCCTTAACCTTCTAGAGGTACTCTTAATGAAAGCAAGAATTGGCCTTGCTGTAAAAAAATCTAATTTGAAGCCCCTGCCAAACAGGTGTGGAAAAAATTGGTCTTTGGTTGTGTTGTTGGTGCCTTAACGCTTTTTGTAAAAGATAAAATTTGATGACCCTGTCACACAGCTGTGGAAAAATTTGCCTTAGGGTGTTGTTGGTGCCTTAACCTGTAACTTTCTAGAGATACTCTTGATGAAAGCAAGAATTGGTGTTTCAGCAGAAAATTGAAATTTGATGCCCCTGTCAAACAATTTAAAAAAAATGGTCTATGGGTGTTGTTGATGCCTTCCCCTTAACCTGCTAGAGGTACTTTTAATGAAAGCAAGAATTGGCCTGGCTGTAAAAAAATTAAAATTGATGCCACTGTAACACAGTTGTGGAAAAATTGGTCTTTGGGAGTTGTTGGTGCCTTTACTCAGTAACTTTATAGAAGTACTTTTGATGAAAGCAATAATTGGCCTTGCTGTAAAAAAAAAATGAAATTTGACACCCCTGTCACACAGTTGTAGAAAAATTTGTTTTAGGGTTTTGTTGGTGCCTTAAGGCTCGGTTCACACAGGGGCGACTTGTCCAGGCGACTTAGCCGCCTGACAAGTCGCGCTCCGTTCTATACTATGGAACCGTTCTAATAGGAGCGACTCAAGTCGCTCTGACTTAGAAAAAAGGTTCCTGTACTATTTTTGGGGCAACTTCAGGTGACTTGCATTGACTTCTATACAGAAGTCGTTTTGCAAGTCGCCGCTGAAGTCGTGTGCAGGTCGCGTCTGTAAGTCGTGCTGCAAGTCGTGCCGCCCCTGTGTGACCCGAGCCTAACCGCTTAACCTTCTAGAGGTACTCTTGATGAAATCAAGAATTGGCCGTGCTGTAAACATTTTAAATTCAAAGCCCCTGTCAAACAGGTGTGGAGAAATTTGTCTTTGTTGTTGGTGCATTCCCCCCATAACCTTCTAGAGGTAATCTTGATGAAAGCAAGAATTGGCCTTGTAAAAAAATTCAAATTTGAAGCCCCTGCCAAACAGGTGTGGAAAAATTGGTCTTTGGTTGTGTTATTGGTGCCTTAACCCTGTAACCTTCTAGAGGTACTCTTGATGAAAGTAAAAATAAGCCTTTTTGTAAAAAAGGAAATTTGACGCCCCTGTCACACAGCTGTGGAAAAAACTGTCTTAGGGTGTTGTTGGTGCCTTCACCCGGTAACCTTCTATAGGTACTCTTGATGAAAGCAAGAATTGGGTTTTCTGTAACAAAATTAAATTTGATGATTCTGTCAAACAATTGCAAAAAATTGGTCTTTGGGTATCGTTGATGCCTTCACCCCTTAACCTTCTAGAGGTACTCTTAATGAAAGCAAGAATTGGCCTTGCTGTAAAAAGTTGAAAATTGATGCCACTGTTACACAGTTGTGGAAACATTGTTCTTATAGGGGTGTTGTTGGTGTCTTCACCTCATAAACTTCTCGAGGTACTCTTGATGAAAGCAAGAATTGGCCTTGCTGTAAAAAATTCTAATTTGAAGCCCCTGCCAAACAGGTGTGGAAAAAATTGGTCTTTGGTTGTGTTGTTGGTGCCTTAACCCTGTAACCTCCTAGAGGTACTCTTGATGAAAGTAAAAATTGGAAAAAATTGCCTTAGGGTGTTGTTGGTGCCTTCACCCAGTAACCTTCTAGAGGTACTCTTGATGAAAGCAAGAATATTGTTTTCTGTAAAAAATTGTAATTTTATGCCCCTGTCAAACAATTGCAAAAAATTGGTCTTTGGGTGTTGTTGATGGCTTCACCCCTTAACCTTCTAGAAGTACTTTTAATGAGAGGAAGAATTTTCCTTGCTGTAAAAAATTGAAAATTGATGCCACTGTCACACAGTTGTGGAAAAATTGTTCTTATAGGGGTGTTGTCGGTGTCTTCACTCCATAACTTTCTCAAGGTACTCTTGATGGAAGAAATTGGCCTTCCTGTAAAAAATGTAAATTTGAAGCCCCTGTCAAACAGCTGTGGAAAAATTGGTCTTTGGTTTTGTTGTTGGTGCCTTAACCCTGTAACCTTCTAGAGGTACTCTTGATGAAAGCAAGAATTGGCCTTGCTGTAAAAAAATTAAAATTGATGCCACTGTCACTCAGTTGTGGAAAAAATGTTCTTATAGGGGTGTTGTTGGTGTCTTCACTCCATAACCTTCTCAAGGTACTCTTGATGTGATGGAAGCAAGAATTGGCCTTCTTGTAAAAAGATTTAATGTAAAGCCCCTGTCAAACAGGTGTGGAGAAATTTGTCTTTGGGTGTTGTTGGTGCCTTCACCCTGTAACTTTCTAGAGGTAGTCTTGATGAAAGCAAGAATTGGCCTTGCTGTAAAAAATTCTAATTTGAAGCCCCTGCCAAACAGGTGCAGAAAAATTGCCCTTTAGGTGTTGTTGGTGCGTTCACCCTGTAACCTTCTGGATGTACTCTTGATGAGAGTAAAAATTTGCCTTCTTGTAAAAAATTAAATTTGATGCCGCTGGAAAAATTGGTCCTTGGGTGTTGCCGGTGCCTTCACCCCATAACATTCTAGAATACCCCTGATGAAAATAATAACTGGCCTTGCTGTAAAAAAAAATGAAATTTGACACTTCTGTCAATCAGTTGTGGAAAATTGGTCTTTGGGTGTTGTTGGTACCTTCACCCCGAAACATTCTAGAGGTATTCTTGATGAAAGCAAGAATTGGTTTTGCTATAAAAAATATAAATTTGAAGCCCCTGTCAAACAGGTGCAGAGAAATTTGTCTTTGGGTGTTGTTGGTGCCTTCATCCCATAACCTTCTAGAGGTTCTCTTGACGAAAGCAAGAATTGGCCTTGCTGTAAAACATTCTAATTTGAAGCCCCTGCCAAACAGGTGTGGAAAAATTGGTCTGTGGTTGTGTTGTTGGTGCCTTAACCATGTAACCTTCTAGAGGTACTCTTTTTTTTCACAATATTTTTATTGAAAAGATTTTTGGTTAACAGAACAAAAGTAATACATACATCAGAGAATAAAGGAGAAACATATAGCATGTAGCAATCGGTTGTAGTATTAGACAAGTAACTCCACATCAATGTTATTAACAATAGCATTAGGATAGTATAGAACATTATCTAATGTTGATAGATTACAACAAAATATACTCAGGACCGTAGAGATTCCGACATATGTAGTGAAGGAGAGAGGGAGAGCAGAAAAAGGGGAAGCAGAAAGAGGAGAAGAAGGTTAAGCAAAAGAGGATGGAGAAGAGTGGAAGAGAGTTGTGTGGGTAAGTATCAGAAAGGTATCGGGGGGCCCATTTTCAAAATAGACATTTCATCAAAGGGGATAGTTATTAAATTATAAAATATAATCTCCAAGTTAGTGATAGATGGAACTTAGGCAGGAAACTGATCTAGCCAAACCTTCCAGAGCTGGATGGCCTTTCCCTCCGATCCCCGCTTCCGGGCGAGGAGGATTTCATATGTGGAAGTAGTTTGAAGGATACGGTATAAATCAGATATATTTGGCGCTACGGCATTTTTCCATTGTTTGGTTATAAGTGATTTAGCAGCAAGGAGTATATGGATAACCATGGTGCGGAGATCGGGAGGGAAAAGCTCTATACCTAAGTTTAGAAGAGCAAGACTTATATTAGGGGGGGTGAGCATTCCAGTGGTTGAGGAGATCAGACGAAACACTGAGTTCCAGTAACTGCTCAAGTTTTTACAAGACCATAGGATGTGCTTAAGATATCTCGCCACAACCTCTCCAACAATGTTGTGAGTGATCGCCGGAAAACTTGCTCAAGCGATAAGGTGTCAGATACCATCTCAGGGTAATCTTCTGGTGGAGTTCCCAGTGGTTGATACATCTAGTGGCCTTATATAGGGTTCTGAATGCTACCTGCCACTGTTGAATGGTATAAGTGGTTGCCAAGTCCCTTTCCCACTTTATATGAGATGTGGTTTTAACAAATATTGTTTTTTGTTGAAAGAGCAGATAAAATATAGATATTCCCTTCTTTTGAGTTTGTGTGGATGTGAGGTAATTCCACGCTGATTCGTGGAGATATAACTTGTGGGATGAAAGTGACTTAAAAAAGTGGGAGATTTGACTATAAGGATAGTTATCCTGAACTTGGAACTCATATTGTTGGACAAGAACATCAAAGGATTTTAAAGAGTTATCATGGAAAAGGTCAGCAATCGTCTCAATTCCCTTATCCCGCCATCTTTTAGTGGGAATGTTGGGAATAATGTCTGCTAGTGTATCTATGGGGACGGGGATATTAATTAAGTTTTCGCCAGGTGACGGGGCTGCACAGAGAGCCCGCCAAGCCAGCAGAGAGGCTTGTATGGTCAGAGGGAGCTGCTTGAGTGGAAACGGTTTCCACCTGTCTATTAAAAGCATAGCTGACAGCGTACTAGTAGGGCATATCGCTTGCTCGATAGATCCCCAGGGCGAGGATTTCGTATCTCGAAACCAGTGTCGAAGTTGGACAAGAAGCGAAGCCCTATAGTAATCTATGAGTATGGGATATCCTACCCCACCAGCATTCCTATGTTTCAATAAGTAAGTTTTGGAGCATCTGGGTCTTTTGGATTGCCAGACATATTTAGTAATTATGGCATCTAGTTTTTTGAAATGTGCAGGGGAGAGAGGAACAGGTAGTGTACGAAAAATATATAGGATCTGTGGTAAGAGGAGCATTTTGAATGAAGCCAGTCTCCCCGACCAAGAGAGTTCTACTTTGGATAATCGGGCAGTCTCTGTAGTCAAATGGTCGGAGAGCTGGCGGTAATTAATGTCAGCTAGCTCAGTTGGGTCAGCAACTATCCGGAGACCCAAATAAGTTATGCCCACTTCACTCCAGGTGTAAGAAAACAAGGCTTGTAAGGTATTTCTAAGATTGGTAGGGGCATTGATTGGTAAAATTAAGGATTTGGAAAAATTTATTTTATAATATGAAATTTGGCTAAAATTTTGTAGAATAGAATGAGCAGGGGGCATTTAAAAATAAGATGACATCGTCTGCAAACAGGTTGATCTTATGGGAGGTGTTTTGGAAAGCAAAGCCAATTATGTCCGGGTGAGTTCTGATTTTTTCCGCAAGGGGTTCAATAAGTAAATTAAAGATGGAAGGAGAGAGGGGGCACCCCTGCCTCGTGCCATTCGTAATTTTAAAAATCTGAGATAATGTACTTGACGTGTAAACCTGCGCGGATGGAGATGAGTAGAGGGCAAGAATAGCAGATAGTATGGGCCCAGTGAACCCAAACTTTTTAAGAACCTGAACCATATACCCCCAGTGTATCCTGCCGAACGCCTTCTCCGCATCCAAAGAAAGAAGCAGAGAAGGCGTCCGACAGGACTTCGCGTGATGGAGCAGGTCGACAACCCGTCGGGTTGCATCCGAGGGCTGTCTCCCAGTCGTGAATCCGGACTGGTCAGGGTTGATCAGGGAAGGCAGGGTGTCTAAAAGTCTTAAGGCTAGTATTTTTGCATACAGTTTGACATCAGTATTTAGGAGAGATATAGGGCGGAAATTTGACGGGGCATCAGGAGTTTTACCAGGCTTGGGAATAGTAACTACATAGGCTCTAAGCATTTCTGGGGGGAAAGAGGCATTTAAAATTGCTTTAGAAAAGACGTCTTGTAATGTCGGGGATAACACCGTTTTAAATACTTTATAATAATCATTTGGAAGGCCGTCAGGACCGGGAGACTTGCCCAGGGGTAAGGTATGTATGGCTTTTTGTATTTCTTTCACAGATATAGGGGCGTTGAGGGAGGTTAACTGCGAGTGAGACAAGGTTGGGAGATTAAGGGACTGCAAGAAAGACTGGATATCATCTTCTAAGGGTTGGACTGTGTCAGGGTCTTTATCTATGTTATAGAGAGAGGAGTAGTAGTCGGCAAAAGCGTCCGCTATGCCCCTAGGATCTGAGATTTTAGCACCATCAGAAGCTCGCCTAATAAAGGGGATTCTGTTACGGGTTTTGTGGTCTTTTAATTTGTTAGCGAGAAGTTTCCCAGCCCTATTACCATGAGCATAGTGGTTAATTTGCAAAGCCTTAATATATTTATCATGAGAGTCCAAAAGCAAACCCCTCAGCTCGTAACGAAGGGCTGTCAACTTGTCTGCCAAGGGAGCCCCAGGAGTGACCTTATTTTGGGCCTCAATGGTTTTAATTTCTTGAAGCAGAGAATCTAATTTGCTCGATCTCTGTTTCTTAAGCCTGGAGCTGAGTTGTAGCAAAATACCCCTCATATACGCCTTGTGGGCGCACCATAGGGTCATAGGGTCGGAGACAGAGTTTTTGTTGATATCAAAAAATTCTTGTAGTGTTTTTGTTAAGGAGGTCACATAACCGGGTATCCGAAGCAGACTCGAGTCAGCCCTCCATACAAAATCTCCCGAAGGGACATCCCTCTCCGCCACCACCACCGATACTGGCGCATGATCTGACCAAGTTATGTCATGGATAGCGAAGGAGGATGTTGCCCGCAATATACCTCTATCCCCAACAATCATATCTATACGGGAATAAGTATTATGCCTGGCTGAGTGAAATGAAAAATCCTTTTCACCAGGATGCCGACATCTCCAGATGTCATACAGTTCTGCGGAGTGCAAAGTGGATTGGAGTGTGGGTAAAAGCCTCTTGGACTTAGACGTAGTGTCAATATTGTAGTCCATAGTGATGTTGAAATCGCCACCAATAAGTAAAGCACCCTGTTTAACTTCATCAATTTTTTTCAGTAGCCTTTTCAGAAATCTCAGCTGATGAGAGTTTGGAGCGTAGAGGCTAACTACCGTATAGAGTTTGTTGTTGATTTCTCCAATAACAATGACATAGCGACCTCCGGGATTGGTAGTAAAAGACTTGAGAGTGAAGGTTACAGAAGCACTGATGAGAATAGCAACTCCTTTATGTTTACGTGACACCGAGGCTTGGAAAATATGTGGGAATTTTTTATGATGGAGTCTATGTTGGTCCTGTAGTGTGAGATGCGACTCTTGTATGCAAAGGACATCGGCCTTCAGCTTGCCGGCCTCCTTCCAGAGGGCAGCTCTTTTAGCCGGGTGGTTAAGCCCATGTGTATTAAAAGAAACAAACTTTACCATTGGCAATCATTATAGGGAAGAGAGTGTAGTAAGCATACCCAAGCGGTCTTGGTCAGATAGAGGTCCTCGAGTATCCTGTTGTGGAAACGATCTTCAGCAGTGAGACTGGGAATCTGAGAAATTAAACGAGTCCATCCTGTGAAGAAGTGAGGGGGGAATAGAACAGAAGGGAGAGAGAAAAAAAGATAAAAAACAGCAAGCAGGGGAAAGCAAAACCAACATGGTTGCACGTGGAGAAAGAGAAACAGTAAAAAAAATAAACTCGGAGCTTTATCTTGCTCCGGATTAAGAAAGGGGCCCTTTCCAGGAGCCCGTGGCAGAATTTCTGCACTAAATGTCATGGGGTGTAGAAAACACTCGGTGGCATACGTGCTAGAGGAGCCGGGTATTGTCGAATAGGTTGGTAGTGTGTGACGGAGAGATCAAGTGCGTCTCCTGGAGGAGGCATTTTTGTGTTTCCTGGATACAACCTGCCAGGTGTCGCTGACATCCATTGAAGCTGGTGGAGAAGTGTGAGATTCTGATTGAGCTGGAAGGATGTCCCATGCTCTAAGCAGCTTCAGTCCTTCCTCCAGGGAATTGACCACAGACACCTGCTCATCTTTAGTGATATGTAACTTAGCCGGATATCCCCAGCGGTATAATATGGAGTGGTTACGCAGAGCTTTAGTAATGGTTAACAGGGCTTTACGTTTCTGCATGGTGTACTGGGACAAGTCCGCAAAAAGCTGAATATGTGCATAGCATTCAGGTGGTTGTTTGTTTTTGCGATGAGCAGACATGAAATTTTCTTTAATGTGGTAAAAATGTACCCGCATAAGGACATCCCTAGGGATGTTGTCTGGTAGATGGGACGGTTTGGGGAGTCGATGGATCCTGTCAATCACTAAATCAGAGTCAGTAGCGTCCGGCAGAAAGGATCTCATCATAGTTTGAGCATATTGCAATAGTTGGCCCGGGGTGATCACTTCGGGGATCCCCCTGATTTTGAGGTTGTTGCGGCGGGATCTATCTTCAAGGTCAGCGACCTTTGACCTAAGCCAGGACACCTCGTCAGCCTGCTCATTATGGGCATCAACTAATGAGTTATAAGAGGTGGCATAATTGCCCATTTTTTCCTCCACATGAGATACTCTGTCTCCCAGCTCCCCCATGTCTGCCTTAAAACTCCGCATGCAGTCCATTAGGTCCGCGTGGAGGGAGCTGCGAAGGGACACTAGCATGTCTTTCAACGTGGTGTCAGACACCGGCTGGTTGGTGGTGGGGAACGAATGGAGCGTTTCAGCTAGTTCCCTAGTATCATCCAAGCCCTCGTGGTCCCCGCTCACCTTGTCGGCGGTCACGTCCACCGTCAGACGGGGTTTAGATTTCGCCGGGCTCCGGGACAGCGGAGAGGAGACATCCGGAGGGTCTCTGGACACGCTGGGGCTGTGCTTCGGGCTCGGAGAGGATGTCGCAGACTCGCTGGAGGTAGGCGGCGAGGCGTCTCCGGCGCCATCTTGGAGTAGGCCGCGGTCTTTCTGCGGGAAGAAGTGTTGAAGTTTATGGAGCTGTGAGACTCCTTTCCTCTTTTTGGCCATGCCGAGGGAATGAAGGATAGTTCCCACGCAGGTAGTGGTTAGATAGAGTTAAAGTCCTCTCCGTTAAGCGTCGTTCCCCGGTCTCCAGCACGGAGCTATCTGCTCACACGTCCATGCAGTAGCTCGGTAGCCATGCCCCCCCTTCTAGAGGTACTCTTGATGAAACAAGAATAGGCCTTGCTGTTAAAAAATTTAAATTTGACACCCCTGTCACACAGTTGTGGAGAAATTGTTCTTTGGGTGTTGTTGGTACCTTCACCCCGTAAAACAAAATTGATCCTTGGGTGTTACTTGTGCCCATGAAACCTATGGCAAAAATGACTTTCAGATAAAATCAACACCCAAAAAGCTATGCAGCCTAGAAGGTCTTGCAAATATTCCAGATCCCAATAACCCTTAATCAGCGACATTGGGATTAGGGGCTTGATAGCTGCTGTTAACCCAGGACAGAGTAATTTTTACAAATGTCAGCCAGTCAACAGAGTCTATGGACAGATGCGCTCTTTTTTCTGTCACAAAACCTCCGGCAGCACTGAATGCTTGTTCAGAAAGCATGCTGGATGCAGGGCAGTCCAGCAGCTCTGTTGCATTTTGGTCAAGTTCTAGCCAATGTTCTATTCTAGTGACCCAGAAACCCAGTGGGTTGTCTATTAGAAAGCTCTCCATATCTGTTTTGGCCCCTAGATAATCTTACACCATTGTAATGTGATGGGATGTTGAAGTTGACAATCCTGGGCATCCAGGACCTCTTCTCCACAGCTCTTCCTTTGAGGCCTCAAAAATAGCTTTTTCATGAAACTGTAAACTTCCAGTCTCTAAAGGCATTATATAAACTCCTCTTTACAGTGTCCTCAAGATATTTCATCCTCTGCTCCCTCTGTGAGCACAGGATGAGTTCCGAGACTTTTCCCTAGTAACGGTGGTCAAGAAGGGTTGCCAACCAATAATGATCCTAATCCTTAATGCCACAAATTCTCTGGTCCTTTTGCAGGCTTTACAGAATAAGGGAGCCCATGCACCACAAGTTTACAGAGGCATGAGAAGCAGAGTCTTCGGTGTCACTGAGGATTACAGTATCTAGAACTGCCTTCTTCTAGCCACTTACTACTCCCAAGGTTTCTTAGGACTAAAAACCATCCTAAGGCTTGACGTATGTCTAAGGCCGCGTACACACGGGCGGACTGTTCGCCCAACCTTGTCCGCTGAACAGTGTTTGGGCGGACAGTCCGCTCGTGTGTGGGCTTTCAGCGGACAGTTTCAGCGGACAGTTGGACGGACAAGGTCTTTCGGAAATTCCGAAAAACTGTCCGCTGAAACTGTGTTTGAGCGAACAGTCCGCCCGTGTGTGGGCCTGTCCGCTGTACTTTCGAAATGAGCGGACTGTTCCCGCTCGGAAAGTCCGCCCATTTTGAGCGCGTGTACAGGTAGGCGGGGCCCGCGAAGGAGACGTTGCGGGCTCCGCCGCCTGGAATGGGCTTAAAGGGGAACCCCAACGCCGAAAAAAATCGGCGTGGGGGTTCCCCCCAAGTCCACACCAGACCCTTGTCCGAGCACGCTACCCGGCCGGCCAGGAAAGGGGGGCGAGCGAGCGCGCCCCCCCTCCTGAGCCGTACCAGGCCGCGTGCCCTCAACATGGGGGGTGCCTTGGGGAAGGGGGGGCCGCGCGGCCCCCCCACCCCAAAGCACCTTGTCCCCATGTTGATGAGGACAAGGGCCTCTTCCCGACAACCCTGGCCGTTGGTTGTCGGGGTCTGCGGGCGGGAGGCTTATCGGAATCCGGGAGCCCCCTTTAAGAAGGGGGCCCCCGGATACCGGCCCCCCACCCTATGTGAATGAGTATGGGGTACAATGTACCCCTACCCATTCACCTGTGAAATAAAGTACAAAAAAAAACACAACACATAGAAAAAGTATTTTATTGCACAGCTCCGGGGGTCTTCCGTCTTCGGGGGTCTTCTCGCCGGACTCCTCCGCTATGTGTGTGTAGCTCTTTTGCTAGCGGAGGAGTCCGGCTTTCTTCCTCCCCGCCGCCGGCCTCTTCTCCCGACTTCGGGGGTCTTGTCCCCCTCTTCGGTTCTTCTGCCGGGCCACCGCGCCTTCTTGTAGCTCTTTTACAGGCGGTGGCCCGGTCTTCTGTCGCCGCTGTCGTCGCCGCCGCCGCCGCCGCCTTCTTCTTCTTCTTCTTCTTGTTCTTCTTCTTCTTCTTCTTCTCCTGGAGATGTTGACTCGACGAGCTCTCCGGCCGGAATGCCAGGGACACGCTCCGCTGCCACTTATATAGTGACAATGGGGCGGTGTCACATGGTATATGTCACATGGGTTGGTCACATGGTGACCCCGCCCCCTTATGATGTCATAGTCCCCATGTGACATCAACCCATGTGACCAACCCATGTGACATATACCATGTGACACCGCCCCATTGTCACTATATAAGTGGCAGCAGAGCGCGTCCCTGGCATTCCGGCCGGAGAGCTCGTCGAGTCAACATCTCCAGGAGAAGAAGAAGAAGAAGAAGAACAAGAAGAAGAAGAAGAAGGCGGCGGCGGCGGCGGCGACGACAGCGGCGACAGAAGACCGGGCCACCGCCTGTAAAAGAGCTACAAGAAGGCGCGGTGGCCCGGCAGAAGAACCGAAGAGGGGGACAAGACCCCCGAAGTCGGGAGAAGAGGCCGGCGGCGGGGAGGAAGAAAGCCGGACTCCTCCGCTAGCAAAAGAGCTACACACACATAGCAGAGGAGTCCGGCGAGAAGACCCCCGAAGACGGAAGACCCCCGGAGCTGTGCAATAAAATATTTTTTTCCCCTGTGTTGTGTTTTTATTTGTACTTTATTTCACAGGTGAATGGGTAGGGGTACATTGTACCCCATACTCATTCACATAGGGTGGGGGGCCGGTATCCGGGGGCCCCCTTCTTAAAGGGGGCTCCCGGATTCCGATAAGCCCCCCGCCCGCAGACCCCGACAACCAACGGCCAGGGTTGTCGGGAAGAGGCCCTTGTCCTCATCAACATGGGGACAAGGTGCTTTGGGGTGGGGGGGCCGCGCGGCCCCCCCTTCCCCAAGGCACCCCCCCATGTTGAGGGCACGCGGCCTGGTACGGCTCAGGAGGGGGGGCGCGCTCGCTCGCCCCCCTTTCCTGGCTGGCCGGGTAGCGTGCTCGGACAAGGGTCTGGTGTGGACTTGGGGGGAACCCCCACGCCGATTTTTTTCGGCGTTGGGGTTCCCCTTTAAGCCCATTCCAGGCGGCGGAGCCCGCGACGTCTCCTTCGCGGGCCCCGCCTACCTGTACACGCGCTCGAAATGGGCGGATTTGCGTCCTCCTTACGTGGGCGAGTCCGTTCATTTCAAAAGTTGAGCGAACTGTTTGGCAAACAGTTCGCTGAAACAGTCCGCTCGTGTGTGGGCAAGTCCGCTCATGCAAATTTTGAGCGGACTGTTTGACGAAACTGTTTGCCGAACAAGGTTGGGCGAACAGTCCGCGCGTGTGTACGCGGCCTCACTCTGCTTCAATGCCTCCAAAACTGCCATAATCCATCTCCTCCTCCCTCTCCTCACGTGTGTTCTGTGGCGTCACAAGAATGGTGTCTGCATAAAGCAGACCTTGAAAGAAAAGGAAGTCCTCCTCTTCTTCTCGTTGCTGTGCCTCGAGTACCCTGTCCATAATGCCACACAGAGTATACTCCATCAGGAACACAACAGGGATTGTGTCACTGATGCAGGCATTGTGACAGCTCATCTTCCTTGCCGCCTCCTCAAATGGTGTTAGTACAGTGCATGCATCCTTTATCAGCAGCTATTGCATGGGGAAAAAGCAGAGGTGCCTTACTCATACTCACACAGGTACTCAATGACGGTCCTCTGCTGCATATGCAGCCACTGCAGCATTGCCAAAGTTGATTTCCATCTGGTGGACATGCCACAAATCAGGCGGTTTACGTGCAAGTGGAATTCCCACTGAAATTTAGCCAACCAAACACTGGCTGTGTATGATCACCTGAAATGGCTACAGACTCTTCTAGCCTGCGTTAGAAGACTTTGCCAACCTGGGAACCTGTCTAAGAAATGCTGCACCACCAAATTGAGGTAACGTGCCAGGCAGCTTTCCCTGTGGAAGGGCGGACAGAAGATTAGTGTCATTATTGCACACCACCATTCCTGAACCACCTCTGTGCCTGTACCTGCGGAGCTGAAATAATTCCTGCTCTGGTTTGGCTCTTGTCCCCTAGACAGACCAGCTGCATGGCATCTTTGAGCCTGACTCGCTGAATGGCCCCTTAACTGCTTAGGGGGAACTGGTGGTTCATAGGACAATCCAGCAGAGGAAGACATGGAGGAGGGTGGAGCTGACAGATCTTGCATCATCACCACCAGTTGTATGGAAACGTGGGGGAAAAACAAGCTCCAGCACTGAGCCCTGTCCTGCCGCCTTTCTAGTTGCAAGCAGAGTTACCCAGTGTCCTGTAAACAAAATAAATCATCCCTGACCATGCTTGTTGTACCAAGAGTCAGAAGTAAGGTGGACCTTGCAGCTGACGACCTTGCCCAAAGAAGTCAAAACATTGCATTCCACATTATGGTACAGAGCTGGAATGGTCTTATGTGAAAAGAAATAGCGAATGGGAACCTGCCATTGTGATACAGCACATTCTGCAAATCCCATCAGACGGAAAGGCAGTAGTTGTGAAGCCAGCAATTTGGACAAGCTGGGCATGTGGATGGCAAGGAACTGGGTCAGAGAAATTTGCCTGCAATAAATGCATCCCTATCTCTCAGTGCACTCCCAGCAGTATCAGGGGAATTCCACAGCGGCTCTGGGCTGTAGAGGCAGCAGCTTTGACTTTTATCGCTTTGTACAAGCTCCCCCTTTGTGAGTGTGTTTTTAATCATTAATAAATACTGTTCAGCTTGTTTAATACACTATGGATGTTGCACTTGTCTTTTCCCTTTTATACTCTACAGCTGGTGGTGTGCTGCTGGCAGACGTGTTGCAAAGACCTGTGACACCCTTTGCTATACCATCATCCCTTTCAGTGGAGGCTGCTGAGAGGTCAGATATAGCAGGGATAGACATGAGAGGTGAGGAGTGAGGAGGAGAAGAATTGTTTCCCTTTGGCTTTCAGGTGCTACTGCCAACAGGCTGAGTGGTGGGAGTTTAAATGCTTTGTCAAGCATCTGGTACCCAAATGGTTGGTGTTTTTGCCATGCTTTATCTGCTCACAGCAGAGATTGCAAATTGCAACTGTGCAATCAGCTGCACATGTGCTAAAAAGGCCCACACAGCTGAGCTCCAGGAAGTGGGATGGGAGATAACAGCTTCACAATCTGATGGCATAGGGTGACCGCTTTTTACTCTTCCATGATGCCTGCCTCTGGAGGACATCCTGCCTCATTGGGGTTGTTTATCCCCCTTACTTTCCTCCTCTGTTCTATCCAGCACCCAAGTCACATCAGTGACCTCATCATTAGCATCTGCTCCATCCTCATCATCACTGGAGCCAACTTGGCAATAAGCAGTTGCTTGGGGAAAAAGACTGCCAATTTGTTGTTTAACAGTGTTTTTCCCTTTCTGCAGTCCCTTCCTCCACCTCATAACCAACATCAGAATCAAGTGATGTCTGGGCATCCTCAAGAAGCAAGTGGCTGATGCTGTGTTCAAATAACTTAGCTGACTCCTCCATGCATGATGCTGGAGCTATGGCAGGAGTGACAGAATAATCTGCTCTGGCAGCTGCGGTGGACTTCGCACTAGTGGCAGCTTGGATCATAGAGGATGATGGTTTAGTAAGTCAGTATATATATATATATATATATATATATATATATATATATATATATATATATATAAACACACAGTGTAGTCAGTGTAGAATTTATATACCGTGCAGGCAGTGTATTAATATAGATATATACCGTGTAGTATGTACTTATACATTGTCCCCCTACCCATTAACCTAAAAGTAAAAACCACAAAAGACAGTTTTTGACAATTGCTTTATTAAATAAGAATAAAAAAGTGTCCCTCGATGTCCACCCATCTTCAATCACGCCGCCCAATGGACCCCAAAGATATAAGAAAAAAAACAAATATACTCTGCCACCATGGGAGGCGCCCCGCCGATTGCTGTCTTTTCGCTGTGACAGCTGTTATATAGGTAAGGGCGGGGCCACCCGGTGATATAACCGAGTGGCCCTGCCCCTTATGACGCATGTGCCATCAGAGGGAATGGGTTAATCTGGTTACGTCAGCGGGTAGCCCTTGCCTATATAAGAGATTTCACAGAGAAAAGACAGCTGTCAGCGGGACGCCTCCCATGGAGACGGAGTATTTTTGTATCTATTTTTTGGGTTCGTCGGGCAGCGTGATTGAGGATGGATGGACATTGCAAGACACTTTTTTTTAAATAAAGACATTGTCAAAAACTGTCTTTTGTGGTTTTTACTTTTTGAATTTTTTTTTGTGAATGGGTACAATGTACCCCTACACATTCACATATGGGGGCGGGGATCTGGGGGCCCCCTTGTTAAAGCGGGCTTCCAGATTCTGATAATCCGTGAATTTTTTTTTAAAAATGGCGTGAGGGTCCCCCCCCCCCAATCACTGCATACAAGTGATTTTTTTAAATTATAATATGTTTGTTTAATTGGAGTCATTTTTCACTATTATCGAATTTAGTGTTGCACTTTACCATATATATAGGTCTCCTTAGTCTGCCTGTAAAGTAGCGCATCTTTCCCATGTTTATAACAGTACCACATCAAAATGACATTTCTAAAGGAAAAATGTCATTTAAAACTGCTCACGGCCGTAATATATTGTCAGATCTCAGCAATATAGCTAAAAATAATTTAAAACAACGATATGGGTTCCCCCAGTCCATTACCAGGTCTTTTGGATCTGGTATGAATAGTAAGGGGAACCCCGTACCAAAATTTTAAAAAATGGCATGAGGGTCCTCCCTAAAATCCCTACCAGGCCCTTCAGGCCTGGTATGGATTTTAAGGGGAACTCCACGCCAAAATGTAAAAAAAATGGTGTGGGGGTCTCCCCAAAATCCATACCAGACCCTTATCCAAGCAAGCAACCTGGCAGGCCGCAGGAAAAGGGGGGATAAGAGAGCACTCCCCACCTGAACCATACCAGGCCACATGCCCTCAACATGGGGAGGGTGCTTTGGGGTCACCCCAAATCACCTCATCCCCATGTTGATGACAAGGGCCAAATGAACCCCATACCCATTCACATGGGGGGGCTGGGATCTGGGGGCCCCCTTGTTAAAGAGGGCTTCCAGATTCTGATAAGCCCCTCACCCGCAGACCCCCACAACCACCGGGCAAGGGTTGTGGGGAAGAGGCTCTTGTCCCCATCAACATGGGGACAAGGTGTTTTAGGGGGACCCCAACGCACCCTCCCTTTCTTGAGAGCATGTGACCTGGTACAGTTTAGGAGGGGGGATGCTCTCTTTTCCCCCCCTTTTCCTGCAGCCCGCCAGGTTGCGTGCTCTAATAAGGGTCTGGCATGGATTTTGGGGGACCCCATAGCTATTTTTATTTTAAATTTTGTAACGGGCTTCCCCATAAAATCCATACCAGATTTTAAGGGCCTGGTATAGATTTTAGGAGGGCCCACATGCCAATTTTTTTATTTTGGCGTGGGATTCCCCTTAACCGCTTAAGGACCACCTTCTGCACATATACATCGGCAGAATGCACGTACGTGCACAAGCACGTACCTGTACGTTGCTCTTTAAGTGCCTAGCCGTGGGTCGGGACCCGATTGCCACTGGTGTCCCATGATCGGGTCACAGAGTTGAAGAACGAGGAGAGGTCTGCGTAAACAAACCTCTCCTCGTGCTTCCTACTGAGCCTGTCACTGATCATCTGTTCCCTGTTATAGGAAAAGACGATCAGTGACGTCAGACGCCAAGCCACGCCCCCTACAGTTAAAAAATAAACACACACACACACACACTTAACCCCTCCCAGCCCCCTAGTGGTTAACTCATTCACTGCCAGTGTCATTTACACAGGAATCAGTGCATTTAGATAGCACTGATTGCTGTATAGATGACAATGTCCCAAAAATGTGTCAAAAATGTGTGATGTATCCGCCATACTGTCACAGTCTCAATAAAAATCGCTGATCGCTGCCATTATTAGTAAAGAAAAATATTAACAAAAATGCTATAAAACTATCCCCTATTTTGTAAACGATAAAACTTTTGTGCAAACCAATCAATAATCGCTAATTGTGATTTTTTTTTTTTTTACCAAAAATATGTAGAAGAATATGTATTGGCCTAAACTGAAGAAAAAAAATTATATATTTTTTGGGGATATTTATTATAGCAAAAAGTAAAATATATTGCATTTTTTTCAAAATTGTCGCTCTATTTTTGTTTATAGCGCAAAAAATAAAAACCACAGAGGTGATAAAATACCACCAAAAGAAAGCTCTCTTTGTGGGAAAAAAAGGATGCCAATTATGTTTGGGAGCCACGTTGCACAACCGCGCAATCGTCAGTTAAAGCAATGCAGTGCCGAATCGCAAAAAAGCGCCTGGTCCTTTGGCTGCAAATTGGTCCGGGGTTTAAGTGGTCAATATCCATACCAGACCCAAAGGGCCTGGTAATGGACTGGGGAGGAACGCAATGAATTGAATGTATGTTGCTGGGATCCAACAATACTTTAGAGCTGCAAGCACTTTCAAATGTAATGTAATGTAATGTAAATGTAAACAGCTTTACATAGTGTGGGGGATTAGGGGACATTCCGCGGGCACTCAAACTTCCCGTGAGCGTGCCATAATTTTCAAAATTTGGCGAATGGGCAAACACCCGATGTTCAACTGGAAAATCAGGCTCATCCCTACTAGCAAGCTTCCTCCCCCTTATTTTGGAGGAGGGGTTTGAGGTTTTTACCCTTGTTTCTAGTTCTGTATCTCTTGTCATTAACAGAGTTTGAAGACTGTTTATGATTGCTATTTATTCAGTTTTGTTTTCTTTTGTTCCCAACTGGAGAAAATGTTTTATATGTTACGATCATATTCCTTATGTACCAGACCCCAGCTGATTTCACCATATGTGCCCCACCACACCTAGCTTGTGTTGGCAATGCCAGGAAGCAAGAGTTCCTACCTTCATATATGGTGGGGCTGTAAACTGCTCTTACCACTTTGGCAGAGCACATATACATCTTAAAATTCTATGTGTATTTGTGATATTTGGGCATCTCCTTGAACCTACTATCAATGATTCCTGGCTCAATCTCCAAAATTAAAAATGCATCCTCAGGTACTGCTGTATCCTGTCATTGGAAATCTACTTTACCCCCTCACTTACTGGATTGAGTCCAGACTTTTAATAATATTATGGTGAATGAAACTATGATACTATGTGGACAAGCTGACAGGCTTATAGTGATTCACCCGCTTTTTTAACTCTGGTTGTGCGGTAGTGTGCCCACTATCTTTGCGGTTTTGTGTGAGCTTGTGTCATCCAAACTTTTTTGGTCCCGTTCAAGCACTTTTTGAAACTCTTATACTCCCCTTCATTTTCCTCTACCTATCCTGACCTTCCACTACAGTAACATATAAATGGGTTTCATTATCCTATTCCCTGTTCTTGTATATTGTATGTATTGTGTTATCAGGTAATGTATACATTGTCTATGTATAGCAGAGTTATGATATCTTTTTCAAACGTAGTATCTCATTGAATATGCAATATATTTTGGAATGTTGTAAGTCTTCATCTATGTTTGTACCCTGAAATTTGTCTTAATAAAAAGTTATTTGACCTAACAATGTTTGTGGGTAGTGTCTATTAGAGCATTTGGGCTGTTTTGGAGAATGAAAAAATCATTGTTTTTTTAGGCATTTTGACTCTTCACGCATTTCTTTTCATTTGTAGGCACTGTTGACACCTTGGGCAAGGGATAACTTACCATTAGACCAATCAGGAAGATATTCAGATAGATCAACTTGAAAAGGCCCATGAAGCCCTAGGTAATTAAAGGTACCTACCACAGGAAGTTCCATGTTGTCAGTGATTCAGAAATGTGTCAGCATTTGTTGATTTAACTCATTGTTGGTAGGTAAACAGTGTTCTGGTGTAGAACTTGAAAAGAGTAAGTAAAACACAGAACATAACAGAGCACCTATAAGAAATAGGAAACAAGTGAGTTTCCTCAGTGATTAGCTTTTTTTGCAACTCTGAAGTAGGGGACTGAGTTCACAAAGTCAATCCATTCTGGCATAGGTAACTGCTAGATTTATATTATATCCCTAAAGCATCTTTTTGAAAACTAAAAAATTGTCCCTTACACAAGAGACCTAGAAGGAACTTTAAGTTGTAGTGTATCCTCATTGGTTCGCCAAGTGTTCACCTTGCTTTGGCTTTGGTGGGGATACTCTACTGGGAGAAGGTTTAGAAGAGTGTAGCTCTTCCAAGGCCCCATTTCTTCACATGGCATCATCCTTTGCTCTACAGACACACTGCTGTGCATGGTAGCATCTTTGGTTAAGAGGAGATTTTTGAAAGCTATGAAGAGCTAAGAGGAGCTATGAGCTTGTGCAAGCTTTATAATAGATTAGCAAAGTGTGTAAAATCATTTGCTGAATGTGATTATGTAAGTTGGCTGGAGAAAGAGTATTGACTCTAAATGTGATATTGATATTGTTTCTACATGATCTGCTAATTTAAATTTAATTTTCTGAATCTCATAATTTACCCCAGTGTGTGCATCCACTAGTTCATTGTGGACTGAAGCAAATTATACTATTTTGTTTTTCAAGTGGTTAACCCTGTGGCCTGTATCAGATCAATTTCTCTCTATGAAGGGAGCCCCTCAGTTCTATTAGCATATCCTTAAGGGTAGTGCCAAGGATGGGTTACAAAGTGGTAGGGTGATTATCTATCAGTTCCAAAAAATGTCTGGTTTTACCTCAGGTCAGTGATTAGCCCACCTACTTGGTGCTGCTCCAAAGTGGTTATCTGCTTTGATTTCAACAGACTACAAAGAGAAGTTGATTAGTAATGTTGCCCTCTCTAAGGGTGCTTTCCTTGGTGTGTGTGGTCCTTAGGGGATCTGAAGCATTGAAAAGTACTTGTATATTAATATAATGATTGTCCTGGACTAGTGCCATATAGGTTGCAAGATGTGTCCACTGTGTTAAAGAATTCGGTCAGTTTTCTCCAACCACTGCATGCTTTTCTTTAGTCGACCTTGAATATCTGTATCCTGGGGGTTGTGTTGTGTCTAATGCTATTTGAATTAGCTGTACCAAATTCCTGTGGAATGCCCAGCTTGTGAAATCTCTCCAGAAGCTAACTCACCTCATTGCCATCTCCTTGGCTGCCAGCTACACCCTGCAAGGGCTATATTAGACATACTGTTATTTTGATAATGCTTTTGTACTATTACCATGCTTCATGGTTCCATGCTTCCATGCTTTAACACGTTGTTGCCTTGTACATGTATACATGCATATTTGTTGTCCTTTAGACTTCAGTTTAAATAATATTATTTCCTTTGTTCCAATGTTCTGGTGCTTGTTAGTGGAACATATCTGGTATTCGTTACACACCTTTTAAAATGGTAATTTTTATTGCAAAATACAAATTTCTGTAATATTGTTTTCCCAGCGTGTGCTTATAATTTATTACTAGCCAAACCTTTTTTTTCAGGAAGATTACCACAGCAAACCACACATTTTTATGTGAAAAAATAATCCTTTGGCAGAGGTTCATCTTAAAGGCAAGCAACCCTGAGTTTGGAAATGAAGCACAAAATGTAGCTACCTGTGACAAGAGGGATTGCCATACTCCTTGATTTGAAAAAAGGAGGACATTTTCCAGTTACAAATGGTAGATTAACTGAGGCTGTGCTCTCTTAGTGGCTTTGTCCATGAATGTCATGTACCTTACTACTGTACTTGCTGTGGCCTACTGCACAATGCAATAATTCAATAGTAAAGAATCACTATCAGTGTCATACACCTACTTACTGCTACTATAGCTTGCCTAACACTAATGCTGACAAAAACCTCTCTCACCTATGTGCATATCCTCTAACCCTGAGTTTTTTTTCTTTTCCTCTTTTCCTCTTTTGGGAACCCATTAATGCATGGGTGCTCAACCTGTGTCCCTCCAGCTTTTCCACAACTCCCATCATGCCTCTGTTGCTGTTGGAGTTATGCTTGTAAATGTCAGCAGCTTGCAATGCTTCATGGGACTTGCAGTTCTGCAACAGCTGAAGGGCCACAGGTTGAGCTCCCATGAGGAAGAAAAGAAATGAAGATAATTTTTGTCAACATTTGCATTCAGGGTCAAAATTCTAGATGGTATAGATTTATGTCAAATGACTGGGATAGCCAATCCAGATTAATTTTCAACATAGTGAATTTTCACTACTTATATCAAAAACAGTTCATGATGCAAATTTTGAGTTTTCACTCTCCTAATCTATCTGTTTTTTTAAATGCCCACTGATGTCATAAAAAATGTAAAGACGTAATACATATTACCCATATTTCTGTATTTAAATGTTCTGGGGACCCAGGATTAATGAACTTTACACTAATCAAAACAACATTTTAATTTATCCCACCAGAATAATAGCTTCTGACAAATTAAGCACTGTAAATTATATACCACTGCTAGACAATTAAATTAAGCTTAGAATTTACTTCATTTCGATATAATAGCCAATTACTCATTCTTAATATCCAGAGGATTCCATCAAAACATCAATATAAATAAAGTGCTCAAATAAAGAAAAAAACATGATGTTATTATTCTGAAAGTATTTGTATTAGGTGCAGTATTGGAAGCAATGCACATTTGTTGTCATTGCAGCAGATATAATATTTAGGATGCTGCAGTTTTGGAAAATAATGAAAGTATATGCAGTATATAGAATAAGTGGTTATATTTTAAAATGGATTTAAGTAATTATAGTAAGGGTCTTTTCACATTTTCCTTGCTTTGATGTACATTTTAGCGAGCAGAATTTCATGTGCTAACAGACATTTGCGGAAAAGGCAATTTATTTATTTTCTATTGACTGCCAAGTCACCACATCTCAAGATTTTACTGAAACAGCTTGTGTGTCATAGTGAGCTGCAGCAATATTTGCCACTTGATTTTTTAATGTATCCATGCCCTACACAAAGTCAACTTTTTTGTAGTTTAGTATCAAACATAAATACAACCTTACAACATAAGGCCAGATTCAAGCACCTGGTAAATATTGTTGCAACAGTAAATCTAATCTGGACTAAAGTAATTTATACTAGTTTATCCTAGTCTTTCAATCTCAGTTTTCATGATTTGTTATCTGCTCAGACATATCTTCTAACCAGGAGCTGGGGACAAAAGAGCCACCAGAAAAAAGAAAGTCTGCCTGATAATAAAAAGGCTGGGCTGTCACAAGACAGGAATTTCTGCATCCATCCAGCCTGTGTTGCCCTTCATTTTTTCACTGCCCAGCCTGCCTATAACCACGCAGTATTTTCACCAAATAGTGGCCTATTTTACCTTTGTTACTTTTTGTACCCAGCCCTGGAATATGTGCAATTAAAGATGAAATTTATCTTTTCAAGGAAATAACATATTCAGCCAAGGGTCCCCAATGGATAGTAAAAAAAATAATAATTTGCAGCTTTGTAAAATGTTATTATCATACTTCTAGGACACGTGAACCCCCGTGAAAGCCTGACTGAAAAACTCCCAGTTAGCATTATCCACATCCTGCCTTCTTGCTAGGATGGTAGGATGGAATAAACTACAAGCACAGGTAGTGAGACAGTCAACAGTAAATTGTTTCAAACATGCTTGGGACAAACATAGATCAATAGTCAGACAATAGAGTCAGACCATAGAGTTAATGAAAAAAAAAAGGGCAAACTCGTTGGACTACTTTAAATATAAATTAAAGATAGATATTGTGTTATATAATAAAAGCAGCCAGCATAGCCGAAGACAAACAGCATGAATACTTAATATAAAAAAATGCAGCGCTTAAATATATTTGGTGAAAAATTCTGATAATATGTGTCAACAATGTTGAAAAGTGAAAAAATATGAAAAAATAAATAAAAAATTGAAATCACCCTATAAATGAATGAAAACAAATGTCTACACAATAACAAAAATACATATAAAGTCTACCGCGTGAATGTTGTTTGGCATCGATTAACAATGAAGCAACATATCTAGAAAGTCTTCAAAATAAACTTGTTGAGAAGGACTAATATTTGACGAAAATCTTGTGAAGACACCGCAACCAGTTGTATGAAGGCTTACCAGACAGGATGGACTTAAAGAGTTATACCACTTAAGTCATAGAAAACTAAATATAATACGGCGCACTCTGAATATGACTAGTAAACAAACTCATATAGTGTTGAATGGGAATGAATATAGAATATAAATATTAAAATAATTAAAAAGAATTAAAAAGAAACTATCCATAGGGAGCTGCCAGTTCCGAGTAGAAATGTAAAAAGTGCTCTGAAAAATACAAATGGAAGAGGAACGGCTAGTGGATGCTGAAATAATTACAATGCCCATCTATGAACCACTTTTGTGAGCGTATTGATTTTTAATTTTTTTTTTAAATTTACCGTTTTACTGCACTTAGAAGGCGCCGTTCCTCTTCCATATATCACTTAAGTCAACCAAGCTTGTAGTGATGATGAACACTGTATCCAGTGTGAAACCATCAACGATCCAGATATCACGACCACAATGGGAAGTTATAGATGGCATGGGTCAGCAGATTGTTTTCAAAAACAGATAAGTTGGTTTGGATGGAGAGAGGAACATTTGCAGTATAGTAAAATTAATAGTACAGTACTCTTCTAGTACATATGAGAATTTAGGATGATAAAAATCATTCCAGTCTGTAGCTTGCCTTTTATAGCTATCAAATATTCTTTAGAGATGCTTATTCTGATTTCCTAGTACAGATTCATATCAAATTGAGTTTCTATCCTCTGATCAGTAAATGGTGAATTACAGGGTAAGTCAGGGTAGTGATGTGCTCTGGTATCACTGATTATTTTGACAACCAGTCCTTGAAGATTTGGTGTTCAGAGGAACAAGCCAGACCAGGAGAAGAATCATATGCTGAGAAAGGCATTCATTACTACTTTTTTTTAAAATCAGAGACTAATGTTTGACTGCTGCTTTATTAAGGGCTCCCACATCACTCTATTAATAAGGACAGAGTATCTTCTTTGTCCATAAACACACTTGAATGTAAAGCAAACTCCACATTAAGGACTGTTGCATTACTTCTATGCAAGTTAGAACATTTGTATATGCTGTTGTATGTGTACCTCTTTTATGTTAATACAATTATATTGCATATATTACTAATATACACAGTGTTTGCATACCCATATCTGAATCTCCTTTAAATAGTATAATATTTGTATGCAGGTTCTTAGAAATTCACAATTTTTGCATGAAACCTTATGCTCAAATGTTCTGAGTCTTTAAGATCTGTTAAGGGATAGAGACATATCTCACATAACCTCACCCAAGAACAGAGCTACATAACATTAAAATATACACTGATGGACTATATAATATTGTATTTATTTGGCTAGCTTCTGAAAGTCCAAACACTTTTCTTTGTCAGAAAATCTCTTCAAATTGTTCTTTTAATTCTCTTATAATACATCTGTTTAATAATATTGTTTGTCCTTTAGCCTTGAACATTCAACATGTGGTTATTTAATGTGTGTATTATATATACTGTGTATATACAGTAGTGCTGATAAGTTTACATACCCTGGCAGAATTTATGATTTTTTGTCAATTTTTCAGAGAATATGAATGATAACACAAAAACTTTTCTTTCACTCATGGTTAGTGTTTGGCTGAAGCCACGTATTATTAATTAACTGTGTTTACTCTTTTTAAATCATAATGACAGCAGAAACTACCCAAATTACCCTGATCAAAAGTTTACATACCCCAATTCTTAATACCGTGTATTGCCCCCTTTATAATCAATAACAGCTTGAAGTCTTTTGTGTTATTTGTGGATGAGGCTCTTTATCTTCTCAGATGGTAAAGCTGCCCATTCCTCTTGGGAAAAAGCCTCCAGTTCCTGTAAATTCTTGGGCTGTCTTGCATGAATTGCACGTTTGAGATCTCCCCAGAGTGGCTCAATGATATTGAGGTCAGAAGACTAAGATGACCACTCCAGAACCTTCACTTTATTCTACTATAGCCAATGACAGGTCGACTTGGCCTTGTGTTTTGGATCATTGTAATGTTGGAATGTACAAGTACGTCCTATGCGCAGCTTCCAGGCTGATGAATGCAAATGTTCCTCCAGTATTTTTTGATAACATACTGCATTCATCTTGCCATCAATTTTGTCAAAATTTCCTGTGCCTTTGTAGCTCACACATCCTCAAAATATCAGCGATCCACCTCCGTGTTTCACAGTAGGAATGGTGTACCTTTCATCATGGGTGTTGACTCCTCTCCAAATGTAGCATTTATGGTTGTGGCCAAAAAGCTCAATTTTGGTCTCATCACTCCAAATGAGTCTGTGCCAGTAGGTTTGAGGCTTGTCTCTGTGCTGTTTGGCATATTGTAATAGGGATATTTTGTGGCAGTTGCATAGTAATGGCTAGGGATGCACCGAATGGGTTTTTTGGTGCCGAAACCGATACCGAAAATTAAAAATACACTAGGCCGAAAACCGAAACCGATACTGAAACAGCACCGAAAATGGCTTTTTTTATATATTTAAAAAAAAAATTATATAAAATTGTCTTATAGTATTATTCATTATAGTATTCATATTCAACTGAATCATTAATTTTATGAATAAAAGAATAGTCCAGTAATGGAAAATAACAGTACTTTAATAAAGCAACCCAAATAAATTGGACAGTGGACACAGAAGATAAAATCATAAAATCAAATAAAATACAAAATTAAATGATAAATTACTACCGCATATCCTGCAGTGTAGACTGCAGTCAGTGCACATTGAACCATAACAACAAAATAAATAAAAAAAAATTAAATAAAATAATATAAAAATAAAATGACTAAGACTAAGTCTAAGAAGACTTAATGTCTTAGACTTAGACTTTATTAATTTTCAACTTAAACCAGAAGAACTAGTAGTAATTCAGTTATCTCTCCCTAAGGTGTCAGCGGCTGCATGTGCGATAAAAGTGTATGTATGTAGCTGCGGGTTACATACATAGTAATACAGTAGACCACACTGTTTTCCGGCCCCCGGGTATGAGCAGAGACATCCTGGAACACAGTCTACAGTCTGGTCTACAGCAGCGGTGCTCGGGCAATCACAGCAAGCAATGTAGACTAGTCTGTTTCTGGAAGTCTCTGCCCATATCTGGAACACAGTGTGGTATAGTGTATAGTACTGGAATATGTAGACAGCCACAGATACAGGACATACAGTTTTGCACATGCAGCGGGCTGAAAGCTTAGGGAGAGAGAGATATAGTTTGGCCCAACAGCAACAAACTATGTATGATGTGTGTGTACAGTACTAAAACTGGAGGTCTCTTAAATTGAAGAAGTGCAAAAAACTGTAGAACTACTACAATGAACAAACAACTAATGGCAGTATGGCACAACTAGACAACTGGAACATACTGGTAGTCAGTCATACTATGTTGTATGTTCCAATTGTCCAATAGCACAGTCCAATGCCAATTCATTTACTATGTTCAACAACATGGTAAAGGAATTGGTCTATGCTACGGATTTATAAATCTATTTCAGTATAAGTGGCAGATTTTGCTTTAAGAACAAAAGTTGCTCCGCTTTCTCACAGGAGAGACGGTTTCTCTTCTCGTCAAGAATATGAGATGCTAGACTGAATAGTCTCTCACTCTCTGTACTGGTGCTTGGGGCAGATAAATATCTGCGTGCAATCTGTGCAAGCAAAGGAAAACGTTGTTTGTTGATGCGCCAGTACACAAGGGGATTGTCACTTCTGGCGATAGGCTGTTCAGCTAAATAAATGTCCAGCTGTTGGGTAGCTGCACTTGTTGTTTCACTGCTATGGACCGGGGTGCATTCAAGTAAAATTTCTTCAAACATATCAGATATGGAGGGAGCGTGTTCCTCTTCACTTGTATGCAACCTTTTCTTCTCACTTTCCTCTGTGCTACACCTCAAAACTCCTTCACCGGATGCTTCCACCACCTCCATTTGTGCCTGTATCATTTCCCGTGCACGCTGCTTTTTCTCAACATTAAAATAATGCTCTTTAAATCGAGGATCTAGAACTGTTGCAATGCAGTACAGAGGGTTGGACTCGGTGTCTTGAAACCGGTTGGTAACAGCCTCCAGTAGAGTGGTTTTAGCCGTTTTTACGCCATGGTCTGTTTCTATCTCTTTTCCTAGCAGACGCTTCAGTGCGGCAATCAAGGGAATAACTTCAGAAATGGAAGCATTAGTTGAGCTTATTTCTTTTGTTAACTGTTCAAATGGAGACAGAAGAGACAAACTATTTTCAACTAACATCCACTGATGTGCACTCAGTGTTGCCGGCAGCTCGTAATCTGCAATGTATGCAGCTAAAACACGCTTTTGTTCAAAAAGACTTTGCAGCATATAGTAGGTGCTGTTCCAACGAGTGGCTACATCTTGCTGCAGTCGTTTCGGTGGCATTCCAAACTGTATCTGCAAAGCTTGTAATCTGGAATAAGCAAGCGGAGAATGCTTAAAGTGACCCACAATTTTTCTTCCTTTTGATACAATATCAGATATGGTGTGCTGACTCAGCAATCCTTCATTCACAGCCAATTGCAGCGTGTGTGCCATACACGGTATGCTTTTAAGTTCACTGTCCTCCATTGCCTTTGCCATGTTCCGCGCATTATCTCGTACAATCAAATGCACTTTAGACTTCTCAATGTGCCAAGTGTCAAACATGGATTTTAAAGTGTCAGCTATTGCTGCTGCAGTATGTGATCCAACAAACTCACGTGCGTTAAGTAGGATGTTTTGCAATTGAAATTTGTCATCTATCCACTGCGCTGTCAGGCTAAGCATGCTCGTTGGACTGACGTCTGAACTCCAAATGTCGGTAGTAAAACTGATTGCTATGATGTCGGTAGTCATGAGCTCTTGAACGTGTTTTCTAACACTGCAAAACAATTCAGGTAGACAGGTATCTGCAAAGTAGCGTCTGCTTGGTAGTGAGTAACGCGGCTCAATATGTTGCATGAGCCTACGGAATCCAATGTCCTCCACAACAGAGAATGGCTGGTCGTCTAATGCAATAAATTCCATAATTTTATCTGTTATGGCACAAGCTTTGGGACTGTCACTTGCAAATTTTTTAACCTTTTCAAAGACCGTGGCCGCAGATGGTGTTGAGCCTGAGTCACTTTTTGGAAGTGGCACTGTTTTCTTGTAATCTGAATGCTGAACTGGATGTCGTGTTTTCAGATGGTGTATCAAACCTGTTGTTGAAAAATGCCTTGGCACTGTACCCCCTCTTGAAATTTCTGCTGAGCAAAGACTACAGATTGCAAATTTGGGGTCTTTATCAGAAACTTTAAAATATTTCCACACTGCAGACATGGTCCACCTTTGCTGGTAGCGCAGAATAATAGCATAGAATGATGTATAGTTGGAGTGAAATCTGAGGGGGAAAAGAAAAAAAAGGACAAAATTAATTTTAAAGCTAAACCCCAGGAGGCAGCTTTAAAAAATAACAAACTATCACTTTTTTTTTTAAACGCTGCAGCTCTTGCCATGCAAGGTAGTTAATAATATGTCTGCACTGCAGTACATCTCCTGACTTGTACCAAAAAGATAATATAATTGCACTGATTAAATTTCATTGCAAATGGAATGGATTGCTTGCATGCAAATTGCAATTGCATGCTATATTTTTTTTTTTGCGCTATTCTGCAGAATAATATACTATAACTTCATGTGCTTGTTGTTGTACAATAAAATATATAATATATATATAGTTGTTAAATATAATATATTATATTGCGTACTGTCATGTTTTAAAAAATCATGTGCTTGCTGTCATGTCAGTGTGCTATACTATACCAAAATGACAACAAGGGCATACATTTTATAGTATACTAGACTAGTACTACAGAATAAATAGCATGCCATTCCATTTCAAATCAGTTTTATATAACATTTTTTTTTTTTTTGCTACGTCACGATGTACTGTAAGACATATTTAATTAATACCATACTGCATGGCACAAAAGGCACAAAGGCGTAAGTAATACATGTTTTTTGACTGCTATGACAGTTTCAATAGTATAGTAAAATAAATTAGTTGGATTGTTTGGCATTTTAAGGCAAAAAGGCAATGCATTGCTCACCGGCGAATAGTAGTAATGGTAGCCATCCAGGAGGGACAGTGCCCACTGTTGTACTTCAGTATGTGCAGCCCTCTATGAAGCCGTCTCGGGTCCCAGCAGCGTCTCTCGGATCCCAGCAGCGTCTCTCGGGTCCCAGCAGCGTCTTTCGGGTCCCAGCAGCGTCTCACAAGCACGAGGAGCGTCCGTGGGGAAGGTGCCAGCGTCTCAGCAGGGAACGTGCTTACGAGTGCGGTGTCTTATCCGCGAGGAACGTGCAAGCCGCCCACAGAACGAGTGATGTCATCCGAAGTTTCTCCCACCGCTACTGCGCATGCGCGATTTTCGGCGCCATTATCGGCAAGAATTCTCTTTTGGCAAAATGCCGAAAAGGCCATTTTCGGCCGATATGTTTCGGCGGCCGAAATTTCGGTGCATCCCTAGTAATGGCTTTCTTTTTCTGCAAGTGCCCCCTTATTGTGCATCTTGAAACAGTCACACCACATGTTTTCAGAGAGTCCTGTATTTCACCTGCAGTTATATGTGGGTTTTTCTTTGCACCCCGAACAATTTTCCTGGCAGTTGAGGCTGAAATTGTAGTTGGTCTAGCTGACCATGGTTTGGTTTCAACAGAACCCCTCATTTTCTACTTCTTGGTTAGAGTTTGAACACTGCTGATTGGCATTCTCAGTTCCTTGAATATCTTTTTATATTCCTTTACTGTTTTAAACAATTCAACTACCTTTTCCCGCAGATCCTTTGACAATTCTTTTCCTTTCCCCATGACTCAGAATCCAGAAACGTTAGTGATGCACTGGATTAAAGATGCAAGGGTCTGCCAGGAGTCCAGAAACTCATTGACCTTTTATACACACACACTAATTACAAACAAACAGATCACAGGTGAGGATGGTTACCTTTAATAGCCATTCAAATCCCTTTGTGTCAACTTGTGTGCATGTTATCAGGCCAAAATCAAAAGGGTATGTAAACTTTTGATCAGGGTCATTTGGGTAGTTTCTACTGTCGTTATGATTTAAAAAGAGTAAACAGTTGATTGATAATAAATGGCTTTAGCCAAACACTAACTATGAGTGAAAGAAACATTTTTGTGTTATCATTCATATTCTCTGAAAAATGGCCAGGAAATCATAAATTCCGCCAGGGTAAGTAAACTTATGAGCACAACTGTATGTATATCTATATATCTATATATCTATATATATCTATATATCTATATATATATATATATATATATATATGTAAGAAGGCCAGTGTGGTGGCCTGAATTTATGGGAGGAGCCCGGAGGGTATTTAACCAGCCCGCTCGCCTGTGGTCTTTGTCGGTTTCCGGTGCGCGGCACTACGTCACTAGGCCGACGGCTCGTGTTTCGTGTCCATTCGGACAAAACGTCTCTCTCGTGGTTTTCTTTCCCGTTCGTTTTGTACAACGTCGCCGGCTCTGTACAACGTCGCCAGCTCGACTGCCGCAGGTAAGGGTCTCGATTGACCTTCCTGTACTATTTTTAGTGTCGTTAAAACCTGAAATATCGAATCATTCGTTATGATACCGGTTATTATCACTCAATACGCTCCAATTTCGCAGCGCCCTTCATTTCACGGGCGTCATTTCGGTAGATATTGCTGGTAGGAAAAAATTGCACTGTTTTAGTACTTGTTATAGTCTCGTTACCGTGTTCCACAGTCAAAATCGTTGCCAGTCGTGTCTCACAGCACAACGACTCCTACCTCTGCCATGGCTGGCTCACGTAGGTCATTTCATCATTTCACTCATTTTGTTACGCACGGCGCTCCGATTCGAATCCAGTCGCATCCGCTAAAATGCGCCGATTCTTTCCGGTGTGCCCCTAACTGCTTGGCCACATTTCAGTACATGCTCCAGAGCTCGTTCGTGGCTAATCGATCGGGTCTCTGTCATGGGAATTCATTTCACTGTCACCTAGTACGTTCTAATCGAAACCAGTCGCAGTTCTCGAACGCACAGGTTCGATCGACGTTTCCCAGTTACGTTGGCCTCATTTCGGTACATGCTCCAGAGCTCGTTCGTGGCTAATCGATCGGGTCTCTGTCATGGGAATCATTTCACTGTCACCTAGTACGTTCGAGTCGAAACCAGTCACATTTCTCAAGAAAATGCACAGGTTCGATCGACGTGTCCCAGTTACATTGGCCTCATTTCGGTACATGCTCCAGAGCTTGCTCGTGGCTAATCGATCGGGTCTCTGGCATGGGAATCATTTCACTGTCACCTAGTACGTTCGAGTCGAAACCAGTCGCATTTCTCAGGTAAACGCACAGGTTCGATCGACGTGTCCCAGTTGTGTTGGCCTCATTTCGGTACATGCTCCAGAGCCCGCTCGTTGCTAAGCGATCGGGTCTCTGTCATGGGATCATTTCACTGTCACATATCACGTTCCGATACGAATCCAGTCGCGTCTACGATGCACCAATTCGTCCCGGCGTGCCCCAGGTATTTTCGGCCTCATTTCTGTACATGCTCCGGAGTCCCGTTCGTTGTCAGTCGCAATCGCGGCACGACCGATTCGGGCCTCCGTCATGGCATACTTTTGTCACTCATTTCACTGTCACTTACCGCGCTCCGATTCGAATCTAGTCGCATCCGTGATGCACCGATTCGTTTCGGTGTGCCCCAGTTGGTTACGGCCTCATTTCAGTACATGCTCCAGAGTCAGGATTCATTGTTGGTTGCAGGTTTCGGTTCTCTGATTCATGACTCTGTCATGGGAAATCAATTTCACTGTCACGTAGGACGTCCGATACGAATCCAGTCGCATCTACGAGGCACCGATTCGTCCCGGCGCCCCAGGTATTTCAGCCACATTCCAGTACTTGCTTTACAGCATGCACGATTAACGGATAGTCGCAACAGCGGCACAACCGACTCATGCCTCTGTCATGGCAATCAAAAAAAAAAAAAAAATTCACCGCCACGTACCGCGCTCCGTTTCGAATCCAGTTGCATACATGCACCGATTCGTTACGGTGTGCCCCAGTGCTTTAGCCTCATTTCAGTGCATGCTCCAGAGTCCGGTTCATCGTCAGTCACAGTCACGGCATGACCGGCTTATGCCTCTGTCATAACAGGTTTTCATTAAATGGACCGTAGTATACAGTGCCCCGTTTCGAGTCGGTCGCATTTGACATGCAAACACATCCCCAGGCACAGACTTCTGGCAATCGTTGCAAGCACGCATTCAAGCATAGACTTCTTGCAAATCTTTGCATACACGCATCCAAGCATGGACGCACACAAGCGTAGACTTCTTGCGATCGTTGCAAACACGCATCCAAGCGTAGACTTCTAGCAATCGTTGCAAGCACGCATCCTAGCATAGACCTCTTGCAATCGTTGCTAGTACGCAGTCAAGCATGGACATCTTGCAGTTGGTGCGAGTACGCATACAAGCCTGGACTTCTCGCAAGCGTTGCAAGCTCGCATTCAAGTGTAGACTTCTGGCAACCGTTGCGAGCACGCATTCAAGCATGGACGTCGTACAGTCGTTGCAAGTTCGCATACAAGCGTAGACTTTTTGCAATCGTTGCAAGCACGAATCCAAGCATAGACTTCTTGCAAATCATTGCAAGCACGCATCAAGCAGAATCTTCGTGCAATCGTTGCGAGCACGCATTCAAGCATGGAAGTCTGGCAGTCGTCGCAAGCACGCATACAAGAATAGACTTCTTGCAATCATTGCAAACACGCATCCATGCGTAGACTTCTTGCAGTCATTACAAGCATGCATCCAAGCGTAGATTTCTTGCAATCGTTGCAGGCACGCATCCAAACATAGACTTCTTGCAATCATTGCAAGCATACATTCAGGCATAGACCTCTGGCAAATCATTGCTAGCACGCATTCGAGCATAAGACCTCTTGCAATCATTGCGAGCAGATGTCCAGGCACAAACTTGTTGCAATCATTGCTAGCAGGCAGTTCCGGCTGGCTCAATAGATTGCTTTGGGAAAAACCTGGATACTTTCCTAAATGTACATTGTAACGGGGTACTTATTTTTAAAGTTGATCCAGGGAAAATCCGATTGCCTCTCGGGGGATCAGGAAGGAATTTTTTCCCTGCTGTAGCAAATTGGGCCATGCTCTGCTGGGGTTTTTTGCCTTCCTCTGGATCAGCTGTGGGTGTAGAATTGGGTGTGTCGGGTTGTGCGATATTTATTTGTTTGATTTGTGGTTAGGACTGGATGGACTTCTGTCTTTTCCGACCTGGCTACCCATGTATCTTACCATAACTTCTTGCAATTGTTGCAGGCACGCATCCTGGCATAACTCCTTGAAATCATTGCAGGCACGCATCCTGGCATTACTTCTTGCAATCATTGCACACACGCATCCTAGCATAACATCTTGCAATCGTGGCAAGCACGCATCCTGGTGTAACTCCTTGCAATCGTTGCAGGCACGCATCCTAGCATAACATCTTGCAATCGTTGCAAGCACGCATCTTGGCATAACATCTTGCAATCGTTGCAAGCACGCACCCAAACACATGTTCAAGCACAACTCCTGCAGTCTTCGCAAAGCACATGCGATAACACGAATTTCTCACAGTCACTATGAACACATTTCCAGTGACAAACTCCCACGCAATTGTCGCAAGCACACGTTTAAACACTACTTTTGCGGTCGTGCCAAGGCTCGCGACTTAGCATAACGTCTTGCAATCATTCTTTTGCAAGCACACATTCTCAGTGGCACACAAACTGGCTACACGTCGTTTTCAGCAGCACTTAGTTGGCCACTTGTCTCCTGTGGCTTTTCTTACAAGCCACTCACCGTTTCCTGTCTGTCGGTCTCTCCCTTAGGATAGTTGAGTTCAACTTCCATCCAGCACCTGGATCGTGTTGACACACGCAACTGGCTTCTTCCTGTAACACGCTCAGGCTATACCTAGCCAGCGTTCAGCATTTCTCATCCTTACAGGGCCCGGAGAGCCACCTGTCTTTATGGCTCATACAGCAAGATCCCCACTTCGAGGCATCCAGAGGCATCACCCATAGCCAACGGAAAACGCTCGCCCATCACAACTGCCATCTTTAGGGACATGAAATCCTCGCATATTCCCCAGTCTAGTCATCCAAGCGGCCATCTACCTGGCCCTTTGTGGTTTTCCCTGGCCTAGCCAATTTATCGTTGGTAGCACTGGCAGCCAGGTTCTACACAGACACTACCTGACGAATGTTCAAATCTGCAATACGGGCCATTCCCCAGGATCGATCTTTATGTCACGCCTCCTAGTCCTCCTCTCACGGACACAGGACCCTTCTTAGATCCTTAATTTAGATGCCGTGGCAATAGCAGACCTGTCAACGTCGGAAGGTTCCTTACTGCATGGATTGATGTATCGGTGTTTAAACCGTCTACGATGCCCCTGTCGCCCCTGGTAGCGACAGATGCCACAGCCTACACAGGCTTCGCGGAAATTTTTGGCCACCACTGGTTTACAGGACCATGGCATCAGGGATACTCCTAAACCCCGGTTACTCCCGGTCATGACAGCCTCTCGTATCTGGGGTCATGTCAGGACAGGACAGGCTGTGGCTTTCACCACCGACAACTGGGCCGAGGTTCATCTTGTTATTGAAGCCAGGTCTGGACCGATCTCGGTTGTGTCCTTCCTGCGCAGACCGCTGCAGTTAGCCCGGTGGCACCAGTTTAAGGTCCATTGTATGTTCATTCCAGGCCTTCAGCAATCCCGCAGGCCAAGTTCTGCATAGTCGTTACTTGGCTCGCTACCAACTTCATTTCATCCTCCTCCTTGCAGTGTCTAAAACCCAGCAATCTGACTCCAGGATGGACGTCCATTTCTATAGAGAAGCAGGGCTTGGTATCAAGTAACCGCACTTGACTACCTACTGTCACTCCTACCGGAACGCGTAGACTCTAGTTCCCTATTGCTTTCGTGCCAACACTTGTGTACCTGCCAGTTTCCCAAACACATGGGGTTCTTCTACACAGCCTACACCTCGTCCCCGGTCCATACCGTGGACACTCTTTAGTATTTGAGCACCCTTGGCAGCATGTGGGCGTGGGTCCCAAGTCACGTCATTGAAAGACTAAGCACTTGGGACCCTGCCTACCTCGCCCGGTACATTCCCAATCCTCGGGTGGAAATGGCACAAGCGTTCACCAAACTTGCTCAACTAATTATGCTAAAACTAATAAAACTGCACCCCTACCTGAATGTTTTGCCCCCTTATTTTGGTATACCGACCATCAGGCCAGGGCACACTTCAGGTCCATTTCATGTGGTTAATCTTATGGTAGAGGCTACTTGTTCATATCCGTATCAGCCATAGGGCTTTGACCATAAGTAAGAAGGCCAGTGTGGTGGCCTGAATTTATGGGAGGAGCCCGGAGGGTATTTAACCAGCCCGCTCGCCTGTGGTCTTTGTCGGTTTCCGGTGCGCGGCACCCACCCTCCCTTCCCCTTTTCAGGGCATTTCTCAAATTAATTTCTCTTCACATATATTAATTTCTAATCTAGGGTATGCCCCCTTATTTTGGTATACCGACCATCAGGCCAGGGCACACTTCAGGTCCATTTCATGTGGTTAATCTTATGGTAGAGGCTACTTGTTCATATCCGTATCGGCCATAGGGCTTTGACCATAAATATATATATATATATATATATATCTATATATATATATATATATATATATATATATATATATCGACATAGATACTGTAGATATAGATATATATAAATCTATATTTTATATATGTATATATATATATATATATATATATATATATATACACTAATTATTTTTTGAACATTGGATTTTATGTTAGCATGTTAGCATCATTTGATATTTATGAAAAATTCATAGAATGTACAAAATATCATTCATTTTGAACATTCTACCTGTAGGTTATAATGTTTAAAAAGGTGTCAAAGGTGTCTTCAATAAATATTTTATACTAACCTTTTTTTCCACTCTTTTTTAGTAATTAACTCTGTGAATGGTTTGGGAATTGGAGGTCAAAGTAAACTGAATGGCTTCTTCTGCTATTGTTAAGGATTATGCAGTTACCTGGATTATTAAATGTTGTGTATGGTACTCAAGGAACATTTTTGAGCAAGGTTTTCAAATGCTTTGTATGTTATATTCTCTGATTATTACCTTCTCTTTTCTACGTTCTACATTATCTAAAGAAAGGAATGAAAATGTTTTATTTTATTTCATACAGGATATAAAATATACAGAAATTGCATGGCCCAGACCTTGGGCAAGTATGTTTCTTGAGTACCATACAAAAAACATTGCTTGTTACAACAAGCATTCAATAATACATGTAACTGCATATTTGTATAAGATACAGCTGCACATTTATATGTTTATTGACATCAAAGGACTGGCACTCATTTGTATATGGGCTTTGGAGTGTTTTTGTGGCCAAGGCTTGCATCCTGAGTTGTTTCACTCTGAAACTTTTCATTCTATGCATCAAGTGATCTGCATCAATGGACAGAATATAAAATAATTGTATTAACATTACTAAGGAATGGGAATCCACACTCCCTAGTTTAGAGGCAATTTATACATCTGCAAAAATTATTTTTTTTAAAAAAATGTGTTATTCTCTTGAAAGTGTTCTGGAACTGTGTCATACTGATGATTTGAGGCTCTCCTGCATTATATCCGGAGGTCCTTAACTATTTGGGTACAGGTGGCTAATCAAGAACAGTGGAAATAAAACTTCTTGTATATCACTTTATTTTTTAAGGTGATTTGAAATCAAGTTACATGGATGTTTTGAACATGTTAAATAGAGAAGTATTAAAAAGTGAAGCATGGCTTTCCCCTCTTCTATATGCCCTATATATCGAACCCCTAGCAGCCCATATCAGAAAGAACCCGAACATTCACGGGATCCCAGTTCGTATTAGAGATTTTAAAATTTCCCTATTTGCAGACAATGTCCTTCTCACTCTCACGCAACCCCCTATCTATCTCCCAAACCTACACATAGAGCTAGACAGGTATAGTGCCTTATCAGGCTACAAAATTAATAGCTCTAAAACAGAAGCCCTCCCCCTTAACATACCCCACCATACCCCACCAAACACTATCGGCCCTCTCGCAAACATTTTTATACGTGGAAGACGTCCTCCCTAAAGTACCTCAGGGTCCACCTAACACCTACATATGATTCTCTTCATAGGGACAATTTTCCCTAACTCTACGCATCCATCAAAGCCTCCCTGGCCAAGTGGAAGTCTCTAAAGCTGTCACTTTTTGGTCGGCTCGCAACATTAAAGATGACCATTTTACCTAAACTTTTATACCTTTTTGAGACATTACCCATCCCCGTCCCAACCTCGCATTTCAAGAGACTCCAGGGCAATCTCCTAAATTTATTTTGAAACTATAAGAGGCATTGGATCAGTAGATCGGTTTTGTACGCCTCCCACAATCAGGGTGGCCTCGCGTTCTCTAATATAGTCAAGTACTATTTAGCTGCCCAGCTACGCCCTGTAGCCTCTTGGTGCACCCTTCATGCCTTTAACCGCTGGACACAAATTGATAAACTGTAGTTAGCCCCGTCCATCATGCTATGGAGCTCTGATGTAATAGCTGGAAGTGTGCAGCTATTAGGGCCAATAGCGCTTCTACACACGCAAAACTGACATATCCGCTTACCACCAACTCCTCCCCGGTGACCTCATTCTTGTTTACACCCAATATCCCAGATAGTCTGACCTTGCAGATGTCCCACTTCTGGATGGAAAAAGCCCTATTCCACTATGGTCATCTGATAGATCCCAGAACCAGAACTTTAAAATACTTCCAAGACCTGCAAAACACCTTTAATATACCCAGACAGGCTTTTTTTTAGTTATTTGCAAATACGGCATTATGCACAATCCTTGGTAGCAAACCTTCAATTCTCCCCCTTAACCGAATTTGAAAAACTGTGTCTAGAGGGCTCATCCCCTAAAGGTATGATTTTGCATACCTATCAGCTTTCGACCGTGGACACATCACCAATCAGGCTTTTTTTAGTTATTTGCAAATACGGCATTATGCACAATCCTTGGTAGCGAACCTTCAATTCTCCCCCTTAACAAAATTTGAAAAACTGTGTCTAGAGGGCTCATCCCCTAAAGGTATGATTTTGTGTACTTATCAGCTTTTGACCATGGACACATCGCCAGTCGGACCACGGCATTCCTACATGGGGAGGTGGGAGCAGGCCCTGGGCATAGCTATACCACTAAGCACATGGCAGCTCATATGGTCGCAGGCCTCTAAGAGCTCCATCTGTACGTTTTATAAAGAGAATCAATATAAGATTATATTTTATTGGCATCAGACCCCTGACCTGCTCCACTCCATATACCCCTCAGCCGTCTCTTGATGATGGCACTGCTATAAGGATAAGGGAACACTATTTCATGTCTATTGGACTTGCCCTCTACTCGCCCCCTATTGGCGGATGGTACACACCCTGCTCCAATCCATCTTCGGTACTGAGGTGCCCTTTGACCCGAAAACCTTTCTTCTGGGCATATCACCTGTCTCCTTCTCTAAACTTTCAAAGAAGCTGTTGTCACATGTGTTAACTGCAGCGTGGTGCTTGGTGGCCCTAAAGTGGAAAAAGAAGGAACCCCCTTCTCTATTCGAGCTGCACACCAGCATCAGAGATGTTAAAAGAATGGAGTACCTGACAGCCTCCCTAACTGACACTCTCGATAAGCATAACAGAGTATGGGAGCCCTGGGTTCTGCTGGAGACTACCACAATGCCTAATATGGATGCCTATTAGGTGGTGTCGGGCCTCCGGGGAAGGCGGTTGTCCTCTCTTTTTACCATTCTATCTCCTATGCCACTTCTGCTCTCCCAACTAGGCTTTTCTCAACTTTCTTACTATATCTTTCTCTCCCTCCATTAGTTAATGAGTCTATATACAGGCTAGACACTATTACATCCGCTGAATTATAGGATAACTTTGTATACTGCCAAAAGTTGTAAGCTACACAAGCTGGTATTTAGCTTTGCTCTTGGCAGCAATGTTTGCTGTTTAAATGCCTGAAGTAAAATCACCATTATAATGTGTATTTTCCTGTACTCTATTTTGGAAATGTTTTTTTCTTTTTTCTTTCTTGAAAAATCAATAAGAACTGTCAGCTTAAAAAAAAAAGCGAAGCATGGGTTATGCAAGAAAAATAAACATATAGGATATAGCATCGACCCAATCTTGCATTTGTCCCCTGCTGCCTCTGCACTGAGAACTGAGTGATCAAACACCACTGATTGCTCGGCTCTCCCCTCCACTCTGAGTAGAGAGTGGTGACTGTCAGTCCTGACACTCTGCTTTGCCCCTCCAGCATTCACTGAAGAGTAGGGCTGTAAAAGGGGAAGAAACAGCTGGCTCATACTCCTAGCAGCTTGCTGAGAGGCTGAGACAGCTGCCGGTCCAGGCTCCTGGGCAGATCCCAACTGAGTGATACCAATTGAGTTATGTCAGACAACAATGGGTTTTAGCCTGTTGTCAGCTGAAAAGGGGTTACAGGAGTGCAAAATGACCTGCACTCCTGTAATCCTTAGGAGAAGTACAGCCAAAAAAGCTTTGGCTATACTTCTTCTTTAAAGTTTGTGGTTCTGAAAACGACCTGCTTCACTTCTAGAAGTTCCTAACCTATTGAATACAAATAATGTAAATAATAAACTCGCTATATATCATTCTGGGTCGTAGTTTGGATTTATTTTCCTTTTATTTAATTGTAAAGCAGCTAACAGGTCTCCTTTGAGGATAATATAGCTATTGTATTTGTTTGCTCTCCTGGCAAAGCACTTTGTCCCCATATTGATGAGGACAAGGGCCTCTTCTCAAAAGAAAGTATCCCTGATTACTCATTCACAAAAAACTGTAAAGTTAGTTAATAGCGTAATAATCAGAGACCTTCAAATGTCACATTGCCAAGGCGCCATACTAAAATGCCACATTGCCCATTTTTCGGTGAAATGCCATATTTCGTCGATTTTCTGAAAAATTACAAATTTTGTGCCATATTTTGCCTTATTTGGGCCAAGAAAAAAAAATTCTAATACTGTTCAAGTGGGACAGTAATATTTGTCAGCAATTTCTTCTTATAGAAATATGAGTATTTAATTCCATGTCATTGGCAGACTTCCCTATTGTTTGTGTATTGGGAGGGAATGTGGATTGTGCCTGTCTCATTGTTAAATGTTAATGACCTCACATTCTGTCTGCCTTAAGATAAACTTAATATGGGTTGTATATGTGTATGTGGATTGACTGCTAAGAGGGAGGGGAGATTGTTCCACAGTGTATATCTTTGTGTACACTGTATGTAATCCTTTAGCGGGGGGGGAGGGCTATAGGGAAATGTGTATATACAGTATATCAGCTCCCTTTCCCACGTCCTTCATACCAAGCTGAAGTGTATTACTCGTGTTTTACATTTTCGTGTTTTCTTAATTCAATATGCCTAAAGTTGCTAGTTCAAACGTAATTCTTTTCAAGAAGTGGATTAATAGTGACAGCAATTTCGCCATGGATGGTGGAAAGATATTCTGCAAGTTGTGCATGAAATCTGTAAGTTTTTATTCAGTTTTCTTTGAGAACTCTTCATATCCCTTTATCACTCTCATTTCTCTCACTTTTTCCATTTTTCGAGAGAATGTCATATATTTCTATTACTTCCACAGGCACTGTATATTTTTAAGTTATGGCCACTAACGTTCGTTTTATGGTACCCAACAGCCTTGTGCCCCAAGTAGCCTTGAAATGCTTCTCAAGTGTCAAAATTTTCTATAGTTGAAAACTGTTTTCTGTCCTCACCTTAGTCCCCATTCTGGAACTGATCTATTCTGGCCTGTGTAGGAAACAGACTTTTACTGGAGAATATTTACCGGTACTGAATACAGAACTTTTTCTTGTATTTAATTTACAGTATGAGTTTAAGAAGAAGTGGCAATTTGACGTGCACAAGAAAAAGCAGCACCTGGCAAGGGACAACACTCCGAGTACTGTTCGGAAGCAGCAACAGCACCTTAGAGATGTGGTGTCATGGGAAATTCTGCCCGACGTCCAGGAATTTAAAGAAGGCATTCCGTTACACAAACTGGAGAAGGGTCCCCTGCGTAACATTTTTGAAACGGACTGCAACATCAAATTGCCAAGCATGAGCACCCTAAGATGAATGGTACCTCAATTGTGTGAAAAGGTAAGCAACGTTCAATGATAGTTTATGTTAAAACCACGCATAGGTACCTTTGGTTGAGCAACAATACCTTCTGCAAAAATTAAGATCAACTAGTAAAAATTTACAAACATGTATACGTGTAGGTATGAAAAAAACAAATGTTCATGTTTTAAATGGTGCCAACTGTATATGTGAATATATTTTTCTTCCTTAGAACTTGGAGGAAATTCACAAGGACATTGATGACTCAAGGATCTGGCTCAGCGTAGACGAATCAACGCACTCATTGTTGTTGGAAAATTGGATCCTGACAATGCCCAAAAAGGTCATTTTATCCACACGGCTCAGTTGGAAAAAAACAATGCTTCAACCATCGTTCAAACTGTCCAGGAAGCTCTGAATAAGTGTTTTTTTCCTACACTACTACTACTACTAAACCAGCACCCTTCAGGCTATAATTTTAGCTTTTGTCTGTCATGGTGCCATTTTTAGTGCTTATATACAGCATGCTAATATTTCATTATTTGTTTCAGGACTGCTGTGGCAAGGAGCCCCTAACACGGCAGGGCACTTGCTACTACTTGTGACGGATAGTGTAGCATATATGCTGAGTAGGGATGAGCTTCGTGTTCGAGTCGAACATACGTTTGACTCGAACATCGGCTGTTCGCCCGTTCGGCGAATTCCGAACGTTATGGGCCGTTCGTGCCAAATTCGTGTGGCGCTCACGGCCCACAATGCACTGCGTCATCGCAATGCATTGCTGGCTCATGATTGGCCAAGCATGCACTGTGACCCCGCATGCTTGGCCAATCACAGCGCCAGCAGCGAGGAGAGCCATGATTGGCCACAGGCAGGATGCCTGTGGCCAATCACAGCTCAGGCTGTGTAGTACACGCCCCACACTATATAAGGCCGCCAGCGCGGCGGCCTTGTGTAGTGTATTGGCGTCTGAAGCAGTTAGTGGGTGTTCTGTGTACCTTCAACACAGTATACACCGATCGTTATCGGACGATTTTCGATCTTGCTCTTCTGTAGTGGTTGTTGTCTGCGTGCCCTGACCGCAGTATACACCGCTAAATTCAACTCACCTATATAGCTAGTGATCTATCTTTTATAATAGAGCTTGCAGTCAGTAGTGTTAGGAGCTTGTGCGTGCTGTCTGCGTGCTCTGTACCCAGTACACACCGCTATATCCACCTACATAGCTCTTCTATATTTGAGCCATCTGCAGGAGTTATTGGAAGTTGTGTGTGCCTCCAGCACAGCACAGTATACATCTGTATATACCCCTTTATCTCTGGTGTTCTATAATAAAGGCATCTGCAGGAGTTAGTGGGTGTTTTGTGCCTCCAGCACAATATACACCTGTATCTACCCTTTATTGCTGTTCTCTAATAGAGCCATCTGCAGGGCTTAGTGGGTGTTGTGTGACTCCATTACAGTATACCCCTTTATCTCTGGTGTTCTATAATAAAGGCATCTGCAGGAGTTAGTGGGTGTTTTGTGCCTCCAGTACAATATACACCTGTATCTACCCTTTATTACTGTTCTCTAATAGAGCCATCTGAAGGGCTTAGTGGGTGTTGTGTGACTCCATTACAGTATACCCCTTTATCTCTGGTGTTCTATAATAAAAGCATCTGCAGGAGTTAGTGGGTGTTGTGTGCCTCCAGCACAATATACGCTACCCAACTGCTGTTTTACCCAACTCCCTTCAGGCCATTACCATGTCTGAAAGGCCAGCAAGGAGAGGCAGACAGTCGCGAGCTCTGCCTAGAGACAACAGTGCTGGTCGTGGACGCGGTGCATTGTCATCAGCACGTGGCCATGGGACACGCTTGTCCTTCTTTTCGGCAGCTGGACATGTTGAACCGCGACATGCCAACGACTTGGTAGAGTGGATGACCAAGCCCTCTTCATCCTCCTCATCCTCTCTCATCCAGTCTCAGGGTACTAGCAAAGCAGCTGCCAACGCATCGTCTTCCCTCGTCTCAATGTCATCATCAGTGACTCCTTCCCTAGACCCACCACGTCCTCCTGAGGAGTCTCCTGAACTCTTTGAGCACAGTGTTGGGTACATGCTCCAGGAGGATGCCCAGCGTTTTGTAAGCCTCTGATGATGACACTCAGCTAGAGGAAGGCAGTAGCGTGAATGCAGAGAGAGGGGATGCTCAAGAAGGACAGCAATCTGGCAGTCATGTTCCACAAGCTGCAGCATATTGCCAGGTTTGCTACAGCGATGAAGAGGGAGGGGATGATGAGGGCACTGACTCCACGTGGGTGCCTGGTAGGAGAGAGGAGGAGGAGGAGGAGGAGGCACATGTCCAACGAGGCAGGATGCCCTCCGGGGGCAAGCTTAGGGGCAGCACTCCGACTGAATCACACCGCAGAGCTCCGCCTGTGCAGGGCGCTGCCTCTGCGCGTTATTCTAAAAGTTCTTAGGTGTGGGCCTTTTTTGAGAGGAGTGCATAAGATCGCACCGCTGCTATTTGCAACATATGTCTCAAGCGTATCTCGCGTGGCCAAAACATCAGCCGCTTGGGCACCACATGCTTGACCAGACATATGTTGACCTGCCATGCAGCTCGTTGGCAAGCGTACACCAAAGACCCCCACCAAAGAACAAAGTGGACCTCTCCTTGCTCCTCATCAGCTGGGATCTCCAACCCCACTAGACCTTCAGTCCTCTCTGAAACCTGCTCTAAGAGGAATGAAGGTTTAGAATTAGGTGTGTCACAGCCAAGTGCTTCCGGGCACTCTGCTAGCAGTACACCCACATCTGATTATAGCAGGAAAATTTCCCTTTCCCAGCTGCTGGACCGTCGAAAGAAGTTCACTCCCAGCCATCCACATGCCCAGCGGTTGAATGCTAGCTTGGCTAAATTGCTAGAACTTCAACTGCTACCTTTTCAGTTGGTAGACTCGGCCCCCTTCCGTGAGTTTGTACAATGTGCGGTTCCTCAGTGGCAGGTCCCCAAACGCCACTTTTTCTCATGGTAGGCGATTCCCGCTCTCTACCGGCATGTGGAAGGCAATGTCCTTGCCTCGCTGGACAGGGGGGTCAGTGGTAAGGTGCATATTACCACTGACTCATGGTCTAGCAGGCATGGACAGGGACGTTACCTGTCTTTCACAGCCCATTGGGTCACTCTTCTGGCAGCTGGGAAGGATGCAGGACAAGGTGCAGTAGTGTTGGAGGTTGTTCCGCCACCACACCTCCAAAATGCTACTACTGGTTGTGACACACCTCTCTCCTCCACCCCCTCCTCTTCTTCTTCACCCAATGGCCTCTTCCAGTGCTCTGTTCTCAGAACCAGTGGTGCTCCGTAGGCGTTCAAGGGGCTACGCAAGTAAGCAGGCAAAACGATGCCATGCAGTGCTTGCGCTGGTTTGTTTGGGGGACAGGAGCCACACTGGGGCAGATATTTTGTCAGCTCTACAGGGGCAGGCCGAGAGGTGGTTGACGCCACGCCAGCTTAAGCCAGGAATGGTGGTTTGCGACAATGGCACCAACCTCCTCTCCGCCCTCCGACAGGGACAACTGACCCATGTGCCCTGTGTGGCTCACGTCCTTAACCTGGTGGTGCAGCGATTCTTGGGCAGGTACCCAGGCTTACAGGATGTCCTGAAGCAGGCCAGGAAAGTCTGTGTGCATTTCCACTGATCATTTAATGCCTGTGTTCGGCTGGCTGAGCTCCAAAAGGAGTTGAACCTGCCCAAGAACCGCCTTATATGTGACATGCCCACCAGGTGGAACTCAACGTTGGGCATGCTGCAGCAGCTGCACACGCAGCAGAGGGCCATCAATGAGTACCTGTGTGACTATGGCACCAGGACAGGGTCAGGGGAGCTCGGGTTTTTGTCACCACGCCAGTGGGACATGATCAGGGATGCATGCACTGCCCTGTCACCGTTTGAGGAGGCCACAAGGATGGTGAGCAGTGACAGTGCATGTATCAGTGACACTGTACCTCTTGTCCACCTCTTGGAGCATACACTGCGTGGAATAATGGACAGGGCACTTGAGGCAGAACAGAGGCAGGAAGAGGAGGACTTCCGTGCCTCTCAAGGCCCCCTTTATCCAGACAGTGTTCCTGCTGTGCCACCCATCACACAGGAAGAGGATGAGGAGGAGGAAGAGGAGGAGGAGGATGATTGTGTCAGCATGGAGGTGGAGGCTGGCACTCAGCATCAGCAGCAGCAGTCTTGTAGGGATGATTTACAGTCCCAAGAATCACGTGGACTTGTACGTGGCTGGGAGGAGGTAGCTGCGGATCATGTTGTCCTTAGTGACCCAGAGGACTCCGGAACGAATGCCTCAGCTAACCTACGCTGCATGGCCTCCCTGATCCTGCAAAGCCTGCGGAAGGATCCTCGTATTCTTCGGATCAAGGAGAGGGACCATTACTGGCTGGCCACTCTCCTTGATCCACGGTACAAGGGTAAGGTTGCCGACCTTATCTTGCCATCGCAGAGGGAGCAGAGGATGAGACATCTCCGGGAGGCCTTGCAGAAAGGTCTGTGCAACGCATTCCCAGAGACTGGGAGGTTACAAACTCCTTGTCCTGGACAACGTGTTGCTGAGGCATCGATCAGAAGGAGCGGTGGAGAAGGTGGCCGTCTGACTGATGCTTTCAGACAATTTTTTAGTCCGCAGCCCCAAGGTATGATCAGTTCCAGCAACCATCGCCAGAGTCTGATTTACATGGTGCAGCAATACCTAGGGGCAAGGTCAGACTTGGAAACCTTTCCCACCGAAAATCCTCTGGCTTACTGGGTCTTGAGGATGGATCACTGACCAGAGCTTGCACAGTATGCAATTGAGCTACTGGCCTGTCCTGCATCCAGCGTTCTTTTGGAACGCACCTTCAGTGCTGCTGGTGGCTTTGTTACCGATCACAGGGTGCGCCTGTCCACCGAATCAGTTGATCGACTGACCTTCATCAAGATGAATCAGTCTTGGATCACCCACAGCTACCAAGCACCTGAAGCTGATGTAACCGAATAATTTTTTTTGAAATATCACATCCCTTCAAGACTGCCTATGCTGATGCTGAGTGACTGTCCTGTTATGTTGATTGTCTATCCTCTTCCTCCTCCGCTGATATGTTGGAAGAACATTTCTGGTTCTGGGTGATGCCATCAGCCCAATTTTTCTGCCCCTGTTTAACAGGGGCGTTTAATTACAATTTTTGATGCAATGCTTTGCAGCAGGGCTAATTCCTGCAATAAAACAAGAGTATATGGGAGAGGTTGCAGTGTGGTGGCACCAGCACCAGTCCCTAAGGCCCAATTTTTCTGCCCCTGTTTAACAGGGGCGTTTAAGTACAATTTTTGATGCAATGCTTTGCAGCAGGGCTAATTTCTGCAATAAAACTAGAGTATATGGGAGAGGTTGCAGTGTGGTGGCACCAGCACCAGTGCCTAAGGCCCAATTTTTCTGCCCCTGTTTAACAGGGGCGTTTAAGTACAATTTTTGATGCAATGCTTTGCAGCAGGGCTCATTCCTGCAATAAAACTAGAGTGTATGGGAGAGGTTGCAGTGTGGTGGCACCAGCACCAGTGCCTAAGGCCCAATTTTTCTGCCCCTGTTTAACAGGGGCGTTTAAAGTGGAAGTAAACCCACTTTTTTAACTTTTACCTACAGGAAAGCCTATAATAAGGCTTACCTGTAGGTAAAAAAAATATCTCCTAAACCTGTACGGTTTAGGAGATATTCCCCTCGGTATGCGCCGCTGACTGCAGCGGCGCATGCGCACAAGGGGGTTCTCTCCGCGAAAATCCGGCAGCGCTCGTCCGGCCGGATTTAAATCTCCCGCGCGCATGCGCGGGAGTGACGATATCGCGGCTCCGGCCACTCACAGCGCCGGAGCCGCGATACCCGGAAGAGACGCCGAGGGAGCATGTCGGCTTCCTCGGCGTGGATCGGGCGAGATGTCGGGGCCTCGTTCTAAGGTAAGTATTTCATAATGAGCTAGTATGCGGTGCATACTAGCTCATTATGCCTTTTGCTTTGCAGGTTTTAAAAAAAAAAAAAAAAAAATGCGGGTTTACTACCGCTTTAAGTACAATTTTTGATGCAATGCTTTGCAGCAGGGCTAATTCCTGCAATAAAACTAGAGTATATGGGAGAGGTTGCAGTGTGGTGGCACCAGCACCAGTGCCTAAGGCCCAATTTTTCTGCCCCTGTTTAACAGGGGCGTTTAATTACAATTTTTGATGCAATGCTTTGCCGCAGGGCTAATTCCTGCAATTAAACTAGAGTATATGGGAGAGGTTGCAGTGTGGTGGCACCAGCACCAGTGCCTAAGGCCCAATTTTTCTGCCCCTGTTTAACAGGGACATGTAATTACAATTCTTGATATAATATTTCACAGGAGGGCCCGTTCCTGTGCCCACCCAGAGTAACTGTGAGGACTTATAGTGTTGTGGCACCAGCACCACAACCACCAAAGGTCAATTTTTCTACCACTGTTCAACAATGGCATGTAATTACAATTCTTGATATAATCGTTCACAGCAGGGTGCTCCAGCGCCCACCAAGAGTCACTTTGAGGGCTTACAATGTTGTGGCAAACCAACACCTTGTTCCGCCATTTCTGCAGAGCATATAGGGCAGGCCCCTACTTTCAAACATCCAACTTACAAACATCTCATACTTGCAAACGGAAGGAGACAACAGCAAGTGAGATGAAAAAAGATGGACGACAAAACAAATTATACAGGGGTGATAACCCTTCCCTATGCTTTCCAAAAAGCTTAAAAATAGTTTTTTTTGACTGAAACTACACTTTAAAATTGTACCAGTTGAAAATTACAAACAGATTCAACTTAACACAACAAACCTACACAGTCCCTGTCTTGTTTGCACCGCCTGTATACTGCTGTTCTGAGTATATAGGGCCTGGGGGCCACACGCTTTTCCTTTTTTTAATATGGGTACTGGGTTCCCCTTAATATGCGTACAAGACCCAAAGGGGCTGGTAATGGGCAGGGAGGGCTACCCATGCCATTTTTCTCAATGATTTTCAACCATATTGCAGGAACCAGATATAACATTAAAACCGCAAGCAGTTTTAAATGATGTTATTTCCGTTTAATGTCATTTTGTGCAGGGACTGTTCTAAACACGGGAAACACGTGGCACTTTACAGGCATACTACAGACACCCCCCAGGCACCATATTTAAAGGAATATTTCACTTTTTTTTTCACTTTAATCGTCATTAAAATCAGTGCTCCCGCCAAAACGGCCATTTTTAAAAACATTTTAGGCATTGACCCATGTCCCCTGGGGCAGGAGCCAGGTCCCCAAACCCTTTTTAGGACAGTATCTTGCATATTAGCTGTTAAAATTAGCACTTTTAATTTCAAACGTTCGAGTCCCATAGACTTCAATGGGGTTCTAAAGTTCGTACGAATTTGGGGTCCGTTCGAAAGTTCTGGTGTGAACCGAACCGGGGGGTGTTCGGCTCATCCCTAATGCTGAGTGCAGGGAGGACCCTTAAGGCTATCTACTGAAAAATTATCCATGAGACAGGAATTGTGGCTGGGAAGAAGTCAGGAGTGTGGCCGCAAACCTCAAAGGAAAGGAATCCCTGCTGAAAGAAGATTGGGACGCTGCAGACGTGCTGGCAATGAAATACGCGCCTGGAACATCAGCCGACATAGAGAGGGCTTTTTCAAAATTAAAATACATCCTCAGCAACCGTCGCCTCAATTTTTCTATGGAGAGCATAGTCGCTCAAATAAAATTATACTATAATTAAAACTAAAATTGTTGTAAATACCTGTAAATAGTAATAAAGTAGTTAATATGATTCAAGTTGCACAATTTAATATCCCTTTTACGATGGGAAGGGGGGTGGAAAGTTGAAAAATAAATGCCACATTTGGTCAAAATAAATGCCACATTTTGAAGGTCTCTGGTAATAATACAGCCAAAAAAAAAAAAAGAAACTTCCTGCTGCTTTTGTAGCAAGATGTTTGGCTGGTGACCAAGACAAATTGTTACACCAGGCTATGAACATTGAACATTCAAAGTTCAGGTCAAACCCAGAATTGACGCATATGACAATATACTACAGCAAAACTGATAAACAAAATATATCGTACATTTCCAATAAATAACATTTCCTGGCCATGTTGTTTTGTTTTTAATATAAAGTGCTGGGGATTTCTTTCATTTTATGCTAGGTGAGGGTCTGATATAGATGTTAAGAAAGATCGCATTAAAAATAAATAAATAAATAAGTAAAAAGCATGGTTTCCCCCTAATTCCATACCAGACCATTTTGGCTGATATGTATTTCAAGGAGAAGCCCTAAGCAGAAAAAAGGAGATAAAAGTATGAGGTCCCCCCAAGACCCATATCTGACTCTTACCCAACCATTCAACCTGGCTGGCCAGGAAAGGGTGGGCAGCAAACAAGTGTGTTCCCCTCCTGAACCATACCAGGCCACATGCCTTCAACTTGAGGAAGGTACCTTGCCAGGGAGGCCTTCTGGCAAAGCACGTCATCCCCATATTGATTAGGATGAGGGCCTCTTCCTAAAGAAAGTATCCCTGATTACTCATTAAAAAAACTGTAAAGGTAAATGCAGTAATAATGCCACAAAAACACGAGTTACTTCCTGCTGCTTCTGCAGCAGGATGTGGGGGTTGGTAAAATGGCCAAAGTGTTTGGCCTGTCTATGAATGTCGAACTTCAAAAATTCTGGTCAAACCCTTTGAGCAAAGTGCAAACCTCATTCCTAGTTAGCAGGTAGGGATGGGTGAACGGTTTGGCCTGAGCATAATTTCGGGCCTAACTTTGGTTGTTCGGATGGTCTGCAGAACACCGAACAATATGCGGTGTCCAGAGAAAATTTGAAAGCCAACCGAACAATGTTAATGTCTATTGGACATTAACATGAAAAATCAAAAGTGTTCATTTTAAAGGCTTATATGCAAGTTACTGTCATAAAAAGTGGTTGGGGACCCAGGTCCTGCCCCAGGAGACATTTCTAAAAAAGTTTTAAAAACTGCTTTTTTTCGGGAGCAGTGATTTTTATAATGCTTAAAGTGAAACAATAAAATTAAAATATTCCTTTAAATTTCGTACCTGGGGGTGTCTATAGTATGCCTGTAAAGTGGCGCATTTTCCATTGTTTAGAACAGTCCCTGCACAAAATTACATTTCTAAATGAAAAAAAGTAATTTAAATGTACTCGTGGCAATACAGATAAAATAAGTCATTGAAAAAAATGGCATGGGATCCCCCCAGACCATTACCAGGACCTTTGGGTCTGGTATGAATATTAAGGGGAACCCAAAACCAAAATTTGAAAAACAAAAATAGTGTGGGGTTCCACCCAAATTGCATACCAGGCCCTTCAGGCCTGGTATGGAAATTAAAGCCAAAATCGAAAAAAAATGGCGTGGGAGTCCCCCCAAAAATCCATACCTGACCCTTATCTGAGCACGCAACCTGGCAGGCCGCAGGAAAAGAGGGGGGGGTGAGAGAGCACTCCCCTCCTGAACTGTACCAGGTCACAAGCCCTCAACATAGGGAGGGTACTTTGGGGTAGCCCCCAAAGCACCTTGTCCTTATGTTGATGGGGCCAAGGGCCTCATCCCCACAACCCTTGCCCGGTGTTTGTGGGGGTCTGTGGGTGGGGGGCTTATTGGGATCTGGAAGCCCACTTTAACAAGGGGACCCCCAGATCCCGGCTTCCCCCCTGTGTGAAATGGTAATGGGGTACAAATGTACTCCTACCATTTCACAAAAAAGTGTCAAAATGGTACAAAATCAAGACACAGCTTGGACGAGTCCTTTATTAAAAAATAAAAATGTCACATGAAGTTCGTTCATCTTCTCACGCTCCGCTTACAGACTCAAAAAGAAAAAAAAATCCGCGACTGACCTACCTCCATTGGAGGCAGCTTCCGTATGATGCGTCTTTGCTTTGACAGTTCTTATATAACTGAGGGTATAACTGCGGTGACGTTCCTGGGTGACCCCACCCCCTCTCTGACACCTCTCTGACCCCTCTCTGATGCACAGGGACTTCCCCATGGCTTTCCGGTGGTGTCAGAGGGGGTGGGGACCGGTATGTAACCGGTTGGCCCTGCCCCCTCTGACCAGGGGGCAGCCATAGGGAAGTCCATTAGAGAGGGGCAGGGTCACCCAGGAATATCACAGTGTGGCCCCACCCTCAGTTATAAAAGAACTGTCAAGGCAAAGACGCATCATATGACGGGTGCCTCCCATGGAGGCGGGTCATCGCATTTTTTTTCTTTTTCAGTCCGTCGGCGAAGAAGAAGACTTTGTGGGAGATTTTTATTTTTTTATTTTTTAATAAAGGACTTGTCCCAAGCTGTGTCATGTAATTTTTACCATTTTCACACTATTTTTGTAAAATGGTATGGGTATAATTGTATCCCGTTACCATTTCACATGGGGGGAGGCTTGGATCTGGGGGTCTTCCTGTTAAAAGGGGCTTCCAGATTCCGATAAGCCTCCCACCCACAGACCCCCAGAACCACCAGGCCAGGGTTGTGGGGATGAGGCCCTTGTCGCCATTAACATGGGGACACGGTGCTTTAGGGGGCTACCTCAAAGCACCCTCCCCATGTTGAGGGCATGTGGCCTGGTACGGTTCAGGAGGGGGGGGGCACTCTCTCATTCCCCCTCTTTTCCTGCGGCCTGCCGGGTTGCGTGCTCGGATAAGGGTCTGGTATGGATTTTTGGGGGGACCCATGCACCTCCAAACTATGACTCCCACCACCATGCTTGACTGTAGGCAAGACACACTTGTCTTTCTACTCCTCACCTGATTGCTGCCACACGCTTGACACCATCTGAACCAAATACATTTATCTTGGTCTCATTAGACCACAAGACATGGTTCCAGTAATCCATGGCCTTAGTCTGCTTGTCTTCAGCAAACTGTTTATGGGCTTTCTTTTGCATTATATTTAGAAGAGGCTTCCTTCTGGGATGACAGACATGCAGACCAATTTTATGCAAAGTGTGGCGTCTGACAGGCTGACCCCCCACCCCTTCAACCTCTGCATCAACGCTGGCAGCACTCATACATCTATTTCCCAAAGACAACCTCTGGATATGACGCTTAGCATGTGCACTAAACTTCTTTGGTTGACCATGGTGAGGCCTTTTCTGAGTAGAACCTGTCCTGTTAAACCACTGTATGGTCTTGGCAGTCTTCTTATAGCCTAGGCCATCTTTATGTAGAGCAAAAAAATATTTTTTCAGTTTCTCAGAGAGCTCTTTGCCATGGGGTGCCATGTTGAACTTCCAATGACCAGTATGAAAGAGTGAGAGTGATAACACCAAATTTAACACACCTGCTCCCCATTTACACCTGCGACTGTGTAACACTAACGAGTCACATGACAACAGCGAGGGGAAATGGCTAATTTGGCCCAATTTGGACATTTTCACTTAGGGGTATATTCACTTTTGTTACCAGAGGTTTAGACATTAATGGCTGTGTGTTGAGTTATTTTGAAGGGACAGCAAATTTACACTGTTATACAAGCTGTTCACTCACTACTTTACATTGTAGCAAAGGGTAATTTCTTCAGTGTTGTCACATGAGAAGATATAATAAAATATTTACAAAAATGTGAGGGGTCTACTCACTTTTGTGAGATACTGTATATGTATATATTATAGTATATGTTACACCACAAAACGTTCTGCTGCTGGGGATACCACATGTGTGAGACTTTTGGGGAGTCTATCTGCGTACAGAACCCCAAAAACCAATCACCTCCCTCAGACTTTCAAAATTTTTGATTTCACTCCACACTACCTATGACAGTTTCGGAGGCCATTAAATGCCAAGATAGCACTACCCCCCCCCCCCCCCCCCAATGACCCAATTTTTGGAAAGGAGACACCCCAAGGCATGTTGAGTATCACAAAGGTTTGAAAATTAGAAAAAGAAAAAAACAAATGAGAGCTGCAAAATGCTCCCCATGCTTCTTAGCAAATTCCTTGGGGTGTCTACTTTCCAAAATGGGGTCATTTGGGGGGGATTGTGCTATCTTGACATTTCAGGGCCTCCGAAACTGTGATAGGTAGTGAGGAGTAAAATCACAATTTTTGCCCCTTAGAAAGCCTGAAAGCGGTGATTGGGTCCTGTACACAGCTATGTTCACAATCAGTCTCACACAAGTGGTATCTTCGCACTCAGGAGGAGCAGCAGAATGTATTTTGGGGTGTAATTTCACATATAACCATGTCATGTTTGAGCAATATATCATTTATTGTCAACTTTGTGTAAAAAAAAAAAAGGAATTTTCCTGAAACTTGTGGCAAGATATAAAATATTCCATGGACTCATGGAATATGGGGTAATTTGGAGGAGGTTTGTGCTATCTTGACATTTCAGGGCCTCCAAAACTGTGATAGTTAGCGAGGAAGTGAAATTACCATTTTACACCTTAGAAAGCCTGAATGGGGTAATTGGTTTTTGGGGTTCTGTACGTGGCTAGGCTCCCAGAAAGTCTCATACATGGTATCTCCCTACTCAAGAGAAGCAGCAGAATGTATTTTGGGGTCTAATTTCACATATATCCCTGCCATGTGTGAGCAATATATCATTTAGTGACAACTTAATTTTCCCAAAACTTGTGGCAAAATATTCCATGGACTCAACATGCCTCTCAGCAAATAGCTTGGGGTGTCTACTTTCCAAATAGAGGTCATTTGGGGGATTTATCACTGTTCTGGTATTTTATGCCCAACATTAGAAGCTTATGCCACACATCACCCTCCCTTCTAACCACTTGAACCACCTTTCTTACATTTTTGCTACTTTCACACTGGGGCGGTATTCAGGCGTTACAGCGCTAAAAATAGCGCCTGTGTAGCGCCTGAAAAAAACCGGCCCCTTTCCCTCCAGTGTGAAAGTGTGAAAGCGATGTGCTGGCAGGACGGTGACAAAAGTCCTGCTAGCCGCATCTTTGGAGCGGTGAAGGAGCGGTGTATTCACCGCTCCTATACCGCTCCTACCCATTGAAATCAATGGGACACCGCGGCAATACCGCCGGCAAAGCGCCGCTGCAGCGGCGCTTTGCGGGCGGGTTTAACCCTTTTTCGGCCGCTAGCGGGGGTTAAAACCACCCCGCTAGCGCCCGCAGACCGCCGCTAAGACGACGGTAAAGCGCCGCTAAAAAAGCGGCACTTTACCGCCGACGCCACTCCCGCTGCAGTGTGAAAGCAGCCTTTTTGTTTACATGAAAAAATATTTATTTGGTAGAAAATTTGAACCCCCAAACATTATAGATTTTTTTTAAAGCAGAGGCCCTACAGATCAAAATGGTGGGTGTTGCAATTTTTTTTTTTCACATAGTATTTGCACAGTGAATTTTCAATGCAATTTTTAGAGAAAAAAACACCTTTTTTGAATTTTAATGCACAAAAACACACAATATTGCCCAAATGTTTGATGAAATATAAAAGATGATCTCATGCCAAGTACATAGATACCAAACAACAGGTAGCCTTTAGCCAATCATGACCACACCCCACACTATGTTAGGCTGCTTACATAGCGGCCGTACATAGTGTAATGAATAAGAGCAGCAAAATTACATTTGTAAAGGAAAAAAATTCATATAAACCTGCTCGTGGCTGTAATGTATTGCCAGATCCTGGCAATATAGATAAAAATCACTGAAAAAAAAACGGCATGGCCCCCCCCCCAGTCCATTACTTGGCCCTTTGGGTCTGGTATGGATATTAAGTGGAATCCTGCACCAAAATTTTGAAAAAAATGGAAGTCCAGCCAAAATCCATACCAGGCCTTTCAGATCTGGTATGGATTTTAAGGAAAACTCTGTGCCAAAATGAAAATAAAATAGCGTGGGGTCCCCCCCCCCAAATCCACACCAGACCCTTTAGATCTGCTATGGATTTTAAGGGAAACTCTGTGCCATAATAAAATGGCATGGGGTCCACCCAAAATCCATACCAGACCATTATTAAGCGCCCCCCTCTCCTGAATCATACCAGGCCACATGCCCTCAACATAGGAAGGGTATGCCATGTTGATGGGGACAAGGGCCTCTTCCCCACAACCCTTGCCTAGTGGTTGTGGGGGTCTGCGGGCGGGGGGGCTTTTTGGAACCTGGAAGCCCCCATTAACAAGGGGACCTCCATATCCCAGCCCCCTATCTATGTCAAGGGATATAAGGTACATTATATTCCTAAAAATGCACCAAAAAAAAGACAGTTTGGGAAAAGTCCTTTTTGACCGCTTCAGCCCCGGAAGATTTTACCCTATTCCTGACCAGAGCACTTCTTGCGATTTGGCACTGTGTTGCTTTAACTGACAATTGTGCGGTTGTGCGATGTTGCACCCAAACAAATAGAGCTTTCTTTTGGTGGTATTTGATCACCTCAGCGGTTTTTATTTTTTGCACTATAAACAAAAAAAGAAAAAAACTGAATATTTTTTGCTATAATAAATATCCCCCAAAAATATATAAAAACATATTTTTTTTCCCCTCAGTTTAGGCCGATATGTATTCTTCTACATATTTTTGGTGAAAATAATTGCAAAAAGCGTATATTGATTGTTTTACGCAAAAGTTATAGCATCTATAAAAAAGGGGTTAGTTTTATGGCATTTTATTTATTATTATTTTTTTTTTACTAGTAATGGCGGCAATCTGCATTTTTTTATCATGACTGCAACATTATGGTGGACACGTCTGACAATTTTGACATGTTTTTTTGGACCATTTGCATTTTTTCAGAGATCAGTGCTATAAAAATGCATTGATTACTGTAAAAATGTCAGGGAAGGGGTTAACACTAGGGGGTGATCAAGGGGATAATTGTGTTCCTTAGTGTGTGTTCTAACTGAAGGGGGAGGGAACTGTGTAGGGGAGAAGACAGAGCACTGTTCATACTCTATGAACAGATGATCTGTCAGTTTTCCCCTGAGAGACTGTTTCCACACACAGATTCTAGTTCTATGTGTGCCCAGAGCATTCACGGGAGCCTGGCTGTGATTGCGACTAGGGATGAGCTTGATGTTTGAGTCAAACATACGTTCGACTCGAACATCGGCTGTTCGCACGTTCGGCGAATACCGAACGTTATGGGCCGTTCGCGCTAAATTAGTGTGGCGCTCATGGCCCACAATGCACTGTGGCATCACAGTGCATTGCTGGCTCATGATTGTCCAAGCATGCACTGTGACCCTGCATGCTTGGCCAATCACAGCGCCAGCAGCGAAGAGAGCCATGATTGGCCACAGGCAGGAGTGTTAGCGTCTGTAGGAGTTAGTGGGTGTTCTCTGTGTACCTTCAACACAGTATACACCGTTCGTTATCAGCCGATTTAGCGTTCTTGCTCTTTTGTAATTGAGCTTTTAGCAATCTGCAGGAGTTTGTGGGTGTTGTCTGCGTGCCCTGAGCGCAGTATACACCATTATATCCACCTATGTAGCTAGCTATATTGCTCTTCTGTAATAGAGCTTGCAGTCAGTTGTAGGAGATTGTGAGTGTTGTCTGTGTGCCCTGACCGCACTATACACCATTATATCCACCTATATAGCTAGCTATATTGCTCTTCTGTAATAGAGCTTTCAGTCAGTTGTAGGAGATTGTGAGTGTTGTCTGCGTGCCCTGACCGCACTATACACCATTATATCCACCTATATAGCTAGCTATATTGCTCTTCTGTAATAGAGCTTTCAGTCAGTTGTAGGAGATTGTGCGTGTTGTCTGCGTGCCCTGACCGCACTATACACCATTATATCCACCTATATAGCTAGCTATATTGCTCTTCTGTAATAGAGTTTTCAGTCAGTTATAGGAGATTGTGCTTGTTGTCTGCGTGCCCTGACAGCACTATACACCATTATATCCACCTACATAGCTAGCTATATTGCTCTTCTGTAATAGAGCTTGCAGTCAGTTGTAGGAGATTGTGCATGTTGTCTCCGTGCCCTGACCGCACTATATACACTTTTATATCCACCTATATAGCTAGCTATATTGCTCTTCTGTAATAGAGCTTTCAGTCAGTTGTAAGAGATTGTGCGTGTTGTCTGCGTGCCCTGACCGAACTATACACCAGTATATCCTCCTATATAGCTAGCTATATTGCTCTTCTGTAATAGAGCTTGCAGTCAGTTGTAGGAGATTGTGCGTGCTGGCTGCGTGCTCTGAGCTCTGAGGACTTCCAGAGTGGTGGAGGAGGACAGGGAGCTGATGGCGTCGGTCAGCCCAGGCCAGGGGCCTGTTTCTCGGCCTGAGGAAAGGCGTGGAGCCCTGAAGCTCCTGGAGTTCGTTGAGGAAGAGAGGCTGTACTTAGAAAACCAGCTTGACTTGGTTGACTGGTCTCTGAGACAACCAGGAGAAGACGTGGAGAAATCTGCGGAGAGGAAAAGAAAAGCCCAGAGCTTAATGGTAAAGGCTTCTCGCTGTTACTGCGAAAAAATGAAAGTTTTGGCCGAGCTGAGGAATAGACGCGACAGATCAGGTATCAAGAAGAGAACAGAATTCAAACCTGTCATAGATGGACTGAAAGAGCAGTGTAACATGCTTGGTGAGCTTTTATCAAATCTAATTGACAGTGCCTCAAGCGAAAAGGACTTTCTGTTGAGAATAGAAAAAGTTATGAGAGTGGCGTGCGATGAAGGCTCTCAAGCGGTAAGACGCCGCAACCAGCATCTATCACAGGCGGCGGAGCCCATGAGAGAGGCAGAGGAACCCACAAGTGGGAGTGCACGGACAGATGAAGGAGGAAAGCAGAAGGTTGTGTCCCTGGAAAAGACAAAGACCAAAGCAAAGACAGAAGGTGACATGAAAGACTCTATCCCAGTGACTAAGGGCTTAGGTAGCGCTACAGTGGGTCCCGGCAAGCCTAGTGGTTCTCAGCCTGTTAACAGGGCTGCAGACCCGGTGGTAGCTGTGGACGCCAGTGGTGCAGTGCCAAGCCAAGGTCAGAGAGGAAAGCAGAGTTTAGTGGTACAGCTGGAAAGACTGATGGAGACTAAAAAAAACACGGACTTACCTTGTAAATCCCCAGTGAACCCAGCCGGTGTTTGCGGGCAGGGCACGCCGTCAGCTGAGTTGTCGGCTGCCACTGCTGCAACCCGGTCGCAGGGTAAGGGGAAGGAGCTCCAGGGTAAGGGTGGACAAAAGACTCAGGTCAGCCTGGCTACCTCTGTAGTAAACACAGCGGTGTCCAGTAGTGAAGTAATGGCGGGACAGCATGGAGGGACGCCGTCTTCCCATGCTGACACTAAGAATCGTTTGGCGGGAGAATTTGGCGGGGTTTCTGTAAGGAGGAAAGCTGCGGTCGCGCCGGAAGTGACGCCAGGGCCGGAAGCGGAAGTTGGCCGTGTGAAGAACGTCCGGTCGGCAGCTTCCGGTATAGCATCCGAACGGGAGAACGTTCGTTCGGCATCCGAACGGGAGGAAGCCCGCGTGAAGAACGTTCGTTCGGCAGCTTCCGTATCCGAACGGGAGGAAAATGAGTTTATGGAAATCTCGGACAATCTACCCCCTAGACAAGTGTCAGCATGGGGTGATTGTCCCATGGGGGATGTGGATGAGGCTGATGATCCAGCATTGGTGTTTATTAAAGGCTTGGAAGGGTCACAAAATGTACAAGTGGACTCGTGTGGGGCTCATGAGACTGCAGAGGAGTCGGATGGCCTGGATGCCCTTCTCCGTGACCAATCGCTAAGTGGTCTGGCGGAGGGTCTCCCGGAGGTCCAGCAAGGGGGTATGGAGTTGGAGGAAGGTATTCGGGGCTTGGAAGCTGGGGTGGCTCATCCGGATCCTAAAGAAGGGGTTTCTGCCCCAGGATCTGTTTTGAGGGGTTCACCGGAGGCCAGGCTCCTGAATGCCTTGGGAGAAAGGCGTTCTTACGCAAATGTCGCAGGGGCGAATGTGTCTCTGGGCCACCTGTATGACCAGTTTGGGGCTGGTAATTTCCGTGCTCCCCCGGCTGGTCAACCTTCTGGGGCCAGTTCGTGGTCTCGGGGTGCGGGTGGCCCGGAGCGCAAGCGCCGTAATGTTGTACAGTTAAGGTGGGAGGGGGAAGGTCAGTGCCCTAGTAGGGGCCAGGTGGTTGACATGATTTTATCACTGGGAATTAAAGTTTGTGAAATTTTTGCGGTCATCCACCCTGCAGGGTCGCATGATTTTGATTTGAGTTTCACAAACCTAGTGGTGATGGAGATTTTTATCACCTCTTTTGGGTTGATCAAGGGGACTGATCCCTGGAAGGGTTTCAGGATCATCCCCTTGAGTCGGCAAGAAGATGTGAAAGCCCTCACTATTCTGGTGAGGAACGAAAGTCTGCCCCCGGAGGACATCTCAACTTGGCTGAGTAGGCACGGCCAATTGCAATGTCCCCTAAATAAGTGCCTGGATGAGCGGGGAGTTTGGACCGGGGCTTGGAACACCAGGATTCGGTTACGGAGAGCCGGTAATACGGTGGCACATGTTCCCGGTAGTGCATTTATCGGGAGGGACCGAATCCTGGTGTTCTATCCAGGACAACCCCGGAGATGTTTTAAGTGTGGGTGTCCAACCCACCTAAGCGCAGATTGCACAGTTGTTAGGTGCATAAAGTGCAACAAATTTGGCCACTCAAGCGATGCATGTGGCCTTATCTGTTGTAATCTGTGTGGCCAAATGGGTCACCCATTTAGCAGGTGCCCTAAGGCCTACAGAGGTGATGTTCCACCTGGTGGTCAACCCAGGGGGGAGGGACCTCCCCCTGGGCCCACAGGGGGAAGTGCTCAGGGTAATCAAAATGTGGTGGGGAAAACCAAGGAAGCACCCCCTAGGGGAACTGATGCTGAGGTGACCCCCGATGCTAGCAAAGTACCCAGGGGTCAAGGCCCGTCTGTTAACGAAACCCCAATGGAAGGTGTAGTCGGTCCCACTAATGAAGGTCCCTTAGGGAAGAGTCTTCCTGCTACCTCTCCTCGTGCTGGGGGTGCTCCATGTAGCAGAACGTCTCGTCGTGGGCTAAGCCCGGCGGAGGAGAAAAGAGGGAGAGTGGTGAGGAGGAGGTCAGCAAGGAGGAAACCGGCACGGGTAAGCTCCTCGCGGAGTAGGAGTCCTCTCAGATCCCCCAGTCCGGTTCCTTCCTCTCCATGTCGCCTTTCGGGTAAAGGAGTTGAGTCTTCGGCCTCCTCGGTGTCTGGAGACGAACATGGATACAGTAAAATAGTGAGTAGGTCTGTTGAAACGGCTCAAGGGGAAGTAGCGCAAGAAGTCCCGAGGGATGATGGTGGTCCTGATCCTAATAGTGGTGGTAAAGTTCTTGTTAGGAAGAAAAAGAAAAAGAAAGAACGTTATGAGTGGGACAAGGTTCTTGACAGGATGTCAGATGACCAAGTGCGTGATTTGGTTATGTCCCCCCTGTGTAGGCAAAGTGTTGCTAAATAATTAAGTTGTAGTATTGTTTAGGTTTGTTTGTAAAGTGATTTGTAAAGTTTGTTTGTAATGTGTTATATTGGTAGCAGTCATTATCAATAAAAAAATATCCACCTATGTAGCTAGCTATATTGCTCTTCTGTAATAGAGCTTGCAGTCAGTTGTAGGAGATTGTGAGTGTTGTCTGTGTGCCCTGACCGCACTATACACCATTATATCCACCTATATAGCTAGCTATATTGCTCTTCTGTAATAGAGCTTTCAGTCAGTTGTAGGAGATTGTGAGTGTTGTCTGCGTGCCCTGACCGCACTATACACCATTATATCCACCTATATAGCTAGCTATATTGCTCTTCTGTAATAGAGCTTTCAGTCAGTTGTAGGAGATTGTGCGTGTTGTCTGCGTGCCCTGACCGCACTATACACCATTATATCCACCTATATAGCTAGCTATATTGCTCTTCTGTAATAGAGTTTTCAGTCAGTTATAGGAGATTGTGCTTGTTGTCTGCGTGCCCTGACAGCACTATACACCATTATATCCACCTACATAGCTAGCTATATTGCTCTTCTGTAATAGAGCTTGCAGTCAGTTGTAGGAGATTGTGCGTGTTGTCTCCGTGCCCTGACCGCACTATATACACTTTTATATCCACCTATATAGCTAGCTATATTGCTCTTCTGTAATAGAGCTTTCAGTCAGTTGTAAGAGATTGTGCGTGTTGTCTGCGTGCCCTGACCGCACTATACACCATTATATCCACTTATATAGCTAGCTATATTGCTCTTCTGTAATAGAGCTTGCAGTCAGTTGTAGGAGATTGTGCGTGTTGTCTGCATGCCCTGACCACACTATACACCATTATATCCACCTATATAGCTAGCTATATTGCTCTTCTGTAATAGAGCTTGCAGTCAGTTGTAGGAGATTGTGCGTGTTGTCTGCGTGCCCTGACCGCACTATACACCATTATATCCACCTATATAGCTAGCTATATTGCTCTTCTGTAATAGAGCTTTCAGTCAGTTGTAGGAGATTGTGCGTGTTGTCTGCGTGCCCTGACCGCACTATACACCATTATATCCACCTATATAGCTAGCTATATTGCTCTTCTGTAATAGAGCTTTCAGTCAGTTGTAGGAGATTGTGCGTGTTGTCTGCGTGCCCTGACCGCACTATACACCATTATATCCACCTATATAGCTAGCTATATTGCTCTTCTGTAATAGAGCTTGCAGTCAGTTGTAGGAGATTGTGCGTGTTGTCTGCATGCCCTGACCACACTATACACCATTATATCCACCTATATAGCTAGCTATATTGCTCTTTTGTAATAGAGCTTGCAGTCAGTTATAGGAGATTGTGCGTGTTGTCTGCGTGCCCTGACCGCACTATACACCATTATATCCACCTATATAGCTAGCTATATTGCTCTTCTGTAATAGAGCTTTCAGTCAGTTGTAGGAGATTGTGCGTGTTGTCTGCGTGCCCTGACCGCACTATACACCATTATATCCACCTATATAGCTAGCTATATTGCTCTTCTGTAATAGAGCTTTCAGTAAGTTGTAGGAGATTGTGCGTGCCCTAACCGCACTATACACCATTATACCCACCTATATAGCTAGCTATATTGCTCTTCTGTAATAGAGCTTTCAGTCAGCTGTAGGAGATTGTGGGTGTTGTTTGTGTGCCCTGACCGCAGTATACACCATTATCCACCTTTATAGCTCTTCTCTAATTGAGCCATCTGCCATCTGCCGGAGTTAGTTGGTGTTGTGTGCCTCCAGCACAGCACAGTATACACCAGTATCTACCCGTTAATTCCTGTTCTATAATAAAGGCATCTGAAGTTAGTGGGTGTTGTGTGCCTCCAGCACAATATACACTACCCAATTGCTGGTTTTCCCATATCCCTTCAGGCCATTACCATGTCTGGAAGGCCAACAAGGAGAGGCAGACAGGCACGAGCTGATAAAAGAGGGCAAGTAGGCTCTGTGTCTAGAGACAACAGTGCTGGTCGTGGACACGGTGCATCGTCATCATCAACACGTGGCCATGGGACATGCTTGTCCTTCTTTTAAGCAGCTGGACGTGTTGAGCCGCATCATGCCGAAGACTTGGTAGAGTGGATGACCAAGCCCTCTTCATCCTCCTCATCCTCTCTCACCCAGGCTCAGGGTACTAGCAAAGCAGCTGCCAATGCATCGTCTTCCCTCGTCTCAATGTCATCATCAGTGACTCCTTCCCTAGACCCACCACGTCCTCCTGAGGAGTCTCCTGAACTCTTTGAGCACAGTTTTGGGTACATGCTCCAGGAGGATGCCCAGTGTTTTGTAGGCTCTGATGATGATACTCAGCTAGAGCAAGGCAGTAGCGTGAGCGCAGAGAGAGGGGATGTTCAAGGACAGCAATCTGGCAGTCATGTTCCACAAGCTGCAGCATACTGCCAGGTTTGCACCAGCGATGAAGAGGGAGGGTATGATGAGGGCACTGACTCCACGTGGGTGCCTGGTAGGAGAGAGGAGGAGGAGGAGGAGGAGGCACATGTCCAATGAGGCAGGATGCCCTCTGGGGGCCAGCTTATGGGCAGCACACCGACTAAATCACACCGCAGAGCTCCGCCTTTGCAGGGCGCTGCCTCTGCGCGTTATTCTAAAAGTTCTTTGGTGTGGGCCTTTTTTGAGACGAGTGCATCAGATCGCACCACTGCTATTTGCAACATATGTCTCAAGCGTATCTCGCGTGGCCAAAACATCAGCCTCTTGGGCACCACATGCTTGACCAGACATATGTTGACCTGCCATGCAGCTCGTTGGCAAGCGTACATCAAAGACCCCCACCAAAAAACAAAGCGGACCTCTCCTTGCTCCTCATCAGCTGGGATCTCCAACCCCACTAGACCTTCAGTCCTCTCTGAAACCTGCTCTAAGAGGAATGAAGGTTTAGAATTAGGTGTGTCACAGCCAAGTGCTTCCGGGCACTCTGCTAGCAGTACACCCACGTCTGATTATAGCAGGCAAATTTGCCTGCCCCAGCTGCTGGACCATCGAAAGAAGTTCACTCCCAGCCATCCACATGCCCAGCGGTTGAATGCTAGCTTGGCTAAATTGCTAGAACTTCAACTGCTACCTTTTCAGTTGGTAGACTCGGCCCCCTTCCGTGAGTTTGTACAATGTGCGGTTCCTCAGTGGCAGGTCCCCAAACGCCACTTTTTCTCATGGTAGGCGATTCCGGCTCTCTACCGGCATGTGGAAGGCAATGTCCTTGCCTCGCTGGACAGGGGGGTCAGTGGTAAGGTGCATATTACCACTGACTCATGGTCCAGCAGGCATGGACAGGGACGTTACCTGTCTTTCACGGCCCATTGGGTCACTCTTCTGGCAGCTGGGAAGGATGCAGGACAAGGTGCAGTAGTGTTGGAGGTTGTTCCGCTACCACACCTCCAAAATGCTACTACTGGTTGTGACACACCTCTCTCCTCCACCCCCTCCTCTTCTTCTTCCTCCATGGCCTCTTCCAGTGCTCTGTTCTCAGAACCAGCGGTGCTCTGTAGGCGTTCAAGGGGCTACGCAAGTACGCAGGCAAAACTATGCCATGCCGTGCTTGCGCTGGTTTGTTTGGGGGACAGGAGCCACACTGGGGCAGATATTTTGTCAGCTCTACAGGGGCAGGCCGAGAGGTGGTTGACGCCATGCCAGCTTAAGCCAGGAATGGTGGTTTGCGACAATGGCACCAACCTCCTCTCCGCCCTCCGACAGGGACAACTGACCCATGTGCCCTGTGTGGCTCACGTCCTTAACCTGGTGGTGCAGCGATTCTTGGGCAGGTACCCGGGCTTACAGGATGTCCTGAAGCAGGCCAGGAAAGTCTGTGTGCATTTCCGCTGATCATTTAATGCCTGTGTTCGGCTGGCTGAGCTCCAAAAGGAGTTGAACCTGCCCAAGAACCGCCTTATATGTGACATGCCCACCAGGTGGAACTCAACGTTGGGCATGCTGCAGCAGCTGCACACGCAGCAGAGGGCCATCAATGAGTACCTGTGTGACTACGGCACCAGGACAGGGTCAGGGGAGCTAGGGTTTTTGTCACTACGCCAGTGGGACATGATCAGGGATGCATGCACTGCCCTGTCACCGTTTGAGGAGGCCACAAGGATGGTGAGAAGTGACAGTGCATGCATCAGTGACACTGTACCTCTTGTCCACCTGTTGGAGCATACGCTGCGTGGAATAATGGACAGGGCACTTGAGGCAGAACAGAGGCAGGAAGAGGAGGACTTCCGTGCCTCTCAAGGCCCCCTTTATCCAGACAGTGTTCCTGCTGTCCCACCCATCACACAGGAAGAGGACGAGGAGGAGGAGGATGATTGTGTCAGCATGGAGGTGGAGGCTGGCACTCAGCATCAGCAGCAGTCTTGTAGGGATGATTTACAGTCCCAGGAAACCCGTGGACTTGTAAGTGGCTGGGAGGAGGTAGCTGCGGATCATGTTGTCCTTAGTGACCCAGAGGACTCCGGACCGAATGCCTCAGCTAACCTACTCTGCATGGCCTCCCTGATCCTGCAAAGCCTGCGGAAGGATCCTCGTATTCTTTGGATCAAGGAGAGGGACCATTACTGGCTGGCCACTCTCCTTGATCCACGGTACAAGGGTAAGGTTGCCGACCTTATCTTGCCATCGCAGAGGGAGCAGATGATGAGACATCTCCGGATGTCTTGCAGAAAGGTCTGTGCAACGCGTTCCCAGAGACTGGGAGGTTACAATCTCCTGGTCCTGGACAACATGTTGCTGAGGCATCGGTCAGAAGGAGCGGTGGAGAAGGTGGCCATCTGAACGATGCGTTCAGACTATTTTTTAGTCCGCAGCCCCAAGGTATGATTGGTTCCAGCAACCATCGCCAGTGTCTGATTTACATGGTGCAGGAATACCTAGGGGCAAGGTCAGACTTGGACACCTTTCCTACCAAAAATACTCTGGCTTACTGGGTCTTGAGGATGGATCACTGGCCAGAGCTTGCACAGTATGCAATTGAGCTACTGGCCTGTCCTGCATCCAGTGTTCTTTTGGAACGCACCTTCAATGCTGCTGGAGGCTTTGTTACCGATCACAGGGTGCGCCTGTCCACCGACTCGTTTGATCGACTGACCTTCATAAAGATGAATCAGTCTTGGATCACCCACAGCTACCAAGAACCTGAAGCTGATGTAACCGAATATTTTTTTTTTTTAATATCACATCCCTTCAAGACTGCCTATGCTGATGCTGAGTGACTGTCCTGTTATGTTGATTGTCTATCCTCTTCCTCCTCTGCTGATATGTTGGAAGAACATTTTTGGTTCTGGGTGATGCCACCAGCCCAATTTTTCAGCCCCTGTTTAACAGGGGCGTTTAATTACAATTTTTGATGCAACGCTTTGCAGCAGGGCTCATTCCTGCACCACAACTAGAGTATATGGGAGAGGTTGCAGTGTCGTGGCACCAGCACCAGTGCCTAAGGCCCAATTTTTCAGCCCCTGTTTAACAGGGGCATTTAATTACAATTTTTGATGCAATGCTTTGCAGCAGGGCTAATTTCTGCACCACAACTAGAGTATATGGGAGAAGTTGCAGTGTCGTGGCACCAGCACCAGTGCCTAAGGCCCAATTTTTCAGCCTCTGTTTAACAGGAGGAGTTTAATTACAATTTTTGATGCAATGCTTTGCAGCAGGGCTCATTCCTGCAATAAAACTAGAGTATATGGGAGAGGTTGCAGTGTCGTGGCACCAGCACCAGTGCTTAAGGCCCAATTTTTCAGCCCCTGTTTAACAGGGGCATGTAATTACAATTCTTGATATAATATTTCACAGCAGGGCCTGTTCCTGTGCCCACTGAGAGTAACTGTGAGGACTTATAATGTTGTGGCAACAGCACCACAACCACTAAAGGCCCAATTTTTCTACCACTGTTCAACAATGGCATGTAATTACAATTCTTGATATAATTGTTCACAGCAGGGCGCTCCAGCGCCCACCAAGAGTCACTTTGAGGGCTTACAATGTTGTGGCAACACCAACACCTTGTTCCGCCATTTCTACAGAGCATATAGGGTAGGCCCCTACTTTCAAACATCCAACTTACAAACGTCTCCTACTTGCAAACGGAAGGAGACAACAGCAAGTGAGATGAAAAAAGACGGACAGCAAAACAAATTATGCAGGGGTGATAACCCTTCCCTATCTTTTCCAAAAAGCTTAAAAATAGATTTTTTGACTGGAGCTACATTTTAAAAATGTACCAGTTCAAAATTACAAACAGATTCTACTTAACACAACAAACCTACACAGTCCCTGTCTTGTTTTCACCGCCTGCATACTGCTGTTCTGAGTATATAGGGCCTGGGGGCCCTATGTCTTTCCTTTTATTAATATGGGTATGGGGTTCCCCTTAATATCCATACAAGACCCAAAGGGGCTGGTAATGGGCAGGGGGGGGCTACCCATGCCATTTTTCTCAATGATTTTCATCCATATTGTCGGAACCAGATATTACATTAAAAACGCAAGCAGTTTTAAATGACTTTTTTTCCATTAAATGTCATTTTGTGCAGAGACTGTTCTAAACACGGGAAACACATGTCACTTCACAGGCATACTATAGACACCCCCCGGGCACGATATTTAAAAGAATATTTCACTTTTTTTTACTTTAATCGTCATTAAAATCAGTGCTCCCGCCAAAACAGCCATTTTGAAAACCATTTTAGGCATTGACCCATGTCCCCTGGGGCAGGAGCCAGGTCCCCAAACCCTTTTTAGGACAGTATCTTGCATATTAGCCATTAAAATGAGCACTTTTTATTTCGAACGTTCACGTCCCATAGACTTCAATGGGGTTCTAAAGTTTGTACGAATTTGCGGTCCGTTCGAAAGTTCTGATGCAAACCGAACCAGGGGGTGTTTGGTTCATCCCTAATTGCGACTGCTGAGTACTCGCATCAGCTCTGTGGACGAGCAGGGGGCGCGCGCGTGCCAACATTACATAACGTTGTTTCGCCCAGCTGTGCCATTCTGCCGCAGTACACCTGTGGCTGCTGGTCAGCAAGCGGTTAAAAAAAAGTCCCGCAATGTCACCAGCTTACGTCACTGGGTGGTGGCCCCGCCCTCAGCTATATAGTAGCTGTCAAAGCAAAAAGGCTGCAGTCAGTGGGAGCCTCCCTTCGAGGCTGAGTTTTTCCTTTTTTTTTTCTCGGGTCATCGGCGCTGTGATCAAAGATGGAAGGACATTGCAGGAATTTTTTTTTTTTTAAATAAAGGGTTTGTCCGAAACTGTCTACTGTCATTTTTATGTTTTTTACTTTTTTTGGTGAATGTGTAGTGGTACAATGTACCTGATACCCATTCACATAGGGGGCGGGATCTGGGGGTACAGGAGGGGGCGCTTCCCCCCCTTTTCCTATGTCCTACTAGGTTGCATGCTCGGATAAGGGTCTGGTATGGATTTTGGGGGGACCCCACGCCATTTTTTTTACATCTTGGCACAGGGTTTCCCTTAATATCCACACCAGACCTGAAGGGCCTGATATGGATTCTGGGGGGACCCCCACGCAATTTTTTTTTTTACTTTGGATGCAGGGTTTCCCTTAGTATTCATACCAGAACCAAAAGGCCTGGTAATAGACTGAGGGGACCCACACTGTTTTTTTTAATGATTAATTATGTATATTGCTCGGACCCGACAATAGACATTACAGCCATGAACAGTTTTAAATTATATTTTTTCCTTTAGAAATGTAATTTTGCTGCGGTAATGTTCTAAAAGATGTGCTACTTTAAAGGAAAACTAAGGACACCCCCCAGACACAATATTTAAAGGAATATTTCATCTTTATTGTTTCACTTTAAGCATTATTAAAATCATTGCTCCTGAAAAATTGGCCGTTTTTAAAACTTTATTTTGCATTGATTCATGTCTCCTGGAGCAGTTCCCAGGTCTTCAAACCCTTTTTTATGGCAATAACATGCATATAAGCCTTAAACTTTTGGTTCTTCATGTTCGTGTCCCATAGACTTTAACCGTGTTTCCGCCTGTTCGCAAGTTCTGGTGCGAACCGAACCGGGGGTGTTCGGCTCATCCCTAATGGGCATATGGTGAAGTAGGTCAGTGGACCAATATGACCGCTACTCAACCTTTTTAGTAATGCCCATGAGGAGGGATAAATATACAAATTTTAACAGTGATATTGCACTTTGCACTTTTATTGTTTACATTCATATTAATAATCCAACAGCGCTGTTAAAATTATATCCATTCCTTAAGGTTCTAGTACATTTGTAACAGCTGCTGTTGTCTATATCTTTTTGCACTATTATTTTACTAATTTTACTTATCATTCCAGTGCGAGTTTTAGTTTGTATTGCATGAGGAGGGATAGACTCAGAAAGGTCTTAAATTCGGGAACCGTTATAGGTTTCCAGCCAAATTGTCTGCCAAGGGTCAAATTTGAATTTTCGTTAATAAATTGACCAGTGTATAATTTGCTTTGGTCCACAATAGATCTGTACAGATCTTCAGTAAAAAACAGCTTGTAAAATTCAAGTGTACTAAAGTCCGCTGTTTCCACCTGAATTCTGGGTTGGCCAGTTTGTAGGGGAAGTACGGCAGCTGCAGAAGTGGTGGGCTGATAATCAGGATTTGCAAACGCAGTGGGAAGGGCACTATCAAGGGGTTAAACCTTTATTAGGGACTATATGGCGGGTACCCTAAACCTATCTGGGACTACTGCTAACTGACCTAACGCTGTTTAGAGTCATAAGTGACACTGATACAGTGACCATAAAAGAGATCTGTACACTATAATAATGCCGCTGTGACAGTGAGGGAAAGGGTTAACTAGGGGGTGATCAAGGGGTTAAAACCTTTATTGAAAAGTCAGGATGGGCGGGAGTAGGACGTGAGGACGGAGCGTCCGCCCGAGGGGAGGGGCTAACCAGCGCTTACTGCGGCGGGACGAGTAAGCGATGTGGCGTTGTGAGGAGAAGCTGGAGGCTTGGTTCAGAACGGGCATGAGAGCCCCCCCTCCGATGTCACAGCGTAACCCCACGCAGCTCGGTCTATCCCTGCACCCCTGCCGCTGGTAAGGAACGAAGGAGTGAGCGGATCTCCGGCCGGCCGTTCCCCCCCATCTTGCTTCCACGCCGGCTCCCCTACGTTTACATCAGTGAGGTGACGGACTGACATGGAGTGCAGCAGCACAGCAGGATTCACCACAAGAGAAGCAAACATGCTTGAGGAGGGTAACAAAACTGACTGTAAATGTGTTTGAGCTATTATACTGCTATTGCTGTGCTGGGACTGCTCTATGTGTGTTCGTATACAACCTGCCAACTGGATTGTAGCATTTTCCCCCCTAATCTGTGGTTGCAAAGTATCTTTTATAGGAAGAAAAACACAGTAATTGGAATGCTATGCTAACGCTAACATCTCCATAATATACGGGCTGAATCTTTCCAGCAACTTATTAGTTAAAAGCCTACCCTTAAAGGGACACGTGATATAGAATACCCTGGATTGGATCTCACTGGGCATAGAGATAAAAAAAAAAAAAGTGTATTATAAGGTTTTTTTTAAAAAAAAAAAACGCTCTGCGTTACTATACTGCTATGCTTTATGGGGACTTCTCCATGTGTGTTTGTATACAACCCGCTAGCAGGACAGTAGTATCTATCCTCTCAGGATTTAGCACAAGAGAAACAAACTTGCTTAAGGAGGGAAACAAAACTGACTGTAAATGTGCTTGAGTTATTATACTGCTATTGCTATACTGTGATTGCTCCATGTATGTTTGTATACAACCTGCCAGCTGGATATTAGCATTTACCCTCTCAATCTGTGGTTGCAGAGTATCTTTTATAGGAAGACATAACACAGTGAAGAGAATGCTATGCTAACGCCAACACTACCGTAATTTTGGCTGAATCCTTTTAACAATTTAATAGTCAAAAGTTTACTCTTAAAGGGCCACGTGATATAGAGTACCTTGGATCGGACTTTACTAGCTGTATGGACAGGGAGTAAGAAAAGAAGTGTGTTGCGGTGTTTGGAAGGCGCCTTGCTGTGTTGTGTTGCTGTGTTGTCCAAAAAAAATAAAATCGATCGCTCGCTCGGCCGATTTAAGAGGGCCTGGGGGAGGGGTGGGCTGCGAGTCTGCGGTACTAGAGGAATTGGAGCAGCCGTTTGTGTACATTCTTAAAAAAAAAGTTTGAAAATCAGGTAAAGAGCTGAAGATGTTGGAAACCCTCCTAAAAGTGTGTACTGGAGGAGAACAAGATTTGCTCTTATGCTACATGGTGAACGTAGCAAACTGTTGTAAAAACATAGAATGACCCCTCTGATTAAAGCCTGAGTGCAATAAGGTAATTATTATAAATAAGTACCCAGTTTGGGGCAATTGCTATTTTGTGGCACCTGTCTGGTAACACAGAAAGCAAAAAAGCAAGGTGCACTTAAATATTATTGTTGGCCATTAATCCGGAAGTAACTCCCCTTGCCGTACAAGCAACAACTTTACTGGGATACTGTGATTGAGATGACCAGTGAGTCAATTGGACCACCGGCAGGAGAGACATCTATACGACAATATAAGTGAAATAACTTTATAACAGCTCGCAAAGGTAGGGGAACGTGCTTCCGAATGTGCTAGCCTTGAGTGTTCCGGATGGGCTTGTGTTAAACCGGGGTGGGAAAAAAAAAGGGATACACAAAAAGCGACGCGGGAAGAATAATATGAGTAAATCAAATAAAACCACTAAAGGGGGGGTCCCAAAAAACCCGAAAGAGAAAGCCACGGACAGTACGATTCAACAATACATGACGCAAGGAGTTAGCCCTAAAAATCTCAGAATGGGGAAGAAACAACAGCCGATCTTGGGGAAAAAAAAGTTTTGGAAAGATATAAAGAGGGATCGGTCCACCAATCTAGCACAGACGCAACAACAGATAGTGAGATGGAAAGTAGTAAAACGGATGAATCTAGGTTGGAAGATCTCCCCCCTACAATGGGTGAAATGCGTGTGATGTTGCAGAGACTGGAAAATGCAATTAAAGCCGACATTAAGGGGATACGAGATGACCTGGGAAGCTTATTGGAGAGAGTTGAGGTCACAGAAAATCGTATAGACCAACAGTCTCAAGAATTAAGTAAAGTTAAAGAGCAATTAAAAGCAACACAGCACACGCAGAAGGAAATTTTGTATAAACTGGAAGACCAGGAGAACCGAAGTGGAAGGAAAAATATAAGGATCCGGTCAGTACAAGAGGTAAAAGGCGAAGATCTGAGAAAAATTTTTGAAACCATATTCTCCCAGTGTTGGAGCAATGAGAGGGACGAAGCCCCAAAAATCGACAGGATACACAGAATAGGCAAAGCAAGACTTTCTGACACAGAAAGACCACGGGACATAATTGTGAGATTCACCTTTTTTCGGGTGACAAAGCAGCGTTCTGTAAAAAGCTACGGGGGAGGGATCCCCTACAGTATAAGGGAGCAGAGGTGCAGATCTTCTCTAACATATCGAGTGAGACATTAGCCAGGAGGCGACTATTACAACCACTGCTGACGAAGATGAGAGCTCAGAACGTCAAATATAATTGGGGGTTCCCAGCATGCTTACTGGGGGTCAAAGATGGTAGAATGGCAAGGCTGCGATTTCAGGAAGATTTAGTGGACTTTTGTAATAACCTTGACATGCGCATACCGGATTTGCCGGGGTGGACTAATGATGGGAGGGATCAAACATAGTTAGTGAACTGGCAGAGGTCGGAGGAGGGGGGTGCGGCCGGGGGGAGATGTGAGATTGCAGGGGAGATAGGAAATGGGCCTTCTCACCCCCCCCCCCCCTAGAGGGGGGAGGAGAAGAGGCGCTGGTTAAATAACCCAATACCCCGAAACAAGTAGATTGGGGAGATGGTTTGGGAGGACAAAATCATCACCCAACCGAGGGTCGAGATAGGACCACAGGGAAGGGGTGGTGGGTCGGGAGGGGAAATGGGGGGGAAGGGGGGAGGGAAGGGGGGGAGAAGAGGGGGAAGATGGGGAAGATGGGGAAGGGGATAATGAAAGTATTTGTAGACCACCCCAATAACCTAGGAATATATCAGGGTATAGAGGAATCCGTAAGGCTTAGATGGTAGGAACCATTTTTATTACATATAATGTAAAAGGTCTGAACACGCCAACAAAGAGGCATAAGATCCTCGCAGATTTAAAAAGATATGAGGCGGATATTGTCGCTCTGCAAGAAACACATCTCTCCCTAGCATCGAATACTAGATCATATTCCAGGCAGTTTCCGACCTGGTATTATAGTAATACAATATCTACAAGAAGTAGAGGAGTAGCAATAGGCTTCTCGAAGAAAAACTAGGTTTCAATTAATAGACAGAATGAGCGATGCTGAAGGGAGATATCTGTTCCTTAAAGGCAAACTAGAGGGGATGGATTGTACAATAGCCAATATCTATGCCCCAAATCGGAATCCCATTGGTTATATGAGTGGAGTTTTGAGGACACTGATGGAGTTTAAGAGTGGATGCGTGATTTTGATGGGTGACATAAATTTCTGCATGGACCCGAGAGTGGACAGTACATCCTGGGTGCAGAGGAGTAGAAATTAACATCTTAAAAAACTGGGGAAAAAAATGATACACTAATTAACTGGTAGATGGTTGGAGTATTATGAACCCAAAGGCCCGGGATTACTCGTTCTACTCTCCGGTTCATGGGTCATACTCGCGTATTGATTACCGTATATACTCGAGTATAAGCCGAGATTTTCAGCCTCTTTTTTGAGGCTGAAAGTGCCCCCCTCGGCTTATACTCGAGTCACCGCTGTCTGACTGCCCGAACAGCGTGTCGAGCAGACAGACAGCGGCCATTCTACCTTTCAAAAGCCGCGCCTCCGGCTCCGCCTCCGCCTGTGATAGGCGGAACACTGAATTTCCCAGCAGCCTGTGTTCCGCCTATCACGGACATCGTCTCATCCTCGTACTACGGACGAGGATGAGACGATGTCCGTGATAGGCGGAACACAGGCTGCTGGGAAATTCAGTGTTCCGCCTATCACAGGCGGAGGCGGGAGGCGCGGCTTTTGAACAGGGGAATGGCCGCCAGGGCGCCGACGAAGAGCGGCGATCCTGGCATGGGACGACACGGAGGCTCGGGACGGGACGACACGGAGGCTCGGGACGGGACGACACGGAGGCTCGGGACGGGACGACACGGAGGCTCGGGACGGGACAACACGGAGGCTCGGGACGGGACCGGACGGAGGCTTGGGACACAGGTAGGCTGGACACACAAGGCTGCACGGACAGATGGCGTTCTTGGCAACACTAGAGCTAATGAATCCTCTGGCACGTTTAATATACTGGTGCACTGTTATAAAGAGCTAAGATTGTTATTGAGTGTCTAGAATTATGTGTTTAACTACATCGGAGCTGCAGAGTCTGGTAAAAGTGATGAATTCAGTGTTTCCAAAGCTAGAAAGGGTAGTAATTTAAATATTTGCATATAGCAGGGAACCTAGATGGCTAAGCCTTGAAAGCTTGAGCTCATTGATGATCAGCATGATTCTGTGTCTCTGGTAAGATAAATGGAAGTGTGTCACTGACTTCAGAGGATGACACATGATCTAACCAGCAGGTTTACCATGATAGCTCTCATAAACCCACATTTATGAATCTTGTAAAAATATGAATAGCTCTGAATGAGAAATTCTATTGTTTTATTAAGAAGATAATCTGTTGAGATGCCATATATGTTTTAGACACAAGGAACACATTCTTTTTCCAAAGATATTATATTGTATATATATATATATATATGTATAGATATATATATGTACACACACACACACACACACACACACACACACACACACACACACACACACACACACACGGATGGACACACACACACAGGGATGGATGGATGGATGGACACACACACACACACACACACAGGGATGGATGGATGGACACACACACACAGGGATGGATGGATGGATGGACACACACACACACACACACACAGGGATGGATGGATGGATGGATGCACACACACACACACAGGGATGGATGGATGGACACACACACAGGGATGGACGGACACACAGGGATGGACGGACACACAGGGATGGACCTGCCAACTGGATTGTAGCATTTTCCCCCCTAATCTGTGGTTGCAAAGTATCTTTTATAGGAAGAAAAACACAGTAATTGGAATGCTATGCTAATGCTAACATCTCCATAATATACGGGCTGAATCTTTCCAGCAACTTATTAGTTAAAAGCCTACCCTTAAAGGGACACGTGATATAGAATACCCTGGATTGGATCTCACTGGGCATAGAGATAAAAAAAAAAAAAGTGTATTATAAGGTTTTTTTAAAAAAAAAAAACGCTCTGCGTTACTATACTGCTATGCTTTATGGGGACTTCTCCATGTGTGTTTGTATACAACCCGCTAGCAGGACAGTAGTATCTATCCTCTCAGGATTTAGCACAAGAGAAACAAACTTGCTTAAGGAGGGAAACAAAACTGACTGTAAATGTGCTTGAGTTATTATACTGCTATTGCTATACTGTGATTGCTCCATGTATGTTTGTATACAACCTGCCAGCTGGATATTAGCATTTACCCTCTCAATCTGTGGTTGCAGAGTATCTTTTATAGGAAGACATAACACAGTGAAGAGAATGCTATGCTAACGCCAACACTACCGTAATTTTGGCTGAATCCTTTTAACAATTTAATAGTCAAAAGTTTACTCTTAAAGGGCCACGTGATATAGAGTACCTTGGATCGGACTTTACTAGCTGTATGGACAGGGAGTAAGAAAAGAAGTGTGTTGCGGTGTTTGGAAGGCGCCTTGCTGTGTTGTGTTGCTGTGTTGTCCAAAAAAAATAAAATCGATCGCTCGCTCGGCCGATTTAAGAGGGCCTGGGGGAGGGGTGGGCTGCGAGTCTGCGGTACTAGAGGAATTGGAGCAGCCGTTTGTGTACATTCTTAAAAAAAAAGTTTGAAAATCAGGTAAAGAGCTGAAGATGTTGGAAACCCTCCTAAAAGTGTGTACTGGAGGAGAACAAGATTTGCTCTTATGCTACATGGTGAACGTAGCAAACTGTTGTAAAAACATAGAATGACCCCTCTGATTAAAGCCTGAGTGCAATAAGGTAATTATTATAAATAAGTACCCAGTTTGGGGCAATTGCTATTTTGTGGCACCTGTCTGGTAACACAGAAAGCAAAAAAGCAAGGTGCACTTAAATATTATTGTTGGCCATTAATCCGGAAGTAACTCCCCTTGCCGTACAAGCAACAACTTTACTGGGATACTGTGATTGAGATGACCAGTGAGTCAATTGGACCACCGGCAGGAGAGACATCTATACGACAATATAAGTGAAATAACTTTATAACAGCTCGCAAAGGTAGGGGAACGTGCTTCCGAATGTGCTAGCCTTGAGTGTTCCGGATGGGCTTGTGTTAAACCGGGGTGGGAAAAAAAAAGGGATACACAAAAAGCGACGCGGGAAGAATAATATGAGTAAATCAAATAAAACCACTAAAGGGGGGGTCCCAAAAAACCCGAAAGAGAAAGCCACGGACAGTACGATTCAACAATACATGACGCAAGGAGTTAGCCCTAAAAATCTCAGAATGGGGAAGAAACAACAGCCGATCTTGGGGAAAAAAAAGTTTTGGAAAGATATAAAGAGGGATCGGTCCACCAATCTAGCACAGACGCAACAACAGATAGTGAGATGGAAAGTAGTAAAACGGATGAATCTAGGTTGGAAGATCTCCCCCCTACAATGGGTGAAATGCGTGTGATGTTGCAGAGACTGGAAAATGCAATTAAAGCCGACATTAAGGGGATACGAGATGACCTGGGAAGCTTATTGGAGAGAGTTGAGGTCACAGAAAATCGTATAGACCAACAGTCTCAAGAATTAAGTAAAGTTAAAGAGCAATTAAAAGCAACACAGCACACGCAGAAGGAAATTTTGTATAAACTGGAAGACCAGGAGAACCGAAGTGGAAGGAAAAATATAAGGATCCGGTCAGTACAAGAGGTAAAAGGCGAAGATCTGAGAAAAATTTTTGAAACCATATTCTCCCAGTGTTGGAGCAATGAGAGGGACGAAGCCCCAAAAATCGACAGGATACACAGAATAGGCAAAGCAAGACTTTCTGACACAGAAAGACCACGGGACATAATTGTGAGATTCACCTTTTTTCGGGTGACAAAGCAGCGTTCTGTAAAAAGCTACGGGGGAGGGATCCCCTACAGTATAAGGGAGCAGAGGTGCAGATCTTCTCTAACATATCGAGTGAGACATTAGCCAGGAGGCGACTATTACAACCACTGCTGACGAAGATGAGAGCTCAGAACGTCAAATATAATTGGGGGTTCCCAGCATGCTTACTGGGGGTCAAAGATGGTAGAATGGCAAGGCTGCGATTTCAGGAAGATTTAGTGGACTTTTGTAATAACCTTGACATGCGCATACCGGATTTGCCGGGGTGGACTAATGATGGGAGGGATCAAACATAGTTAGTGAACTGGCAGAGGTCGGAGGAGGGGGGTGCGGCCGGGGGGAGATGTGAGATTGCAGGGGAGATAGGAAATGGGCCTTCTCACCCCCCCCCCCCCCCTAGAGGGGGGAGGAGAAGAGGCGCTGGTTAAATAACCCAATACCCCGAAACAAGTAGATTGGGGAGATGGTTTGGGAGGACAAAATCATCACCCAACCGAGGGTCGAGATAGGACCACAGGGAAGGGGTGGTGGGTCGGGAGGGGAAATGGGGGGGAAGGGGGGAGGGAAGGGGGGGAGAAGAGGGGGAAGATGGGGAAGATGGGGAAGGGGATAATGAAAGTATTTGTAGACCACCCCAATAACCTAGGAATATATCAGGGTATAGAGGAATCCGTAAGGCTTAGATGGTAGGAACCATTTTTATTACATATAATGTAAAAGGTCTGAACACGCCAACAAAGAGGCATAAGATCCTCGCAGATTTAAAAAGATATGAGGCGGATATTGTCGCTCTGCAAGAAACACATCTCTCCCTAGCATCGAATACTAGATCATATTCCAGGCAGTTTCCGACCTGGTATTATAGTAATACAATATCTACAAGAAGTAGAGGAGTAGCAATAGGCTTCTCGAAGAAAAACTAGGTTTCAATTAATAGACAGAATGAGCGATGCTGAAGGGAGATATCTGTTCCTTAAAGGCAAACTAGAGGGGATGGATTGTACAATAGCCAATATCTATGCCCCAAATCGGAATCCCATTGGTTATATGAGTGGAGTTTTGAGGACACTGATGGAGTTTAAGAGTGGATGCGTGATTTTGATGGGTGACATAAATTTCTGCATGGACCCGAGAGTGGACAGTACATCCTGGGTGCAGAGGAGTAGAAATTAACATCTTAAAAAACTGGGGAAAAAAATGATACACTAATTAACTGGTAGATGGTTGGAGTATTATGAACCCAAAGGCCCGGGATTACTCGTTCTACTCTCCGGTTCATGGGTCATACTCGCGTATTGATTACCGTATATACTCGAGTATAAGCCGAGATTTTCAGCCTCTTTTTTGAGGCTGAAAGTGCCCCCCTCGGCTTATACTCGAGTCACCGCTGTCTGACTGCCCGAACAGCGTGTCGAGCAGACAGACAGCGGCCATTCTACCTTTCAAAAGCCGCGCCTCCGGCTCCGCCTCCGCCTGTGATAGGCGGAACACTGAATTTCCCAGCAGCCTGTGTTCCGCCTATCACGGACATCGTCTCATCCTCGTACTACGGACGAGGATGAGACGATGTCCGTGATAGGCGGAACACAGGCTGCTGGGAAATTCAGTGTTCCGCCTATCACAGGCGGAGGCGGGAGGCGCGGCTTTTGAACAGGGGAATGGCCGCCAGGGCGCCGACGAAGAGCGGCGATCCTGGCATGGGACGACACGGAGGCTCGGGACGGGACGACACGGAGGCTCGGGACGGGACGACACGGAGGCTCGGGACGGGACGACACGGAGGCTCGGGACGGGACAACACGGAGGCTCGGGACGGGACCGGACGGAGGCTTGGGACACAGGTAGGCTGGACACACAAGGCTGCACGGACAGATGGCGTTCTTGGCAACACTAGAGCTAATGAATCCTCTGGCACGTTTAATATACTGGTGCACTGTTATAAAGAGCTAAGATTGTTATTGAGTGTCTAGAATTATGTGTTTAACTACATCGGAGCTGCAGAGTCTGGTAAAAGTGATGAATTCAGTGTTTCCAAAGCTAGAAAGGGTAGTAATTTAAATATTTGCATATAGCAGGGAACCTAGATGGCTAAGCCTTGAAAGCTTGAGCTCATTGATGATCAGCATGATTCTGTGTCTCTGGTAAGATAAATGGAAGTGTGTCACTGACTTCAGAGGATGACACATGATCTAACCAGCAGGTTTACCATGATAGCTCTCATAAACCCACATTTATGAATCTTGTAAAAATATGAATAGCTCTGAATGAGAAATTCTATTGTTTTATTAAGAAGATAATCTGTTGAGATGCCATATATGTTTTAGACACAAGGAACACATTCTTTTTCCAAAGATATTATATTGTATATATATATATATATATATGTATAGATATATATATGTACACACACACACACACACACACACACACACACACACACACACACACACACACACACGGATGGACACACACACACAGGGATGGATGGATGGATGGACACACACACACACACACACACAGGGATGGATGGATGGACACACACACACAGGGATGGATGGATGGATGGACACACACACACACACACACACACACACAGGGATGGATGGATGGATGGATGCACACACACACACACAGGGATGGATGGATGGACACACACACAGGGATGGACGGACACACAGGGATGGACGGACACACAGGGATGGACGGACACACACAGGGATGGACAGGCATATCTCACCCTCGGCTTATACACGAGTCAATAGGTTTCCCAGTTTTTTGGGGGTAAATTGGGGGCCTCGGCTTATACTCGGGTCGGCCTATACTCGAGTATATACGGTATATATTTATTGATCATGCCCTATTAGATTGCATTGTCCTTAGAACCTCTCCTTGCAGCAATTAGGGAAAACCCAGATATTTTAGGGGTAAAAATCGGAACGGAGAAACATTAGGTTGCAGCATTTGCGGACAATATCTTATTTTATGTCTGTAACCCCAAGAATAGTATGCCTAACTTAGTAAAGATGTTAAAACAGTATGGTGATCTCTCAAATTTCAAAATAAATTGTTTGAAATCAGAGATGTTAAACGTTAGTACTAGTAAAGCCGAGGAACAACCGCTTATGAGAAAATGGAAGTTCCCCTGGCGAAAAGAACTTAAGTACTTGGGCATCAAACTAGCTAACTCCGAGAAGAAAATGTATAGAATTAATTATATACCACTACTACACAAAATTCAAGCAGAATGCAAAAGATGCAGAAATAGACCATTATCTTGGTTAGGACGTATAAATGCAGTAAAGATGATAATATTCCTGAAAATTCTGTATAAGTTTCAGATGATGCCGATTCCCCTTCCCCAGGTATATTTCATGAAATTAAAATCGGTTTTAACGAATTTTATTTGGAAGAATAAAAAACCCAGAGTAGCATTAGCCAGCATCCGACAACTGAAAATAAGGGGTGGTCTAGCGATGCCAGACATTCAATTGTATTACAACGCGGCCGTCTTGTCAAGAACGACTGAATGGACTAAAAGGGAGAATAAAGAAAAAAGGTGGGTAAACTTAGAGAACGTTAGTTGTAAGGCACAGTTAGGCAAGCAGATTTGGAATAACCCGCACAAGAGGACAGTGGTCCTAGATGGCAATAATATAACACGTAATACACTTAGGATATGGGATAAGGTTTATAAGCAATTATATAGCCTCTTATCGCACTAAAGGATAATGAATATTTTTTGATAGGTTGTAAGGAGATTGGAGGTAATTGGGTGAAGACAGAGGTACAGTTAAGAGACGTAATCACGGTCGGAGGTTTGGCACCGTTTCACGATTTAAAGCAAAAAATAAAAATGATGGCGATTGACGAGTGGAGATACACCCAGCTCTCTCTTTTTATAAAAAAATTACCCCAACCGATTCAATCGGGAAGGAATTAACACCTTTGGAGCAGCTAACTATAACTCAGAACCCAAAGGGGATAGTCTCAAGGTGGTATAAGTTGTTGCTGGCGGAAGAGGGGCCGGGTGTCCCACCATTCGTCAAAGCATGGGAAAGGGAATTGGGTACACATATAGATATTGAAACTTTAGGTAAAATGTTCAAACTGGTCCACGAATCGACGGTTGATTTCAAGACGGCAGAGATGAGCTATAAGTGCCTGGCAAGGTGGTATTATACCCCAGATCGGAGCCGTAAATTCCACTCAGATGGCAGTGGGGAGTGTTAACGGGCTTGTAATGAAGTAGGTACGATGGCTCACCTGTAGTGGGGCTGTCCGAAAATTAAAAAGTTTTGCGAAAAAAATGCTATCCTATATCAAGGAGATAATTAAAACCGAGGTGGTGGCAGAGCCCTGGGTAGTATTATTCCATGGTATACAGGGTAGAACCAAACAGTATAAGGCGTCACTAGTCCCCCATTTATTAAATGCTGGAAAAAAATGAATTCCTAAAAATTGGAAGGAGAGGGAAGCCCCTACAATGTGGGAATAGGTGGATGCTGTCGAAGAAACTTATAGGATGGAGTGCCTAGGGTGCAATCTTGAGGAGAAGAGTAATAAAAATATTATGCAGAAATGGAAGAGCTGGCATGATTTTAAAATAAAATGGTACACAATGGAAAGGTTAAGGATATAAGGCTCATAGGGGTTTCCTAAAAGCTTAGAACGGGGTGGTCTACGGGGTAAAATGGGGGGAGGGTAAGGGGAGGGGGAGGAAGTGGAATAAATTTACTTTACAAGACCGATTTGATATATTTTTATAGGTACTGTATGAGAGATATTAAATTAAGGACTGGGATTTGTAAGGGAAAAAAAAAAGGATGATAAACTGCCACAATGATGTGAAGTTGGAGAAGAGGGATTCTGAGCGTTAAGCTGATTTGGGTCCTTTGGTAATAAATTGAACTTACTGAGGTGGCAAAAAAAAAAAAAAACTTTATTATTCAATATATGGGGGTACCCTAAACCTACTTGGGCCTATCACTAACTGTCCTAACCATATTTAGTGTCACAAGTTACACCAGTACAGTGATCAGTGAAAATTCTGAAAACTGCACTTGGTGGCACTGTGACAGGGAGTGAAAGGGTTAACTCGGAAGCGGGGGGGGGGGCGATCGGAGGGTGAAAAGCATGCCTATGTGTCCTTTGTCAGTGTATTGCTTGGTGTACTCACTATGGATGTCTTTTCACCAAAAAAGGCTCCAAGAGGGGAGAGGACATAATTTCCTCTACTTGTGTTTATATTATACAGACAGAGGAGGCATTTCATTCGCCAGAACCGATCAGCTGGGCCAATCCAGAAATCATTGTCGTGGGCCCCTAACCGTGCATGCGACCGATGTACGACGGATTCTCGCAAGCCATGCCAGCCTGCCACAATATAATGACGGCGTCTGGTCAGCAACTGGTTAGAATAAATGGGCTTCAGTTCCATGCCTCTCTGGACTTGATCTCCATTTTCTTGTATTTGTCCATTTCTCTCGATTTTAACATCATAAGGTTTCATTTGTGTTTCAGACCTGTGTATTGATGATCATAATCATTACATAATACATTATTTTTCTACATAATGTTTCACATTCATATATGTTATTTGCATCTGCTTGACTGGTTTGTTATATGTGTTTAATGTGCATAGGATTGTCTTTGGTATTTTGTGTCCTGTCTGCTCTCCCTCTATCTGTGCCCATGTGATCTTTTGGTGGATCATGCGATTGTTGAATTGCTATTTAAATGAATGTTACATTTGTGATTTAGCAATGATTAAAGTATAACTAAGGGGCAAAACTTTGTTTTTAGTTTTGGATAAAGTGAAGAAGGATTAGAACATCTGTCAGTTTTTAGTGCTGTCTGTGCCCCCATTCCCTCTATTTGTCCTGTTTACTGTTTTAGTGATTAAAAGTGAAAGTAAAAGAAGACCCCAAATTTTGGGTTGCCCCCAGAAAAGTAATAGAGGGGAAATCTTACAATGGGGACACTATTTCCGGTGACCTGGGGGTCCCCAAGAAATTCCCTTAATTTGCAGGGATTTCCTCTCATTTCCTGTTTGGCTGTAGGACAAGAAGTGAAGGAAAATCTCTGCAATGGAACACAGATGGTGAAAAAAAGTCTGACAGGAGTTGCGATCCTTTACTCAATTCAAAATGAAAAAAAATGTTTTGGCCATAGTTCTACTTTAAGGTCTGATGGCTAAAAGGCATTGGAATTTTTATCTGCTGTATTCCACCATTTTTGTGATAAAGGATACAGTTTTTGCTGTTATACCCAAATGCTGCTGAATTGTGGAGAACTGGTGAGAAATAGGAGATGTTTACAATATGTTTATGTATAAGCACACACATTAAATTGGATGTATGCATATGTGACAGTCAGGAACTTTTCAGGAGAAGGCAGATGCGCGTGATGGGCACAAGAGCATGAATGTGTGCGTGCGAGTGAATATTCAACAGAAATGAGTGCCTATGCACATGTGCGCACATTAGCCATTTTACATTGGGGTCAAAATGGTCTATATTATTATTATTATTATACAGGATTTATATAGCGCCGACAGTTTACGCAGTGCTTTACAACATTAGGGTAGACATTACAACACAATACAATTTAAGACAGGGGGAATCAGAGGGTCCTGCTCGTTAGAGCTTACAATCTAGGGACAGCAGTTGCACTAATGCAGTGCTGTCTGATTTGCAGCTTTACCTGAGTTCTGTTCCTGTATTGATTCCTGTATTGACCTGGCTTTCTTTCCTGCTCTTGCTTATCTCCAGTCCTTACCTCGGCGTGCCTAGACCTTGTTATACTTGCTGTTCTGCCTGATATCCTGTTGCCAACCTTTGCCTGCATACTGACTATACTTTGCCTGCTATTTACACCATATCTGATTATCAATGAGCGACCTGGCTTGTCTGATCCTACTCCAGTCTTCTGTCTATCCTGAAAAATTAATAATAAAGCTGCGCTACTAACATTAATAACAAATGATAAAAACACATAAATTAATAATACATGTGAATTGTAATTATGTAGAAAGTCCATCAACCACATGTTAATGTGAAGATCCAAAAAATATATATAGTGACTTGAAACTAATCACATACACCGCCACAAATGTGCGTGTCACCACCACCACATAGACTGTGTGCTTACCATAAGGTAAGCCAAGATAAGCTTGCGACTATTTACCTAGCCAGGGCAATTATCCGAGGGGGAAAATAGAAATCAGCTCACACAGACTACTTTGAAGGGTTAGGATAACCGTTTTCTCAGATCATACCAAATGGACTGAGATTTCTGCTTGTTACTGAGCCATTGGTCTCCATTCTTCTGCTATCTGCTCAGATAGATGTAGCCCTCCCAGTCACAGTGGCACAGTACAATCCTCTGAGTGTGGTGATCTTGTCATAAGTCAGTCTCTGTCCCAGGCAGTATGTCAGTGCATTTGGTCCAGCAGATTTTTCTGCTGAGTGGTGATCTGACACGCCCAGCCAAACCCACCCAGCCTGCTCAGTGCTCAGCTTCTGTCTATCCTGCTCTGTTTCGGTGCCTGGTGAGTCTATCCTGCATTCACTGTGTGTTTGCACCTGCCTTTCCCATTGCCACCTGCTGCTCAACAACCCAGTCCAATCTGGTGACTCATCAGCAACACGTCTCTGCCGCCAACGGAGGATCTCGCAGGCACTCCTACCTGTGATCTCGCATCCACTGTCACAACTCCAGGGCTGTATGAGAGGTCTCCTTCTGCACATCAGGCTCTGCCACAAGGTACGCGACAGTGACATTACGAACACATATGCATTTTGCACTATTTAGTCCTACATTTGAAAGCTGTTTACTTAGACTGTGGTCAAATATTCTTTGAATGGAAAATTAAATCCTAATAAGTAATGAATTTACAAATGCTATAGAACTTGTAATTCGAGGTAGAGTGAATTTGAGATATCGTTTTTGGCATGGTATGATTGCTAGAATTATTAAGTGGACATGGAAATACTAGAAATAAGGATTTATCCTGGAGCATAGCATTTGTTGTTTTTTGTTTTTTATTGACTATTATTTGCTTGTGTAATTTATTATATGATGGGGTATGTACAAAAAAAACTAGTGCATACCTATTCATGTGTAAAAGTTGTGGCAACCCAATTGATACTATCAGGGCTTTTTTCTCAGAGAATGGGTGCAGGAACTCCCCCCTGCTGACTTTGTCTCTGCCCCCCTATCCACTTCTGAGCACCATCTGTTGGTTCCACCCCATACCCGCCCCCCTGTACCCCACCTTTTAGAGAATACAGAACCAAGTTTCATTTTGTGCTTTTAAGTAATTTGTATGTAATTTGAAAGATCCCACCTCCAGCAGATAGACCCACCAGCAATAGTCCTCTCCCTCAATGGTAGATCTCTCCCAGCAACAGTTGACCTACCCAGCAACAACAGACCCCCACACAAAAATAGATGCCTACCAGCGACAATAGATCTCCCAGCAGGCAGCATTAATAGACTCTCCAGCACACCCCAGCACTCCTTGCCATAAATTACATTCAGTGCCAGAAGTGTCAGAAACTGCATCCCCCCGTGCGTGTTACCACTGAAAAAAAGGCCTGGATACTACATTCACTATTGTCATTATATTTGAAATAAGTTCTATACAGACTCATACTTAGTTTACATATGAAGCTGAGGAATACATGTATGTCAACAGATCTGGAAAACTTTACAATAATTTTAGGGTACACGTTCTACACAACTAATAATATTTTAAGGTTAATTTATGTGTTATCGGATATTGTATTATAGTACAGTAAGGGAAAATAAACAATAGAAAATGAAAACAACAAATACTGCCATACATTGTGATATAATGAAACTCTATTAACAGATTTTTAAAAATAAATACATGATTCATAGATCCTCAATGCTCTCAAGAATTCTTAAAGAAGCAGTTTCAATTCAGTTGAACTTTATCTGAAAGCCTGATTAAATATAAGTAGTTTATTTCCTCTAGTTGACTTCACCTGAGCTGTCGTTGTTTTGAATCATTTTGTAAAAATGTTCTTTTAGTGTACTTTGGGAAAGTGGTAATTCATGCATAACACAACAAGTTACCCATACAACATAATAGTAAAGTATGCAATTCTCTATAGTCATAATGTCAACCTCACAAGAATTCTTTGTTGTCAGAACACATTTTCTGCCTGACATAGTATATAATGCATTCTTTTGACCTCCAATTGAAGCAATATAGTGCAACAGAGCTTTGTAGTGTTTGTGTGGTTCAGCAACTGTTCTCATATTAGTTATTTTGCACCAGCAGCAGTGTACTGCAAAAAAAGATTTTTGTACTCATCTTAAAATGCTTTTACTTACTGTAAGTCTATTTATAGACATAGGAGTTCTTAAAATTCTTACATGATTGGCTTATTCTGTTGCCTACATGAAAAGTGTACACTGAAAACAAAAAAGTTGTTGGCCAGGAAAGTATAACCCCACTCACAAATAGTGCTGGGCGAACGGTTTCGGTTCGAGCATGAATTAGAGCCGAACATTGATGGTTCACCCATTCAACAAATACCAGAATTGTCAGGGGGTTAGTCCATTTGTTCGGCCTGCCGAGCACCACACAATGCACTGCACACCGCACAGTGCATTGGAAGCCCTGTTTGACTTAAGCAATAAAGGATTTGCCCAATCAGGGTGTCAGAGCCATGATTGAAGAAAATAATGATGACTGTGCCCAATTGTGGCTCATTGCTCATAGACCCACCCCCCTCTATAAAAAGATCTGTCAGGAAGATCCTGCCAGTAATGGGCAATCCAGACCTATTGATGCGTGATTGCTGGTGCCTAAGCGCACGGGAATGCGCACGCGAGCCTGTTAGTGGCTGGCAGGCTATTTAAACATGGCTGTCACAGGTAAACGTTGCTGTTTGCTCTGCAGCTTCCTGTGTGTTCCCTGATAATCTGAAACATGTTTATACTTTGATCCGGCTTGTCTGAAGTTTATTCCTTCTATCCGCCTGCACCTGACGCCTGGCTTGTCTGATGATTCTCCTGCCTGCTCCTCTTGTTCTTCTGCTGCCCGTCTGATACCTGCCTGGCCTGCCTGACCTTACAAGACTACCTATCTGTTTACTATACTTACCTGCTGCAGCCATCCAGCTCCAGACCCAGTCCACTGCTCCTACTTGCCGAGCCATCCAGCCTGCTGTACCTGTGTGCTGAGCCATCCAGTTTGCTATACCTGTCTGCTGAGCCATCCAGTCTGCTGTGCCTGCTACTTGATCCATCTACTGTTGGTTCCCGGTCTGCTGATCCAGTTCCAATCCTTGGTGCCTATCTGCTGTTCCAGTTGTTCTGATTCCTGTCCTCAGAGTTCGGTTCCAGCCTGCACTTCCAACGCCTACCTGAATCTCCTGAACCACTGGACTGATCTTCTGCTGTTGATCCTGCCAGGCACTCATACCACTCCTCACTCCTGCGCTCCTGTCTTCACAACCAGGGGCCTGGAGTCAGAGGCATAAGAAAGGCCATCCTCTGAAATTCGGGCTCACCTACTAGGTACGTAACAGGATCCTTCCCACAGTAGTCATTTGCAGTGTGATATTGGAGTGGAGATAGATAGAACAGGGCTCTGTTCATTGCTACTAGAAGGTTAGTGTGCTATAGTGTGCTATAGTGTGCTATTGTCATTTTATTGTGAATGTAGAGTTCAGTTTAGTGTGAATATAGTGATAGTGCAGCATGAGTGTAGTGCGACCATTCATTTTTACTTTAGTGTCAGTTTAGTGTTTCAGGGCAGGTTTACTGTATATTGAGGTGCGTTAGTGCACGTTTAGTGCAGAATGTTGGCATGCGTTAGTGCACGTGTACTGCAGTATATTGAGGTTCGCTAGTGCACGTTTACTGCAGTATATTGAGGTGTGTTAGTGCATGTTTACTGCAGTATATCGATGTGCATTAGTGCACCTTTACTGCTGTATATTGAAGTGCATTAGTGCACCTTTGCTGCAATATATTGAGGTGCGTTAATGTACGTTTACTGCAGTATATTAACATGGGTGAGGCAAAACCCCAATGGGGCAGCCATCATGGAAGAGTAGAGAGCAGCCACCCTGTTCCATCACATTGTGGAGCTGTTATCTCCCTGGCCCACTTCCCACAGCTCAGCTGTCTGGTCCTTTTTTAGCATATGTGCTAAACACACTTGCCTCAAGCTTATGAAGCTTATCAAGTGTGGCAAAAACACCAGCCATTTGGGTACCACATGCTGGATAAGGCATTTCATCTACCACCACTCTATAGCGAAGGGTATCACAAGTCCTTGCAGCATGTCTGCCAGCAGCACGCCACCAGCTGTAGACTATAGCAGGCAAATTTCTCTGCCCCACCTGTTGCAGCAAAAAAAAATATAGAGCCACTGCCACCCACATGCCCAGAGTCTAAATTTAAGCTTGTCAAAGCTGCTGGCTTTACAACTCCTGCCTTTCCATCTAGTGGATTCTGCCCCTCCTGTGATTTTGCAGAATATGCTGTACCACAATGGCAGGTTCCCTATTTCTTTGCACGTAAGGCCATTTGAGGTCTGTACTATCATGCAGAGGGCAATGTTGTGGCATCGTTGGGCAAGGCAGTCAGCTGCAAAGTCCACCTTTCTGCTGACAGGTGGTCTAGCAAGCATGGTCAGTGATGCCATATTTTGTTCACAGCACACTGGGTAACTCTGCTGCAACTCAGAAGGATGCAGAACAGGACTCAGTGCCACAGCTTGTTTTGATTATAATGATGCAAGATTTGTCAGTTCCACTTCCTCCTCCTCTCCATGTCCTCCTCTGCTGAATTGTCCTATGAACCACCAGTACCCTCTAGGCGTTAAACGGGCTATTCAATGAGTCAGGCTAAAAGATGCCATGCAGTGCTTCAGTTGGCCTGTCTAGGGGACAGGAGCCACACCGGAGCAGAGCTTCTTTCAGCTCAGCAGGGGCAGTTCCAGAGGTGGTTCATGCCATGCCAGCTGAAGCGAGGAATGGTGGTGTGCAATAATGGCACGAACTTCCTGTCTGCCCTTCGACAGGAAAAGTTGACACATGTGCCATGCCTGGCACATGTCCTCAATTTGGTGGTGCAGCATTTTTTAAGCAGGTACCCAGGGTTGGAAGATCTGCAAGCAGAAGAATCTGTAGCCATTTCAGGTGGTCATACACAACCAGTGATCGGTTGGCTGAAATTCAGCGGGAATTCCATCTGCCTGTAAACACCCTGATTTGTGACAGGCTTACCAGGTGGGACTCAACTTTGGCAATGCTGCAACAGTTGCATATGCAGCAGAGGACCGTAAACGAGTACTTGTGCTTTTTTCTCAACGCCAATGGTTGCTGATAAAGGATACATGCAATGTGCTGTCACCATTTGAGGAAGCAACAAGGATGGTAAGCCATGGCAATGCATGCATTAGTGACACAATCCCTGTTGTGTTCCTGCTGTAGCATACTCTGCTTGGCATTATGGAAGGCAGCTCTGCTCCACATCTGGGGAATTGATGGCATAACATGCTCACACACCCGCTTCTCTTTGCTGTAGCCAGCTCCTTGTTACTCCCTGGACCTGTCGTTATGTCTCGATGGAGAAAGGACACCCCAATGCCCCGCAAACTGGATGGTTTCTTTACCCTTCTCCTCCCGTGACTACAACAAAATGGTGGCCCAAAGCTCCCCAGAGGTAGCCATTCGAATGCTGATTTGGCCGAGTAGCTGAATTCTTCTGCATCCTCCACCTCAGGGGCCTCAACGCCCTCCACCCACAGTCCAGCTAAATTTAGGCCCCTTGAGGAGACAGAGAATACCCAGATTTTTCTGCACAACATGCTGGTAGGCTCAGCACCATCACATTCTCTTCCCCCCTGACCTCCCAGATCCCATAGCACCCTACCCCACCTCAGGCCATCTGGTTTCTGATACCATCCTTAAAGACATGCTCTTGTCTAGCAGTGCTTAGGCACTCAAAGATCACAATTCATTATGCGTAATGGAGAAACCTCAAACGTCAATTCACTGAATGATGGGTTTCAACTCCTCAGAAGAAGGGACGTTATCCCAGAAGAGCGTACCCCACATCCTGGCTCCGCTGGCCCTCATGCCATCTCATCAGACTGGCAAGTGGTCTCACACAGGAGACCTTCCAACAGTCATAGTGAGTCCCAATAATCCCTTTTGGGATGCCAACTACTTTACTCGCCAGCTGGAAGCAAGTCGTATTTTCCTTGTTATCCCCCTAAAAGTTCAGCAGTTTTTTATCTGCACACAGTCCTTTTTAGGACCTATTTTTTTTTATTTAATTTTTTTACTTGTTATTATTTTGCCCCTTGCCCACAGTTGGCTTCACCTTTTTATTTGAGGACTATTGCCATACTGACTTGTTTGTTACTTGTGTTACTTATATTCCTATCTTGTTCATAAATGTACCCCGTACTTATAACTATAACATCTACTATTGGCTCTCCTGGACTTTCAGTTCCCACCTCAAAGCCCTTTTTTTGACCAGACCCTCTACTGCTGCCCCCAGCAATCACTTTCTTTGAACCTAGAGTTGCCTGAACTATCCAGCAAAGCGAGTTTCGATTTGGAGGGAGGTCTTGACCTTCCAGACCGACATACTTTGCAAACAAGAAACTCACTTTCATGCCATATAAAGCCCAAGATGCAGCCATAAGGATTTCCCACACACTTTCTTTGCTTCCGCTCCTTGTAAGAATTGGGGGTTCTCACAGCAAGTAGGAGTTCTCTAGCCTTCTACTTTAAAGGGTTAGAAAACCCTCGTTTTTGTTTTTTTTAAATAACAAACATATCATACTCACCTCCATTGTGCAGTTTGTTTTGCACAGAGTGGCCCTGATCCTCATCTTCTGGGCTCCCTCAAGGGTGCTTGTGGCTCCTCCCCACATCGGAAAACCACCTAGAAGAAACACTCTCCTCCTGGGTCCCCGTGCGGGCGTTCTCCCAAGTCCAGCATTTGTGTCTATAGACACAGAATACCAGACTTGGCCCGCCCCTCGTCGCCCACGTCATTGGATTTGATTGACAGCAGCGGGAGCCAATGGCTGGGCTGCTATCAATCTATAAAATCAAGAGCCAAAACAACGGGCAGAGAGGTAGAGCGCATCTCTGAGTGTTCACAAGCTTCCTTTCCACCTGAGATGCTGAGAGCTTATGTTGTGACCATTCCTTGGCCTGGCAAGGATACCACCTCTCCTGGTAATTTAAGACCAATCTCTTTACTTAACACTGATAGTAAGATTTATGCTAAATTGCTAGAAGGTTGCTTGTTTCACATCCTCTGTGAACTGATGTAACCAGATCAGACTGGCTTCACTAAGGGCAGGCAGGCTTCCGATGCTACCAGAAGGTTAATTAATTAACTTGAGAGACTGACAATAGATCCACTTGAATGGATTTTATTTGCAAAACGTAGACAATAAACAGTCTCTTAAATTGGGATCAGAGGGTTGAAAAGGAAGTTCAGGTACTGGTACTCTTATTGTCAAAGTCAAAATGTTGAAGAACTTGCTTACTTTGACTGCATCCAGAGAATAGCCATTCGCAACTGGATGTTCACTTAAGTTGGACAGTCCCTCTCTCACAAGGCCTAGCAGCCAACAAGGTGCTTAACTCAGGGACAAGTCTCTGCCACAGAAGTTGTTGTAGAAAATAAAAGATAATGTCTATGCCACAGACGTTGTTGTAGAACACGTAGGGAAACTAAACTTGAAGAACACTCGTAGGATACCTGGATCTTTTTGCCAGCTTGGCGATATCCTCGAGACTGGATTCTCTTGGGTACTTCAGCCCTTCCAGGCTCTTACTAAGAAACCAACTCGTACGTGGTCTTCTTCTGAAGAGTCCTCCCCTGGAATGCTGGAAGTCACTGGGCCTCTCCCAAACCGGAGACGGCACCCAACCACCTCAGAATCCTCATTTAGTTCCTTGCCTCGGGCTAGCCAGCCTCGAGACATAAAGATCAGGTGGATCCACACCCCAGGCCATAGCCTTCCTGGGGGCTGGTCAGGAGGACCAGGACTATGAAGTCAGTACAACATTCTGGACCGAAACCCCAAACCACGTGACCTCCACATCTTAAATACCCTCTCCCAGAAAGCACAGCAAGAGAGCCACTCCCACTGGGCGGGCTCCGAGAGAGAGTAACTTAAGCACCTAACCAGACCATAGTTCCATGCCTGCCAGAAGAGACATTGCCCCCTGTGGCCAGGCTGAACATCTCATAGTCCAGTCAGATTGATGCTGAATTCCAAATTCAGACAATTGTACCCAAACCAAACTGCAGTTTAGGAATAACCTTCACTTTTGAAAAATGCATAGCGCATGCTCTTCAGGAGCCGCCGCTACACATGTGTCAAAGATTTCCACAGATGAGGACCAATTGAAGGACTAATTGTCCAGGGCTTCCTGATACCTGAGGAAATAGGACACCACTGATTTAGATCAGTAGCATGAGACTGCAGCTTAATACCATTTTTGTATATATATAGTTTATTAAAAGGAAGTCCTTACGTATTAGTGCAAATAGCTCAGCAACTGTATAGCATGAAATGGGGATCCCGTTTAGAAAAATCCAGTTAAATGAAGTGTCATGGCTGTGAAATCAAGTTGAGAAAAATGTCCTCCAAAAAATTGTGTTTTAGCCAATAGACAGATACATGGATTAAACTAGTCCCAGTGACCCAGATTGAGTGGATCCACTTAGCTCAAGGAAGTCTATCCAGTATAAATCAAGATCCAGTGTATGTCCGATTCTAACAGAACAACAGAGTTAGATTGAGTCATAGATGGATAATATACCAGAAGAGCCCACATCAACAGAGCCTTATGTAGGAGATATGGACAGATCAAAGCAATTTAGGGAAATCCCCTGTACATATCATTTCCAGATATCCCGGATAGATAGATCACCATGTGAAAGACTGGTCAGTTTAAACACACTGCCGAGCTTGAAGGTTAAATTTTAAGGTTCAAGCTCTGCAGTGGAGTGTGTTCTTGATTCGTGCTTATCCTTGGTAGTTTAATTAACCAATCTCACTGGTTAGGTTTTGGTTTCTTCATTAAAGATTTATGATAAGAAGAAAATCTATTATTAAAATGGTAAAAAAATCAAACAAACTAATATTGACTTCAATTTCTACACAGACCTATACATTGTTATATGACTTCATCAGTGATTCTGTTGGGACCCGAAAATCAGTGAACACACTGTACATTGCAGACACAGGTTAAAATGGTCTAATCTTCTTGATATTCCGGAAACATATACAAGAGTATATATACTGCAATATTATATATTCATTTTGTTTAATTTGAGAAAGCAGTAAAAGAAGAAAAATAAAGTTTTCTTTTGTTAAATTTCTACATCAGTAAAAGTATAGGAAAAAAGTGCACAGCTTCCGTTGTGTCATTAATACTGTTTGGAATGACTGAAGTTGCAAGTGACTTTTGAATAGTACATACATAATATAAGCCATATAAATCTAAGTTCTATTGAAGTAATGTCAGTAGTTTATACATTATTTGCGATACATTGTTTGAGAGCTTGAAATATTATGCTAATAAAACACTTATATTGCTAGAATTCTTGATCATATTAAAAATTCTACTGAAAATAAAATAAATAAAGGTGGCAAGAAAAGAACAGACTGTATATTTGTTTCCATAGAGATATTAGTGATTGACTTTTATTGCATTTTAAATTTAAAAGATAGATAGATAGATAGATAGATAGATAGATAGATAGATAGATAGATAGATAGATAGATAGATAGATAGGTGCAGCATTGTATTAAAGGAGAGAGAGGGAGCATGCCCATTTATACCATACTATAAAGTTTGCAGTGTGGGTTAAGGTTTTCTATCTATCTGCAAACTATATATTTTTTAGCACTTACAGAAAAAAAACATATATTTAGTGATTTAAATTCATTTAAAAAATACAACAGCATGGTATTAAAAATACAACATGATAAAAAGAGGTAATTTCGTTTTGTTTCATAGAAAGGAATTTAGGCTTTTAACAAATGGACAATTATTTCTTCAATTAATATCTGTCAGTTTTAGATTGAGTACTTTCTAAATGCATACTTTAATTTCATGGACGAATAACTTTCAGAAGTGTGCAGGCTTTTGGTGAATTAACTGAGCCATATTTCTTAAGCCTGAAATTGTAACATTTAATTTTATACTACATATGTCTAATATCTCAAACTCTTATTTTACTGACCTGTGTTGCATAGTATACAGTATAGGAGGAATGAAAAAAATCTGTAAATACCCATGACCCCAGTGGTATTTTCTGGATGATGTCTGCCACTTTTAAGGTATTATACCATTAATTATCTTGTTGTTTATAGCACTATAATTAACAATAAACAAGTGCGTGTAGTACACAAGTTAAAATGTTTGTTACTATATGCCTAATTAGCAACTACTTACCTATTTAGCAACAACGCCAAATATAATGTGACCAACTGAGAATAACAGTGTAGATACTGGTTAGTCTGAAAATCTCTGCTGTATGATTATGTACAATTGAATGTATATAATGCAAATCAATCAGTGCAACGTCCTTAGGTGTGAGTTTACAATAAATAAAGTGGTTGTCACACGTCATTCTGTCACCCCTGATGAAGTCCTGCCCCTGGGACACAACATGTACAAAACCACAAGACTAGCGTGACATCACCCGCACCTTGTAGTTTATCCTTGTGGATTTGCTTACTATTTGCCCTGTCACCTTGCACTGAGGAACAGTGCTATACTTGTAAGTGCAACTTTTTGTTTAAAATAAACCCTTTATCAAAGGGAGAGCACTATATTCTGCTGCTTCTATTCCATGTATGAGTTAATCAGAGCTTATGGTCAGAGCACAAGGGAACTCATTATCATTAGAATACACTCCTCTCCAGCATTCAGCATATCCAATGATCCATCCATTATACCCCTGTGAGGGAACTGCCTGTATGACCTGTCTGATTTACTCAGGTGTCCATTCATTGAGGTCTGCTGTTAGGAATATCGCTGGTGGAGGTTGCCACATGATCACCTTGTATCTCATCCATAGAAGCACTCATTTGGACACTTTAAGGTGTTTATTATTCATCTTAATGTGAACATTGCAGACTTTTTCATTATTTAATATGTTATTGTATGTTTTGCGCTTCACTGTTTTTTCTACTTTTACTGTTGTTTTGGATTTTATAATTTGACCCTTGGTGCTCAGCTGCTGTGGCTAGGTTTTTTTAATTGTGCTGATTGATTTGCATTATATACGTTCATTTATTGTTTTCAATTTATCACAATTTAGCTGCAATTATGGATGTTTTTCAGTATTTGGATAAACGCCAGGTAAAGTTGGGGGAATTTTTTTTTATGAAACTCAACCACTGAGCAGGCCAATTCCTTTAGGAAATTGGGACATATTTATGAGAAAAAAGTTGGTTCTTTGAACAATATTTGGCTGCTAAACTTATCCCACAACATCTTAGGTGGGATGTGCCGCCTAATGGTGGTTTAATGAATGAGGAATCCATGAAAGAATGGGGAGACTTCTTTATTAAAGAGGAGCTGCACAAAAAAAAAAAATATTAAAAGCCAGCAGCTACTAATATTGCAGCTGCTGACTTTTAATAATATCACACTTACCTGTCCCAGGTTCCAGCGATGTCGGCGGCAGATGACGAGCGATCGCTCGTCTCGCTGCAGCCACCGCCGCCATCCTCTGTCAGGGAATCGGGAAGTGAAGCAAGAGGGCTTCACTGCCCGGTTCCCTACTGCGCATGCGCGAGTCGCGCTGCGCTGGTTCCCCGCTGTGTCTCTGGGAACTGTGTGTTTCCCAGAACACAATGGGGGGCGGAGCCATGCGGCGGTGGGCGGAGCCATGCGGCGGTGGGCGGAGCCATGCGGCGTTCTGGCCGGAAGTGGGTGCAGTTACCTGGATTATCCAGGTAACTGCACCCCCCTCCCCCCAAAAGGTGCCGATTGTGTCACCGGAGGGGGGGAGGGATAATACTAGCGGAACTTCCCCTTTAGGGTGAAGAACCGCTTTAAGAAAGGTTTAGAATTGCTTGATTTTTTACTTCTAAGTAAACAATGAAAATGTAAGTTTTAGAATCACAAATTTGAGATATTAAAAATAGCAGGGAACCGTATAGTTTCTCAGATTATCTGTTGAGCTTAAAAATAAACTTTCTAAATGGGACTTAGAAGTCCAAAATAAGAAAAAGAAGAAATATATGAGGGATCTTGATGATTTCAATAAAGGTAATATATTTAAATGTCAGATTTAAATATATTTGGTAGATCATAAGCTCAATAATAACATGCAATGCCAAGCTGCGGTTTCCAAAGCGAGCAAAGTCTTTTCTTGTATTAAGAGAGGTATGGACTCCAGAGAGAGAGATATAATTGTGCCCCTGTTCAAATCATTAGTAAGACCTCACCTGGAATACACAGTTCAGTGTCGGGTACCAGTTCTCAAAAAGGATATCGGGAAACTGGAAAAAGTGAAGAGAAGGGCAACAAAACTGATAGAGGCATGGAGGAGATTAGATACTGTATTTATTCTCTCTTGAGAAAGGAGAATGGGGGGGGGGGGATATGATCAACATGTTAAATTATATAAGGGGTCCATATAGTGAACTTAGTGTTGAGTTATTCTCTTTATGGTCTACCCAGAGGACACGGGGGGATTCTTTACATCTAGAGGAAAGGAGATTTCATCTTCAAATACAGAAAGGGTTCTTCACAGTAAGAGCTGTGAAAATGTGGAATAGACTCCCACCAGAGGTTGTTCTGGCCAGCTCAGTAGATTGCTTTAAGAAATGCCTGGATACTTTCCTGAATGTACATAATATAACTGGATACTAACATTTATAGGTAAAGTTGATCCAAGGAAAGTCCGATTGCCTCTTGGGGGATCAGGAAGGAATTTTTTTCCCCTGTTGTAGCAAATTGGAGCATGCTCTGCTGTTTTTTTTGCCTTCCTCTGGATCAACTGTGGGTATAAAATTGGGTACATTGGATTGTACAATATTTTTTTTTTTATTTATTTATTGTTTTTAAGGTTAACTGGATGGACTTGTGTCTTTTTTCAACCAGACTAACTATGTAACTATGTAATTGCCAATCCTCCAACCCGATCAATTCCTGATAATGTACCTAATCAGGGAATTACTGATTCCAACCCCTAGTAGGAATTTCATTCACAGTGAACAGGACTTTATCTTCAGGGGAACCATCAAGTCTATAGAGGAAATAAGCCAAGGGGAAGAAACAGGAGGGGAAGGGGAAGGAGAGGAGGACAACATCAGTCCCCCTTTAAATAATTCCAAGTATCAATACAATTATTAGTCTTCTCAGAATTGGGAAAATTACCGGAAGGATCCAGACCCCCCATATTAACTATCATGGTAGAGGTAACTATCCTTACCCTCAGGATGGATAAGTTCCCATTTCTAACAGGTTTGCTCCTTTACAATATCATGCAACATATGAGCCCATTTCAGGGGCTCAGAGCGGCCCAGAGAGGGCCCCCCATTGTACCAACTGAATCCAGAGAAATGGTGGAGACATCCGTCTCAACAAACCCCACAAGGAAATGGTTAACTACGAAAAAGAAAGGAAAAAGAGGAAGGAGAGTGGGTAGGAGAATACAAAAGAACAAAACTCCAGAAGGAACAGGTATTTACAACTTAAGTAGTAGCCCATTAAGTGAGGATGAGATTTGTGTTCTGGACAGAGGGCTTAAATTTGCCCCCACTCAAAACCTCAATAAATCCCAGACGTATGTGAATATCCATAAATACATTAGGATTTTGAACATTAAAAAAGACTTTATATCTAACCCCATCAGAACTCCCACGGTAGATGTGGTTATCCATCCAAATCTTTGCAATAAGTCCACCTTCAATCCCCGAAACACAGATAACAAATACTTGGAAGTGTTCAAAAACATGGTGTTTAATGATCTGGATAGCATGAGAATAGGAAAAGTGATGGATCCCCAGTATATCAGGAAGGGTATGGAGTCACTCGTGAAGCGAAATGAGATTATAATATGCCCAGCCGATAAGGGACCCCAGTATATCAGGAAGGGTATGGAGTCACTCGAGAAGCAAAAGGAGATTATAATATGCCCGGCCAATAAGGGAGGAGGTTTGGTCATTTTGGATAAAACCTATTACCAAGCGGAGATGAGTCGGCTATTGAGTGACCGTGATATTTACAAAAATTCGAACTAAGGATCCAATGTTGGATTATAAGGATAAATGACATGTGTTAGTAGAGGAAGGTAAGGCCAAGGGTGTTCTGACTAGGGATGAGCTTCGAGTTCGAGTCGAACTCATGTTCGACTTGAACATTGCCTGTTCGCCTGTCCAGCAAACAGTGAACAATTTGGGCTGTTCGGGGGAAATTCGAAAAGCTGGAACACCCTGTACAAGTCTATGGGAGAAATCTAAAGTGCTAATTTTAAAGGCTAATATGCAAGTTACTGTCCTAAAAAGTGTTTGGGGACCTGGGTCCTGCCCCAGGGGACATGGATCTATGCAAAAAAAGGTTTTATAAATGGCCGTTTTTTCAGGAGCAGTGATTTTAATAATGATGAAAGTGAAACAATAAAAGTGTAATATTCCTTTAAATTTTGTACCTGGGGGGTGTCTATAGTATGCCTGTGAAGGGGTGCATGTTTCCCATGCTTAGAACTGTCCCTGCACAAAGTGTCATTTCGCAAGGAAAAAAAGTCTTTTAAAATCACTTTCAATTGTCGGCTCCCATAATACAGAGAACACTCAATGAGTGTTCTCTGTATTACGGGGCGGACAATTCATTCATTGATAAAAAAAAAGAGTGGGGTTCCCCTAAATTCAATTACCAGGCCTTTCAGGTCTGGTATGGATATTAAGGGGAACCCTGCATCAAATTTAAAAAAAAATAGACGTGGGGTCCCCTTAAATATCCATACCAGACCCTTTATCCGAGCACGCAACCTGCCAGGCTGCAGGAAAAGAGGGGGGGACGAGAGAGCACCCCCCCTCCTGAACCGTACCAGGCCACATGCCCTCAACATTGGGAGGATGCTTTGGGGGTCTGTGACCCCTCAAAGCACCATGTCCCCATGTTGATGGGGACAAGGGCCTCATCTCCACAACCCTGGCCGGTGGTTGTGGGGATCTGCGGGCGTGGGGCTTATCAGAATCTGGAAGCCTCCTTTAACAAGGGGACCCCCAGATTACGCCCCCCCTGTTTGAAATGGTAAGGGTGCATAAAAGTACCCCTACCATTTCACAAAGAAAGTGTAAAAAATGGTTAAATAAGACAAACACACTTTTGAAAAATTATTTTATTAAAAATAAAAAAAATGAAAAAAAGATGGATGATCATCTCTCCGGGGTCCAGCGATGGCTGATCTGATCCAGCGACGGGTGATTTTCAGTTCAGCGCTGTCCATGTATGCATCCGTCTTCTGTCTCCACTGCGGAGACACTGCGGGGATCCCAGCACTGACGTTTCTTATATTAGGAGGGCGGGGCCACCCATCACCTGACCCCACCCCCTCTGACGCTGGTGAGGGAAGCTAGGGGTTCCCCAGTGATGTATGGGCCCGCCCTCCTTCAAGGGGCCTGAGTTTCTGTTTATCCAGAAACTACTTTTGGTATGATCGACAGATTTATGTCGGACACGAGGGGTTGTGATGGGAGCCCGTTTTGCTTCTACTGTGGCCAGTTTGTTTATGGCCCACAGGGAGGAAGAGGCTGTCTTCAAAAATCCCCCCCCCCCCGAGTTTTCCTGCTACAGGACATTCATAGATGATCTCATCCTAATCTGGGAGGGAGATAGATCTAGTCTGGATAATTTTATCCAGACATTGAATAACAATACCAAAAATATCCAGTTAACATGGAATATAAGCATGGAACATATGGTTTTTCTTGATCTTGAAATTAGTAAAGATTGTGATCATGTCCGCTTGTGCAAATATTTCAAACCGACTGACCAGAATTCCTATATACCCCTGGAGAGCTGCCACCATAAGTCATGATTGTGCAACATCCCCAGGGGTCAATTCATTAGGCTCATTAGGCTCAGACAGAATTGCTCTTGTGAGGAGGACTTTGTATCACAATCCCAGGTCCTCTCGTCTAGACTCCAGCAAAAGGGATATGAGAAATCTACTCTGGATAGTGAAATAGAGAGAGTGTGCACTATGGACAGACATATATTGGTATCACTACAACATCCAGCGCAAAGGTTTGAGAAGATAGCACTAAACAACTGGTCCATTTTTGATACAGGATAAGGTATTAGGCCCTCTATTACCGCAGTGACCAACATTTATATATAAAAAATACCCTTCTTTACGGGACCGAGTCATTGACCCACCGGTTCAATCTGAAAACCGGTTATTCTCATTCCTTTCTGGATTTTACGCCTGCGGGCGGTGTACCACCTGTAAACATTCAAAGTGTAATATTAAGAAGCAGAAAGATTTTCAGGCTTCAGCGACAAATAAAAAATATAAGATACAACAACTAATTACATGCAAATATTGGTGTTGTTTACATGCTCAAATGTGAGTGTGGTCTGCAATATATTGTTAGGACCCCTAGACTCCTCCATGTTAGATTAGGGGAACATATAAACAACATCAAGAAAGGATTAAAGACACACAATGTATCCAGGCATTTCAAATTGGTCCATAACCAGAACACCTAGGAGTTTGAAATTCTGGGGCATTGAAAGAGTCACTAAGCATTGGAGAGAAGGTAACGTTATACGTCAACTTAGTTACAGGGAATCTCATTGGATCCATGAGACAATTATTTCTTTGCAAATAGCGCTCTGAGCCTCCTCCATCTGTTTTAATTTATTGCCTGTCAGGCATCCAAACATCTCCTGTCCATCAGGGGCCGTGCTAATTGCCGTTGTAGCATGGCAAAGAAAAGCAGCCGTGGCTTCCTCCATGTTCCTGGACTTCATGGATTTTTGGTTGGAGGGCGGAGGGGAGGAACCTACGATTCTATCAGGCTGCTTGCTACAGCCTCCTCTTAGCTGGGGCTGAGACTTTCCTGTGTATGAAAATGGTACACAGTTTTAGGTTTTTGGTCATCAATCACACAAAGTTTTGAGTTCATGACTGTTGCAAATTGAATGTTAAATAAAAAAGACATGATGGAGATGGTGGACATCTTAAAGAGGACAGACTATGATGGGAATCATGGGCAGTACAGAAACCCTAATGTGAGAAAGGCCAAGATCATGTCTAAAGTTGTGAGAAGCCTGCACAGGACTTTTGGGGTATGATGGTCCAAGGATCAATTAAGGAAATGCTGGTCAGATCTGAAATTAAGAGAGCAAGATCAGTATAGAAAGATCAGGAAAATGATGCAAAAAAGTAAGTATTTGTCATGTGCTCTTATGATTATTATTATTACCTTTGTGCTGGTCCATGTGCTTTTCTTTACTGTTGTACAGTTTATAATGCCAAATTTGAGGTTCGTGGACACAGGAATCATTCGTATTAAACATCGTTTGTGTGACCACTAATACGTATTTTTTTTTGCAGATGCAGGTTAACTACATTTGTTGAGGCCTATTTTGATTAAAATAAGTTTATTACATTATTGGCTAGATATGTTTGAAACTATAATGAAATGCCAACTGTATTCAGTGTGAGGAGAGGACACTCAGCAGCTGTTTACACATCTGGGTGCAGGAGCACTAGTGTGAGACACCATAACACCCTTGTTATGTCCCACACAGGTGCTCCAGTGGATACTAGGGGTCTATCCATGTGTGAAACTTGCACAAAACAGGTAAGTATTCCAGCTTTTGAAAGGGAAAGAATCAGGTATTTAGCTTGGAACTCGGCCAAAACAGACAATTGGAAGACACTTCCAAGCAATGTTTCATATTACTATTTCTAGCCTAACATATCTGTCTAAGTATACCTTTTTTGTATTCACATAAGGGAGAAAGGAATAGGGACATCTGAGGACACCGGTAACTGAATAACACCGAATGAATAGGCAACTCACCACACACCCTGAAGATGTGGATGCAGATGTTTAGGAAGTGCTGGGTGAAGTGATAGAAATGGTTTCGACAACAGGTCACTGTCTGAGACCACAGATTCAGGTAATAGATGGATGCCTGCATATTTATAATACATGGTGTTTTTATTTTATTTTTAGGTGATGTGGATGTTGTGGAAGAAGAAACACACTTCAGAAGTTCAAGTGTACAAATCCAGATCAGGAAGATCATGATGTGCAATCATGATTTGGAACAAATGAAACAAAACATCCATAATGTCCAAAAAAGACTCAGCAACATCATAGAAATTTTAAAGATGCACACAGTGTGTCAATATGTGCTATCTCCCATCATGGGATATCAATGTATGTGTTTTTGTGGGTGCAACCCCTTCCTCCAAAGTAAAGTATGTGAGAGGAAGGGGTTTCACCCTGAAACAGGTCCATTTATCCCCCATGATGGGATCTAGCACATGTTGACACACTGGAGCTTAATTCAAAAAGGCAAAACCACTTTGTACTACATGTGCAAAACCCTTAACATCCTTAGGTGTCATTCTACGATATATAAAGCAGGTGTCTCACGTCATTCTGTCACCACTGATAAAGTCCCGCCCCCCTGGGACGCAAGGTGTACGGAACCATGTGACTAGTGTGATGTCACCCATGTCTTGTCGTTTTTATCCTCGTGGATTTTCTTACTATTTGCCCTGTCATCTTGAACTGAGGAACACTATACTTGTAAGTGCAACTTTTTATTTTAAATAAATGCTTTTATCAAACAGAAAGCAGTATATTCTGCTGCTTCTATTCTATGTATGAGTGAACTGGAGCTTATGGTCAGAGCACAAGGGATCTCATTATCATTAGAATACACTCTTATCCAGTGTTTAGCATATCCAGTGATCCAGCCGTTATACCCCTGTGAGGTATTTTAAACGTGAAGTACTAATGGACCACTAAGCGTGTACACGATAAACGTGATAAAGTGCTTAAAATTGCAAGAGATATATATAAAGCAGCTGATTTCTATAATGTTGCCAGCATCAAAAATATAGGTACATTGTAGTGAAGCAGCACTAAATAACTCTACAACTATACTAAAATGTAAAGTGCTAATAATAAAGTGATAATACTATTCATGGATACCTCTAAACCAATCCTAAGGTATAAAGTGCTAATAATAAAGTGCTGATAACAATCTCACTTCCCAATGTGCAAAATAGTGCAATAACAATGGCATCAGAAAAAAAAGAAAAAATCAACAGGGATGAGTAATCCAAAATGTATCCGAAATAACTACAGGTACTGAGCAATAGTCTCTATAGGAGTAAGTGCAGCAAAGAAAGAAACAAAGTCCAAATGCAGGTAATATTAATGCTTGTGAATATCCTTCTCCAATCCATACCCTGTGTTTGCTAGTCTCTCACCTCAAGAGAAGGTGACCCAAATGGGTCAAGTCATGCATCAAACGGATGTATACCACCGCTGTGTCCTTTTCCTCCTCCTTGGGTATATACTAGACAGATGGTCACTGTAGTATCAAGGCTGCTTCTCCACAAACACTGAGTTACACAACCTCCTTTAAAACATTGTCTCCAGGAACATAGGGTAGAAGAGAAGAGCCTACATAGTGTAGTAGTAAAAATCTTGCTTTTTATTTAACAGTTTAAAATGGCAAAAACGCCTTGAGGTTGTCACATGATCACCATGTATCTCATCCATAGAAGCATTCATTTGGACACTTTGTGGTGTTTATTATTCATCTTAGTGTGAACATTACAGACTTTTTCATTGTTTAATATGTTAATGTCTGTTTTGTGCTGCACTGTTTTTTCTATTTTAGGACTACGCACAAGGCAATTATTGAAAGAGAAGGGCACTAATATATTTGTATGTGTTGCTGTTGGAGATTTTTCTTGACTTCCCATGTCATTAAACCTTTGTTACATGGACAGTAAGTGAGGGGAACTCCCAATGAACAGAGACGCAAATAGCAGTAGAAAACTAGGAATTCTAATCCCTTCCACTCTATCCAAGCACACAAAAAAGTTTTGGATGGACTTATAATTTAAAGTAAATATGTCAGGCTGGCATTCCTGTTATACTTCTCTCTCTTTTACAGAAAAAAGGATAGGAGGCCTGGTTCCCATATCAGGCTCCCTAGAAACAGAAGTGAGCTGGCGGACTATTGCGGTACATATAAAGTGTTGATAACAAAATAATATAGCCAGAGTAAAAGACAGACAAAAATTTTTTCAATGATAAAACCATTTCACAGTATATGAGTTAGTACAAATGGTGACGTATTTCTACTAGTTTCGCTCTGAATGAGCTTCTTCAGGAAATATATACGTCTGTGAAAAAACTTAAGTATAATACATTAAACAGGAATTTTTTAGAACATTTAAATAACGCATAATGTGGCTCTTACCCCCGATGATGTACCAACACAGCGCCTAAAAGGCCCCGGAGGGGTCTCCCACGGGGCCTGGCGGAGGCATTAAAGACAGACAAACCGATATCTGAATAGCAAAGTATGATATTAAATATATTAGAAGATGGCTAATTACATCCTAGTTTAATGGGCCAAATAATAGGGTTGAACAATCTATATACCCACAGAATTTACCTTAAAATATACAGTAATAATGTGATGGATGGTGAATAAAGTGCCAGTGCAGATATCAGAAGTTAGGTGGATAACATGTACCACAATATGTGAGTAGAAGGGAAGAAGGGGAAGGAGGAGAGAAGTTAAAGGAGGAGAACAAAAGAGGGAGAGAACCCTGAAGGGTCTGGTATGGATATTTAGGGGGAACCCCACATCAATTTTTGTTTTTTAAATTTGACGTGGGGTTCCCCCTAATATCCATACCAGACCTGAAGGGCCTGGTAATTGAATTTAGGGGAACCCCACGCTTTTTTTTTTTTTTTTATCAATGAATAAATGGTTCGCTCTCGTAATACAGAGAACACTCATTGAGTGTTCTCTGTATTACGGGAGCCGACAATTCATTATAGCCGCAAGTGATTTTAAAAGACTTTTTTTCCTGCAGAAATTACACTTTTGTGCAGGGACAGTTCTAAGCACGGGAAAAATGCGCCCCTTCACAAGTACGAAATTTAAAGGAATATTACACTTTTATTGTTTCACTTTAATCATTATTAAAATCACTGCTCCTGAAAAAACGGCCGTTTTTAAAACTTTTTTTGCATTGATCCATGTCCCCTGGGGCATGACCCAGGTCCCCAAACACTTTTTAGGACAGTAACTTGCATATTAGCCTTTAAAATTAGCACTTTAGATTGTGAATGTTCGAGTCCCATAGACTTTAATAGGGTTCTAAAGTTCACACAAAGTTTAGGTCTGTTCGCAGGTTCTGGTGCGAACATAACAGGGGGGTGTTCGGCTCATCCTTAGTCAGCTCCCAACCACCCATTTCTGTGTCCAGATACCAGCCTGCTGGGATATCTTTCTCTCTATTACCCCCAACAACCACAATTTCCGACCAATACACCCTGCTACCAATGAAGTACCAGTACCCTGTTTCCTCCTGCTGTACCTACCCAGCCTTTAACCCCTCTGCTACTTCTCGGGTGCCTCCATCAGTTCCACTAAATCTCCCTTCAAAATCTGCTCCCTCTGTTTTACCATCCTTCCGCTCTTCGCTCTTACCAGCTTCATCCACTACCTACAGCCCTGTACCCACATACAAATCTTCAGTTGCTAAAACCAAAAAGAAACGGAAGTTTTTCCCAACCTATACCATTCTGTCATTACCCACCGCTGCCTCCATGCCTGATGTTCCATTGCCTGCTGTTCAGCCTGTTGTGCCAGTGTCTCTGCCTGTTGTCCAGTCTGAAGTCCAGTCTAAAGTCCAGTGCCCGCTGTTCCGTCTGATGTGCCATTGTCTGCTACCCAGTCTGGTGTGTTCCTGTCTGCTGCTCAGCCTGAAGTGCCTCTGCCCGCTGCTCAGCCTGAAGTGCCTCTGCCCGCTGCTCAGCCTGAAGTGCCTCTGCCTGCTTACCCAGCCTGAAGTGCCTCTGCCTGCTGCCCAGCCTGAAGTGCCTCTGCCTGAAGTGCCTCTGCCTGCTGCCCAGCTAGATGTGCCTGCTGCCCAGCTAGAAGTGCCTTTGCCTGCTGAACAGCCTGATGTGTTCCTGTCTACTACCCAACCCGATGATCCAAAGCCTGCTGCCCAGCCTGATGACCTGGAGCCTGCTGCCCAGCCTGATGACCCGGAGCCTGCTGCCCAGCCTGATGACCCGATGCTTGCTGCCCAGCCTGATCACCCGGTGCTTGCTGCCCAGCCTGATGACCCGGAGCCTGCTGCCCAGCCTGATGACCCGGATCCTGCTGCCCAGCCTGATGACCCGGAGCCTGCTGCCCAGCCTGATGATCCAGTGCTTGCTGCCCAGCCTGATGACCCAGAGCCTGCTGCCCAGCCTGATGACCCAGTGCTTGTTGCCCAGCCTGATGACCTGGAGCTCACTGCCCAGCCTGATGACCCAGTGCTTTCTGCCCAGCCTGATGACCCAGAGCCTGCTGCCCAGCCTGATGACCCGGAGCCTGCTGCCCAGCCTGATGACCCGGAGCCTGCTGCCCAGCCTGATGACCCAGAGCCTGCTGCCTAGCCTGATGACCCGGAGCCTGCTGCCCAGCCTGATGACCCGGAGCCTGCTGCCCAGCCTGATGACCCGGTGCTCGCTGCCCAGCCTGATGACCCGGTGCTCGCTGCCCAGCCTGCTGCCCAGCCTGATGACCCGCACCCTGCTGCCCAGCCTGGTGACCCGGTGCCTGCTGCCCAGCCTGATGACCTGGTGCCTGCTGCCCAGCACGATGACCCGGAGCCTACTGCCCTGCCTGATGACCGGAAGCACGTTGCCCTGCCTGTTTTTATTTCCAGATCTAAACTTCCAGACCCTGGTGGTGGGGTACATGTCCCATTGTCGGACTTGGGTGGCACGCCTCCCAGTAGGTTAAGAGACTCTGGCCAGAGAGCGCAAAGAAGTCCACAGTCACAGGGGAGACTTTTCTGGACTTTTCCACATTTACATGCACTGCCTGGTCAAGGGCAGAATGGAGTGTCCGGAGGCCACTCCTTAGGGGGGGGGACTGTCAGGAACAGTGTTATTGCTTGGATCGCCTGCTGGTGTCACTGTTTCTTTCAGCATCCAAGGGTGCAGTTCTGGTGGCCACCAGCGGGTGTCTCCCAGCAGATGGACATTCTAGTGATCAAGCTGCACCTGATGTGGAATTGCTGGGAGTATATAAACCCGCCCTTCACTGAGGCTCAGAGCTTCAGAATTCATTCCTGCAAGCCTTGTCCCTGCCTGATCAGATCTGTTGCCAGAAACCTGTTCCTGATCTGCTTCCTGCCCTGTCAGGGGAGGGCTGGCAGGCTTAGGCCAGGGGGGCAAGTCCAGTCAAGTGGCCCATTGAACCACCGAATCAGCTCACTGAGGGCTTCATTCAAAGCAGAAAAACCAAAATGCAATGCAGGCCCATTAGGGGCACCAGGGCGCCGCCCCCTCTCTCCTCTCCACCCCCTATATGTATCGTGCTGCAATTCACCTGCTGCCTGACCGACCACTAAGATGGGGTAAGTGGCAGGCATGCAGAGGGCGGGTGTCCTCCCAGATCAGTCCGCACCACTGACCGGAGGGTCTAGGAGGTGGCTGTGAGTGTCTGTGCTGCTGGCCGTGCGTGCCGGAGGGGGGGGATTGGTTGGGCTAGTCCACTGGTGAGGGTGTTAGATAAGTCCGCTGGTGGGGGGGAGGGTGTTAGATAAGTCCGCTGGTGGGGGGAGGGTGTTAGATAAGTCCGCTGGAGGGGGGGAGGGTGTTAGATAAGTCCGCTGGAGGGGGGGAGGGTGTTAGATAAGTCCGCTGGAGGGGGGGAGGGTGTTAGATAAGTCCGCTGGAGGGGGGGAGGGTGTTAGATAAGTCCGCTGGAGGGGGGGAGGGTGTTAGATAAGTCCGCTGGTGGGGGGGAGGGTGTTAGATAAGTCCGCTGGAGGGGGGGAGGGCGTTAGATAAGTCCGCTGGTGGGGGGGAGGGTGTTAGATAAGTCCGCTGGTGGGGGGAGGGTGTTAGATAAGTCCGCTGGAGGGGGGGAGGGTGTTAGATAAGTCCGCTGGAGGGGGGAGGGTGTTAGATAAGTCCGCTGGTGGGGGGGAGGGTGTTAGATAAGTCCGCTGGTGGGGGGGAGGGTGTTAGATAAGTCCGATGGTGAGGGAGAGGGTGCTAGAAAAAAAACAAAAGCAGCCACTGCCAAAATTTTAAATTGTCATGATGGCTATGCTATTAGAGGTGCACATCTTCACTGGTCTCACGTTTCGATTTGATTACGATTATCATGTCAACGATTCGATTCCGCGATGCATCATGGTTACTGTGCGCGGTTTTCTTAAAAAAAAATTCAAGCAGTCAGGAGAACTTAATTTTCTTATTTTATATGTTCTTAAAAAAAATAAAACAACACTCCATGCATGCAGCAAAGTCTAATCACAGCAGACAACTTAGTTCCAGTTCCAACCCCCCCCCCACCAAAAAAAAAAATATATACTACAGGAGTTGATCAGAGACTGCAGACATACTACAGGAGATGATCAGAGACTGCAGACATACTACAGGAGATGATCAGAGACTGCAGACATAGTACAGGAGATGATCAGAGACTGCAGACATAGTACAGGAGATGATCAGAGACTGCAGATGTAGTACAGGAGATGATCAGAGACTGCAGACACAGTACAGGAGATGATCAGAGACTGCAGACGTAGTACAGGAGGTGATCAGAGACTGCAGACATAGTACAGGAGATGATCAGAGACTGCAGACATAGTACAGGAGATGATCAGACTGCAGACATAGTACAGGAGATGATCAGAGACTGCAGACATACTACAGGAGATGATCAGAGACTGCAGACGTAGTATAGGAGATGATCAGAGACTGCAGACATAGTACAGGAGATGATCAGAGACTGCAGACATACTACAGGAGATGGTCAGAGACTGCAGACATGCTACAGGAGATGGTCAGAGACTGCAGACATAGTACAGGAGATGATCAGAGACTGCAGACATAGTACAGGAGATGATCAGAGACTGCAGACATAGTACAGGAGATGATCAGAGACTGCAGACGTAGTACAGGAGGTGATCAGAGACTGCAGACATAGTACAAGAGATGATCAGAGACTGCAGACATAGTACAGGAGATGATCAGACTGCAGACATAGTACAGGAGATGATCAGAGACTGCAGACATACTACAGGAGATGATCAGAGACTGCAGACGTACTACAGGAGATGATCAGAGACTGCAGACATAGTACAGGAGATTATCAGAGACTGCAGACGTAGTACGGGAGATGATCAGAGACTGCAGACGTAGTACAGGAGATGATCAGAGACTGCAGACGTAGTACAGGAGATGATCAGAGACTGCAGACATAGTACAGGAGATGATCAGAGACTGCAGACATACTACAGGAGATGGTCAGAGACTGCAGACATACTACAGGAGATGGTCAGAGACTGCAGACATACTACAGGAGATGATCAGAGACTGCAGACATAGTACAGAAGATGATCAGAGACTGCAGACATAGTACAGGAGGTGATCAGAGACTGCAGACGTAGTACAGGAGGTGATCAGAGACTGCAGACATACTACAGGAGATGATCAGAGACTGCAGACATACTACAGGAGATGATCAGAGACTGCAGACGTAGTACAAGAGATGATCAGAGACAGCAGACATAGTACAAGAGATGATCAGAGACTGCAGACGTAGTACAGGAGATGATCAGAGACTGCAGACGTAGTACAGGAGATGATCAGAGACTGCAGACGTAGTACAGGAGATGATCAGAGACTGCAGACATACTACAGGAGATGATCAGAGACTGCAGACATACTACAGGAGATGATCAGAGACTGCAGACATAGTACAGGAGGTGATCAGAGACTGCAGACATAGTACAGGAGATGATCAGAGACTGCAGACATAGTACAGGAGATGATCCGAGACTGCAGACGTAGTACAGGAGGTGATCAGAGACTGCAGACATAGTACAAGAGATGATCAGAGACTGCAGACATAGTACAGGAGATGATCACACTGCAGACATAGTACAGGAGATGATCAGAGACTGCAGACATAGTACAAGAGATGATCAGAGACTGCAGACATAGTACAGGAGATGATCAGACTGCAGACATAGTACAGGAGGTGATCAGAGACTGCAGACATAGTACAGGAGATGATCAGAGACTGCAGACGTAGTACAGGAGATGATCAGAGACTGCAGACGTAGTACAGGAGATGATCAGAGACTGCAGACGTAGTACAGGAGATGATCAGAGACTGCAGACATAGTACAGGAGATGATCAGACTGCAGACATAGTACAGGAGATGATCAGAGACTGCAGACGTAGTACAGGAGATGATCAGAGACTGCAGACATACTACAGGAGATGATCAGAGACTGCAGACGTAGTACAGGAGGTGATCAGAGACAGCAGACATAGTACAAGAGATGATCAGACTGCAGACATAATGCGCCAAGTAGCCAGCGCTAGGTCCTAATGCGCTGTTGCCATGGAGACAGAGACCAGTGCTATCAAATTTCGGTGCCGGGAAAGCACCCCTGGTTGTTCGCCCCATTGGTCCGCTGTCGGAGGATTCCCCCATCCACCTGGAATGTGTAGATGGGGGAATTGGATCATATTTTTTTTCCAGTGTAATGACAAAAAAAAGCGATCAATATATGGGCTGCATAAGTGGCTTAGTGGTAAGTGGATGTTGGAAGAACAGAGCGGGGTAGGGAGACAGACAGAGGAGAGAAAGGGACAGTTCAGTTATCAATGTGTAATGAAAAATGCAGAGCTCACTGATTCAGGGAGGAGGCTGGAAGTTCTCACAGCTTGGAATGTGTAGCTGCTGCTGTTCATATCTCCCGCGCACCCTCCTCTCTCCTCTCTCCCCCCTCTCTCCTCTTCACAGCTGTACATCGGGATAGGAGAGTGGGCGGGCCAGGCAGACACAGGGAGAGAGAGGAGGAGGGGCTGTAGCTGTATGCAGTACATTCATTGGTCCGTTGCTAGGAGGGGGGGAGTGAACTTGGCTGGGCTGTGTGTGAGACACACCGCTCAGCTGCAGCCACCAGCCCCTAAATGTACAGACTGATCATTCTATCCTATGGACGGAACAAATCAGTCTGTTTTTAATCTAACTGTCACAAGGATAATGGGAGGCTGGAAACACTGCATTGTCCCTCCCACAGTGCTGGATCAGACAGACAGCTACATAAGCCCAGCAGGTCACGTGCAACGTGACGTTCTTGACGCCGGGCGTCCCCTCCCCTGACGTGCCACACACCTGGCCTGCCTCTGAGACTCCTGGGAGGTGGGAGTTGTAGTTTGCTGCGCTCACACTTCCAGGAGCTTTAGTGCAGCCGGACTACAACTCCCACAATGCAGCAGCGCGTCACAGCCTGAAAAAAAAAAAAATGAACAGCCAGCCAGCGCAGCGGCCGTTTTAAAGATAATGTAGGCACCGGCCTGGGGGGAAATTTCCACCCTGCCCCCCGGCCCAGCCCACCCCTGTGCCCTGTCCTGGAATCTGTTTCCTGTACCTGATTCCTGAGACTTGTCCCCTTATTCCTGCCTTGGCTCCCCCTTGCTTCTGCTTCCTCCATCTGGCCTCCTGTTCCACTTATCTCTTATCCCTGCCTTGTTGTTATATATGTGTTCCCTTTCCTTGTGTGTGTGTGTGTGTGTGTATATATATATATATATATATATATATATATAAAATTTAGTTAGTTAGATTAGGATTTTGGGGTTGTATTATTTGCATTCTTGCTTGTTCATGGTTTGCTGTGTTTGGTTTTCACGTGTGTCTTTATCTTTAATATATATATATATATATATATATATATATATATATATATATATATATATATATATATATTATAATATTTTCACTTACCTTTGAGCCTGATTCCTTTAGTGCAGCCCATTGATCTGTTTACTCTGTGCTGGATGCCTGTGTTAGGCATCCCTCCCATGACAGACGAGTAGGGATGAGCCGAACACCCCCCGGTTCGGTTCGCACCAGAACTTTCGAACGGACCCCAAATTCGAACGAACTTTAGAACCCCATTGAAGTCTATGGGACTCGAACGTTCGAAATTAAAAGTGCTAATTTTAACGGCTAATATGCAAGATACTGTCCTAAAAAGGGTTTGGGGACCTGGCTCCTGCCCCAGGGGACATGGGTCAATGCCTAAAATGTTTTTAAAAATGGCCGTTTTGGCGGGAGCACTGATTTTAATGACGATTAAAGTGAAAAAAAAAGTGAAATATTCCTTTAAATATGGTGCCTGGGGGGTGTCTGTAGTAGGCCTGTGAAGTGCCACGTGTTTCCCGTGTTTAGAACAGTCCCTGCACAAAATGACATTAAACGGAAAAAACATTATTTAAAACTGCTTGCGGTTTTAATGTTATATCTGGTTCCTGCAATATGGTTGAAAATCATTGAGAAAAATGGCATGGGTAGCCCTCCCTGCCCATTACCAGCCTATTTGGGTCTTGTACGCATATTAAGGGGAACCCTGTACCCATATTAAAAAAAGGAAATGCGTGTGGCCCCCAGGCCCTATATACTCAGAACAGCAGTATACAGGTGGTGCAAACAAGACAGGGACTGTGTAGGTTTGTTGTGTTAAGTTGAATCTGTTTGTAATTTTCAACTGGTACATTTTTAAAGTGTAGCTCCAGTCAAAAAAACTATTTTTAAGCTTTTTGGAAAACATAGGGAACGGCTATCACCCCTGTATAATTTGTTTTGTCGTCCATCTTTTTTCATCTCACTTGCTGTTGTCTCCTTCCGTTTGCAAGTAGGAGATGTTTGTAAATTGGATGTTTGAAAGTAGGGGCCTGCCCTATATGCTCTGCAGAAATGGCGGAACAAGGTGTTGGTTTTGCCACAACATTGTAAGCCCTCAAAGTGACTCTTGGTGGGCGCTGGAGCGCCCTGCTGTGAACGATTATATCAAGAATTGTAATTACATGCCATTGTTGAACAGTGGTAGAAAAATTGACCTTTGGTGGTTGTGGTGCTGGTGCCACAACACTATAAGTCCTCACCGTTACTCTGGGTGGGCACAGGAAGGGGCCCTCCTGTGAAATATTATATCAAGAATTGTAATTACATGTCCCTGTTAAACAGGGGCAGAAAAATGTGGCCTTAGGCACTGCTGCTGGTGCCACCACACTGCAACCTCTCCCATATACTCTAGTTTTATTGCAGGAATTAGCCCTGCTGCAAAGCATTGCATCAAAAATTGTACTTAAACGCCCCTGTTAAACAGGGGCAGAAAAATTGGGCCTTAGGCACTGGTGCTGGTGCCACCACACTGCAACCTCTGCCATATACTCTAGTTTTATTGCAGAAATTAGCCTTGCTGTAAAGCATTGCATCAAAAATTGTAATTAAACGCCCCTGTTAAACAGGGGCAGAAAAATCGGGCCTTAGGCACTGGTGCTGGTGCCACCACACTGCAACCTCTCCCATATACTCTTGTTTGATTGCAGGAATTAGCCCTGCTGCAAAGCATTGCATCAAAAATTGTTTTTAAACGCCCCTGTGAAACAGGGGCAGAAAAATTGGGCTGATGGCATCACCCAGAACCAGAAATGTTCTTCCAACATATCAGCGGAGGAGGAAGAGGATAGACAATCAACATAACAGGACAGTCACTCAGCATCAGCATAGGCAGTCTTGAAGGGATGTGATATTTCAAAAAAAATTATTCTGTTACATCAGCTTCAGGTGCTTGGTAGCTGTGGGTGATCCAAGACTGATTCATGAAAACAAAGAATAAAGGAATGCGAGATATCACACACACTAAAGTGGCTAATTAGAGGATATCTTAAATATAACCGGGTCAAAATGGCACCATCATCCTTAGTGAGTAGCTATTACGAGAAAGGACTGGATGGGGACTTTAGGATTTTAAAGGCACCAGTAATAAATTTGAAAGAAGTTTCTTTCTAAACAATCAATATTGGTTTTATATAAATTTATTCAAAAAATAGAAAATCATACAGATAGAAAGATTAAAAAGACATAGGAAAATTATCTATACACATAGGACAACTGCATCAGTATACATATCAAGGTGCAAATATTACAAAGATTCCATATCTATACAGGGGAACTAATCACCCACAGTAGAACCAAAAATAGGTCAGTAGATATTATGATGGAGAACTGATGCAGGATCCAAGGGAAATGCCCGACATGTTTCGCGTTCTTACGGACAACGCTTCTTCTGGGGCGTGATTAAAATTATTTATATACTTCAAAAGACAAAGAGAAAAAAACAAAAACATATATGAATACATAGGTATATATATGACATCCAATGTAATATAACAATAAAACAATATAATAATAAAATGAAACACTAAAAAACTTTCCCTTTTATATCGCCTCTTTTACTTGATGTATACATATAGATTTATACGTGCATGCTCCCACAGTGTCCCTTATATGTTCCGGCACCTATAGCCCCTAAATTCGGCATGGCTTCCTTCCTTGACAAGTGTGTTTTTATACAATTCTACATATATATTAGTTTCTCTCTATATAATGTGAAAATGCTGTATATAGTATACCTTTCAAGACTGATTCATCTTGATGAAGGTCAGTCGATCAACTGATTCGGTGGACAGGCGCACCCTGTGATCGGTAACAAAGCCACCAGCAGCACTGAAGGTGCGTTCCGAAAGAACGCTGGATGCAGGACAGGCCAGTAGCTCAATTGCATACTGTGCAAGCTCTGGCCAGTGATCCATCCTCAAGACCCAGTAAGCCAGAGGATTTTCGGTGGGAAAGGTGTCCAAATCAGACCTTGCCCCTAGGTATTCCTGCACCATGTAAATCAGACGCTGGCGATGGGTGCTGGAACCGATCATACCTTGGGGCTGCGGACTAAAAAATTGTCTGAAAGCATCAGTCAGACGGCCACCTTCTCCACCGCTCTTTCTGATCGATGCCTCAGCAACACGTTGTCCAGGACCAGGAGTTTGTAACCTCCCAGTCTCTGGGAATGCATTGCACAGACCTTTCTGCAAGGCCTCCCGGAGATGTCTCATCCTCTGCTCCCTCTGCAATGGCAAGATAAGGTCGGCAAACTTACCCTTGTACCGTGGATCAAGGAGAGTGGCCAGCCAGTAATGGTCCCTCTCCTTGATCCGAAGAATACGAGGATCCTTCCGCAGGCTTTGCAGGATCAGGGAGGCCATGCAGCGTAGGTTAGCTGAGGCATTCGGTCCGGAGTCCTCTGGGTCACTAAGGACAACATGATCCGCAGCTACCTCCTCCTAGCCACGTACAAGTCCACGTGTTTCTTGGGACTGTAAATCATCCCTACAAGACTGCTGCTGCTGCTGCTGCTGCTGATGCTGAGTGCCAGCCTCCACCTCCATGCTGACACAATCATCCTCCTCCTCCTCTTCCTCCTCCTCATCCTCGTCCTGTGTGATGGGTGGCACAGCAGGAACACTGTCTGGATAAAGGGGGCCTTGAGAGGCAAGGAAGTCCTCCTCTTCCTGCCTCTGTTCTGCCTCAAGTGCCCTGTCCATTATTCCACGCAGCGTATGCTCCAAGAGGTGGACAAGAGGTACAGTGTCACTGATGCATGCACTGTCACTGCTCACCATCCTTGTGGCCTCCTCAAACGGTGACAGGACAGTGTATGCATCCCTGATCATGCCCCACTGGCGTGGTGAGAAAAAACCGAGCTCCCCTGACCCTGTCCTGGTGCCGTAGTCGCACAGGTACTCATTGATGGCCCTCTGCTGCGTGTGCAGCCGCTGCAGCATGGCCAACGTTGAGTTCCATCTGGTGGGCATGTCACATATAAGGCGGTTCTTGGGCAGGTTCAACTCCTTTTGGAGCTCAGCCAGCCGAGCACAGGCATTAAATGATCGGCGGAAATGCACACAGACTTTCCTGGCCTGCTTCAGGACATCCTGTAAGCCGGGGTACCTGCCCAAGAACCGCTGCACCACCAGGTTAAGGACGTGAGCTACACAGGGCACATGGGTCAGTTGTCCCTGTCGGAGGGCGGAGAGGTGGTTGGTGCCATTGTCACAAACCACCATTCCTGGCTTAAGCTGGCGTGGCGTCAACCACCTCTCGGCCTGCCCCTGCAGAGCTGACAAAACATCCGCCCCAGTGTGGCTCCTGTTCCCCAAACAAACCAGCGCAAGCACGGCATGGCATCGTTTTGCTTGCGTACATGCGTAGCCCCTGGAACGCCTACGAAGCACCGCTGGTTCTGAGGACAGAGCACTGGAAGAGGCCATGGAGGAAGAAGAAGAGGAGGGGGTGGAGGAGAGAGGTGTGTCACAACCAATAGTAGCATTTTGGAGGCGTGGTGGCAGAACAACCTTCAACACTACTGCACCTTGTCCTGCATCCTTCCCAGCTGCCAGAAGAGTGACCCAATGGGCCGTGAAAGACAGGTAACGTCCCTGTCCATGCCTGCTGGACCATGAGTCAGCGGTAATATGCACCTTACCGCTGACCGCCCTGTCCAGCGAGGCAAGGACATTGCCTTCCACATGCCGGTAGAGAGCCGGAATCGCCTTCTGTGAGAAAAAGTGGCGTTTGGGGACCTGCCACTGAGGAACCGCACATTGTACAAACTCACGGAAGGGGGCCGAAGTCTACCAACTGAAAAGGCAGCAGTTGAAGTGCTAGCAATTTAGCCAAGCAAGCATTCAACCGCTGGGCATGTGGATGGCTGGGAGTGAACTTCTTTCGCCGGTCCAGCAGCTGGGGCAGGGACATTTGCCTGCTATAATCGGACGTGGGTGTACCGCTAGCAGAGTTCCCGGAAGCACTTGGCTGTGACACACCTAATTCTACACCTTCATTCCTCTCAGAGCAGGTTTCAGAGAGGACTGAAGGTCTAGCGGGGTTGGAGATGCCAGCTGATGAGGAACAAGGAGAGGTCCTCTTTGTTCTTTGGTGTGGGTCTTTGAGGTAAGCTTGCCAACGAGCTGCATGGCAGGTCAACATATGTCTGGTCAAGCATGTGGTGCCCAAGCGGCTGATGTTTTGGCCACGCGAGATACGCTTGAGACATATGTTGCAAATAGCAGCGGTGCGATCTGATGCACTCGTCTCAAAAAAGGCGCACACCAAAGAACTTTTAGAATAACGCGCAGAGGCAGCGCCCTGCACAGGCGGAGCTCTGCGGTGTGATTCAGTCGGTGTGCTGCCCCTAAGCTGGCCCCTGGAGGGCATCCTGCCTCGTTGGACATGTGCCTCCTCCTCCTCCTCCTCCTCTCTCCTTCCAGGCACCCACGTGGAGTCAGTACCCTCATCATCCCCTCCCTCTTCATCGCTGTAGCAAACCTGGCAGTATGCTGCAGCTTGTGGAACATGACTGCCAGATTGCTGTCCTTCTTGAGCATCCCCTCTCTCTGCGCTCACGCTACTGCCTTCCTCTAGCTGAGTGTCATCATCAGAGCCCACAAAACACTGGGCATCCTCCTGGAGCATGTACCCAACACTGTGCTCAAAGAGTTCAGGAGACTCCTCAGGAGGACGTGGTGGGTCTAGGGAAGGAGTCACTGATGATGACATTGAGAGGAGGGAAGACGATGCGTTGGCAGCTGCTTTATTAGTACCCTGAGACTGGGTGAGAGAGGATGAGGAGGATGAAGAGGGCTTGGTCATCCACTCTACCAAGTCGTTGGCAGTTGCGGCTCAACATGTCCAGCTGCCGAAAAGAAGGACAAGCGTGTCCCATGGCCACGTGCTGATGACAATGCACCACGTCCACGACCAGCACTGTTGTCTCTAGACACAGAGCCTGCTTGCCCTCTTTTATCGGCTCGCGCCTGTCTGCCTCTCCTTGCTGGCCTTCCAGACATGGTAATGGCCTGAAGGGAGTTGGGTAAAAAAGCAGTTGGGTAGTGTATATTGTGCTAGAGGCACACAACACCCACTAACTCCTGCAGATGCCTTTATTATAGAACACCAGAGATAAAGGGGTATATACAGATGTATACTGTGCTGTGCTGGAGGCACACACAACTTCCAATAACTCCTGCAGATGGCAAGTGGGCTCAAATAGAGAACAGCTATGTAGGTGGATATAGCGGTATGTACTGGGTACAGAGCACGCAGACAGCACGCACAAGCTCCTAACACTACTGACTGCAAGCTCTATTATAAAAGATAGATCACTAGCTATATAGGTGAGGTGAATATAGCGGTGTATACTGCGGTCAGGGCACGCAGACAACAACCACTACACAACAGCAAGATCGAAAATCGGCCGAAAATGATCGGTGTGTACTGTGTTGAAGGTACACAGAACACCCACTGCTTCCGACGCCAATACACTACACAAGGCCGCCGCGCTGGCAGCCTTATATAGTGTGGGGCGTGCACTACACAGCCTGAGCTATGATTGGCCACAGGCATCCTGCCTGTGGCCAATCATGGCTCTCCTCGCTGCTGGCGCTGCGATTGGCCAAGCATGCGGGGTCACAGTGCATGCTTGGCCAATCATGAGCCAGCAATGCACTGCGCCATCGCAGTGCATTGTGGGCCGTGAGCGCCACACGAATTTGGCGCAAACGGACCAAAATGTTCGGACTTCGCCGAACGGACGAACAGCCGATGTTCGAGTCGAACGTATGTTCGACTCGAACACGAAGCTCATCCCTACAGACGAGCGGGAGAAACACACAGCTTGTCTATTCAGAATACAGCTCTGCATGTTCCTTCATTCCTCTGTCTATGGTGGGGGGGGGGGGGTGTCCCTTTCCTTCAATTAGCTTGCAAACAGTGTATAAGAGCTGGAACTGCAGTTCTCCACCCCCTCCACTGTACCCCTCACAGATGCATAAGGATTTTATCACAAATCTGCACTTGTTGTATGTAAGAGTTGTATACAAGAGAAGACTGCAGATAAACAAGTAAAACTTATGTAGGAGGATTTGTTTCTTTCTGCATATCAACTAAAGCTATTCACTGCACTGGGTATATGAGAAGGTTTACAACTACTGTAAGCTAATATTTGGTATACTATATAAGTGTGCACATCTTAAAGACTGTTCTAGAAAATTTTGCAAACTTGAATCAGAATACTTAGATCTGTGAATCCTGACACATATTAAATATTATGTGAGTAATTTTAATTACAATTTTATTCTGATAAACTGTGTTTGGCAATCCCCAATATGCAGAAATATTTAGTTGCAAAGCAGGTGGAAAATACATGGAATAGGTGTAATGCCAGGCACAGACCAGCAGAATGTCCGACAGAAAAAGTCAGACGGGAGCGTTTCATCGTATATTCTGATCGTGTGTATGCCCGTCTGATTTTTTTTTTTTAAATCTGACGGACCTAGAAATAGAACATGTTCTAAATATTTCCAATGGAACCAATTCCTATTGGGAAAACCGTTCGTATGTTGTTCTGACGGACCAAAAACGTTGCATGCTCTGAAGCAAGTATGAGACGGAAGCGCTCGGGGTGGTAAAACGACCATTTGTATTGGAGCTAGCACATTCCTCACACTGCTAATTCTGTGATCTTTTATTGCAGCAGATGCTTTTCTTCTTTATAATGGTAGAAGAATGAAGTTGTTTTGCTGCTCATATTCACACAGAGTTCTCACAAACATATTTCTTCATTATTTATCCTCATCTCATGAATAATATTCTATTTTTTAAAAGCCCGATCTCCACAATAGTGTTTACAATTATTTTTTAATACTCATAGTTTCATAGTTTCATAGTTAGTAAGGTTGAATAAAGACACCAGTCCATCCAGTTCAACCTGAGTGTCTACAATTGTCCCTGTACATTGCACACTCACATCGGTCCCTACCCTCAAAGAGCCCACAATCCAAGGTCACCATTCATATACTAGGGCCAATTTTGGACAGAAGCCAATTAGCCTACCTGCATGTCTTTGGATTGTGGGAGGAAACCGGAGTACCCAGAGGAAACCCACGCAGGCACAGGGAGAACATGCAAACTCCAGGCAGGTAGTGTCGTGGTTGGGATTTGAACCAGCGACCCTTCTTACTGCTAGGTGAGAGTGCTAACCACTACACCACTCTTTATTTCATCAAGATTTATTTTATGATTACTTAAAAATTATTTTCTAGTGATCTCCATATAATTAGATTTTTTTGGAGTGTCACGTTACTACAATCTTGTATTTTTTATTAACCTCAAGGAGGTTGGTGTCCCTTGTTAAATTGACATTGGCTTTTTTATATGTACCGGCCTATTCACAAACAAACTGTCATTTTTGAATAAAAACACATAGGAAAATATTTTGTGAAAATAAAATATCCATTTATTTTGGGTAACAAAATAAAGAGGAAGTCAACATTGGAGAAACTTTTGGAATTTGCGAAGCCCTCAGGGCACACATCAAGTCTGTGGGAAAGAAAATTGTAAGCTCGAGGAGTCAATTTAATAAGGAGCACAATCTGGTCCAGGAATCCCAGAGATCAGGACCAGCAGCAGATGACATATCTGTCCCCAGGCTGTGGTACTACAACAGCCTGTGTCTTCTGTCAGACCGGACTGAACCCAGGCCATCACTTTCTTCTCTACCTTGCAGATCTCCCTCAATCTCCCTGCAGCCTTCCTTGGAGGCTGTGGCTCTGGTGGTGGACTTGTGGAAGGAGGGTGAGGAGGAGGAGGATGGGCTTGCTCATATATGTGGCTGTTCTCAGTCAGCTGGATCCTCACCCCCTTCTGAAGGGCATCATAAAAAATTCCCTCACAGAGGAGGCGTTGGCCCTTCTCCAAATTTCAGCAACCTGGTGGCTATATAGCAGCTATAGGCCTCTTCAGCATTGGGAGCACTCCTGAGGAAATCGCTGGCTTCACTAATGAGGCCCAGTGCTGCCTCCTCCATCATTGTCCCCTTCCTGGGCCTTTTGGTGGTAAGGCAGAGGGGAGGCACCTGGGATTGGGTGAGGCTCCTACTGGGCCCAGCCACCTCCTGGCTGCCACTGGGCATGGCCTCCTCCTGGCTGACACTTTCCAGACCCTCCTCCTGGCTGAGCTCATCCTGTGTATAAAAAAGGCACATAGTTATAGTTTTTGCTTCCTCAATCACACACACTTTTCAGCTCATGACTTCCAAATTGAATGTCAATAAACAGAAAAGACTATCATTCTGATACCAGCATTTTTCAAGCTGGTCCCAAACATTTTTTGGCCACTACTGTCTAGTTATATGTATACATAATTTTTTGGATAAAATCATTGATTTGTAATCAATTATAACATCTAGTTAAAATCATTAATATTAGGACAATAAATATATCAAAAAATAATATACCGGGCTCCAGCTGGGCGCATCCACTTCTTCCAGGATAAAAGATATTCCCTGGCTTCAGTCTGGTCATCCAGAAACCGCAGTTTGTTGAAGTACCACAGCCTGGGGACATAAACATTCTCTGCTGATTCTCTTGATTGGAGTGATTTCTGGATCTTATTATACTCCTTCTTATACATGTTCCTCAAGATCCCAATTTTATTTTCCAAAAACGTCATGTTTGCATCGGGGACCCGAGTCTTCACAAGTTTCTTCAGCGATGACCTCCTAGCTTGTTTATTATAATATAAGCTGTGTTTTACCTCCCACAAATTACTCATCTCCCTGTATCTGTCTATGAAACTGGCCATGAAGTGATTAATCTTTGCTGTAAGATAATAGACAAAACAAAAACACTAATGTCAGCCTAAACTCTCATTATCATATCTCAATATAGGCCTCAATCTTGAAGCAGTATAGGCCACTGTGATGGCCAAGTTCAAATTTTATCTTCGTTTAGCACGCTCGTCACTTCCGTTCGTCCTCCCTCCACACACAGATTGGACGTATGACAAATGCATGTTAGCTTGATATAAATTGCGCATGCGTGAAACTCCACCTGCGTCGCCTGCCCCTGAAGTTCTTTCTTGAAGATTTCCCGCCCGGTCTCTTTCGTTGCAGTTGGAGAGGAACATGGAGGAGACAAACCAAGTGACTACTACTAGTAGTGACGTGGAGGAAAGCCCGGAGGCTGACACATCCCGATCCAGGAGGAGGTTTAAGGCCTCCAATATGTCCTTTGAGGAGATGGTTGAGATGGTCCACACATTGAGGAGGGCCGACTATGATGCTAAGAATGGGCTATACCCAAACCCCAATCTGCGTAAGGCCAAAATCATGATGAAAGTGGTAAAGCGTCTGCGTCACAAAGTTGGGACATGACAATCAAAGGAGCAATTAACCACTTCAATACAGGGCATTTATACACCCTTCCTTCCCAGACCAATTTTTAGCTTTCAGCGCTTTCACACTTTGAATGCCAATTACTCAGTCATGCAACACTGTACACAAACAAAATTTTTATATATTTTTTTTCATACAAATAGAGCTTTCTTTCGGTAGTATTTAATCACCACTGGGTTTTTTATTTTTTGCGTCATAAGTGAAAAAAGAGCGAAGATTTTGAAAAAAAAACACTTTTTTTTAGTTTCTATGATAACATTTTGCAAATAAGTCATTTTTGTTTATAAATTTGGACCAAAATGTATACTGCTACATCTCTTTGGTAAAAATAACCCAAATTAGTGGATATTATTTAGTCTCTTTGAAAGTTATAGAGTCTACAATCTATGGTGCAAATCATTGAAAATTGATCACATCTGATCACACCTGATGCACTGACAGCCTATCAATTTCTTGAGGCTCTGAAATGTCAGTAAAGTACAAATACCACCCAAATGACCCCTTTTTGAAAAGTAGACAGTCCAAGGTATTTAGTAAGAGGCATGGTGAGTTTTATAAAGTTGTAATTTTTCCCACAATTCTTGGGAAAAAGAAGAATGGTTTTTCTTTTTTTTCTTTTTTTACAAAATTGTCATAATAACAAGTTATTTCTCATACACGGCATATGCATACTTCCAATTACACCCCAAAATACATTCTGCAACTCTTCCTGAGTACGGCGATACCACATGTGTGGGACTTTTACACAGGCTGACCATACAGAGAGGTCCAACATGCAGGGAGCACCGTCAGGGGTTCTAGGAGCATAAATGACACCTCTAATTTCCTAACGACCTATTACATTTGTGAAGGCCCTGGAGCACCAGGACAGTAGAATTACCCACAAAATGACCCCATTTTGGAAAGCAAACACCCCAACGTATATTCTATGAGGCATAATGAGTCTTTTGAACAGTTCTTTTTTTTCCACAAGTCTTTGGAAAACATGGAAAGAAAATGAAAACATATTTTGTTTCACACAAAGTGGTCAGTTTATAAGATATTTCTAACTCAAAGCATGTACATAGCAAAAATGACACCCCAAAATACATTCTTCTACTCATCCTGAGTATGGCGATACCACATGTGTGTGACTTTTACACAGCCTGGCCACATACAGAGGTCCAACATGCAGGGAGCGCCGTCAGGCGTTCTAGGAGCATAAATGACACCCCTAATTTCCTAACGACCTATTACATTTGTGAAGGCCCCGGAACACCAGGACAATGGAATTACCCACGAAATGACCCCATTTTAGAAAGCAAACACCCCAAAGTATATTCTATGAAGTATTATGAGTCTTTTGAATGGTTAATTTTTTTACACAAGTCTTCAGAAAACGCGGAAAGAAAATTAAAATCTTTTATTTTTTACACAAAGTTGTCCATTTATAAGATATTTCTAACACATAGCATGTATATATAAAAAATTACACCCCAAAACACATTCTGCTACTCCTGAGTATTGCGATACCACATGTGTGACACTTTTACACAGCCTGGCCACATATAGAGGTCCAACATTGAAGTAGTACCTTTAGGCTTTCTAGGAGCATAAATTACACATCTCATTTCGTTCCTACCTATTACACTTTTGAAGGTCCTGGAGCACCAGGACAATGGAATTACCCCCAAAACGACCCCATTTTGGAAAGCAAACACCTCAATGTGTATTCTTTGAGGCATGGTCTGCAAATAGGTACTTGGGTACTCTGACGGGCTGGTGACAGGTACTCCGCTACTCCGATGGGCTGGTGACAGGTACTCCGTTATTCTGACGTGCTGGTGACAGGTACTCCGTTACTCCAACGGGCTGGTGACAGGTACTCGGGTACTCTGACAGGCTGGTGACAGGTACTTGGGTACTCCGATGGACTGTGACAGGTACTCAGGTACTCGGGTACTCAGATGGGCTGACAGGTACTCAGGTACTCGGGTGCTCAGATGGGCTGTGACAGGTACTCAGATACTCGGATAATCAGATGGACTGTGACAGGTACTCAGGTACTCAGGTACTCAGATGGGCTGTGACAGGTACTCAGGTAACTGGGTACTCAGATGGGCTGACAGGTACTCGGGTACTCAGATGGGCTGGGACAGGTACTCGGGTACTCAAATGGGCTGTGACAGGTACTCAGGTACTCAGATGAGCTGTGACAGGTACTCAGGTACTCGGATACTCAGATGGACTGTGACAGGTACTCAGGTACTCGGGTACTCAGATGGGCTGACAGGTATTTGGGTACTCAGATGGGCTGTGACAGGTACTCGGGTACTCAGATGGGCTGTGACAGGTACTCGGGTACTTAGATGGGCTGGGACAGGTACTCGGGTACTCAGATGGGCTGTGACAGGTACTCAGGTACTCAGGAATTCAGATGGGCTGACAGGTACTCAGGTACTCGGGTACTCAGATGGACTGTGACAGGTACCCAGGTACTCGGATACTCAGATGGACTGTGACAGGTACTCGTGTACTCATATGGGCTGTGACAGGTACTCAGATGGGCTGACAGGTACTCAGGTACTCAGATGGGCTGACAGGTACTCGGATACTCAGATGGGCTGTGACAGGTACTCGGGTACTCAGGTGGGCTGTGACAGGTACTCAGGTACTCGGATACTCAGATGGACTGTGACAGGTACTCAGGTACTCGGGTACTCAGGTGGGCTGACAGGTATTTGGGTACTCAGATGGGCTGTGACAGGTACTCGGGTACTCAGATGGGCTGTGACAGGTACTCGGGTACTTAGATGGGCTGGGACAGGTACTCAGGTACTCGGGTATTCAGATGGGCTGACAGGTACTCGTGTACTCAGATGGGCTGTGACAGGTACTCAGGTACTCAGATGGGCTGACAGGTACTCAGGTACTCAGATGGGCTGACAGGTACTCGGATACTCATATGGGCTGTGACAGGTACTCGGGTACTCAGATGGGCTGGGACAGGTACTCGGGTACTCAGATGGGCTGTGATGGGTGATGACAGGTACTTTGATGGGTGATGACAGGTACTTTGATGGCTGGGTACAGGTCCTCTTTATTGGGAGAGGTAATCAGTGTGGTTGGTGTGTACATTAGGCGGTAACGCAATGTTACCGCAATCTCCTCCTCACACATGATCAGTGTGTGAGGAGGAGAACCCGGTAACATCTCGTTACTGCGGTTTGTTTACGTTCTGTGACTGGCTGTGATTGGACATTCGGAGGACACTCAGCAGCTGTTAACACATCTGGGCTCAGGAGCACTAGTGTGGGACACCAGAGCACTTTTTTTAGGGTGACCCACACAGGTGCTCCAGTGGATACTTGGGGTGCCTCCATCTGTGAAACTTGTCCAAAAAAGGTAGGTATTCCAGCTTGGTTAAAAGGGAATTAATCATTCTTCAACTTGGAACTCTGCCCAGACAATTGTACACCACTTCCAAGCAATGTTTCATATTCCTATTTCTGGACTCAAATATCTGTGTGCTAAGTATACCTTTTGTTTCATTCTCATAGAGGAGAAAAGAGGACACCACTCAGAGGACACCAGAGACCCTCCACATCACCAAGAATGGGAAATCAGCTCAGGCCCCCCCAAGGATCTGAAGGAAGGAGAGGTGGAGGAAGTGGGCGAGATGGTCACCAAAACAGGTGAGTGTCTGACACCCCAGATTCAGGTAATCTATGTATGCCCGCATATTTCTAAATACATGTTTTTTAACCAATTTTTAGGTGATGTGCTGGTTGTGGAACAGGAAACTGAACCTTTCACTAGGGCCAGCGCCCAAAGGCTCATCCACGACATCATGCAGTGGAATGGGGAAATCGACATTATTTGAAATAAACTGCATGTTATGGAACAACAAATGAAGAACATGATAGATGTGCTGGGAAGAATATAAATTTATTGCATATCACATCCATTTTCCCCTTTGTTGGACAATTTTTTTTTACATTTTAAAAGCCAAATTTTGAAAATGCACACGGTATGTCAACATGTGCTATCTGCCATCAGGGGATCTCAATGTACACAATTTGTGGGTGCAACCCCTTCATCATAACTCTAGTAGGTGAGAGGAAGGGGTTGCACCCCCAAAACACGTCTGATATTGCCTGCAGTTTTTATACGTTGAACTTTGTAAGTTCCAGAGTTGTGTATGTTATGTTTTAAAACATGCCTGTTTGTATAAAAAAATGTATAAATAAAAGAAAGAAAAAAAATATATTTTTCTAAACACACATGTGAAGCACAAGCAAAAGTAAAGTATAAATTGATTTTATAAACACACGTGTGAATGTGCACAGAGTAAAAATTGTGAGAGACAACAACGTGTGGCTTCTTCTTTCAATGCTCATTACCAGTTTTGTAAGTAATCTTGTGTTTACAGTGACAATGGGGCTTATTTACTAAAGGAAAATCCACTTGGCACTACAAAAGAAGCAATAAAGAAATGTCAAGATTTTATTTAATAATTTTTTTTTATTAATAAAAATTAAACATTGTCTGGCATTGCAATGGCCCCCCTACCCGTAAAATAATTAACATATTTCTCCCAAACTTCACAGGCACTTTGGGGACCAAGCCAGTACTGCCATTATTCAGGCCCATCAGGGAATCTTCTGTAATAAGTCTGGACTCAGGCCCAACTGAGTCTATATATATCAAGGAATTATTTCTTAAATAAGTGTGCAGTATGCAGCAGCATAGGATGATATGGTTGATTTTGTAGTCCGCCATATGGATTGCTGTCAGAAACAGGTGGAACCGGCTGGCCATTATGCTGAAGGTATTCTCAACAACTCTTCTCTCTCTGGCCAGCTGGTAGTTAAAAGCCCTCCTCTCCGGGGTGAGGGTCCTTTGGGGAAATTGCCTCTTCAGGTGCTCGCCCAGACTGAAGGCTTCATCTACAATAAAGACGAAGGGGAGTCCTTCAACGTTATCTGCATCAGGTGGCAATGCCAGACCACCAGTCTGGAGACGCTGGTAAAACTCCATCTGGATGAAGACTCTTCCATCCGACATTAGGCCATTCTTCCCGGCGTCCACATAGAGGAGCTCATAGTGTTCCGACACCACCACCATTAACACTACACTATTAAACCCCTTATAGTTATAATAGTAAGACCCCGAAAGGGGTGGTGCACAATGTGGACATGCTTCCCATCTATAGCCCCTCCATAGTTGGGAAAGTCCCACGGTCAGAAAAATGGGAAGCCACAGTCTGCCATTCCTGTGGTGTTGAAGGAAACTGTGGAGAAAAACAAGAAAATAAATATAAGTACTTTTGCACATAACATTGCAAGCAGATTACACAAAAAACATTCTTGCTCAATATCAGTATAACATTTATTTTAAGGAGTATTTAAAGACAAAAATATAAGGCCCACTTATCAGATTCCTCACCCCCTTTAATGGCCCATTGATAAAATTGTATGGGGGGAGGGGTTGAGGTGACTTTGAGAGCCAAAAAAAAAAAGCCTTCAGCACTCTACCTGAATTTAAAGACACACATAACATTTGGACACATTTTAGGGCTGAGGGGAGGGTTATAAATGAATTTAAGACACACATAACATTTGGACACATTTTAGGGGGTGTTTTGGGGAAAGCAGTACAATGGAGCTGACAATATACATTGTTAAAGTACTAGGCTATAGGTGTATATGGGCCCAGTATAGCATGCTGGGGATGTTAGTGAAGGCAAATATGCATGTAGGCCAAAAAATAGCATTAAAAGCTTCCAACATACATGAGGATAAAGGGGATATTCACAGCATATGCCAATCATGGTAATTAGGGAATGATGAAATAAGTACTATACATTAGCAAACATTAAAGTGGAGTTCCAGGCTTTTTATGTTTATGAAAAGTCAGCAGCTATAAAAAGTGTAGTTGCTGACTTTTAATAAACAGACACTTACCTGTTTCATGGTCCAGCAATGCGGCCAAATGGAGCGTCGCTCCTCTCCTTCTCCTCTCCGCCAGAGCCTCCATTGCCACTCTGGGCACCCGATTGTGACAGCTTTCGGCTTCACGGCCGGGTATGCATAGGCATGCGTGAATCGCACTGCACTCCCGGAGTGGACAGGCGATCTCCTGGAACCTGTCACGTGTCCCAGGAGATCGCCTAGAGGGAGGGGCCGCCTAAGGCAAAAGGAGGAGTCGTCTTGGTGGTCCTGGGCAGAAGGAGGAAGTGGGATAGGTTGTCCCTTCCTAACGAAGCCCCCACTCCCCCCCAAAAAAATGACATGCCAAATGTGGCATGTAAGGAGGCGAAGAGCGCTTAAAGCGGAAGTTCCATTTTTGGGTGGAATGCCGATTTAATTACATATAATGTGATGTTAAAGGAGAAAACTTACCTTAATATAGTCCTTCTGCAGGACCTGAATGATGGCAGAACAGGTCTCTGGAATAATGATCCCCAGAGCCTGGGGAGAGATGTCTGTTGAGAACTTGAGGTCCTGCAGGCTTCTCCCAGTCGCCAAGTACCGCAAGGTGGTGACTAGCCTCTGCTCTGGAGTGATGGCTTGCCACATGCAGGTATCCTGCCTGCTGATATAAGGAGTCAGCAAAGCCAACAGACGGTGAAAAAAGGGGTCCGTCATCCTGACATAATTCCTGAAATCATCAGGATTATTCTCCTGGATCTCACGAAGCAAAGGCATGTGCGAGAATTGGTCATGCTGGTCCATGAAGAAGTCCTCCTCGCCCTGTTCATGGACTGGACTTGGGTCAAAGTATATACCCCAACACCAAGCCCTCACACAGCACGAACTCTGCAACGAGTACGTATGCGCACTATGATTTAAAAATGGATGGCTGGTCAGAACGATCTTAACAGAATGCACTGAAGAACAGCAAGGCCTGTGAAGAGCGAGCTGAAAATGAGCAAACAAGCGGACCAGAACGCACTGAAAAACAGATACAAACTGACTACACTTACTGAAAACCAGATACAAACCCACAAGCACAAACTGAACAGCAGTAAAAGGAAAAAGCTGGAGTCTGAAAAGTGCCAATTGACTCTCACCTAACTTCTACTAACACGAGATTAGCAGAAGGAGCCCAAAGGGCACTGGATATCGTACTTCCTTTTTCTAGTCCCATCGTACGTGCTCTACATCACCGCATTCTTGACGATTGGACTTTGGTGTGATCTTGTATATGCAAGACAGTTTCAGCAGAACTCCGTCGGAACTCCGTCGGAAAAACCTTCAGAGTTTATTCCGACAAGAAAACCGGTCGTGTTTACGTGGCATAAGTGTTTTACCATGAGCATACCACCGTGCATTGAAGCCCCTTCAGGAACATGGTCTTAGTCAGGTTTTAATTGTTCTCAAACACATGTCTTTAGTTTGACATTGCTAGGAATACTATGGATGTATTTTAACATGTAGCCCAAGGTAGCTGAGGGAGGTTCCACTCCACCCTTTAAATCTGTTTAATTGAGCAGAATCCAGAAGTATCATCCTTGCTGGCAGTACTTCTGGTCGTAAGACTTTCTGCAAGCTGCCTGCTTCCAGCCAATTACACTATAATTCATATTTAAGCCAGCTATACATGGATCAAAATTCAGCTGGTTCAGAAGGGACCAGACTAATTTTGATTCATATATGGGCAGGCCGGTTGCACAGAAGTCAGTCTATCAATTAACTTCTGTACAACCAGCCTGTCAAGTTCCTTTTGGTCGATCAGTGCCAGCAGCACTGATTAGTGTATTCTGGTGGTGGCGAAGTCTCCCTACTGTGAGAGTACAATAGCTCAGCAGGCGTGATTCCCACATCCACCTCCAGTGTTTAGATGGGGTAATCAGATAATTTTTCTTTTTTGTTCAACCCGCTGCTAGAAAAAAAAAGCAAGAATAGCTTACCTTTGGGCCTTGTTCCAACCAAACCCTGCTCCTAACCCTGCTCCTGTGATACCTACCACTAGTTGTGCAACACAAGCCTTACCTGACCTAGGACAGATTTGCACATAAAATGAAGTGTCTTCCTGCAATACCCCTGTACTGGGAATGCAGGATTTGTGTTCATGGACCATGGGATTTAGGCTACAATCAGGTGATTGCATGCTGCTGAAAAAGCTTGCTAGGGCTGCCCCTAGTGTGCACCACAGAACCCTACTCATTTTAGCAAACAATAGGGAGAGATAAAAACAGAGGGGTGAGAACTGTGTCTTATACTGTAATCCAAGATAAGGAAGTTACAGGTAAGTCAAACTTCCTATTATCTTAGTCTTACAGTACAGGACACAGGACTTTTAGAACATAGCCTGTACCAGAGCTATAAACTGAGGGGTGGGCAACAACTTAGAAAAGACAACTCTCAACAACCTTACAAGAGAAACAAGGGTTAAAGAACCCAAACAAAACACCCAGATAGCAGCCTGAAGCACCTTGTGGCTGAAGCTCTCATCAGTCTGAACATCCACCTGAAAATGTTATATAGTTAGCAAAGTTGAATAAAGACACCGGTCCATCCAGTTCAACCTGAGTGAGTGTGGGTGCGTGTCTACAATTGTCCCTATCATTGTACATTGTATCTCATTAAGATGATCATCTATTATATGATTATTTATTTAAGGTACCCATATAGTGCCATCAATTTACGCAGCGCTCCACACATACATCACACACTCATATTGGTCCCTACCCTCAAGGAGCCCATAATCCAAGGCCCCCAAAGAAGAGATCAACTTAGGTGGTATGGAAGGTTTTGGTCTCAAAACCACCTTATCCTTGTGCAAAACAAGATAGGGCTCTTTACAAGAAAGAGCTGCTAACTCAGAATCACACCTAACAGATATAATTGCCACCAAGAAGGTAACCTTACAAGTGAGATCTTCCAATTGAATGACTAATCAGTTCAAAGGTTAAGATCCCAAGGTGATGCAGGAGGTTGAATTAGGGGATTTACATGAGCAACTTTCTAAAGTCTTAATAAGGGAAATCAAGAAATATCCAGAATAGAAAGAATAAGGCAGATACCCTTATGTTAAGGATACTCTGGGTAAGATGTTGGTCAAGACAAGACAGCGAAAAAGGCCAAAAATAGGATAGTTAGAATATTCCCTGGTACTTTAGGTGCAAAGGTTGGATTTTTTTTTTTTACCTTGAGAAATGTGGAAATAACAGAGACATAATTTCCCCTATCCTTTGGGACTTGAGTTTTAGCAGCCATGTCACTGGAATATGGGGGCTTTGGCCAGTAAGTCAGATCTGGAAGAGGCAAAACATTATGTTTGTGTAACACGTTCTTTTGGGACACTTTAGTGAAATGAGAATCACCAAAATCCTCCCCTACTCTATCTTGTGCAGCAAAGGGAGAAGCAACAAGCTTGAATTGCCATAGCATTTACTGTGAAAGCTAGAGTATCCCTGGTCTTGGTTACAGTTGTTTAACTTGTTGTTGAACCTGGAGTCCCAGATATTCACATCTGGTTTTCCCCACCTTTTGACAGAGGTTTGAAGGATCTCTGGTTTCAGAGACCATTCCCTTGGGTCTAGGCATTGATGACTTAGGAAGTCTGCCTGTTAATTGTCTAGTCCAGGGATATGGATGAGAACAGGATTGTGATTCTTTCCCTAGGAGAGTATCAGGCTTCTTAGGGGCAGCTTGACTTTTGGTGCACCATGATGGTTTATGTAAGCCACTGCTGTGCCATTGTCTGACTGTTCCCTGACTGAGTGACCTTGTATGTTCCCTGGACAGTCCATGAATTGTAAACTCCACCCCACTCTATAAGGCTGGGATCATTTGTCAGTACTCTTCAGTGCATGTGAATGGAGGACTTTGCCCCTTTCAGATGAGGACTGGAGATCCACCATGTCAGGGAGAGCTTTGCCTTGCTAGACAGAAGCATTGGGCATCTGAGGATTGGATTTGCTTGTTCTATGTCATAAATATGTTAAATTGAAGAATTCCGGAGTAAATCCGGGCAAAGTAAACTGCCTCAAAGGAAGCTACTATCAAGGCCAGAACCCTGCAGAAGCAGAAGATTTTGTAAAGTTGATTATCCAGCTAAAAGTTTGAAGGAACTCAATTGTCCTTTGGACATAGGAAGACAAAATTGTGACCTCCTTTAGTGGGAGGTTGTCCAGGTAACCTTTGAGATGAGCGCCCTGGTTTCATAGAATAGGCAAAAGTGGGGCAATTACCTTTAACTGAAAGAAACAATTAAAGATCTTGTTGATTCCATATGGAAGTTTGGTACACAAGAAATCTGTTTACAGATTTTAAGTCCAGTATTGGGCTGATGACTCTGTATATTTTTTGGACTGTGAAAAGGTTTGATTAGAATTTAAATTGTTCTTCTAAAGGATCTAGTAGAACCACTACCTGTGACTGAAGCTGGCAAAAGGCAGTCATTAAATTTCATTTTTTTCTCCTGAAGCTCTCATATTGGAAGACAAATTGTGATGATCGGGCAGAGATAGAAACTCTGTTTTGTACCCCTTTGAAATGACAAAAAGGACCCAGAGGGCCAGGACATCTTGAATCTAGACTGATGCCAAAGCCAACAGACTCCCCCAATCTAAAAAGTGGGGTTCCCTTCACTGTAAGCAGGGATTCTGGGATTTAGTGGACCTGATAATCCACAGTTTGCGATTAAAGGAGGGATTCCTTTTGAGGTTCACACCTGGGAAAGCAAAACAACCCCTTTAACTGAGTAGTGATAGTTTCTATAAACGTAGACAACTTTTTCTCATGGGGTAGGAGTACTTTTCCCTCACAGTAGCTTTCATTATGAATGTATCAAGGGATTCTCCAAATAGGTATTAATTATCGAAGGACATGCATAGAAGAAACTTTTTATAAGCAGGTACAGCAGACCAAGCTTTTACCCACAAAACCAAATTCTCTAGAGTGTCAACATAAAACACTAATGCTAAGGGCATCAGCAGCAATTGTTCTAAAAGAGCACTGTCCCCAAAGACAGATTCCTGGTCCCTGTTCATTTATCCTATCCCATTAGAAATAGTCTGACAAATAAACATGGTAGCAATAGCTGGCTGTAGAATGGGGCCTACAAGAGCAAAGATGGTCTTTAAGAAGACTTCCAGAAGACTATAAACTGAATCCTTAAAAGAGGAAACATCCTCAATACAAACTGTAAGGTACTCACAGTGACTCGTTCAAACCTTATATAGTGCCATTCTACAATTTAAGCCCTAGGGGCTGAGTGAAATGCATCGGCGGGCATAGTCAGGGAGGAGCTGAGAGTCAGGCTGTTACCATACACCATACATTTCAACAGAAAACATGGACAGAGAGAATATCGTTTCAGGATTGAGCCAGTCCTCGTAAAGTACAAAATCAATGTGTGCATATATTGCAAAAAGTCTTTCTTATTTAATGCTGATAGTGCCTGTTTAGGTTGTGGATAATCAGGTGCATGCCACATCAATTCGTGTGACCTCAGTAGAGAGCATTTGGCATGAAGCCATAGCCTGTAGCTCAATAAATGTAGGAAAAGGCAAATACTCTATAGTCTGTACTGCAAAATCAAGACCCTCAATACTTTCCTCCATAATAGCCTTAATTAAAGGAGGATCTGCTTCTGATTCCTGAAGAGTGTGAGACTCAGGGGTAGTAGCATTACCTTCCTCTGAAAAATGAAGGTTCTAGGAGTGCAGAGAGCTTTCCAAAGATTTTAGTCATAGTGTCAAAGAAATCTGCTTTTGCTGCACGGTACCTGTCTGAGAGGGAGATAGAGTCAAATAAAAGGAGTGGTGCCATAATAGGACATTGCTCTGGGACAAGGAAACCGCTATTGCTGTGAGTGGTAGTTTGAGTTTCCTGAAGTTTGTCAGCTGAATTTTTTGGTTCTTTTGTCCTAGCTCCCTTGTGCCTGTGATCCACCATTGCACAGTCCCCAGTAGGATACAATGAAGTATGAAGAATAGATGGAGTTTCGTAGGTCTGCATACAAGAGCTCCTAAAACCCAGGTGCTGACTGTGTTGCTGTGTCTATGTAGAAGATGGCAGCAGGAGTGCAGCAACGTGTTCTGTGCATTTTTAGCAGAAAAAGGCCAGTTAGAATTAATCAGCTGGGAGGTGTGACACAGCCCCCTTCCCCTCGAGAGAGGAAGTCTAGATAGGAAGAGAGAAACAAACACATAATAATTGCTCATGTTGAGAAATGTTGGAGACAAAATGGCCTGGGCTACCACAATAGAATGAATAATTCCCAAATCCTCCACTTATAAAACTGTACAGCGTGCTACACACTTGCAGATTGTGTTATTGAAAGCAAGTAACCAGTGTCAATTTACAGGGAATCCCTGTCTTACCCTTTTCCTGACACTGGGCCTACTAAGGCCCCAGGCTTTGTTCATCATAATGGGCATACCCCTGGGTCTTTAAGGTCTGGGAACAATAGAAATGGACCATGGTCCTGAATCTGTATAGCATAGCACAGCTAATTACACACATTGCAGTACATGCCAAGGTGAGTTTCTGCTGCAAATCTGATACCCAAACCAAACTTTACATACTGGCCCCATGCAGTGGGGTCTGGGTACAGTCCCCAAGGTACACACTCTCTGTAACTGATCTGGAAACTCTTAGGTAGCCATAGACAATAAGCAATCAGGTCTTGATAGGAACTTTTTTAATCTACTAAAAATAATAAAATAACGGAAAGTTCTCATTTTAAATAATGGCATAATAATGATGTGATTATTATAGTTGAAGATTTGTTTTCATTATTTTGTAATTATTTTAATGATCTGTTTTTCCCATGCTGCGAGGAAGCAAAGTAAGTGTTGACTGAAAAGTAATCTTAAAAATGGTGCAAAGCATTTTTGTAAAAAAAAAAAAAAAATTGATTTGGGTCACTGCGGCTATTAAACTCAAAAGCAACTGTTTTAGGAAAATAAACATAAAACATGTAGATGAAACATTAATTTACTATTCTATGGGTTCTACTAGCACATTTCCGTAGGTCTTAAGAAAATTATTTTGATTCAGAAGTTCTGATTCACATTTCTTTTTTCATGCTGGATATACTATTAATGATTTACTAACAAGAATAATTGACAATAAACAGAAACTAGTGAAAACAAATTAGAAGTGAGCAAATTAGATATTAATTTCAATATAACTAAAATCAATATGGCTTTATTTACAAACATTGCACCTATTTAAAGGTATAGAATTGTAATATTTGAAAGAAAGGGCATATACATATGTGTAGATATTAAGGCTTCATAATTTTTTTTAACTTTATGCAACTTTATTTCCAAAATAAAGTTTCAGATATTGATTACCTATAGTACATCAAGAGTTGTTTATAAGCATGATATGTATACATAGTTACATAGTAGGTGAGGTTGAAAAAGACACAAGTCCATCATATTCAACCTATGTGTGTGATTATATGTCAGTATTACATTGTATATCCCTGTATGTTGCGGTCGTTCAGGTGCTTATCCAATAGTTTCTTGAAACTATCAATTCCCCCCCGCTGAGACCACCACCTGTGGAAGGGAATGCCACATCCTTGCCGCTCTTACAGTAAAGAACCCTCTACGTAGTTTAAGGTTAAACCTCTTTTCTTCTAATTTTAATGAGTGGCTACGAGTCTTGTTAAACTCCCTTCTGCAAAAAAAGTTTTATCCCTATTGTGGGGTCACCAGTATGGTATTTTTATATTGAAATCATATCCCCCTCTCTGCTCCAGAGAGAATAAGTTCAGTGCTCGCAACCTTTCCTCATAATTAATATCCTCCAGACCCTTTCTTAGCTATGTTGCCCTTCTTTATCCATTTTCAGCACATCCTTTCTGAGGACTGGTGCCCAGAACTGGACAGTATACTCTAGGTGTGGCTGGATCAGAGTCTTTTAGAGCAGGAGAATTGTCGTTTTATATCTAGAGTTGATCACCTTTTTAATGCATGCCAATATTCTGTTTTCTTTGTTAGCAGCAGCTTGGCATTGCATGCCATTGCTGAGCCTATCATCTACTAGGACCCCCAGGTCCTTTTCTATCCAAGATTCCCCCAGAGGTTCTCCCCCAGTGTATAGATTGCATTTCATATTTTTGCCACCCAAATGCATTATTTTACATTTTTCTACATTGAACCTCATTTGCCATGTAGTTGCCCACCCCCATTAATTTGTTTAGATCTTTTTGCAAGGTTTTCACATCCTGCAGAGAAGTTATTTCCCTGTTTAGCTTAGTCTACAGAGATTTAACTTTTTACCCCATTACCCCATCCTCCAGGTCGTTTATGAACAAATTATATAGGATTGGTCCCAGCACAGAACCCTGGGGGACCCCTCTTCCCACCCTTGATCATTCTGAGTACTCCCCATTTATCATCACCCTCTGAACTCTCCCTTGTAGCCAGTTTTCAATCCCTGGATTCACCCTATGGTCTTTGCCAACAGACCTTATTTTGTACAGTAAACATTTATGGTGAATTGTGTTGAATGCTTTCGCAAAATCCAGATACACCACGTCTAGGGCTTTCCTTTATCTAGCTGGCAACTGACCTCCTCATATAAGGTTAATAGATTGGTTTGGCAAGAATGATTCTTCATCAATCCATGCTGATTACTGCTAATGATACCATTCGCATTACTAAAATCTTGTATATAGTCCCTTATCATCCCCTCCAAGAGTTTACATACTATTGATGTTAGGCTAACTGGTCTGTAATTCCCAGGGATGTATTTTGGGCCCTTTTTAAATATTGGTGCTACATTGGCTTTTCTCCAATCAGCTGGTACCATTCCAGTCAGTAGACTGTCAGTAAAAATTAGGAACAATGGTCTGGCAATTACCTGACTGAGTTCCCTAAGTACCCTCGGGTGCAAGCCATCTGCTCCCGGTGATTTATTAATGTTAAGTTTCCCAAGTCTAATTTTAAATCTGTCCTCTGTTAACCATGGAGGTGCTTCCTGTGGTGTATCATGAGGATATACACTGCAATTTTGGTTACTGAAGCCCCACCGATTCCCTTGTGAAGACTGAGGAGAAGAATAAATTCAATACTTTCGCCATCTCCCCATCCTTTGTAACCAGATGTCCTTCCTCATTCTTTATTGGGCCAATAAGGTCTGTCCTCCCTTTTTTACTGTTTACATACTTTAAAAAATTCTTGGGATTTTTTGTTGCTCTCCTCCGCAATGTGTCTTTCATGTTCTATTTTAGACGTCCTTATTGTACCCTTACATTTCTTGTTGCATTCTTTATAAAGTCTGAATGCTGATGATGATCCCTCAACCTTGTAGTTTTTGAAAGCCTTCTCCTTTGCATTTATATGCATTTTTACATTGGAGTTAAGCCATCCAGGACTTATATTCACTCTTTTAAATGTATTACCCGATGCATTGGCTACTGCCCTTATTTAATATGCCTTTAAAGCAGACCCATCTCTCCTCCGTGTTCTTTGTTCCTAAGATTTTATCCTAATTTATGCCTTCTAGCAAAGTTTGTAGTTTAGGGAAGTTGGCTCTTTTGAAATTCTGTCTTTGTATTCCCCTTATGTTTCCTATTTGTGTGATTTATACTGAACCCAACTGACCTGTGATCGCTGTTACCTAAATTGCCCGGTATTTCCATATCCACGATCTGCACTGTTGGTAATCAGTAGATCCAGTAATGCTTTATTACTAGTTGGTGCATCTACCATCTAACCCATAAAATTGTCCTGCAAGACATTTAGGAACTGGGGAACCTTAGATGAATGCGCAGTTCCCTCCGCCCAGTTTATGTCTGGAGAGTTAAAATCCCCCATTATGATAACACTTCCCATCCCTGCTGCTAATCCAAATTGTGATAGATCTGTCTCCCCTTCCTCCCTCGGGTTAGGGGGCCTATAGCATATTCCCAGTAATATTTTCCCCTTAGCTTCATCCCTTTGGAGCTCTACCAATAAGGATTCCACCTCCTCCCTAGCTCCCTTAGTGATGTCATTTCTCACATTCACTTTTACATTATTCTTGATACATTATTGTGGTGATGTATAATCACCACAATAATCAGAGTAAGCTTTTTTGTTGCAGGGACTCAATTCTCTAACAAATTGCCTGACACATCATTTGTAAAAAAATTTAAATAAAATAACAATAAGAATAATACTACTACTACTAATAATAATAGTAAAAAATAAAATAATAATAATAATCATAGTAGTAATGCATGCTAACTTTATAATTTCTTAATATAGTATATGTTTGCGGTTATGTACTATGATAATTACATGCCCTTTTGTTATAATATTTATTAGAGCTATTTTAGGTATGTAAAAATCACTTTACAAAGGCTGGTAAGAAAATAAATAACATACAAAAATATAATATGTGCATAGGTGTCAATTGTCAAAAAAGAATCTATAAGGTAAAAATACATAATGCAGTTACATGTTTTAAAATAAACATAATGTTATTCACTAAATAGCATAGGATGATGTAAATTGTACTTCTGAAAATAGCATTAATGCAAAACGTACTATTCTGTGCAGGCTAAATAATATGTACAAGGCCAAAAAAAAAAGATAATAAATACATTTGATATTTAAACAGGCAGTACTCCAGCTCTTATCATCACTGTACCACTTCAGAGCTTGGAAAGTACATTTTGCATGGGGATAAGAGCAGTGAAGCTCAGCATGCATGAGTGCTTCAGATATGCCATGTTCCTGTATTTAATAGGAATAATTTACAAAGATGCACTGTTTGCTGACAGTATACAAAAATGAGTTGAAAATAGCCAGTGTGTAAGCATGGAAAATAAAACAGGAATATGCTTTTCAGCCTTGAAATAACCCTGTTATTATATATATTTTCTAACATAGAGAAATATTGTGCAAAACCAGGAACCATTTATTCTGTACATTGTATAACATTTAATAAAATGTGAAGGTTAAATGATCGATTTCAACAAATGAAAAAAGGAAGACGATTTAAGATTAAAGAAACCTTTACCTAAAATGTCAAAGTAACATATTTCAATTATAAATTTAAAAAAATACCCTGGGCTGTCCTCAGAACAGTAATAGAGGGGACATCTTCCAACAAGGACACTAGTTTTGGGGACCCTAGTGAAGAGATGTAATGGGAAGTCTCCCCAATGAGATATATATGGCAAAAATAGCTTTTCAGTGACTGCTGCACTTGTGAATGAGCCCTTATCATAGTTGCATTTGGCAGTGGCACCCTTAGGGCTCGTTCACAGCTAAAGTTGGGGGTGGAAACACCCTGCAGTTGGGTCAAGGTTTTACCACCCCCAATCCCTACCCCCTTTAGCTGCTGAGGTAGCTGCCAAAGGTGTACACATGCCACAGCAGGAATTAAGCCCCTTGTTACTTTTAGTGGGTGTTGCCAATCGCGAGCCATTCAAGTAAATGGGGCCACTCTGTGCTATCATGCCTAATGTGGTCAATTTTTTAATAGTAAAGCAGAGAGACTGGCAGGATCTCCGGGGATTTTACACAAGAGAAGCAATACAAAGGATATTTTTTCATACATGTACATGATACATATCAGGAATATGAAATGTTGGGGATAACAAACACTCTATGGGTTTTTTACCACCCCCCAAACTGCAAATGTAAATTAACCCTTACTGTTCCGAGCCCCCTATCAGGCTGTTTTCACACTGATGTGGTTTACCTGCACTGCAGGTAAAGCGCAGTGCATTTGAAACTTTCCTGGGTTAGTTGTGCTTTGCCATAAACTTCTATTATATCCTGCAGGTGTGATGCCCTGGAAACACACCAAAACTCCTGCATTCAGGAGCTTTGGTGAACTTTCAGAAAGTGCACCAAACCAGCAGGATATAATAGAAGTCTATGGCTAAGCACAGCAAACCCACAGAAAAGCTGCAGGTACACTGCACTGCACCCGTGGTGTGGGTAAACCACAGTGCATCATTGTGAAAGCAGCCCTATACTATTATGGCTAGTGTATAGCTTCACACTGACCTCTTCTTTCCTGCTACTGGCACCACTCTGGAGACCACTAGCCAAGATAAGAAGTTGAGTGTAGTTGGCATCACTCCACATGGGACAGAGCCAGCACTACAGAGGAGACTTTGACTTATGAGGCTCTTGCTCCATACTACAGCTCGAACTTTACAAGTAGTCCCTCTGCATAACACTCTGATTGATGCTCTGGAATAGCAAGTCCAGACTGTGATCTACCAGTCACCTGTCTGCGATCTACTGGTTTCTGACCTCCGGTATAGACTTTGTAGGTAGACATAGCTTATGAAGGTGTAAGACTTTGGAAACCTGTATTTTGTAAGGGTGTATGGGTATTGTCTCTTCATATGTGATGTCTCTGTACATGAAGAACTTGGTAGGGGGAGAGAACCTATGGTCCTGACTCCTAGCCTCCTTTTTTTTAATCAAAAAGGGTTTTATTGGATACAAACAAGTTATTTACAGGCAGTATGGTCATATAATCACTTTCTCCACAATTGGATTTATATTCAGAAATCAGCAGTATAAAATAAATACAAAGCATGTTGTACACCGATACAGACATACATACCATGTATTACTACCAAACAATCCTTATTACCCAGTGTGTCAAAACTACTTTATATAATGCTCCATCTCTACCTCATCCTCTACAGCAGTAGTCAGTCCATAATGAGATCAACCAGAGCCAACCCAGGGACACTCAAGCAAGGTGCCCAGATATTTTAAAACGTTATCATACTACCCCTCTGTTGATATATATATATCTCCAGTCTAATAGTGTCACCCATTGGTTGCAACCACTGTTTCACTGCAAGTGGTTCTTCTGATTTCCAGTGCCTTAATATAAGCTTTCTGGCCTGGAATAGTGCCCTAGTTATCCCCAACCTAGAGGGGTTTTCCTCTGAGACTGCATCCATGATACCCAATAGGCAGAGTTTGGGGTGCGCCTTCAACTTTACCTAGAAGACACTGTTGACAGTGTCCAACACCTTCCTCCAATAGGTGTGTAGTTTGGGACATCGTCACAATATGTGGATCAAGTCGTCATGGTCTTTCTCACATCTACTACATACTGGATCTTCTCTTACCCCCATCACCGCCAGCCTAGCTGGAGTATAGTGTACTCGAAGAAGAATGTAGAGTTGGGACAGTCTTTGGGCCACATTGAGGAAACACAAGGGAATCGCCGCAAGTGCCTCCTCCCATTGGTTCTTCTCAAAAAGACCCACGTCTCCCTCCCATTTAGATATGATCCCTGCATTGCTGTCAGGGAGAATTTTGGTGAGGAGCATGGAGTAGACTCCTAGCCTCCTTCATTGCTGGTCACTTTTGCATACTGCACATTCTTGTATAGGGGCAACAGTTCTGCCATCACTTGTACCACCAACATTTTGATGATTTTGCACAGTTTTTAATTGACTCCTCTCCTCTGCCCTGCTGACCTCTGTACACTACACTGCTGAGCACAGTCGTCCGCCCTGCTGACCACATAGACTGCCCTTCTGACCCATGTACTCTGTCCAGCTGACCTCGTACACTGCCCTTCTGGACCCTGTCCTCCACTGTGCTGACCCCTGTACATTACCCTGCAAAAAAATAGCCTCTGTACACTGCAAACTGCTGACCCTATCTTCTACTCTGATGACTCCCTGTATACTGCCCTGCTGACCTCCCATCCTGTGCTCCCCTGACATTTTTTATTTCACCCCCCAATCAGACGGGCTAGATCCAGCCCTGAGGTATGTGTTTTGTTTAGGATAAATGGTGTTGATTAAAGGACTCTGAGATGTAGTGTAATTCTGTTAATAGGCTTCTGGTATGGATTTTGAGGGAAATACCATGCCAACTGAAAAAAACAAAAACGACATGGGGTCCCTCCCAAAATCCCTACCAGACCCTTATCTGAGCATGCAGCCCAGCAGGCAAGAAAAGGAGAGCAATTTAGTTAGCGTCCTGTCAGTTTCTAAATAACAGGTAAACATGGGGGTGGGGTCATCCAGTGACATTACTTAATGACCCTGCCCCCGTGTGTACCTGTCATTCGTCGAGTGATTGGACATGAGAACGATTGTGTTTGGTGGATTATGGATTTTTTCTTTTCATACGGGTCGTCAGCTGGCATTCATCGTGCTTGAAGTTTGATCTAGCTCAGATGATATTTACTTTTGTAGGGGAATTTAATGAAGGTCAAATACTGTCTCTGTGTTTCTTTTCATTTGGACACTTTTTTTAGTGAATGAGTAGGGGTACTATTACCCCTACTCATTTACATAAGATGGGCTGGGATCTAGAGGCCCCCTTATTAAAGGGGGCTTCCAGATTTCAATAAGCCCCCGTCAGCAGGCCACTATAAACACTGGGCCAGGGTTGTGGGAAAGAGGTCCTTACTCTCATCATCATGGGAACAAGGTGCTTTGGGGGGCCTCCCCCAAAGTCCCACCCACATGTTGAGGGCGTGTGGCCTGGTATGTTTCAGGGGGGGGGGTGCTCACTTATTCCCCAACCTTTCATAGCCTTCCAGGCTGCATGTTCAGGTAAGGCTCTGGTATGGATTTTGGGGGAGACCCAACTCCATTTTTTAAATTTTGGCATGGGGTTTCCCTTAAAATGTATTCCAAAACCAAAGAGTCTGGTATGGATTGGAAGGGACCCCCATGCTGTTTTCCCAAAAATTTATCGGGAAAAAAAAAACAAATTGGACATGTCTACCAGCAAGCCTCAGCTAGACAGTTAATGGAGGAAAGTACCAAAGGTAATAGCCAGGCCTTGGTAGTTTGAAAGCCAGATCCAAAAGGTCTAACTCCCCATTTGCAAAACAGTGTTTTAGAGGATTACTTCACAATTCACATAATAATTGTCTAAACTCTGCTTGAGAAAATCTGTTTTATTATATGACAGTGAAGCAGAAATTAAGAAGAGAAATGCTCATATGGAAAACAAGTAATTATTTAGAGCTATAATCTTCACATATGCCAACTGACCCTCAATACTTGAAATGACTCCCAGATAAATGCAGAGAGGTTCAATGCAAAGTTAGGTTTATGTAACATAAAATGTACATAACCAGAAGACAATCTGTATTAAATATTGGCATTGTTGGACTGTTAATTAAAATTGGAGTGACTGTATACTTTTGGGCTTTTATATTACATAGTAGTAAAGGTTTATAGTGAACTAGTGTCAAGAAGCTCAGGTTTATAATCTTTTTATTCTCTGAAAATATTTGTTTGCTGAACATCAATTCAAGGAAAACAGATTCAGTCATATAAAATGATAAATATCAAGGATGTGTTCATGTATATTACAAACAATCCTTCAAACACTGAGTTTTGCAGAAAAACATGAGGCACAGTTTGAAGAGCAAGGTTATGCTTCAGATTTAGAGCAAAGCCAGTATTGTATATTCTTTTAATGAACACACAAATGGAAACTGTAGAAAACAATCAAATGTTTTTAAATGACACACTTTCAAATTCAATGTATTTTAAGATATAGCTTAAATTTGCACCTCTAAAACAAATCTATACCAAGAAATACATTAAATTGCAGTTGCTGTGTTATTTACATCATTTTCAAGAATTCAAGTAAGCTAAGAGACTAACCCAAATTGTCAAAAATGTTGGCATTATTCCATGAGGTATTTCATGAGTAAGAAAAGGCAATAAAAAGAGATTCCATCATTACATTAAGTATGTAAAGTATTATAGCTTTAGATGGCTATGAATGCATGTTCACTTACCATTAGTGGTTTTATTACATCCAACTTTTATTAGCATACTTGCGTAGTAAGAGGCACCAATAGAATCCCCTCAGTCTGATACTTTTGGGTGTATTTTAAACCCGCATCTCCCATCTACAATAGCAGTGAGAAACACACATTTGTCATGACAAACTCGGAGCCCCCTCATAGATATAGCAGTAAAGCACCACCCAACGATTAGCTTTACAGAAGCAGGTCACCCTGGCAGATGATACAGGCTCAGATGAGGTGTGTAGTCTAAGTACTAATCAGTATTTACCAGAGCTCCTGATGGTGGAAATGGATTTTGCTGCATGTTAGTACCAGGTCGTGGTCCTCTGGGTCACCCCACCAGGAAGTGACCAAGTAAGAGTCCAGTTGCAGATAAAGAAGGTAGGGGTAAGCAAAAGTGTAGTCAGTAAACAAGCCAAAGGTCAGTAACGAGTGGTTGCAGCTTGGGATTAGGCAGAAACATAGCGCAGGAACAAGCAAAGGGTCAGTAACGCGTGGTAGAAAAGTTACAGACAGCAGCAGGGGTGATAAGGGCAAGATATTAGTTGGAGATATCTGGCTAACAGGAAGTGCAAAGGCATGTTTTAAATGGGAAGTTCATGAGAAGAGCAAAGAGTTCAAAGTTCAGCAGAAACAAGGCACACGGCAGGATTATCCAATGGATCAGACAGGGTACTGTCCAGTGTCTCAGGTAACTCAACAAGAAAAGACATTGCCAGACACAGCAGAGGTAGCGGGTTCAGATCCAGATCTGAAAAACGTCAGTATCCTATATTATTTCATAAGCAATGCTTTAAAAGCCGATGCAGGACTTTAGATTAGTGTTATGCAGTAGTTCTGATGCTAGAATTCTTTTTCTCACTCCAGCATGCACAGTGATACATAACATGTGTAGGGCAATCACATGCATTTGTGTGTGTGTAGGGGAGGGTGGGCTCTAAAATGTGTTGTTTATGTGTCTCTTTAAATGTTTAAAACATTTTTTTTTATATATTTTTATTCTTTATTTATTTTTTACTTAACTTTTATTGCCATTACATAGGGGACCAATAGCCCCCTATGTGATAGCATATAGGTGACAGGTACTCTTTTTGAAGACATTCAGGGTCAATTAGACCCTGGATGTCTCCCCTGTACTCCGCTACAGCTGATGGAACACAGGTGCACAGTAGAGGGGGGGTACAGCAAGGTGCACAGGAGAGGGGTTGCAGTCAGGTGGGGGGAAGACAGAGCCAGGTGGAGGGGGGCAGACAGGTGTACAGGAGAGGGGGGGTGCAGCCAGGTGGATGTGGGATGAAGCCAAGTGGAGGGGGATGCAGCCAGGTGGACAGGGGAGGGGATGCATCCAGGTGGAGGAGGGATAGAGCCAGGTGGACAGGGGAGGGGGATGCAGCCAGGTGGACAGGGGAGTGCCGCCATGTGGAAGGGGTAATAAAACCAGTTGGGGGGGATGCAGTCAAGTGGAGGGGTGATGCAGCCAAGTGGAGGTGGGATGCAGCCAGGTGGAGGGGGATAGAGCCAAGTGGACAGGGGAGGGGAGATGCAGCCAGGTGGGGGGGATGCAGCCAAGTGGAGGGGGGATGCAGCCAGGTGGAAGGGATAGAGCCAAGTGGACAGGGGAGGGGAGATGCAGCCAGGTGAGGGGGGGATGCAGCCAGATGGAGGGGGTGCAGCCAGGTGGACAGGGGAGGGGGGGTGCAGTGAAGCCAGGTGGCGGGGGATAGAGCCAGGTGGACAGGGAATGCAGCCAGGTGGAGGGGGTATAGAGTCAGGTGGACAGGGGAGGGGGGATGCAGCCAGGTGGAGGTGGAGTGCAGCCAGGTGGACGGGGATGCAGCCAGGTCGACAGAGGAGGGGGGTGCAGCCAGGTGGAGGGGGGAATCGAGCTGGGTGGACGGGGGATGCAGCCAGGTGGAGGGGGATGCAGCCATGTGGATAAGGGAGGTGGATGCAGCCAGATGGAGGCGGGATAGAGCCAGGTGGATAGGGGAGGGGCGATGCAGCCAGGTGGAGGGGGATGCAGCCAGGTGGAGGGGTTATCACTGGCCATTTTTTTCTGGCTCCCTCCACGAGTCAGGCAGCGGCAGCCAGTGTCACCAGTCACAAGATCAGGAGATGCCAGGACCTCCTCCAGATCCTCCCCATGATAGTTCAGCTGATCTCTGGGTTCCACTCACCCCGAGCCCTGACAGGAGAGATGCTGGGTGAGCGGGGTGAGCTGCATGAGCAGCTTAACTTTGGGCTCTATCGGGACAAGTTGTATGGCGGCCCTGGCCCGGGAAGATGCCTGGCGTACACTCTATGTGCCCAGTCTGGACATGGGTGAATCCAGTCAGGCTGTCTCTGTGCACAATGCTGCCTACCCTGCTCCTGTAGTAGCTGCACATAGCTCAGGGAGGGAGGCGGACAGAGAGCTGGCAGGGCGGCTGGACATGGCACCGCATAGATCCCAGGGATGGAGGAGGAGAGGAGGCCGCTTGAGTGACTGCAAATCTCCACCTTCTCCTCAGTGAGTGATCATGGCTGCAGAGCCCTGGATGCACCCTAGGTGGCAGTGTGCCCTAGTGGAAGCACCCGCCCTACTAGCAGCTGTTATTTAATTTTATTTTTCTGTTTAACGCTCACTTTATTCATTTTTTCATTTTTTTACAGTAGTTCTTAATGGGCTGCTGTACTACAAACACATCTTCCTCCCTTTATCTCCATTACATGTAGGGCAAGGAATAAGTAGCTTACAGATGACAATTGTAAGGAAATGTTGGTCATTTATCCTTTCAGTTCAATTTAGGGCAAGTTACAAGGACATTGTATTTCTGGCAAGATCAACAGGTAATTTCTGTGGTTGCTAAAAATGTTCTTAACATGAAAAGTTAAAACTAGCTGTCACATTTAAAAGCTTCTACGTTGCAATATTTCAACCTTTTGATTTTTGGGTGTAATTATCCTTTAAATTTCCTTTATTTAGCATTCTCTGGTACTGCTGTACATTTGTGTACATACAGAGAGAGCACTGAACAAGGAAAAAGGTTCACAGGACTCTCTAAAGGTAACAATCAGTTGTGTGTGAAGGCATTTGATCAATGGGTGGCACATGTTTTTACAGCTGTCATAAAACCAGCTCATGATCAACCACCTCAAATGGTGTATTTTTCCTTTCATGTTGATGGAAACGTTATAAATTGGGTGGTTTTAAACAAATATGAAAAGCATAAATCAAAACATGCTGCACTAATAAAAACAATATGCATCAAGTGGCATGAATAAAATAATTATGTGCAAATCTTCATTTAAGTGCAACTAATGATACAGATGATAGTCCCTGTCAGGAAAACCTTTCCCGCAAACATCCGAGTGGTGTGAGGGTCAGAAGAATACCTGTGCGCAGGAAAAGCAATAACGCGATCGGCGTTGTGCGGGAGCGCGGGAGTGCGCGGGAGTGCGCGGGAGCGCGTGCGAGAGCGTGTGGCCGTTTTGACGGCAATTGCCGCCAATGATGCTATTTAAAGGGGATCTTTGCCTTGCTGTCTTGCTGCCCGATCAACAGCGTTCCTGTGTACTCTGCTACCCTGTATCTGAATCTACCTGATCCGTATTGAACTTGGCCTGTTCCTGACTTCTCTGCTTTCTGCCTGCCCCTGACCTTGGCTGCTGAACCTGACTATTGTCTTGGACCTCGTTTTGGTACCTGATCTGCTCGCCTGTGTTTGACCCGGACTGTTTAACTACTCTGCTACCTGCCAGTTACCTGCCTACCGCTGCTGGACTACGGAACACCTCCCTGTTCTCCACTGTATCTGGCTGGTGCCTTCTGCTGTGTTCTGCTACCATCTACATCCTGCTGCTGGACTACAGGACTCCTTCCCATTGTCCGCTGTATCCTGCTGTCACCTGCATCCCGCTGCTGGACTACAAGACTCCTCCCTGTTGTCAGCTGCATTCTGCCCGCGGTCTGCATCCCGCCACTGGGCTACAAGGCACATCCCTGCTGTCCGTTGCTTCCGGTTGGAACCACCTGCTGCGTCCTGCTATCATCTGCATCCTGCGGCTGGACTACAGGACACCTCCCTACTACCAAAGGTCTCCTGCCTTCTACCCCGGCCATCCAGTCAGGCGCTTGTGCTCCTTTGTGCTCCCGAGCCCCTGTCATCTCTATCAGGGCCTCCCGAGTCAGAGGTTTACGAGAGGCCGCTCCCTGCACTCTGGGCTCTGCCTTAAGTTACGTGACAGTCCCCAAAACTGAAAATATCAGAAACTGTCCCAAACAGTGCATGAGTAGCTGGATAAAAATCTTGATTCACACAATAGTATGATATCAGTAGTATCATGACACCTCAGGTGTTCCACCACCTTGTGTATAGTAAAACTCTTACCAGAGCAAGTGAACGCTTTAAGATATAAAGAGTCACATGCACTTGTATAACCATATGGTCGACACTCAGGATAATGTGCCTCCTCTGGGTTCCACCATAGGTGTCGCATCAACCAACATTAAATGCTTGACCATGGTATGGAAAGAGAGCCAAGGAAGCCACACAGCGTAAAACCATACATTAACCACTTAAGCCCCGGACCAATTTGAAGCCAAAGGATCAAGCCCCTTTTTGCGATTCGGCACTGCGTCAATTTAACTGACAATTGCGGGGTCGTGCGACGTGGCTCTCAAACAAAATTTGCATCCTTTTTTTTCCCACAAATAGAGCTTTCTTTTGGTGGTATTTGATCACTTCTGCGGTTTTTATTTTTGGCGCTATAAACAAAAATAGAGCGACAATTTTGAAAAAAAATTCAATATTTTTTACTTTTTGCTATAGTAAATATCCCCCCAAAAAATTTTTTTCCTCAGTTTAGGCTAATACGTATTCTTTGACATATTTTTGGTAAAAAAAATAAATAAATCGCAATTAGCGATTATTGATTGGTTTGCGCAAAAGTTATAGCGTTTACAAAATAGGGGATAGTTTATAGCATTTTTATTAGTATTTTTTTTTTACTAGTAATGGCGGCGATCAGAGATTTTTATTTTGACTGTGACATTATGGCGGACACATCGGACATTTTTAACACATTTTTGGGACCATTGTCATTTATACAGCAATCAGTGCTATTTAAATGTATTGATTCCTGTGTAAATGACACTGGCAGTGAAGGAGTTAACCACTAGGGGGCAGTGTAAGTGTTATGTATGACGTTATGTGTATTTTTATTGTAGGGGGCGTGGCCTGGCATGTGACGTCACGGATCCTCTTTCCCTTTAAAAGGGAACAGACGACGGGTGACAGCCACAGTAGGAAGCACAGGGAGAGGTTTGTTTACACAGACCTCTCCTCGTTCTTCAGCTCTGTGACCCGAACGCGGGACACCAGTGGCGATCGGGTCCACTGATCCCATGGCCATGGAGCTCAGGACTGGGTCGGGAGCACACCGCCAGCTGGGCACTTAAAAAGCAACATACAGGTACGTGCTTGTGCTCAGCCGTGCCAGTCTGCCGACGTATATGTGCAGGAGGAGGTCCTTAAGTGGTTAAGATGTATTTAAAAGAAAAACTCTGATCATTTACAAGGTTAAAAGAAGCATAAGTACTTATCTCTAAAGAGTAGGTCCCGGGAGTCAGGCAGGCCACTTCCTGGTATGAGATCCGTGGTGACGTCAAGAGCGATAGCCCCACCCTACACATTTCATCATATCTGACATCATTGGAGGTGCGGGAAGCCACGCTTGGGTCGCCACGTAATATATATAGTATTAATAACAGGGTAAAACCAGAAATAGAGATGGGACTTTTTGCATTGTACCCCTCAATTATATCCAGCAGAGGACCGAGCCTCGATTTCATGTCAAACAGAAATAGAAAGCCTCAACAGTACATACAAAAAGGGAGAATTTAGAAAGCAAAGAATAATACACCTGTCAACTGCCTAAATATAAATGTACGTCATTGCTTTGACATTAAAATATCAGAGTTGTGACAGCAGCTAGCTGCCCTAACCCCAGTTTCTTTATTTACAGCAGGCAGTCGGCTTTCATATAGAAGTGGTCTCAGTGACAGATTTACCGTGAGATCACTTTTATAGGCAGCGGGAGAGGTTTCACCCACCTCTTTCTGGTGTTTTCGGGGTTCATCTGAGCCGTCTAAACCCAGAAGCGATCCGGTCCGATCAGTGGTTGGGCAGGAAGCCAAGTGAGGGCAAGATAGCCCCCACTTAGCTCTGTGCCCTTGGAGGACAGGAGTGACGTCTGACATCTCTTCCATCTCTCAGCCTTAAAGGCTGTTATTTTTTTCTTCTTAAAGTCAAAATTACATATTTTTGACCCCAGATCTCTCAATAAAGTGGACCTCACATGCTTATTTCTATTACAAGGGCTGTTTTCATCCCTTGTAATAGGAATAAAAGTGAGCAAATTTTTTTTTAAAGGAACAGTGTATAAATAAAAAATTAAAAGTAAATTAAATAAGATTTTTTTTAAAGCACCCCATCCCTTCGAGCTTGTGCGCAGAAGCAAATACATAGGTCGCACCTGCATATTTAACCACTTGCCGACCGCCGTACGACGATATACGTCGGCAGAATGGCACGGGCAGGCATATGGGCGTATATATAAGTCCCTGCCTGCCCGCGGGTGGGGGGCCTGATCGGGCCCCCCCCGGTGCCTGCGGCGGTCGGCATTCCTTCGAGAGCGATCCGGGATGAGGGGGCGGCCATTCATTCATGGCCACCCCCTCGCGATCGCTCTCGACGAATGGAAATCCTTCGTGACATCACTTCCTCTCCTGTAATGTAAACACAGGAGAGGAAGTGATGTATTCTCTCCTCCGTGTCGGTATTTTTCGTTCCGGCACCGAGGAGAGAGGTTCGGTGAGTTGCACCAACACACCACACATACAGTAGAACATGCCAGGCACACTCACACCCCCCCTTTACCCCCGATCACCCCCCCAATTACCCCTGCCCCCCCAGTCACAGTGACACCAATTGCTTTTTTTTTTTTTTTTTTTGCATTGGTGTCATTTGTGACTGTAATAACTGTTAGGGCAGTTAGGGTTAGCCCCCTTTAGTTCTAAGGTACCCCCTAACCCCCCAATAAAGGTTTAACCCCGTGATCACCCCCCGTCGCCAGTGTCACTAAGGCTGGGTTCACATTGCAGCGGTTTGAGAACGGATGTGATTCACACCGCACTGCAGTGCAAATCACATCCGATCTCTGTGCGATTCGAGTTCAGCCATACAGATAGTATGGCTGAATTCGTGTCGCACCCGCCGCACCCGCCGCAAACTCGCACGGGACCCTTTTTTTGGTCCGCAGCAGAATCGGATCGCATGGGTGTTCACACCATGCGATCCGAGTTTGCAGATCGCACTGAGATATGCGAACTGATCTGGGGGTGTCATTAACATTTCACTGACACTCCCAGCAGTTCGCATAGGGCAGTGTGAACTGCCGCCGGGAGGCATGCGATGCGGGAACCCGCCGCGGATTCGTGGCGTTCCCGCATCGCTCCAGTGTGAACCCAGCCTAATAAGCGATCATTTTTCTGATCGCTGTATTAGTGTCACAGGTGACGCTAGTTAGGCAGGTAGGTATTTAGGTTCGCCGCAACTTTTTATAGCGCCAGGGACCCCCATATACTACCGCATAAAGCCCCCTGATTGCCCCCTAGTTAACCCTTTCACCAGTGATCACCATATAACTGTTACAGGTGACGCTGGTTGGTTAGTTATTTTTTTATAGTTTCAGGGCACCCGCCATTTATTACCTAGTCTCACTAGTGTACCCCTAAATTTAGGGGTGTCTACTTTCCAAAATGGGGTCATTTGGGGGGGGTTTGTGCCATCTTGGCATTTTATGGCCTTCAAAACTGTAACACCCTTAGAAAGCCTGAAGGCGGTGCTTGGTTTTCGGGGCCCCGTACGCGGCTAGGCTCCCAAAAAGTCCCACATATGTGGTATCCCCGTACTCAGGAGAAGCAGCAGAATTTATTTTGGGGTGTCATTTCACATATGCCCATGGCATGCGTGAGCAATATATCATTTAGTGACAACTTTGTGAAAAAAAAAAAAAAAAAGTTTGTAATTTTCCCGCAACTTGTGGCAAAATATAAAATATTCCATGGACTCAACATGCCTCTCAGCAAATAGCTTGGGGTGTCTACTTTCTAAAATGGGGTCATTTGTGGGGGTTTTGTGCCATCTTGGCATTTTATGGCCTTCAAAACTGTAATAGGTGGTGAGGAGTGAAGTCAAATATTTACACCCTTAGAAAACCTGAAGGCGGTTCTTGGCTTTCGGGGCCCCGTACGCGGCTAGGCTCCCAAAAAATCCCACACGTGTGGTATCCCCGTACTCAGGAGAAGCAGCAGAATTTATTTTGGGGTGTCATTTCACATATGCCCATAGCATGTGTGAGCAATATATCACTTAGTGACAACTTTGTGTAAAAAAAAAAAAAAAATTATTTTTTTGTCATTATTCAATCGCTTGAGGCAAAAAAAAAAAATATTCGATGGGCTCAACATGCCACTTATCAATTTCCTTAGGGGGTCTACTTTCCAAAATGGGGTCATTTGGGGGGGTTTTGTACTGCCCTGCCATTTTAGCACCTCAAAAACTGAGATAGGCAGTCGTAAACTAAAAGCTGCGTAAATTCCAGAAAACGTACCTTAGTTTGTAGATGTGACAACTTTTGCGCAAACCAATAAATATACAGTTATTGACTTTTTTTTTACCAAAGACATGTGGCTGAATACATTTTGGCCTAAATGTATGACTAAAATTGAATTTATTGGATTTTTCTAATAACAAAAAGTAGAAAATATCTTTTTTTTTCAAAATTTGCGGTCTTTTTCCATTTATATCGCAAAAAATAAAAATCGCAGAGGCAATCAAATACCATCAAAAGAAAGCTCTATTTGTGGGAAGAAAAGGACGCAAATTTTGTTTGGGTACAACATTGCATGACCGCGCAATTACCAGTTAAAGCAGCGGAGTGCCAAATTGTAAAAAGACCTCTGGTCATTTACCAACAAAATGGTCCGGTCTGAAAGTGGTTAAACAGTGTCCAAAGCACACATGTGAGGTATCGCCGCAATAATTACAGTGAGAGCAGTAATTCTAGTGCAAGACCTCCTCTCTAATGCCACGTACACACGAGCGGACTGTATGGCCGTCGAAACACATTTCAGCGGACAATCCGCTCGTGTGTGGGCTTCAGCGGACTTTTTCAGCGTGCAGTCCGGCGTACTAAGTATTTCGGTTTTTTCGAAATTCTGTCCGTCGTACTTTGGTTTCAGCGGACAGTACAGTCGTCAGTATGCTAGTTCGACGGACTATGAATGGTGCATGCCCAGAAAGGATTTACACGGCGGAAGGGTGCTTTGCTGTGTCTTGGACTTCCTATTTCTAGTCCCGTCGTACGTGCTGTACACGTCATCGCGCAAGCTTTCGACGGACTGTTTGTGCATCCGTGTGTGGTCAAGTCCGTTCAGTGGAAAGTACGACGGACTGTCCGTCGGATTGTATGACGGACTAAGTATGCCATACAGTCCGCTCGTGTGTACGCGGCATAACTCTAAACAGCTAAAGAGACTCAAAAAATTTAATGGGAAAATGGGTTAAAAAACGACCACAAGCAAATAACACATAGATCTTAAAAAGGATTGCAGAGGCCCTCTGTGATCCGAGATTTCTATTTTTATCCAAACCATAGTAAAAGTTACTGAAAAGAGAAAAAACACAGCAATACAACACAGGGAAAAAATGTCACAGGTTATAAAACAGGGGGGAAAAGTTCTAAGTTTGTGAATCCACCGGGACTCTAGTTGGGAGACACCCCTCTTCATGGATCCACTTCTCAGCAGGCATTATGCTTAGGAACATTATGTTCTTTAATGCACTTTTTAACATTATTAAAGTGTTAATTGACCCATATGGAGAAAGCCCTAGTGATCATCCCCGTATATTGCTTGCCACATGGACATTGTTTTTTTAATTATATTTAAAAATACAAAGACAATCAACTTTTATGCATAAATAAGGTCAAAAGCTAGACATATAAAAGCTAGCCAAGACTTACAGATACAACAATTAGGTTGTAGGTTAGAATTGTCATTTTTTACACAAATAGCTCTAGATTTTTTTCAAAGCCTTTTTGTTTCTACGTGCATTTTATTTTAAGCAGGAGATCAGAAAATTGACATATTCATAGTATTCTGACAGTCATTTTACAAACAGTAATCAATTATCCTTGATGTATAATGCTACATTTTACATGATGACAATCTAATTTCTACATACGATCATTCAACAAAAAATAAAATAAAAATGTTGTGTAATATCCCAGACAAGAATATGTATTTGCCTAATCTCTACAAAGGTCAAACTAACCACTCTTCTCACTCTAAATTTTAACACCCCTGCATGTTAAGATGTGATGTTCATCTAATTACAGACCTCTTGCTAGTAGTAAGTCTTCGGATTGTGTCTGTAAGAAAAAAATACTTGGCATTACCATTGTCATCTATCACAGTATTTCTGTGAATACTAAGTATTATCCCTACAGAGCAAATTATGTAAATTAGGAAAGAAAAAAATAGAACAGGCATTTTCTATTCATTTAATTATAATAAAGCCTTTATGGAATGGCCTGAAAATCAAAGTACAATCAGCAGGAGCTATCATTTTTGAAAAATCCTTCTTTCAAGTTTTAAAATACCTTGTCTTTGTAATTTTCATACATATACAGTGCCTTGAAAAAGTATTCATATCCCTTGAAATTTTCCACATTTTGTCATGTTACAGCCAAAAACGTAAATTTATTTTAGTGGGATTTTATGTGATAGACCAACACAAAGTGGCCCATAATTGTGAAGTGGAAGGAAAATCATAAATGGTTTTTAAATGTTAAATAATAAATATGTGAAAGTGTGGCATGCATTTGTATCCAGCTATCCTGAGTCAATACTTTGTAGAACCACCTTCCACTGCAATTACAGCTGCAAGCCTTTTTGGGTCTTTCTCTACCAGCTTTGTACATCTAGAGAGTGACATTTTTGCCCATTCTTTTTTGCAAAATAGCTCAAGCTCTGTCAGATTGGATGGAGAGCATCCGTGAACAGCAATTTTCAAGTTTTTCCTCAGATTCTCAATTGGATTTAGGTCTGGGCTTTGGCTGGACCATTCTAACACATGAATATGCTTTGATCTAAACCATTCCCTTGTAGCTCTGGCTGTATGTTTAGGGTTGCTGTTCTGCTGGAAGGTGAACCTTTGCCACAGTCTCAAGTCTTTTGCAGACCATTTTGCAGATGGTTTTCTCCTACGATTGCCCTGTATTTGGCTCCATCCATCTTCCTATCAACTCTGACCAGTTTTCCTGTCCCTGCTGAAGAAAAGCAGCCCCACATGATGCTGCCACCATCATGTTTCATGGTGGGGATGGTGTGTTTAGGGTGATGTGCAGTGTTAGCATTTTGCTTTTAGGCCAAAATGTTCAATTTTGGTCTCGTCTGACCAGAGCACCTTCTTCCACATGTTTGCTGTGTCCCCCACATGGCTTCTCGCAAACTACAAATGGGACTTTTTGTGGCTTTCTTTCAACAATGGCTTTCTTCATGTCACTCTTCCATAAAGGCCAGATTTGTGGAGTGCACGACTAATAGTTGTCCTGTGGACAGATTCTCCCACCTGAGCTGGGGATCTCTGTAGCTTCTCCAGAGTTACCATGGGCCTCTTGGCTGCTTCTCTGATTAATGCCTTGCTTGCCTGGTCTGTCAGTTTAGGTGGGTGGCCATGTCTTGGTTGGTTTGCAGTTTTGCCATACTCTTTTCATTTCCAGATGATGGATTGAACAGTGATCCGTGAGATGTCTAAAGCGCGGGACTTGGTACTTAATTTTATTCATAGAATTGTATTGAAGGAATATTTTTCCAATGAAAGAGCACAAATTTAGATAATTTTGTCCAGGTGAAATAACACAAGTTTCTGTTTTAGACTTATTAAAGAAAAAATATTTAAATTCAGACTTGTTATATGAATTTGAATATTATAATGTCCCATTTAGGAAAAAAGCAACATGTCACTTACCATTTTACATTAACGATTCCTTTAATATGACTGCAAACCCATCACACTTAAATTGTTGACTTCAAAAGGGAGCAAATTTAGCCAGAATCATTATACATACATTTTTCAGATTTTTTAAACCATGATATTTATTGAAAGGGTAAGCAGATGATTCATTTTGACAGTTTATTTTGTGTTCTGAAGTTTAGTTTTGTGCCAGTTCCTTCAGCCAAACAGATAGTTAGTGAATGCCCTGAATAATTATGCTGGTGATTCTCTACTGTACTATTATTATTATGGTCACATTTCTGCAAGTTTAGTAAGCTGATAATCATTTTTTTCACACTGGTGGCTGGCAAATATACTAGTATACAGCATGTGTAATTTATCTTGGTGACCTAAAATTATTTCCAGCTTACTAAGCTTGCAGAATGGTCCAATTTATCAATTTTGTAATCTGAACCCAACTGAAGTCAATAGGAATAAATCTTAAAAACTGTTCTGGTAGTTTTCAAGGCTAATAGGCAATTCACTGTCAAATAAAAGACATGGGGACCTGGACACTGTCATAATGACATAAACCAATGCAAAACAAATTAGGAATTACCATTCATCAAGGGAATGGCCCTCCTTTAACCACTTGCCGACCGCCGCACGACGATATACGTCAGCAGAATGGCACGGGCAGGCATATGGGCGTATATATAAGTCCCTGCCTTCCCGCGGGGGGGGGGCCGATCGGGCCCCCCCCCCCCGGTGCCTGCGGCGGTCGGCATTCGTTCGGGAGCGATCCGGGATGAGGGGCGGCCATTCATTCATGGCCACCCCCTCGCGATCGCTCCCGACGAATAGAAATGCTCCGTGACATCACTTCCTCTCCTTACAGGAGAGGAAGTGATGTAATCTCTCCTCCGTGTCGGTATTTTTCGTTCCGGCACCGAGGAGAGAGGATCGGTGAGTTGCACCAACACACCACACGTACAGTAGAACATGCCAGGCACACTCACACCCCCCCTTTACCCCCCGATCACCCCCCCAATTACCCCTGCCCCCCCAGTCACAGTGACACCAATTGCATTTTTTTTTTTTGCATTGGTGTCATTTGTGACTGTAATAACTGTTAGGGCAGTTAGGGTTAGCCCCCTTTAGTTCTAAGGTACCCCCCTAACCCCCCCAATAAAGGTTTAACCCCATGATCACCCCCCCGTCGCCAGTGTCACTAAGGCTGGGTTCACATTGCAGCGGTTTGAGAACGAATGTGATTCGCACCGCACTGCAGCGCAAATTACATCCGATCTCTGTGCGATTCGAGTTCAGCCATACAGATAGTATGGCTGAATTCGCGCCGCACCCGCCGCACCCGCCGCAAATTCGCACGGGACCCTTTTTTTGGTCCGCAGCAGAATCGAATCGCATGGGTGTTCACACCATGCGATCCGAGTTTGCAGATCGCACTGCGATATGCGAACTGATCTGGGGGTGTCATTAACATTTCACTGACACTCCCAGCAGTTCGCATAGGGCAGTGTGAACTGCCGCCGGGAGGCATGCGATGCGGGAACCCGCCGCGGATTTGTGGCATTCCTGCATCGCTCCAGTGTGAACCCAGCCTAATAAGCGATCGTTTTTCTGATCGCTGTATTAGTGTCACAGGTGATGCTAGTTAGGCAGGTAGGCATTTAGGTTCGCCGCAGCTTTTTATAGCGCCAGGGACCCCCATATACTACCGCATAAAGCCCCCTGATTGCCCCCTAGTTAACCCTTTCACCAGTGATCACCATATAACGGTTACAGGTGACGCTGGTTGGTTAGTTATTTTTTTATAGTTTCAGGGCACCCGCCATTTATTACCTAGTCCCACTAGTGTACCCCTAAATTTAGGGGTGTCTACTTTCCAAAATGGGGTCATTTGGGGGGCGTTTGTGCCATCTTGGCATTTTATGGCCTTCAAAACTGTAACGCCCTTAGAAAGCCTGAAGGCGGTGCTTGGTTTTCGGGGCCCCGTACGCGGCTAGGCTCCCAAAAAGTCCCACATATGTGGTATCCCCGTACTCAGGAGAAGCAGCAGAATTTATTTTGGGGTGTCATTTCACATATGCCCATGGCATGCGTGAGCAATATATCATTTAGTGACAACTTTGTGAAAAAAATAAATAAAAAAAAAAGTTTGTAATTTTCCCGCAACTTGTGGCAAAATATAAAATGTTCCATGGACTCAACATGCCTCTCAGCAAATAGCTTGGGGTGTCTACTTTCTAAAATGGGGTCATTTGTGGGGGTTTTGTGCCATCTTGGCATTTTATGGCCTTCAAAACTGTAATAGGTAGTGAGGAGTGAAGTCAAATATTTACGCCCTTAGAAAACCTGAAGGCGGTTCTTGGCTTTCGGGGCCCCGTACACGGCTAGGCTCCCAAAAAATCCCACACATGTGGTATCCCCGTACTCAGGAGAAGCAGCAGAATTTATTTTGGGGTGTCATTTCACATATGCCCATAGCATGTGTGAGCAATATATCATTTAGTGACAACTTTGTGTAAAAAAAAAAAATATATATTTTTTTGTCATTATTCAATCGCTTGAGGCAAAAAAATAAAATATTCAATGGGCTCAACATGCCACTTATCAATTTCCTTAGGGGGTCTACTTTCCAAAATGGGGTCATTTGGGGGGGTTTTGTACTGCCCTGCCATTTTAGCACCTCAAGAAATGAGATAGGCAGTCGTAAACTAAAAGCTGCGTAAATTCCAGAAAACGTACCTTAGTTTGTAGATGTGACAACTTTTGCGCAAACCAATAAATATACAGTTATTGACTTTTTTTTTACCAAAGACATGTGGCTGAATACATTTTGGCCTAAATGTATGACTAAAATTGAGTTTATTGGATTTTTCTAATAACAAAAAGTAGAAAATATCATTTTTTTTCAAAATTTGCGGTCTTTTTCCATTTATATCGCAAAAAATAAAAATCGCAGAGGCAATCAAATACCATCAAAAGAAAGCTCTATTTGTGGGAAGAAAAGGACGCAAATTTTGTTTGGGTACAACATTGCATGACCGCGCAATTACCAGTTAAAGCAGCACAGTGCCAAATTGTAAAAAGACCTCTGGTCATTTACCAGCAAAATGGTCCGGTCTGAAAGTGGTTAAGGTGACGCACCTTTAAGATGACACTCTTTTCATGACAGCGTCAATGATATCGTATTCTGGCTTTGCATATTTTGCACATTGATTTTTTTTTATTATTGTTGACTTAAACAAAGCAGCAACACCTCAATCTGATTAGTTTCAACTAAAAAAGTTATGTAGTTTAGTCGGTTGCACCTTATTTTAATTTTTTTTATTCAGCAGCAGTAATAGGCTCCTAAGCAACTTGACTGAGCTGCAATGTAAGAGGGAATGCAAGGTAGGTGTTATTATCAAATACAATTACCGTATATACTCGAGTATAAGCCGAGATTTTCAGCCTCTTTTTTGAGGCTGAAAGTGCCCCCCTCGGCTTATACTCGAGTCATCGCTGTCTGCCCGCTCGATCAGCGTGTCGAGCAGACAGACAGCGGCCATTCTGATTCAAAAGCCGCGCCTCCGGCTCCCCCTTCGCCTGTGATAGGCGGAACACTGAATTTCCCAGCAGCCTGTGTTCCGCCTATCACGGACTTCGTATCATCCTCGTACTACGGACGAGGATGATACGACGTCTGTGATAGGCGGAACACAGGCTGCTGGGAAATTCAGTGTTCCGCCTATCACAGGCGAAGGCGGCGGCGCAGCTTTTGAATTTTACAATGGCCGCCGACGAACGAAGAGGGCACGGGACGGAGGCAAGGCACAGGACGGCACGGCACGGGACGGGACGGGACGGGACCGGAGGCAAGGCACGGCGGCGAGGCACGGCGGCGAGGCACGGCGGCGAGGCACGGAGGCAAGGAGGCTCGGCACGGGACGGAGGCTCGGGACAAAGGCTCAGGACACAGGTAGGCTGGACACACACACACACACACACACACACACACACACACACACACACACACACACACACACGGATACACACACACACACAGGGATGGATGGATGGATGGAGACACACACACACAGGGATGGACGGACACACAGGGATGGACGGACACACAGGGATGGACGGACACACAGGGATGGACGGACACACACACAGGGATGGACAGGCATGTCTTACCCTCGGCTTATACACGAGTCAATAAGTTTGCCAGTTTTTTTGGGGGTAAATTGGGGGCCTCGGCTTATATTCGGGTCGGCCTATACTCGAGTATATACGGTAAGAGAGTATTATTTCAGAGACAATGGACAGAAATATTGTACAGACTCACGGCACATTATGTAACTAATTTTACTAGATCGCCATGGATGTTGGAGAGACAAGACAGGTTCTATTTGGAAATAATATGTGGTTGTTTATGATACAGAAATATTGTACAGACTCAATGCACAATGTCTGTCTTTTACTGGGCCACAGTTTCAGAGCCAGGGACTGGCCAGCTTTTATCATGAAAAGAAAAAAAAAAAAAAAGAAGTGTATGTTATTTCAGAGACAACAGTTGAAAACGTTGTACAGACTTCATAAACAGCATTGAAACAGTTGGAGTAGGACATTATACATGGCTTAATTCCCAGGAGTTCTTTGTTAGTGTGTTTGAATGTAGTGAGACAGCTGAGATGGCTGACTATATTACAGGGACAGAGAGCTTTATAGTGCAGTGTGCCATCCACCTAGCTATACAGTGTATATTCATTGTTGCTATATATTCCATTCCTTTGCAGTGAATTGCAGTTTGTGATGTTAGGGAGGGTATATTTTAAGCCCACCTTCCTTTGTTGTGATTTTACCAGCCCCGACAAATTTTAGGACCACTTCTTTTTTTGTGCGTGTGTTAGCAACCAATTCAGTTGCTACTGATCCCCTTGTTTGAAGGTGGAGCTTTTTTATTCATATATTTTTTAAAGTTAAAATAATTTAAAATAAATCCAATCCCAGAATCCATTTGAAAGAGTGGAGTTATTTTCTTTTGATATCTCAGCATTCTATGCCAGTTTTGACCTCTTATGATTATTACATTAAATCCAAGGGGAGCAGATTCATGTACCTGCACGTGGTGGAGGAGGTGCTCACAGGGATTGAATTAAAGGATCTTCTGTTAGTTTCTTACACACTGTGGGGCATATTTAGTGCACTTATATGTACACCTTTTATTTCATGAATTTATCCCTTATTATTTCTTTGCAGTTTTTGATTGGTTTGAACTTTAGAGGAAAGGGTTTAACTATGGTTCAAAGGATGATCATAGAATCGTATTTGTATTAATTATCAAGATACATGTGGTGTTAATAGCTATACACATAAGGTATATACTGTTTTGTGTTTAATTACACACCAGCACTGCACATTATTTTAACATAATTGGGTTGGCTTTGGTATAGGTTTGGGGGGGATATGATTTATTTTTATTTTTTTTCTGCATGGGGGTTTCCTCTTACAATCCATAGCATACCTGAGGGGAATATAGAGGGAGAGAGAAGGGATATTATGACTTTTTGTGGGGTTCTACTATACATTTTCATAGCAGACCAGAAGGACCTGCCTGGAGACTACCCACTCTGGTGCTTTTTACCACATCATAGGCGTAGTCATAGAGATGATAGACGCCAAAAAGGAGGCTCTTTAGATATACAATGAACTAATACTGTTGAATTGATGCTGGTAATAAGTAAAGGCATAAATGAAAAAAACAAAACAAAAAAAAACTGTATTCATGTGTACAAATTCTTATTTACATCTTGGTGCAACTACAGATTATTTTAAGTGTTTATTGAAATATAAAGAGTGCTTTCAAGTTCACAATCAAAGAATGTGAACTGTTACAGCATAATTTGACCAACAAGATAATGTAATGCCGCGTACACACGATCAAACAATCCGGTGGAAAAGTTGAGTCCGCCAGACAAACCCCTGTGTGTGGGCTCCAGCGGACTTTTTTTACCCAAAAGTCCGGCGGACTAAGAAAGTAGTTTTGCACCAAAATATGTCTGCCGGACTCACAGTCCGGCGAACCATACGGCCGTGTGTGTGCTAGTCCGCCGTACTTTTGAAATGAACTGACTTTTCCCACACGGAGAAAAGACTGTTCATTTTGAGCGCGGCTCCAGATAGCCAGGACCAGTGAAGGCAGCGTCACTGGCCCCGTCACCTGGTATGGAGATAAAGGGGAAGCCCTACGCTGAAAAAAATACGGCATGGGGTCCCCCCAGGTCCATATCAGACCCTTATCTGAGCACGCAACCCGGCCAGTCAGGAAAGTGGGTGGGGACGAGCGAGCGCCCCCCTTCTGAGCCGTACCAGGCCACGTGCCCTCAACATGGAGGGGTGCTTTGGGGAAGGGGGGGCCGCGCATTCACATAGGGTGGGGGGGGCAGGATCCAGGGGCCCTATTATTAAAGGGGGCTCATGGATTCCGATAAGCCCCCGCCCACAGACTCCGACAACCAACGGCCAGGGTTGTCGGGAAGAGGCCCTTGTCCTCATTATAATGGGGACAAGGTGCTTTGTATGGCGGATAATCCTGTGGACTAAGTCCGCCGGACCTAGTCCGCTGGAAAAGTCACGTGTGTTGGCAGGTCCGCTCGTTCTGACAGTCCGGTGGTTTGTCCGCCAGACTAAGTCCGCCGGATAGTCTGATCGTGTGTACGCGGCATAAGGCATTGGACTAACATTGTCCAATGAGTAAGATAAGTCAAACATAAGTTACAAAGTAAACAATTTTCAAATGGTAATAAACATAGTAAATATACTGGAGATTATGTCAAATTTATAGCAAATAGAATGCCATTTAAAGGAATTATCTTTACAGTCACAATGAGTGTATGTTATGTTAATAAGAGGAGTAGATAATTTTAGGGAAGCATCTATATGAGTAGGAAGGAGGGAGGAAGAAGGTATTAAGAGACAAAAGAAGGGTGTAGAAGGGTGTATGAGCAGTAGAATTTTCATATTTGAAAGTACCATTGAACCATTATCATTTATCAAATTAATAAGCATCTATAGATAAACCTTGCAGTGGCAATGTTACAGCACATAATGGTTAATCCGCAAGCCACCCAGACCGCCAATTCTTGCAGGTCTGAGAAGTACTTATTTTAACAAACACCTGAGAGAACTTGAAGGTAAACCAAGGGGACCATGTTTTGTGGAACTCTGTCACTGGACTGGGCTAATAACTCTTCCATTTCACAAATGTCTGAGACTCTATATAGCCTGTCCCGTATTGAAGGATTTCCAAAGCGCAGGTATAAGAGATTTGGCAGCATTCAAAAGTTTGCTTTGCTAGAGAGTGTTTATATTTTTTAAGTGAGAATTCCGAAATATGAAGCAAGTAGAAATCAGCGTTAGAGACCAGTGTCAGTAATGTGAATAATCAACTCCTGAACCTTGATCCAGAAGGGAGCGATCAAGGGGCCTTGCCACCAAATGTGCAACAGCGTGCCTTCATCATTTTGGCCACATGCATCGGAGGCCTGTGGGTACCATTTGTGGAGTTTTGAAGGCGTAATGTGTCAGTGAGTTAACAATTTGTATGCAGTTTCTTGCTTTTTAGTGCTCAAAGAGCATTTATGGGACAGTATACAAGCGGTCTTCCATTGCTTCTCTGTTATGTCCATTTGCAATGCAGATGACCATCAACTCCTGTACCTCTCCGAGTTTGGCAGGGCAGCTTTCTGGAACCATGAGTATGAGATGGAAGTCACTCGGTCAACCTGTTTAGGCTTTCAAGCAAACCGATTCCAACTCAGATAATGACCTGACAAAATAGGTTTTCCTAAGTCTAATAGCAATGTAACTACACACCAGAAAATAAATCTATAGGGGTAAATGTGCAAGGTTATTATCCTGTTTCAAAGCGGAAAGGTCCTAGACCTTTCCTAAGTGGAAGCAATTGCCGGATAAAAGTGATTTTTCCAGTTTGGAGAATTGGATGAAACAATTCTCTAGACCTGGAAGGTAGTTGGAGTTGTTCCTAAGGGGAGTGAAAGGACTCAAAAACTAGAATATTCCTTTCCTTTTCGCCAACAGGTGGAAGATAGGTAGTGTTCCCTGTCAGTGCATGCGTTTTAAGGGAATTAGGATAACAGTCCAGAGGTATCCAGGGGTAAAACTGTAGTGACATAGGGCTGAGACCTGATTCCAACAAGACTCAATCTTTGGAATTGCTGTGAAAGTGACAAATGACTATTCATGTGAGGTGGGAGTCATATTAATAAGAAGATCTGAAATTAGGAAGACCCATACCACCCTGTTCTTTAGGTGTGGTAAGTTGAATTTAATTCTAGGTGTTTTATACACCCAAATAAATCTAAGATTGGGTCATAGACTGTTGTCAGCCAAACCTCTAAGTATTTAAGTGCTGGGCAAGTGGTTTGAATTTGATTGAGGACCTTTGCAGGTAAGGTAAAGTCCAGTGCCTCCAACTTGGATTAGTTTATTTTAAGATTTGAAGCATAGCCTGTAATAGATTGGGGATTGTAGTGTGTGGGTTTGTCAAGAAATATAGCAGATCATCTACATAGGCTATTTTCTCTGTCTAAGACCCTGAAGCCTCCAATATCTGCTACTGCGTTCACCCTCCTGGTGAATGATTCCAGTGTGAGGATGAATAGGAGGGTCGAGAGTGGGCAGCCCTGCCTGGTGCCGTTGGATATAATTACTCTCTCAGACAAGGAACCATTAACCTTTAACCACCTCAATACAGTGCAGTTACACCCCCTTCCTGACCAGACCAATTTTCAGCTTTCAGCGCTCTCACAGTTTGAATGACAATTACTCAGTCATGCAACACTGTACCCATATGAAACTTGCGTCCTTTTTTCCACACAAATAGAGCTTTCTTTTAGTGGTATTTAATCACTAGTGAGTTTTTTTATTTTTTGTGCTATAAATAAAAAAAAAAAAAAAAAAAAAAAAAAAAAACTTAAATTTTGTGAAAAAAATGCCCTTTTCTTTGTTTCTGTCATAAATTTTTGCTAATTAGTAATTTTTCTTCATACATTTTGGCCAAAATTTATACTGCTACATATCTTTGGTAAAAATAACCCACATTAGTATATATTATTTGGTCTTTGTGAAAGTTATAGAGTCTACAAACTATAGTGCCAATCGCTGAAAATTGATCACATCTGATCAGGCCTTCAGTACATCAGGTGTATCTCATTTCTTGAGACACTAACAAGTCAGGAAAGTAAAAATACCCCCCAAATGACCCCTTTTTACAAAGTACACATTCCAAGGTATTAAGTAAGGAGCATGGTGAGTTTTTTTAAGTTGTAATTTTTTCCCACAATTCTTTGCAAAATGAAGATTTTTTTATTATTATTTTTCTTTACAAAATTGTCATATTATCAGGTTATTTCTCACACACAGCATATGCATACAACAAATTACACCCCAAAATACATTATGCTACTCTTCCCGAGTATGGCGATACCAGATGTGTGAGACTTTTACACAGCCTGGCCACATACAGAACACCACCATTGAAGTAGTACCTTCAGATGTTCTACGAGCAAAAATTACGCATCTCATTTCTCAACCACCTATGACACTTTTGAAGGCCCTGGAGTACCAGGACAATGGAATTTCCCATAAAATGACCCCATTTTGGAAAGCAAACATCCCAACGTATAATCTGTGAGGCATAATGAGTCTTTTGAACAGTTAATTTTTTTTCCAGAAGTTTTTGAAATATGTGGAAAAAAATTAAAACACATAGCATGTATATAGTAAAAATTACAACCCAAAACCCATTCTGCTACTCCTCCCGAGTATGGCGATACCACATGTGTAGGACTTTTACACAGCCTGGCCACATAGAGAGGCCGAACATTGAAGTAGTACGTTCAGGTGTTCTAGGAGCATAAATGACACATCTCATTTCATTCCTACCTATCACACTTTTGAAGGTCCTGGACCACCAGGACAGTGAAATTACCCACAAAATGACCCTATTTTGGAAAGCAAACACCCCAACGTATATTCTATGAGACATGGGCTGCAAATAGGTACTCGGTTACTCTGATGGGCTGAAGATAGGTATCTGGTACTCTGATGGCCTGGTGACAGGTACTCGGGTACTCTGATGACCTGGTGACAGGTACTCGGGTACTCTGATGGCCTGGTGACAGGTACTCTGATGGCTTGGTGGCTGGTATTTGGGTACTCTGAAGGGCGGTGACAGGTACTCATATGGACTTTGACAGGTACTCAGGTACTGAGATGGGCTGTGACAGGTACTCGGGTACTGAGATGGGCTGTGACAGGTACTCGGGTACTGAGATGGGCCGGGACAGGTACTCGGGTACTGAGATGGGCCGGGACAGGTACTCGGGTACTGAGATGGGCCGTGACAGGTACTCGGGTACTGAGATGGGCCGGGACAGGTACTCGGGTACTCTGATGGGCCGGGACAGGTACTCGGGTACTCTGATGGGCCGGGACAGGTACTCGGGTACTCTGATGGGCCGGGACAGGTACTCGGGTACTCTGATGGGCCGGGACAGGTACTCGGGTACTCTGATGGGCCGGGACAGGTACTCGGGTACTCTGATGGGCCGGGACAGGTACTCGGGTACTCTGATGGGCCGGGACAGGTACTCAGATGAACTGTGACAGGTACTCAAATACTCTGAAGGACTGTGACAGGTACTCTGATGGATTGTGATTGACAGGTACTATGAGGGGTGGTGACAGGTCCTCTTTATGGGGGGGGGAACAGTGTGATTGGTGTACACTAGGCGGTAATGAGATGTTACCGTAATCTCCTCCTCACACAAGATCTGTGTGTGAGGAGGAGAACAACCTGGTAACATCTCGTTACCGCGGTTTGTTCACATTTTAGTGATCGGCTGTGAAAGGATCACAGACGATCACGTGGGTAAACAGCTGGCCAGTGGCTGTTTACCAGCGTCGGTGATGAGCAGTGTTCCTGGGGAACACGCCGCCACCGACGTGCGTGCGCAGCGCGCTCGCGATCGTGCACATGCGCCATGCACAGTCGGGGTGTGACTATCTGTGATCAGCCGTGACTTCATCACGGCCGATCACGTGGTAAACAGCCATAACCAATGGCTGTTCACCCCCTTCGGTGGCGAGCGGTGTCTCCATGACACGCCGCCACCGAAGAAACAGGGATGCACGCGCACGATCGCGCGCATTCTCTGTTTAAACGGGAGGCTGTCATATGACGGTCTCCCACCACAATAGGTGCGCCGCCTGGCCGTCATTTGACTGCCGGCGGTCAGAAGCCAGTTAATTTAGTGGAAGGGTTTTATTATAGAGGACAGAATTCCACATTAACATGTGTGAGCTCAGTCCCACAAATTTACAGGTTTCCAGCATGAAGTCCCAGGACACCCAATCAAAGTCCTTCTCTGCATCCGTGGACAAGAGAAGGCCCTTGATGTTTCACTCGGAAGCCGTGTGAATTAAGTTGAGAGTTTTTGTGACATTGTCTTTTGCCTCTCTACCTGGCATAAAACTGGCTTGTTCAGGATCGATCAAATTGGGAAGAAGTGCTCTTAGTCTGTTTGCCAGGATTTTTGCCAGTAGTTTAACGTCTGGGTTTAGCAGCGAGATTGGGCGGTAGCTGCAAAAATTCTGAGGATATATTTCTTGGATCAGACAGAGGGTTTGGAGCTTTTATAAGAGGGTCAGTTAATGTTTTCAAATGTCTTGTAGTAAATGAATGTGAACCCATCTGGACTCTTACCAGTTTTTAGGTCGGCAATGGCACGTTGAATTGCGGTCTTTTCCATGGGTCTCTCTAGAAGAGTAATTTCTAAGTTTCCTAGAATGAGGAGGTTGCTTTTAATTACATACTCACCTAAAATTTGCAGTCTGTTCCCTTGAAGCCCTCTTGGCTTATGCTGTTGTGGGAGATTATATAGTTTAGTGTAGTAAGCGTGGAAATGAGTTGCAATTTTCACAGAAGTAACATCTAAGGTCCCCTCTTTATTTTTGATGCCTGTAATATTACAAGTGATATTGGGGTCCTTTAAGGCTCTAGCAAGGAATCTACCTGTTTTGTCCCCAGATTTATATTAGACTTTCTTTCTAAAAAGTAAAAAACTTTTAGATTTGGACACCAATAACTTTTGTTGTTTGGAGTTGATTAGTTGATATACAGGCATGATCTGACAGTGATTAAATTCCTATATGTTCATCCGTAATTGTTGGTAAGTCTCTCTGGGTAATAGAGAGATCTATTGTGCAGGGTGGTGTTGAAAGTATAATCCCTAGTATAATCCCTACCCTCTGCATGCGGGAAAAGCCATGAGTCCACTAAGTGCAGGGAGTGTAGTAATTTTTTTGAGGGTTCTGATCATTTTAAATGAGATGCATGTGTTCCCAGAGGATGTATCCACTGTGGGGTTTAATGGTATGTTAAAGTTACCCCCAAAATTTAAATATCTTGACGTGAAACTCTCTAAGTCCCTCACCTTTCGCTGACAGAACGTTTAATGTGAAGAATTTGGAAAATAGACATTTGCTAGAGTGCTGGTCGGAGGCTGTGTACTGGGGAGGGGGCTGTTTACTATGCAGGGGGAGGATGACTGTGTACTGGATGGGCGGCTGTGTACTGGGGAGGGGGGCTGTGTACTGTGCAGGGGGAGGGGGACTGTGTACTGTAAAGGGGGCTGTGAAAACTTTTTTCCTTAAACTTCCCTCCTAAAATTGGGGTGTGTGTTATACGCCTGTGAGTGTTATATGTCGATAAATACAGTATATACAGCAAGAGGTTCACTGTGAGAAAGGAAAAGTCAAGAAGAAGTTAAGAAAGTAGAAAGATGATGATTAGAGAAGGCACGGAGGAGAGAAGCAGGTATAACACCTTATATAGCATGAACTATCTCAAGGCTTCTAATTAGTGCACCTGTATGTTCAAAAGACACCAACCCATGTCACTCTGTGGGGGTAGGGGAGGTGTCAGCTGAAGTTGTCATCACAATTGAAGAGGCCATGTGATAATATATTAACGTTAAAAATAGGGATGAGCTGAACACCCTTCTGTTCGGTTCGCAGCAGAACATGCGAACAGGCAAAAAATTTGGCAGAACACACAAACACTGTTAAAGTCTATGGGACACGAACATGAATAATCAGTTTTAAATGACAATTTTTCCTTTAGAAATGTCATTTTGCTGTGGTACTGTTCTAAACATGGGAAAAATGCTCCACTTTACAGGCATACTATAGACACTCCCCAGGCACAATATTTAAATGAATATTTCATTTTTAATGTTTCACTTTAAGCATAAAAAAAAAATAAATAAATAAATCACTGCTCCCCAAAAACTACAGTTTAAAAAAAAAAAAAAAAAAGGTTTGCTTGATACATGTCCCCTGGGACAGGACCGAGGTCCCCAAACACTTTTTTAAGACAATAACTTGCATATAAACCTTTAAAATTAGTGCTTTTGATTTTTCATGTTAGTGTCCCATAGATGGTGTTCCAGCAGCTTTTGAATTTGCCGCGAACACCGCATATTGTTCGCTGTTTGAGTCTAACTTACCTTCGACTCGAACATTGGGCTCATCCCTAGTGAAAAATATGGAGCACAGCTCTGAATGGGCCATATTAAAAGTGTCAATGAATCAACCCTGCTTGAACTGCTATCAATAAACTAGAGAGCCGACTGAAACTTAAACAGGAAGTAAACCTTGATGGGTTTACTTCCTCTTTGTTTCCCTGCAAAGTTAAAGCATAATGGGCTACTATGCATCGCATAGTAGCCCATTATGTGTCACTTACATGACACAGGAGCCAGCGATGTAACCGCTGTCCCCTCTTCCAAGGAGCATCCATCTTTTTCCAGGGTATCGTGGCTCCGCCGCTGTGATTGGCCGGAGCCGTGATGACGTCACTCCTGCGCATGCGCATGGGAGCCGCCACTAACGGCGTTAGCTCAGTGTTCCTGCGCGCCGCTGTCTACAGCGCATGCACCATAGACAGCGGGGCCTGTCTTTTTGCAAATATCTCCTAAACCGTATAGGTTTAGGAAATATTTCTTGGACCTACAGGTAAGCCTTAATCTAGGCTTACCTGTATGTCAAAGTGGTCTGTAAGTGTTTACAACCACTTTCAGGAAAAACTAAGGTAGAGCCAATTATCACATGAACAAAAACAGGAACACATTACATCCACTGCAGCTAACACTTTAGAATGCTAGCAGTTGACAGGGGCAAGAGTGGCGAGACAGTTTAAACGTTTCATTGATATATTATTCAAAGGGCCTGTAAAATACAGTATAACCCAGAGGTGTCTCAAATCATGTTATAGCCATCATCATGAGGTCACTCTCATGTCATATAGGATATGAAGGCTAACTAAGTCACGGGAAAAACATAAGGTCCTGGGGGGGTGATGCAAGTCCCAATAGGAGGCAGAATAAGCTGGTCATATCAGTCAGTGTTCAAAAAGGTGGTTAAAAAATAGAGAAACCAGCAACAGAATAAAAAAAAAAAGAAAGAAAAATAGGAAACAGTAACCTTCTGAACTGTCTGAGGTGGGTATCTAGGATTCTTTCCAAGAGAGTCAATCTCAGCAACATTTGAGTGATGTGGAGAGATCTGAAGAGACTTAAATGGAAATTAGAAAGGAGTTCACAGGTCAGCCATCTTCAAGGGCCCTTAAAGACTGGGGCCTAGGCTTAAGTATCCCTGCAAACGATCCACGGGGATGGGTATGTTTCTTCATTTGGTGCTTCTCTGGTGAAGTAAAAGGACAGCGTGAAGAGCTTCTTTCCAGGGCGACAGGAGGAATTCCGGGTACCAGTCTGGAAGATCAAGAGAACTTAGTTGCAAGGCCTGACAGTTGTCGGGTAGATCAGCTGGAGTGCACAGGACATGTTGTCTGCCATTGATGATTGGTCCAAACAGAAAATGCCAGGTGTTTTTTAGTTCCTTTCCCCACAATTTATCCAGGAGGGGGCGCAGAGCTCTATGGTTTTTCAGCGTGATCTGTGATAGATCATGGATGAGCATAATGGTTTCCCCATTAAACATAATTTGATCATTTGATCATTGCGCCTGTTTTTTGCCCATTATATCTTTTTTTTTTAAGGGAGAGTTCTGTGGACAGCAAATGATGTCTTGTGGTGGCACCGTGCCAGGGTCGCGTGCCCGTAAGGCCATGTGTGCTTGGTCAAATTCTATTTCCATGTCCTCAGGTCTTTCAAGGAGGCTATTAAAGACTCTTTGTAAGGCAAGAATGATTTGTTTATTCTCAAGACAGATTCAAGTATTCCCTAACTCTGAGTTTATCCCTCCTTCCCCTGATGTCCAAGTCCTCCAGGTGCCTATTCATTTCTATGAAATGAAGGGAGTGTGAGGTAGTCACTTTCTTCAACTTGTGTATTGCTCTGTCTCTGTGCTTCCCCACTGTTTCAGCTGAAGCCAGCTTCTCTGTGAGAACTAGTAGGTTCATTTTCAGGTCAGTAATCACTGCAAAAAATGAAGACGTAATGTCCACTGCAAACCCTGACATATCGGCATATGTGAGGGGACGGTCTAAGTGCAGAGTCTCCCTACCGTGTCTTCTGATGCCGACTGAGATTCTTCACTGAAGACCTCCTTGTGCTGAGTCTGTGCCATCTTGCTGCTTGCCATGCTGCCACAGGCCAAGGTCTAATTTTTTTAAGAGATCCGTGATGTTCCTCGCTGAGGAGATGGCCGAGTTGTGGCGGGATCTAGCATGGGTGTGAGGTGGGTCAGTCTGCCCATTTCAGCCAGAGCTCCACAAGTGTGCTGCCATCTCAGCCATGCACCAAGCCATGCCCCCCAGTGCAACTACAGATTCTGTGTATTGAATGCATTCATAAAAACTATAAACATTATACCAACTACCAAGATGGACTAGATATATAAATAAAGACATATATACAGGTTTGGATACAAAAAGTTTAATATTTTCAAACCTTAACAATCTAAAAGTTTTAAAATCATATAGCTCCAAGTTATTGGGCACAGCTGATCACATGATAAAGGGCTGCTGTGACTGGCCCTATATTGCGATCAGCTGTGTCAGGAGGGCACAGTGGTCACAGACGCGCAAGATGTATGCCTTAGGGGGCACATGGGAAGTGGAGTTCTGGGAGGACATCCATGGACACCCTCCCAGAACTGGAAGCCCTCACTGTAGCCATCTTTTAGCAATAGCATAGGCAGGAAGGGGTTAAAGGGACATTAGCTGCTTTTCACTGATAAAATGCTGGATGAGAACATTTTTAACCCTGGACTCTGGATATAAACCATTCTTGCATTATATATATCATTGTTGTTGATGATCCTGGTATAACTACTTGAAGTCAATCACTCACATGCAGTGGTTAAATAAATCCATTAATGTAGGTGAAACAACAAATCAACTGCAACTATTCACATTGTTCAATGAAGTGCACTGAATTGTCTCATCCATTTTATTGTGAGAACCCCTTAGTGCTGTCCCACTCCAAAGGACTAACACTCACCTTTTAAAGATGACCCCAACTAATAGACAGTACATTACACAGGTCAAGTTCCCTTTAAGGGCGAGTCTGTCCTTAGTACAGACTCTACAGGATGCATCCTACCATCATTCAGAAAAATAAAACTGAGCAACACCTTGGAGGGGTATGAGAGTGAGGCTGCAATGTTTGAGTTACGATTTTTGGAATGTAGTTATAGCTGGTGCATACCAGAGGCTGTTATCCTCTCAACCCATTATAGCCTAGAATTTGAAGAGATTAGATTTTTTTGTAAATATTTGCCAATAAATTGTGGAGATACAGGCTTAAAATGCTTGTTAACCTAAAAAAAAAAAAAAATTGCATCCTGGTCCCTTAAAGCATGTTACACAGCACAGTGCTTGCGCTGTGTAATTTCGGCCCTCTCTATCACCTGAAATACCTGGCTGATCCTGATAGTTTTTGCCCCCCCCTTTGTAAACTGACCATGGTTTATCATGGCTGCCGAGCCCTGACACCATGGTCAGTTTACGTGCCTCCGTTACGCATGGCTCTCCAGTCCTCCTCTCTCCCTGCCTGTCGGCTCCGGTTTCAGCCCTCCTGCTGCTGAAATAAATTTGAATACTTTATACAATCCTCTGTCTCCTAAGGATGTGTCTGCGTTTTATTAAAAAAATTACGATCATACCTAATTTCAGAGCGTAGCTCGGCGATCATTTGACCCACCTACTCTCTCCTCCTCCCCTCCTGACTGACGTTAGCTGGGCAATCTTGGCCCTGCCCACTGCATCTGTCAGATGGGGAGAGGAGAGAGCCAGTGGGTCACATGAGTAGCGATCAGCTCTCAAAAATGAGGCATTATCCAAATTTTTTGTATAAAACACAGACATGGGAGCAGGTTAACAACCACTTTAAGAGAAGTTTTGGATGTGGGGGTTCAGTTTGTTGCTAGAAGAGCACCTAATATTGGTGATATATTATTGCATAGATTTTTTTTCTCTAAAACAATACTGCCATATGGTTGAATGCTGCAACAGGCATTCTCAAATTTTCCATCCCTTTGCAGCGAAAGTAGTGCTTATTTATGCAACCCACACATTGCCAAACCATACACAAATGGCCTTTCAGTCAAACAGCTAGTAAACTGTACCAAGTATGTTGTATACATCATATCTTGCACTGCCTTTTGTAAAAAAATATGTGAAAGTATAAACGGAAGTATTACATTTTGTAGATTATCATAGTACAGATTTGCCTTCATTTAAAGTGCAAATAATAGAGGGGATCGACTAATTCATGGAGAATACTATTTCCTTTCTTCTGAATGAAAGGGAGGTTTTTGAGTCTTCACATTCAAAAGTTCTTATCCATGGTTTTCTGGTGACAGAAGCTATATGGTTTTTATACCTTTTTAGAGTTGTTCAGAATACATTTTTGATAAGTTTTATTGTTTTTTGATAAGCAGATCAATATGTCCTTACACATTGGCAAGGTATACAAACTTAACATGTCATATAATATTTCTAGTATTAAGGAATGCATTGAGTATAAATAATTTTTACACATGCACACACATTAGTGTCATGTTTATCCTTTTTGAAAGTAGCTGGATGGATAGAACTGTATTATCCTATTAAAGTGATTGTAAGGGTTCGTTTTTTTTTTTAAATAACAAACATATCATACTTACCTCCACTGTGCAGCTCGTTTTGCACAGAGTGACCTCGAACATCACCTTCTGGGGCTGGCTCTCGTGGCTCCTCCCCACATAAGATAACCCCCTTGGAGAAGTGCTCTCCCGAGGGGGTTACTGTCACGATCAGGGGTCAGGCTCGAAGACCAATTGCTATAGCAGTTGCAGGACTACCACTAACCAGCAGGATAGATACACAGGCAGTCACCCTGGCAGATGACACAGGCTCATCTAAGGTGCGGAGTCTAAGTACTAACCAGTTTTCACCAGAGCTCCCGATGGTGGAGATGGACTTAGCTGTGTATTAGTACCAGGTCACGGTCCTCAGGATCGCCCCACCAGGAGATGAGCAAGCCCAGGTTCAGAAGCGTGGTCAGTAAGCAAGCCAAAAGGTCGGTAATGAGTAGTTGCAGGTTGGTATCAGGCAGAAGCGTAGTCGAGGAACAAGCCAAGGGTCTATAACGAGCAGTAGCAAGTATAAACAGCAGCAGGGAAGACAGGAGCGAGATACAGGCTGGAGATAGCACAATATTCTGGCAAGGAGGAAGTGCAGAGACATGGCTTATATCAGGAAGTTCATGGGAGGAGCAAAGAGTTCAAGGTTCAGCTGAAATCAAGGTACAAGGCAGGGTTGTCTAAAGGATCTGACATTGCACTGTCCAGCATCTCAGATAGCTCAGTGAGAAGATTCATTGCCAGCCACAGCTGAAGTCCCAGGTTCAAGTCCAGGTCCCGGCAGTACTCCCCTCCTCCCAGGATGTCCACTGGATGTCTCAGGGCCCCGTTTGTGAGGGAACCTCTGGTGGCATTTTCTTGTTAATCTAGGAGCATGAACATTCTGCTCAGGCTCCTAAGAATTTTCTTCTGGCCCATATCCTTCCCATTGAACCAGATATTGCAATTTGTTCCTATAGATCCTGGAATCAAAAATTTTCTCCACCACATATTCTTCTTCACCCTGTACCTTAACAGGTGGAGGGGTGGAAGAATTCTTCCCGAAAAATTATTTTCATGAAAAGGTTTGAGTTTGAGTAGCGATATGTGAAACACAGGGTGAATCTTCATACTGGCTGGAAGTTTTTGGCAAAAGGCTGAGTTGATCTGGGCCGAGATCTGGAAAGGTCCCACAAACTTTTGTCCCAACTTTGCAGATGGAACATGAACCTTCAGATTTTTAGTAGATAACCAAACATGATCACCCACGTGAAAGGTAGGAAGTGCTCTGCGATGTCTATCTGCAGCCTTCTTGTAACTTTCCTGAGCTTCCCTCAACATCTCGATCAATTTCTCCTGGATCTCCTGTAAAGCAGTTAATCTGTTGGTAACAGCAGGAATCGGAGTTGAGATAGGGAGATCAGGGATAAAAGCTGGATGATGCCTGGTATTTAGGAAAAAAGGGGTCTGAGAGGTTGAGCTATGTTTAGAATTGTTATAAGCAAACTCCGCTGTAGGAAGATAGTCCACCCATTCATCCTGAAGATAATTAACAAAACATTGAAGCTATTGCTCTAACGTGTGATTGGTCCTCTCAGTCTGACCATTAGACTGAAGATGGAAAGCAGAAGATAGATTAATTGTTACTCCTAGGGCTTTTTTGAAGTGAACTGTACTCCTCTGTCAGAAACTACAACTTCTGGAATTCCATGTAGTCTAAAGATTTCTCAAACCATCAACTCCGCAGTTTGTTCTTCAGAGGGTACCCCCTTGACCGGTATAAAGTGAGCCATCTTCATGAAGCGGTCAATAACAACCAAGATAGTGGTAATTTCTTTGGAGGGGGGCAAATTGACTACAAAGTCCATAGAAATTGATCCCCATGGTCTTGATGGGACAGGGTGTAGCTGGATCAACCCCAAAGGAGAAGCTCGGGGTGTCTTATTGCGAGCACAGACCAGGCACAAGGCTACATTACCTTTGACATCACTTTTGTACCCAAGCCACCAAAAGGAATGGGATAAAAGTTGTCCAAAATGTCCAGCAAGTTTGGAATCATGAACCAACTTGAGGACTTCAACCCGAGCAACTTCAGGTACATAGAGGTGATGTGCTTGAGTCCAGAAGCCATTTTTGTACTCAAGGATGATGTCCATAGGAGGATTTTTGAGGAGTGGGTCATTCTCATACCCTTCCATGAGGAGACTCAAGAGTGCTTTAGAACTTGTGGCACCTAGAAAGTTCTTTTGAGGCAGGACTGTGTATTCAGAGTTGTTTTCCTGGAGAGGCCCAGACAACATTCGTGATAAGGCATCAGCCTTACCATTCCTTGACCCAGGTCGATATGAGATAATAAAATTGAACCTGGAAAAGAACAAGGACCAACGTGCTTGCCTAGAAGACAATCTCTTGGCAGAGCAAATTAATTCCAGATTCTTATGATCTGTGAGAACGGCCACAGGATACTTAGCGCCTTCCAGCAAATGCCTCCATTCAGAAAATGCTTCCTTAATTGCCAGTAACTCCTTATTCCCAATATCATAATTTCTTTCGGCTGAAGACATTAAATGAGAGAAGTAAGCGCAAGGATGAAGCTGCATCTTTTCACCACGTCGTTGAGAGAGTATTGCTCCAACGGCAGAGTCCGAAGCATCCACTTCTACTATAAAAGGTAATTCAGGATTGGGATGTACCGATACTGGTGAAGAAGTAAAAAGAGTTTTTAACTTTCCAAAACCAGCCTGTGCCTCAGCTGACCACACACCTTTCTTTGTTAGTTGGGTAATTGGAGCTATCACCTTAGAGAAGTTCCGTATGAATTTTCTGTAAAAGTTGGCAAACCTGACAAATCGTTGGATTTCCTTAACGTTTCCTGGGACAGGCCAATCTACCACTGCTTTAATCTTCTTGGGATCCATGCTCACTCCAGCTGGAGAAATAATATACCCTAAGAACTGGATCTGGGCTTGTTCAAATTCACACTTCTCCAGTTTGATGTAAAGTCGATTCTGCCTTAATCTTTCAAAAACAGTGCAAACATGCTTACAGTGCTCTTCCAGGTTATCGGAAAAGAGAAGGATGTCATCCAGATAAGCAATGACAAATTGGTCCAACAGATCTCGACAAACATTGTGTCAGGAAATGTTCCATCCGCTGATAATATCTGTCTTTTGGCGTGCAGTACTGTGGTCCACCAGCAGGTGTCTCCTGTCAGTTTTGAGCTGTCAGGAGAGCTTTTCCCTGCTGATGTTATATCATCTTTGGGCTGCAGTACTGGCGTCCACCAGCGGATGGATCCTGGCAGTATGGAGCAGGCAGCACCTCCTGCAATCAGGTGTGACTTGAGGCCAATCACAGGCCTATAAATAGCTGGCAAGCACTCATATGTTTGCCCTGGTATTGTTCCTTGTGCCCTGACCTGCTGCTTGTAATCCTGAGCCTGATTCTGAACCTGTTCCTGCGCCCTGAACCTGTGACCTGTGGTTCTGATCCTGTTTCCCTGTCCTGGTCCCTACCCTGTCCCACCTGTTACCATTATCCCTGTCCTGCAGTCTGATCCGTCCTTCCTCTCCCTGTCCTGTGTTCCTTACCCCATCTGCTGATCTCCCCGTGTATGACCCTGGCCTGCCTATCGTTTACGATCCTGGTATTTCCCATTTATTGTACATATCTGTCTGTTGTTGTTTGGGGGTCTCTGTTGGTTGATTTATTGCACTGTGTGGTTGTATTTATATTATTCACTTTCCTTAATAAATCATTATATTTCACTTATACACGTTTGGGTTTCCTCTGTTGCAATCCACACAGTTCTGGTCTTATCTGATATGTGACACATTGTTTATGAAGTGTTGAAAGGTTGCAAGGGCATTGCAGAGACCAAAAGGCATGACCAATGACTCAAAATGTGCATATCTGGTTCTAAAGGCGGTTTTCTATTTGTCTCCTGGACGAATAAGGACCAGGTTATATGCCCCCTGTAGGTCAAGTTTTGTAAACACTTTGGCAGAACGAAGTCTTTCCGACATTTCCGAGATCAAGGGGAGTGGATAATGGTTTTTAATAGTGACCTTATTTATGTTCCTGTAATCAATGCATGGATGCAAAGTGGAGTCTTTTTCAACAAAGAATAGAGCTGTTCCTGCAGGAGATGTTGAGTGTCTAATAAAACCCTTCTCTAAATTTTCATCAAGCCACTCCCTGAGCACTTTTAATTCAAGTTCTGACAGATTAAAAAGGTGGCTGAAAGGTATTTCAGCCCCTGGAAGCAGCTCAATGGGGAAATCGTATGGGCAGTGAGGAGGTAATTGATCTGCATTTTTCTTATCACAGACATCCCGGAACGCATGGTATTGTGGAGGCAAGTTGTGATATGACTGAGTAGTTACCACACCAACTTGCAATTCCTTAACCAGCGGAGAACTTGTTTGGTAAGATTCCCTACAGTGTTCCTTGCAGTGGGAAGATGTGAAATCTATGGTCCGTGTTCCCCAGTTGATAGAGGGATTGTGAGGGGAGAACCAAGGAATACCCAAAATGACGGGAAATTTGGATGATGTGATCAACTGAAAGCTGATGGTCTCACGATGGTCAGCCTGTCAGGGCTGGCTTAGCCCTTCCTCCTCTGGACTGGCCGCTCAGCTGTCGGCTAATTGCCAGCTCTATTCTCTTTCCACAGTTACCAGCTGTTCCCGATGAGGCTCGTCTGATCTGCCTATTTAAAGCCTTCCAGCTCACTCTTTCCTTTGCCTTTGCATTGGTCACATCACTAGGAACCATCTCCTGCTGTTTGTTTCAAGACTGGCTTGCTGACATCCCTCCTGCTTGCAGTTGCTCTCCTTGGATCCCTGACGTCTGGACTGGCTGATTACCCAATCTGGTTTATGAACTTTGGACTGGCTGACTACCCGATCTGGCTACTGGACTCTGGCTATGCTTGACCACGCTTTTTTCTATTTACCTTTTTATTTTTATTAATAAACAAGTGTGATTTGATTGTACATCTGTCTCTGTCTCTCTGTCTGTTTCATGGTTCCTGACACAGCCTCAAACTGGGTTACCAGAGGAACTGTTTTATGGGTAACAGGTCCTGAGGATAAGGGTGAACCATCAACCGTCTCCATCTCAATAGGAGCAGATGTATTTCTGGCTTGAATGTTATTGCGGTGGGCAAACTCTATGTCCATAAAGTTTCCTCCAGCCCCAGAGTCCAGCATAGCAGAGCAGGGGATTTCACGGCCCTCAGAAATAAGCTGAATTGGGATGATAAAATGAGAGAGTGGAGAATTTACTTTATTTTCTTTGAGAATCAATGGGGAGATAGACTGGGTAATAGAGCTGATTTGTTCAGGCAGGATCACATCAGTCGCCGCAGTTGTTCTTCTAACCTTGTTAGGACAGTTAACTGCGTAATGCCCAGAGTATCCACAATATAGACAGAGGTTCTCCGAACGTCTTCTTTCTTTCTCCTGAAAAGAAATGGATCTCTTAAATGCATCAACCTGCATAGGTTCAGCTGTGTCAGAATCTGGAGAAACTCTTGGATCCTTATGAGAAAATTGACTAGCAGAGAAACGCATGCCACCATTACTTCCAAACATTCCCAGCCTCTCCTTTCTCCTTTCTGTAAGCCTCTGATCAACTCGGATACATAGTTGGATGAAGGCCTCAAAATCATTAGGAGTCTCTACTCTGGCAAGCTCACCTTTTACCTGTTCAGAAAGCCCTTGGGGGAACTGACTTTTTTGCGCTGCTGTGTTCCAAGTGGTATCTGCCATCCAACGTCTGAATTCAGCTGTGTACTCAGCAACAGAGCATTTACCCTGCCGAAAACTATGCAACTTTTCTACAGCTGTAGCGCAGCGGTTGGGATCATCAAAAACTTGATTCATTGCATCCTCGAAAGTCTGGAAATTATTCAGCACAGTCTTGTTCGATATAGGTGGAGAACCAGGCTAGAGCTTCCCCAGTCAGGAAGCTTATAACAAACATTGGGGGAAAGAAGGAAAATAGATGTGGCGCTATACCTTATAAAACTCACTAGAAAATATAAAATGTAATATAATATAAATAAAAATGTACAAATTTTCCAGCTTGCTGGCTAATATTTTAAAAAACAGCGAGAAACCTTAATGGACTGTATGATAAAATCAATAGTAAAATCAATAAATAATAATAAAGTGCTAGGGGTTAGTCCTTATTAATTAGTGAATGCAAAGTGAATATAAATTTTCCAGCCTACTGGTTAGTGAATGCGATAAAACTGTACGGTCCACTCAAATTAGGTAAAGGTGAATGAATAAATATTTAAATAATAGTGAAATTATCATAAATCAATCATTACTTAATAGTGAAAGCTACTAGAGTTGCTTGTGACTGTGATTGTAGCACAACCAAATGAATGGACACAAGGGGAACAGTCAAACCTATATAAACGTGAATACTGGTGGGGTGGTGGGTGTAAACACACTGTGTCAAATATCAAAACATGCCAAAAAATACCACAATAAAAATTGAAAAATAGAAAATTGAAAACAGTGAGGAAATGAAAAATAATAAAAAAAGGATTAAACATATTTTAGTCCAGAAAGTAAAAATATTTTAGTCCAGAAAGTAAAAAGTAAAAAGTAAAAAGTAAAAAATCTTGCGGTGACAAGTCTAATATGAAAGTCCAATTGAATAAAGTTTAAAATTGATATTGATGTTTAAACATGAAATGAATATTTGGTGGTGAAAAAAGTAAGTGAAGAAAGTGACATCGATATTCGTTCGCAGTGAACGTTTGCAGTGAACGTTTATGGATTTTACTCTCACCAGAGATATGACCCCGTCCGGGGTGGATCAGCCTCCACAGTATAAGCCACTGTGTCGCTTCTTGGGCTGTCTCTGCTATGCTGCTGGGGAGATCCTTCGTTCTTCCGTGGGGATGTTGTACCTCGTTTACATATGATAGAAAAGAGGACTGCCCATGGTGTAGTATGTTTGAAACTCAGTTTATTTGAAACAACCGTAAAAATACTCACATTTAGTACGAAAAAAACACGTATTGTATTAAAAGCGTTCGGAACATCCACTCGGCTGACACGCCGTTTGTGCTGAAGGTGTACGTATCTGGCCGCGCCCTACGCGTTTCGTCATTCAGACGTCATCTGGAGCGGCCATCTTCATACACCTTTCCACTTTTATAGGGTATAGTAACCAATCGCGCATGTGCGGGATCACAGCCGCCATGTTTGTTAAGGTAATTCTCAATGTTAAGCCTATTATTATGCCGGCCCGGCCGCCATGTTGGTTGGGGGAATTGTCAATACTAAGCCTGTTGTTATGCCGACCCAGCAGGCAGTATATCATTGCGCCTGCTGTTGTTTGTTAAACGCAGATTGGACACTATTCCTACTTAAGTGGAATATATGCTATTATGACACCTTTATGCACACACATAAATTGATGTAACCATAAAACAAAGATAAAAGATAAGAATAAAAATAAAAATAAAAATAACCATTACAATAATTTGACAGTGTTTATGGAATTACAATAGTTTAGCAATATTTAAAATGAAAATAAAAGATTAAAAAATTTCCATAAAAATCTATAAAAAGGAGACTGAAAATCAGAGGAGAAATTTGAAGGAAGGATTAGAAGGGGGGGACTAGTCTATGTGTATATATCTTATTATAGAGTCTGAAAGTAAATAAAATCGGTACTGCCTAAATTAAAATTAAAATTAACCTTAAATTTATATTAGACTTCATCTCAAATATGAAGGAGGCTAGTTGGGTGCCGGAGATTTTTGAGTGGAAAAATTTTATATTTGACATGCTTTGATGTATTACCTTTGAAATATGTTGCCCAAGGACTGCTTGATGCATTTAGAGGAAGGGAAAAGAACTCTTTCGTCCAGAGCTATCGATATATGAAACATGGTAAAAAGACTTAAATGTTAAAAAACTTTTTTGTTAAAAAACTTTTTTGTTAAAAAGGTAGAATAGAATATGGTTAACAATAAAATAGGATAGGAATGTTGCTATTTTTTAGGTAGGAGAATTAAAGTGTTTGGGACATTAGGGTAATAGAACATAGAACATAAGTTTTTCATTAAAGACCTCGTTGATTGTGTGGCATTCGATCTACACACGATGTGTTAGGACAGGAGTCGGTTAAAAATTGGTTAAAAGGGGGCGTGGCTAGCGCGCAATAGGAATGGACGCCTGATCCAGGAGCTCCGCTCCAGCGCAGGGACATCGCACTCACCGAGGCGGCGATTTTCGCCCACAGACACACGGGACCGGAGCTAAGCTCATCCCCAGCACCGGAGGATGACTCGCAAGCGGGCCAGTGCAGCACAGCCGAAGAAAATGAAGGATTTCTTCCACACTGTAGGCCGACCGAGCCAAGATGGCGCCGGCGCCAACTCTCCGCTGTCTGCAGACGGCTCCCCTCCTGCAACGCCGAGCCCGAGATCCGACGGAGGATCACAGCGGCACTCTCCGGCTGCTTCAACCCCTCTCTCATGCAGTCCTGCCAAATCAAGACCTCGCTTGATGGATGAGCCTCTAGGGGAGAAGGTTAGTGCAATCAATAGTTCCCTAGAAGACACAAGGGAGCTTGCTGACAACATTAACTCCTTCCCAACCACGAGCCAGCCCATCACAGACACAACACTCAAAGACATGCTGATCTCTCTGCGAGGCTCACTACACTCAGACCTTATGGAATGCATGCGGAATTTTAAAACTGAAGTGACTGAGTTGGGGACCAGAGTAGATCACGTTGAGAAAAAAATGGGTGAATATGCAAACTCATATAATACCCTAGTTGACTCCCATAACGATCAGGCCGAGGAAGTGGCCTGGCTTAAAAACAAACTCGCGGACCTCGAGGACCGGTCGCGTAGAAATAATGTCAAACTGCGAGGGGTGCCAGAATCTGTTTTGCCGAACCACCTGCAGCAGTATGCCAAAGACCTCATGATGGCGTTTCTCCCCTCAGCTCCATCTGCCGAACTGGTCATTGACAGAATTCATCGCCTGCCTAAGCCGTCTCACCTCTCGGACAATGTCCCTCGAGACGTCCTGATGAGGGTCCACTTTTACCATATAAAAGACCAACTCATGACGGCCTACCGTAGGAACCCCAACCCCCCGGAGCAATACTCCACTTTGCAACTTTTTGCGGATCTCTCGCAACACACGATGCAACAACGCAAGTCCCTTCTTTCGATTACCAAGGCTCTTCGAAACCACAGCATTGTGTACAGATGGGGATATCCCACCAAAATTATTGTCACGCGTGATGGCAAAACCTCCGTGATAGCAACACTGGAAGAGGGTCTGGCCCTGCTCCGGTCCTGGGATATCTTGCCAGCCCAGGTTTCTGACGCTAACTCTGCCGCCCAAGGGGTGAACACTAGCGACACCTGGCAGGTAGTATCTCGCAAAAAGCATGTGAAGAAACCTGCTGTTTAGCTGCCTCGATCTCAATACTCCGAGTGAAACGACGAGATCCCTTGCGCTCTGGAGCTCAAAGACCCATGTTTTACCCCCTGTTTATATGTTTAAGCAGTATATCTGCCTACAGATTCCGGATGGAATCCACCTTTTTAGCTCTCTACCGACTTACCCTTTTGTTACTATCTGACTTTTGTTGCTCTTCTAACTACTTCTTTTATTTTTATTTACTACTTACTGGTGAATGGACTCGGAGAAATACCCATGGAGACGAACAGCCAACTCATCTGTTACAGCCTCATGAAGCGGACCTGGACCAACAAGGTACTTTTTCAGCATCTCTCCCTTACCTGAACTATGTCTATTAAAATAACCTCTTTTAATGTGCGTGGCTTGAACCACCCAGCCAAATGAGCTTCGCTCTGGAAAGAGGCCTTCAGGCTCGGATCCGATGTTTTGTGTGTGCAAGAAACGCATTGGTCCTCTCTGAGCGAACCCATTTTCAAACATAACAAATTTCCACATATCTTTAAAGCCTCTGCTCCTACCAAAAGAAAAGGAGTTCTAATTGCTATCAAAGACACCGTTTCTTTTACGCTTCAACAGTCTCTTATAGACCCGGAAGGTCGATATTTAATCATACTGGGTAGCTTTAATGACAAGCCCTACACCATAGTAAATGTCTACGCACCCAATACCCATCAAACACGTTTTCTGAGAAAACTTCTTCGGAAGGTAGAACTACTAAAAAAGGGCGACCTGATTCTATGCGGAGACTTCAATATCATTCCTGATCAGGTCATGGACACGACCTCCAAAACACAGCGCCCAAGAACTGCTCTACAACCTTTGCTCCACACTGAGGACTTGTATGATGTATGGCGCTGCCAACATTCCACTGAAAGAGACTATTCTTTTCACTCTCTTAGACACAACTCGTACTCACGTATAGATTTGATTCTGACTGATAGATTACTTCTTCAACGAATTACAAACTCGTCCATACATGAAATTACATGGTCGGACCACGCCCCCGTGTCCATCACGGTGGACGGGGGGCGCCCTCTGACTCCTGCTAGTGTATGGCGGGCTAATCCCCGCCTCTTTCAACAACCACAACAGGTCTCTTACCTAACTAAACATTTGCAAGAATTTTTCTCTTTTAATGCTACTCCTGATGTTAGTCCGTTTACCTTGTGGTGTGCCCATAAGGCTTTTATTAGAGGTATACTTCTACAAATGGGTGCAAGGGCAAAAAGGCAGAGGACACAGAGGCTGGACTCCTTGCTTTCGGAGATTAAATTATTAGAAGCCCAAAATAAATCCACGACTGCTACAAATCAGAGTGTTCTGCACAAATTGACCTCACTACGTTCGGATCTCAGGCTCCTACTACTAGAGCAATATGATAAACACGTCCACTCGCTGAGATTATCACATTATTCATCTGGCAACCGGGCTGGTAAATTATTGGCCCAGAGGTTAAAAGATCGTAAAGCTAAAACCAAGATCCCCTTTCTTTTTCGTAAATCAGATCAGGGTAAATTATATGATCCTAGCGACATTGCAAACGCCTTTGCGGACTACTACGCCTCTCTGTATAATTTAAGAGATGACCCCTCCACCCCACAACCTACGGATCAGGATATCCAGAAATTTTTCACCGACCTCTCCCTCCCCTCCTTGACCAGTGATCAATTAGAGACTCTCAATTCGCCCCTTACGGAACCTGAGATCCGACGGGCCATCAAAACTCTTCCAACCGGCAAATCCCCGGGACCTGACGGTCTTCCGAATAGCTACTACAAGATCTTTTCCCAGACTCTCTCCCCAACTTTGAGAGAGGTCTACTCTGCTGCGGTGTCCTCTGCCTCGTTCCCTCCTGAAATGCTTAAAGCATTTATAGTCACTATCCCAAAACCCGGGAAGGACCCCACGACTCCAGCTAATTTTAGGCCTATCTCCCTCTTAAATACCGATGTAAAATTGTTTGCTAAGATCTTGTCCCATAGACTTCTTCCGATCCTGCCGTCACTGATTAAGCCGGAACAGACCGGGTTCACTAGGGGAAGGCAGGCGTCGGACGCTACTAGAAGAGTCATTAATGTTCTGCATCACGCGCATTCCTGTCGGACGCCTTCTCTGTTACTGTCTTTGGACGCGGAGAAGGCGTTCGACAGGATACATTGGGGATATATGTCCCGGACTCTTAGTAGGTTTGGGTTCTCGGGTCCTATCCTGTCGGCAATCCTGGCCTTGTACTCTTCCCCCTGTGCCCAAGTTTATACCTCCAACATACTCTCCACTCCTTTCACTATCTCTAACGGTACTAGGCAGGGCTGCCCTTTATCCCCTTCCATTTTCAACCTTCTTATAGAACCCCTTGCTGAAAAAATTAGAACACATCCCGACATTCACGGTTTTAAATTTCTTGACAAGTCCCACACCATTAGCTTATTTGCAGATGATATTATTCTTTTCCTGACCTCCCCACAGACCTCCCTCCTCCATGCACATTCTATTCTTCACGACTTTAGCTGTATATCTTATTATAAAGTAAACTTCACGAAATCCCTTATTCTAGACCTTAACTTACCTCCCCAAATCCGAACAAGTCTCCAAAATAGTTTCCCCTACGCATGGGCAGAGTCTAGTATTTCTTACCTTGGCTTACAGCTAACGTCTGACCCACTTAATCTAGCAGATGCCAACTATATCCCCCTTATTGCTAAAATTGAAAAAGAGGCACAAAGACTGGCCAAGACAGAACTCACATGGTCTGGTAGACTGGCATCCTTTAAAATGCTCCTGCTCCCCCAGATTCTGTATGTGTTTCGCACATTGCCCATTCCTCTCAAAAATACACACCTGTTAGCGTTAAATGGCGTTCTTCGCAGATACATCTGGGGGAGCAGGAGGCCTAGGTGCTCTAGACACCTCCTAATCAAGCACAGATCGGTGGGGGGCATGGGTTTGATCGATCTTAAAGACTATTATAGGGCAGCCATGCTTACAGCACTTAGATATTGGATATCACCATCGCCAGATGTACTCTGGTGTGACATAGAACGGGCTCTCAGCCCCACTACTGACCTGCGCATGCTCCTGCTGCTGGACATCTGGAGACCTCTCCCCTTGTGTCGACTTGCCCCTACTCTTCAGGCTTCGCTACTTGCATGGCGCGATCTTCAAAGATCAACCATTACAACTACTGAAGTCACAACACTCCCTGTCCCCATTGAGCTATTGTCTCACATGATTCCCAACACAGACTATTCGTCTTGGAAAACAAAAGGAATCTCTACAATTGAAGACCTGTATAAGGATAACTCACTCCACTCGTTCGTATCACTTAGAGCAGAGTTTAATCTGCCCCCTACAGACTTTTACAGGTTTCTACAAACCTCACATCTCCTTAACACTCTAAGATGCCCCCACGTTTCCATACCGACCAACCTGTGGCATTTCTACACAAAAACCCCATCCCCAACCAAAGGTATCTCCCTTTTTTACTCCACTTTCCAAAATAAACTTTTGTTTACCGACTCGCGGCCCTTCACTAAATGGTCAACAGACTTTAATAAAAGCTTTGATCCATGTGAATGGAAGAAAGCATTTCAAACGATCTATACAGCATCTCGATGTGTAAATCATTGGGAGCTTGCCCAAAAAATAGCCCTGGGGTGGTATCTGACGCCATATCTCTTAGCAAAGTTCTCACCGGCTAATTCCCCCTTATGCTGGAGGGGGTGTGGGGAGGTGGGTGATATTTCACACATGTTTTGGTTCTGCAGACACCTCTCCAGCTTTTGGGGCAGTGTGTTTCGATGTATCTCCAGTGTTACAGGAATCCTAACTCCGGTTAATCCTTCATTGGCAGTTTTGAATTTGGGTATCGACCATTTCCCCCCTTTCTGCCGCTCGGTTGTCACACACATTCTACTGGCGGCTAGATTATCAATTACCAGAAATTGGAAATCCAACAAAACCCCCAACCTGTCAGAGGTGCTTAGCATTACCAGACAAAATTATGTGTATGAATCATTACTAGCTGGTAGAAGGGGGAGCAGAGCAAAATTTGACGACCAGTGGAAAGTCTGGGTCGACTGGTCTAAACAGTCCACGGATGTTTAGTTGTCTCCAATTGTTAATTGTTAATGGTTACGTTGTATTTTAAGTTTGTTCTTGTACTTCCTTGCCAAGTTCTAGGGCAATAAGTAGCTTCTTTCCTCCGGATGTCCATCCACCAGATTACTGTTTCCGTTTTTCCTAACATTTCTTCTTCTTTTCCCTTATCTCTACTCTCTTTCTATTCTTTTGACATTCGACCTATATGAGCATGACAAATAACCCTCTTTATGTGTACTGATGTTAATCTGTATCTATGATTATTCTTAAAGGTGGCACAGCCACGATTGTTTTGAAATCTACTCATTTCTTGTGTGATTTGCTATCTGTTACACTATATTCTGTATGTAAAATTTTCTTCAATAAAAACTAATTTAAAAAAAAAAAAAAAATTGGTTAAAAATTGGTTAAAAAGCAATTGAGGTCCAAGTCTATGTTCATTCCATCTGGTTGCATTGTTTCCATATTAAAAATCCATCTGGTTTCGTTTTGGGAAATTTTCTTGGTCATATCTTCTCCCCTCCAATGTCCCTTGATTTTATCAATTGCATAAAAAATCATCTGTTTCGGATCTTGATTGTGAAAGTCTCTAAAGTGACGTGAGACACTGTGTTTGTCATATCCTTTCCTAATATTCTTAATATGTTCTTTGATTCTCACATGTAATTCTCTTGTGGTTCTACCCACGTATTGTTTATGACAAGGACATTCTATAATGTACGTAACGTGCGTACTTTTGCATGAAATGAGTTCCTTGATGTTGAATTCTCTCCCGTTGGTAGTTGAAATAAATTTTGTAATTTTTCTACTGGTTTTCTTACTTGTACGGCAGGGGAGACATTGGCCACATTTAAAAAAGCCTTTAAGATGTTCGGCGATTTTGATTTGTCGTGGGGGGTCTATCGTGTTTTTCACTAAATTATTTCTTAAGTTGGGAGCTTTTTTGTATATGAAAGAGGGATTATTGGGCAAGATTTGTTTTAGTACGTCATCTGTTTTTAAAATAGGCCACCGTTTTTTGATAATCTTTTCTATCTCTTTGTGTTGTCTATTGAAACCTGTCAGGAAGGCGGTTTCCATATTCCTGCTCTTCTTGGTATTTGTTTTGCTCTCTAGCAATTGTTTCCTGTCCATTTTTAATACACTATCTTTGAGAGCCCTTAGTTGGGTTTCTTTATATCCTTTACTGATGAACCTATTAATGATGACCTCGGCCTGTATGTTAAAATCTTCTTTCTTTTTTTTTTTTTTTTTTTTTTTGTGCAATTCCTGTATAATCTTACAAGTTGTCCTCTAGGAATGTTACTAATCCATCTTGGGTGATGGCAGCTTGAGGTAGGAATGTAGCCATTTCTATCCGTGGCCTTGAAAAAGGTTCTAGTGCCCAAGGATCCATCCATTTTAAAAATCTGTAAGTCCAGATAGTCTACACTCTGGTTGTCCCAACTTCCTGTGAACGTAATATCATAAATGTTTTGATTTATCTCCTCTAAAAATTGCTGTAGTTCCAAGTTGGTGCCTCCCCAGATGATTAAAATATCGTCTATGTACCTTTTGTACATCTTGATATTTTTTTTTTTTTTTTTTTTTGATATTTTTTCTAGTGACTCCATAAATTTGTTCTTCCTCCCAATGGTCCAGGAAGAGGTTTGCCACGCTGGGTGCGTATTTAGCCCCCATTGCTACTCCTTTAGTTTGAACATAGTGTTTGCCTTTATACCAAAAATGGTTGTGGGACATAGCCAGCTCTAGTCCTTCAAGTATATAATCAATCTGTTCTTGTTTTAGTTTGGATCTATTATGGAGGGCCCACTTTACTCCATTTAGTCCATCTTTCTGTTTAATGTTTGTGTAAAGAGAATTTACGTCAATTGTTACTAATATGTCCTTTTCTTCTATGTTGATGTCCTGGAGTTCCTTTAGGAGTTGTCTGCTGTCCTTCAGATATGACTTGCCTTCCACTACCAGTGGTTGTAGGAATCCATCTACATAGGCTCCCAGTCTTGAAAATAAGTAACAATTGACGTAAATTCTCTTTACACAAACATTAAACAGAAAGATGGACTAAATGGAGTAAAGTGGGCCCTCCATAATAGATCCAAACTAAAACAAGAACAGATTGATTATATACTTGAAGGACTAGAGCTGGCTATGTCCCACAACCATTTTTGGTATAAAGGCAAACACTATGTTCAAACTAAAGGAGTAGCAATGGGGGCTAAATACGCACCCAGCGTGGCAAACCTCTTCCTGGACCATTGGGAGGAAGAACAAATTTATGGAGTCACTAGAAAAAATATCAAGATGTACAAAAGGTACATAGACGATATTTTAATCATCTGGGGAGGCACCAACTTGGAACTACAGCAATTTTTAGAGGAGATAAATCAAAACATTTATGATATTACGTTCACAGGAAGTTGGGACAACCAGAGTGTAGACTATCTGGACTTACAGATTTTTAAAATGGATGGATCCTTGGGCACTAGAACCTTTTTCAAGGCCACGGATAGAAATGGCTACATTCCTACCTCAAGCTGCCATCACCCAAGATGGATTAGTAACATTCCTAGAGGACAACTTGTAAGATTATACAGGAATTGCACAAAAAAAAAGAAGATTTTAACATACAGGCCGAGGTCATCATTAATAGGTTCATCAGTAAAGGATATAAAGAAACCCAACTAAGGGCTCTCAAAGATAGTGTATTAAAAATGGACAGGAAACAATTGCTAGAGAGCAAAACAAATACCAAGAAGAGCAGGAATATGGAAACCGCCTTCCTGACAGGTTTCAATAGACAACACAAAGAGATAGAAAAGATTATCAAAAAACGGTGGCCTATTTTAAAAACAGATGACGTACTAAAACAAATCTTGCCCAATAATCCCTCTTTCATATACAAAAAAGCTCCCAACTTAAGAAATAATTTAGTGAAAAACACGATAGACCCCCCACGACAAATCAAAATCGCCGAACATCTTAAAGGCTTTTTTAAATGTGGCCAATGTCTCCCCTGCCGTACAAGTAAGAAAACCAGTAGAAAAATTACAAAATTTATTTCAACTACCAACGGGAGAGAATTCAACATCAAGGAACTCATTTCATGCAAAAGTACGCACGTTACGTACATTATAGAATGTCCTTGTCATAAACAATACGTGGGTAGAACCACAAGAGAATTACATGTGAGAATCAAAGAACATATTAAGAATATTAGGAAAGGATATGACAAACACAGTGTCTCACGTCACTTTAGAGACTTTCACAATCAAGATCCGAAACAGATGATTTTTTATGCAATTGATAAAATCAAGGGACATTGGAGGGGAGAAGATATGACCAAGAAAATTTCCCAAAACGAAACCAGATGGATTTTTAATATGGAAACAATGCAACCAGATGGAATGAACATAGACTTGGACCTCAATTGCTTTTTAACCAATTTTTAACCAATTTTTAACCGACTCCTGTCCTAACACATCGTGTGTAGATCGAATGCCACACAATCAACGAGGTCTTTAATGAAAAACTTATGTTCTATGTTCTATTACCCTAATGTCCCAAACACTTTAATTCTCCTACCTAAAAAATAGCAACATTCCTATCCTATTCTATTGTTAACCATATTCTATTCTACCTTTTTAACAAAAAAGTTTTTTAACAAAAAAGTTTTTTAACATTTAAGTCTTTTTACCATGTTTCATATATCGATAGCTCTGGACGAAAGAGTTCTTTTCCCTTCCTCTAAATGCATCAAGCAGTCCTTGGGCAACATATTTCAAAGGTAATACATCAAAGCATGTCAAATATAAAATTTTTCCACTCAAAAATCTCCGGCACCCAACTAGCCTCCTTCATATTTGAGATGAAGTCTAATATAAATTTAAGGTTAATTTTAATTTTAATTTAGGCAGTACCGATTTTATTTACTTTCAGACTCTATAATAAGATATATACACATAGACTAGTCCCCCCCTTCTAATCCTTCCTTCAAATTTCTCCTCTGATTTTCAGTCTCCTTTTTATAGATTTTTATGGAAATTTTTTAATCTTTTATTTTCATTTTAAATATTGCTAAACTATTGTAATTCCATAAACACTGTCAAATTATTGTAATGGTTATTTTTATTTTTATTTTTATTCTTATCTTTTATCTTTGTTTTATGGTTACATCAATTTATGTGTGTGCATAAAGGTGTCATAATAGCATATATTCCACTTAAGTAGGAATAGTGTCCAATCTGCGTTTAACAAACAACAGCAGGCGCAATGATATACTGCCTGCTGGGTCGGCATAACAACAGGCTTAGTATTGACAATTCCCCCAACCAACATGGCGGCCGGGCCGGCATAATAATAGGCTTAACATTGAGAATTACCTTAACAAACATGGCGGCTGTGATCCCGCACATGCGCGATTGGTTACTATACCCTATAAAAGTGGAAAGGTGTATGAAGATGGCCGCTCCAGATGACGTCTGAATGACGAAACGCGTAGGGCGTGGCCAGATACGTACACCTTCAGCACAAACGGCGTGTCAGCCGAGTGGATGTTCCGAACGCTTTTAATACAATACGTGTTTTTTTCGTACTAAATGTGAGTATTTTTACGGTTGTTTCAAATAAACTGAGTTTCAAACATACTACACCATGGGCAGTCCTCTTTTCTATCATATGTAAACGAGGTACAACATCCCCACGGAAGAACGAAGGATCTCCCCAGCAGCATAGCAGAGACAGCCCAAGAAGCGACACAGTGGCTTATACTGTGGAGGCTGATCCACCCCGGACGGGGTCATATCTCTGGTGAGAGTAAAATCCATAAACGTTCACTGCAAACGTTCACTGCGAACGAATATCGATGTCACTTTCTTCACTTACTTTTTTCACCACCAAATATTCATTTCATGTTTAAACATCAATATCAATTTTAAACTTTATTCAATTGGACTTTCATATTAGACTTGTCACCGCAAGATTTTTTACTTTTTACTTTTTACTTTTTACTTTCTGGACTAAAATATTTTTACTTTCTGGACTAAAATATTTTTAATCCTTTTTTTATTATTTTTCATTTCCTCACTGTTTTCAATTTTCTATTTTTCAATTTTTATTGTGGTATTTTTTGGCATGTTTTGATATTTGACACAGTGTGTTTACACCCACCACCCCACCAGTATTCACGTTTATATAGGTTTGACTGTTCCCCTTGTGTCCATTCATTTGGTTGTGCTACAATCACAGTCACAAGCAACTCTAGTAGCTTTCACTATTAAGTAATGATTGATTTATGATAATTTCACTATTATTTAAATATTTATTCATTCACCTTTACCTAATTTGAGTGGACCGTACAGTTTTATCGCATTCACTAACCAGTAGGCTGGAAAATCTATATTCACTTTGCATTCACTAATTAATAAGGACTAACCCCTAGCACTTTATTATTATTTATTGATTTTACTATTGATTTTATCATACAGTCCATTAAGGTTTCTCGCTGTTTTTTAAAATATTAGCCAGCAAGCTGGAAAATTTGTACATTTTTATTTATATTATATTACATTTTATATTTTCTAGTGAGTTTTATAAGGTATAGCGCCACATCTATTTTCCTTCTTTCCCTCATTTTACTGTTCCATCCATCTGGATGGAAATATAATAGAGGCTGCTCTTACCTTACATTACACTACAGACTCTCTGTATAACAGATTCCATAGCGCACCCTATCCCTCTGTTTAATTATAACAAACATTACCTTCTGTCTTTCAGAAATGAATGCAGTGGGTCGCATTTGGAAATAGATGTGACACTGGTTAAAAAAACTTCTGTAATGGTGGCGGTCACCATTAAACTTGGGTGGGTGAGGCATATGTGCGTTAGTATCATCTCGGGAAAGTAGATCTAGCAATTGTTTTGTCAGAGCATCGACCTCTTCGTGCTGCTCCTTCACCACACCTTCCAGTACAGAGAATTTTTCTCGATAAGTGATACCGAACTCCTGCAGCTCTGCAATTTGCTGCCTGGATGGAGCCACAGCATTTGCCATAGCGGCCTCCATGTTTTTGGCCAGAATATTCTGTCACGATCAGGGGTCAGGCTCAAAGACCAATTGCTATAGCAGTTGCAGGACTATCACTAACTAGCAGGATAGGTACACAGGCAGTCACCCTGGCAGATGACACAGGCTCATCTGTGGTGCAGAATCTAAGTACCAACCGGTTTTCACCAGAGCTCCTGATGGTGGAGATGGATTTAGCTGCGTGTTAGTACCAGGTCGCAGTCCTCAGGATCGCCCCACCAGGAGGTAAGCAAGCTGGGGTTCAGTAGCGGATGAGCAGGTAAGGATCAAACAGAAGCGTGGTCAGTAAACAAGCCAAAAGGTCGGTAACGAGTTGTTGCAGGTTGGGATCAGGCAGAAGCATGGCCATGGAACAAGCCAAGGGTCGATTACGAGCAGTAGCAAGTATAAACGGCAGCAGGGAAGACAGGAGCAAGATACAGGCTGGAGATAGCACAATATTCTGGCAAGGAGGATGTGCAGAGACATGGCTTATATCAGGAAATTCATGGGAGGAGAAAAGAGTTCAAGGTTCAGCTGAAATCAAGGTACAAGGCAGGGTTGTCTAAAGGATCTTACAAGGCACTGTCCAGCATCTCAGATAGCTCAGTGAGAAGATTCATTGCAAGACACAGCTGAGGCCCCAAGTTCAAGGCCAGGTCCTGGCAGTTACTTTGGGGGTGTGCTCCCAAGCCCAGCATTCAGCTTCCATATCTGCCAAATGTATGACTTGGTCATGCCCTCTGGTGCCTGCATCATTAGATTTGATTGACAGCAGCAGGAGCCAATGGTAGAGAGACAGTGTGTCCCTGCTGGGTCAAGTTGCATTAAGTTGAAAAAACACCCCTTTAAGTACATAAACAGCCTCTCGCATAGTACATAAAGAACCTGTCACACTATAGCTGGAGGATCACTGAGCTGAACACCTATTGTTACTTCAGACTTTCACCAAACCTCTTAAACAATTGAAGAACCTGCAGCTCATCCCTAATATGCACAGGAATCTCAATACATTTTGTACACAGTGCAAAGGTCTTCCTCATATTATTTCCTTTTCTGGTTGAATGATCATAATCTACAGTTTTAGATGCTTTTTTCACTCTTTAGATCAAATGTTCTTTACATGTATATTACTGACATTATGTGTGACTTCTATGTAAATTCTGAGACATTCACAAAGAAAATTTTGATACATAGACATAGAATAAAGAAAACAAATGCAGTTACTACATCTAAAGACTGGTAAACTGCAATATATTACATTATGCACTTGGGTTTAGATACACTTTAAAGTAGAATTCCAGGTTTCAATTAACTTGCAATAGTTAGCTTAGGCCAAACTGGCCAAAATAAACAATTTCTATTACAAAACAATGCAGCCGCTGTGTGTGCTGTGATATACTGTTGTAGTAGCATCAGTACATACAGTAAGCAGTGCTCCAGCAGCAGTACAGGCTGCCAGAATTAATTAAACTCAGACTAATTACTTTTCTGTCATTCAGGAGAAGCCTGTTTTGTTTTTGTTTTTTTTATCAGTGAATATGGGACAGCTCTGATTGCCTGAGGTGGAGAGGCAGGCATCATAATTTGCACCTGGGCCAATCAGAGTAAGCCTTGTATTCATTGATAAAACTACAAGGTTTACCCTAAATAATGGAGAAGCACTCAGCCCAATTCTCTGTAGTTCCAGCCGTAGACGGGAAGTCATCTGTACTGCTGTTGGAACACAGCACTAATTTCTTATTAGCAACAAACATTCAATAAAGAATTTGCCATATGTAACCAGTGTACCCAAACAGGGTACACCGGGTACAAAGATAAGACGTATTGCCCTTCTTGCTCAGTCTTTTCCTTTCCATTGTTGGACAAACAGTGAATAAAAGTTTGGGTTGTCCTTTTGGTTCTAAAAAAATAAAAAATAAAATAAAAAGTAGATTGCCTTTCTCACAACTTGCTTTATAGTTAAGATAAAAATAAAATAGTTAGTAAATACTTTTTTTTTTATTTTTAAGAAATGTTAAAAAATTGTTAAAAATGCTTTAGCTACTTTTAAAACAGTTTTCATCTACATAGGCTGCATAACAAGATGGCTAGGGAAATCTCTTTGAGATAAAAATGTATATACCATGGAAATAATGAAACTACATAAAATATGTTCAAACTAGACTATGTAAACAATTTACATAAAAACATAAAACTTCAATCCCATTGATCACTAAATACTCTGATCTCTGGATCATTGTCATGCTTTTTGTCTGCTTGTTTCATGGCTAGCATCTTTCTTTTAATTAGCTGTGAACACTATTCCAACTGTTTTAATTCATTCAAGATATACATTTTTACCAAATTGGAACACGTCAGGTTTTAGCCTTCTACAGTACAGCCAGTTATCAATTCCATGTATTGAGTTTAAATCCTCAGTGGCATTGCTTTCATGTTCTGAATCAGAACTCAATCTGATTGCCGTAATTGTATCTGTATATACAGTATCTCACAAAAGTGAGTACACCCCTCACATTTTTATAAATATTTTATTATATCTTTTCATGTGACAACACTGAAGAAACACAATTTTGCTACAATGTAAAGTAGTGAGTGTACAGCTTGTATAACAGTGTAAATTTCCTGTCCCATCAAAATAACTCAACACACAGCCGTTAATGTGAAGAATACTTCAACCTCTAAATAATTAGTGGGCAAAGTAATGGCGCTGAAATTCAAAGCTACAAACTAATATACATGTGCTTGATCCATACACAGTTTGATACAAAATAATCTTTAACAAAAAACAAACCCACCAAAATCTAATGACACAAAATTAACTGTTAAAAAACAAATGAACAAAACTAAATAAACATATGTTAATTCTAATAAATAATTGTCAAAAATCACCCTGTGACAAAGTGAAATATATTTCAGTCTCTATTATCAAAGTGTTTAAACGTCCATATGCATGAATTAAACAAGATAATTTGAAGATGAATAATCAATATATTGAAGTGGTATGGAATAAAAAAATGATTTGATGTGCTGCTCTTGTGATCATCCATCACACCTCAGTGCTCGTGATACCGCTCCCCAGCTGCATTTGCCTCCCACTCTAGTTTTTTACATAATTGGTCTCAACCCACACATAAGGGGTTAAACAAATGCTCTCCAAGCTCCGGGCATGTAAACAAAGGTTCCTTTTGTCTCATTAAGTGATGAATTACTCCACATGCAAATGAAAGAATACTCCAATAGTGTAATAAAGTACAAAACCGTGTTATTAAAAAACACAGCACTCCCACACTATTGCACTCACATTTAGGAACTTTAAAACAAGCCAAAATCGTAACATCTTCATGCGCAGTTGGAGCAAAGTAAACAGATTGTGGCAAAACATGTTTCGTCACGATGGACTTAATCATGGGATTGGCTGTACGGGTAAAACACTCCCCTTTTATTCCCTGACCCTTCGAGATGGGCGGAAGCTCAATACCTTGCTCCTGCGCACTCCCTGTATCCCCACAACCATAATACACCAATTCTTAGACCTTAGTGCTGCACATACAGGTATTCAATATTAAAACAGCAGAAACAAGATACATAGAATGCATGTATAAAATTAAAACTCATCCAATTATAGGACAACTGCCTGATTAGAGACCAGCGGACATAATTGCAGGTCCCCTGCATTGAAAAGGTCTAGCTACCCTACAAAACCTGACATTTCAAATGTAACCCAACTTATGCAATGCGTTTGATCATTCATTACTTAAACATGACCACTACCATGAATTAGACCTGTTGAAAGAAAAATAAAATATACAATGCAGAAAAAACTAAATAAAATGAAATAAAAATAAACATGAAAATAAAATTTAATGAAAATAAAAATAAAAATATATATAAATAAAAATAATGAAAAAAATGAATGAAATAAATATAAAAAAAAATATTTTTTTTAAAATAACAAATAATAAAAATCATAATATATATCATGAGGTATCACGGTCACTGAGATGTGGTGGATGATCACAAGAGCAGCACATCAAATCATTTTTTTACTCCATACCACTTCAATATATTGATTATTCATCTTCATGAAATAATTCTCTGTGAGACCTTTGTAGTTAAAGTGGTTTTCCTCGTGGTATTTCTTCATGTTCTTTACGCTCTTCTGCGTTCTTGCTTTAGTACGGAGAGTTTTGCTTCCTGATGAGAGCCCTGCGTTTTGGAGCTACCGAGTCTGCTGATTGCAGTAATGCCCTGTTCAGGGAGTTGAGTGTTTCCTCCGCAGAGTGGTTTAAGGTTATTGTAGTTATCTTGTTGGATAGAGTGGTTTTGAAGGATTCGGAGTACAGTTTTTTTATGTGATCTGGTCCAATGTGTTGTTGTTACAGGTTTCCATTTTTCGTTGGTGATGTTGGTAGCGATTTTGAATTTGATGGCATGGTGGTCCGTCCATGGCAATGTTATGTTGTCGAGTATGTTGACGGCAAAGTTCTGTTTGAAAATGAGGTCCAGGGTGTGTCCTGACCCATGCGTGGGAGTCTTTAACAGTTGCTGTAGACCCAGTTCTTCTAGTTGATTGATGCAGGCGGTTGCGATGGGGTCTTTGGGCTCGTTTGCCCAAAGTTTGAAATCTCCAAGTGCCAGGAGATGATCCTCTCAGGCTGTATGCTCTTGTCTGTCGGCGCCGGTGGCTTCCAGTGTCACAGATCAAAGTAGGCAAGGCACAACGAGAATCATCAGTCCGCAGAGTCCTGGGTCATGATCGGTTAATGCTAATGTCACGATCGGATAAGGCTAATGGCGTGCACGGGTTCGGAACATATGTGTTCCTTCGTCAGGCATAGCGATCCTCCATTTTGGATGTGGTATAAGAGGGAAAAGGGGCAGGACAGTTGAGCCAATCAGATAATAGCACCGCCTTATCAGTAGGTCACTGGGTTTGGCTGATTCAAATGAGATGAGGGGCGGGGTGTTTTGGGCTATGATATATTATAGAGTCTGTTGGTTGATTGAAAACATAGTATAGAGCAAAACAAGAGAGACTGTAGGAAACAGTGAACATATACACTCATATTCAAAAGGGTGGAATATATAAAGCATGCACACACTTAAATCTATTAAAAACAAACAATTATAATTTTCTATAGAGATATATTATCTCCTGAGTTTTAAAAGACTATGGAAAAAGGAAATAATAAGATAAAAGAATTTAATGTTACTAGGATATTCTACCAGCAAACAAATTATTATGGGCATTATGGACACAGATATTTACTCAGAGGAACACACACACAAGGCTACCAACCCTGGACATTTTTCATTCTTTCTTCTGTCACTATAGGGAGAGGTTGCTGTGTGGAGCAGGGAGAGATTGCAGTGACCCAAATCGCTAGCTATTTGGTACACAAAAGTTCTTTTCAGGACTGGTATAGGTGTTAGGTGTATATAGGTATGCTGTGCTACTGATTGTTGCAGCAGCCTGAGTGTCTTTTGTCAGTTTAGAGAAAGGGACAGGACGGTGTGTCTGCTGTAGGGACAGTCAGTTTAGTCATTAGCTGTTACTATCAGGTCCACAAAAGTGCTATTCCAGTTATTGTTCCAGTAGCCTCTGTCAGTTTATATAGGGACAGGCAGGAAGCAGTGTGTGAGGCAGTGAGGGTCAGTTTAATCAGTAGCTGTTACTATATTAGGTCCACAAAGGTTCTTTTCAGGACTGGTATCAGTGGTATGGTAATAGGCTTGCACACGTATAATATTCTTTCTTCCAAATATAGAAAGAATATTATACTTGACTGCTGCCCTTCTGCTGCAGTCTGCTAATCATTCACAACCTACTTGTTCCACAAAGGTCCTTATAAGGACTGGTAATAATCTGGTGTAGGGTGCTACAGTACATAGGATTGAGTGAGGTACAGTCTGCCATTCTATAAGGACTGGTATAGGTCCACAATACATAGGGTTGAGGTGCACTACTGCTGACCGCTGCCCTATACTGCAGCAGTCCTTCATCGGTATAGGGACTGACGTACAGTCTGCTAATCAGTCACACACAACCTACTTGTTCCACAAAGGTCCTTATAAGGACTGATAAGGTATAGGGTACTACAGTACATAGGGTTGAGTGAAGTACAGTCTGCTATTCTATAAGGACTGGTATAGGTCCACAATACATAGGGTTGAGGTGCACTACTGCTGACCGCTGCCCTATACTGCAGCAGTCCTTCATCGGTATAGGGACTGACGTACAGTCTGCTAATCAGTCACACACAACCTACTTGTTCCACAAAGGTCCTTATAAGGACTGGTAAGGTATAGGGTACTACAGTACATAGGGTTGAGTGAGGTACAGTCTGCTATTCTATAAGGACTGGTATAGGTCCACAATACATAGGGTTGAGGTGCACTACTGCTGACCGCTGCCCTATACTGCAGCAGTCCTTCATCGGTATAGGGACTGACGTACAGTCTGCTAATCAGTTACACACAACCTACTTGATCCACAAAGGTCCTTATAAGGACTGGTAACTTGGTCTGTCTAGGGTGCTACAGTACATAGGGTTGAGTGAGGTACAGTCTGCCATTCTATAAGGACTGGTATAGGTCCACAATACATAGGGTTGAGGTGCACTACTGCTGATCACTGCCCTATACTGCAGCAGTCCTTCATCGGTATAGGGACTGAGAGTTTTGTCACAGGGTCATTTAAAAAAATGACAGGCAGAGGAAGAGGCAGGCCCTTCCTCAGGGGTGGTAAGGGTAGGGCAGGAGCAACAGGTTTGAGCCAAAGTGGGAAGTTGCAGAAGGTGCGTTCAATTACTTTAAAGGACGCACCATACTTGGTTGAGTGGCTCACTCAGCCTTACCCTTCTGCACCCTCCTCATCCTCTCGATCTGCACCCTCTACTTCACTCTCTGCTATGTGCACCCCCAAAGACACTACCACCAACAACACCACCACCACCACATACCTTCCGCTTGAGTCACAGGAATTATTTTCCGATCCATATCAAGACATTTCTGATGCGCAGCCACTCTTGGTATTGGATCAGGAAGAGGAGGTAGCAACAACTGCTACTCAGCAGTCTGACGACAGTACCCAGATCAGCCCAAGGAGGAGGTTGGTCCCCGGTGTTGCTGCCTACTCCGAGATCTCTACTTATAGCGGTGGGGAAGGTGACGTCGATGATGACGTGTCTAGTGATGTCACGTGGGTGCCCACAATAGAGGAAGAGTTCAGAGGGAGATATGAACCAGCAGATAGGGAGGAGAAGCAGGAATAACTTACATTGCACAGGAGGGACAAAGCAGACTGCAAATGTATCAGGAGCGAGTCATCGACCATGTATGGTCACATCTGGTGCTCCCAGGACACCGGCACATGGCTCCGCAGTGTGGGCTTTTTTTAACGTGTCCGCTGCTGACAATAGCGATGCCATCTGCAATCTTTGCAGTCAACGCATTAGTCGCGGTAAGCCCAACACTCACCTAGGGACGACCGCCTTAAGAAGGCACATGAGCAGCCATCACCGAGCCCAGTGGGAGCAACGGAACACACAAAGCCACACTGCAGGCTCTCACCGTCCTGCCTCGTCTTCTACTTCTCCTTCTCCTCTCTCCTCACAATTGTCCTCCACTGCACCTTCCATCACGCCAAGCTCACGTTTTTCTGCAAAAAGGCAGGCTTCCGTGGGCCTAATGTTCGAGCGTAAAAAAATGATGACGCCGGATAACCCTCTTGCCCAACGGTTGACGGCTGGCTTGTCAGAACTCATAGCCCGCCAACTACTGCCATATAAACTGGTGGACTCAGAGGCCTTTCGCAAATTTGTGGCCATTGGAACACCACAATGGAAGGTCCCAGGAAGAAGAGCATCCCAGAGCTATATGGCCATGTTCAGCGGCAAGTGAATGCATCTCTGGCACACAGTGTCAGTGCCAAGATACATCTGACCACAGACACGTGCAGGGAAGGTATATCACTTTTACTGCCCACTGGGTGAACCTTCTGACGACCGTCAAGCATGTAACCCGTGCCACCCGTGTAGATTTGGTTTTACCGCCATTTATTGCATGCAGGCCTGACTCTTCTTCTCCTTCTCCTCCTACTCCATCCTCCTCCCTCTCCTCCTCGGCTGACTCCTCCTTTTCCACTGCTAGCGTCTCCTCCGCTGCGCCGCCCAAGCTCCCCAGAACCTATTCGACATGCCAGGTGAGACATTGCCATGCCGTGCTGCGTCTGTTGTGCCTGGAAGCCAAGAGCCACACTGCCCCGGCACTCCTTTCAGCTCCTTTCAGCTTTGCATTCACAGGCAGATCAGTGGCTAACACCGCTCAATTTGACAGTTGGTAAAGTGGTGTGTGACAACGGTGCCAATCTGCTTAGCGCATTGAAACAGGGCAAAATCACGCACGTGCCATGCATGGCACACGTCTTAAACTTGGTCGTGCAGCGATTCGTTGTCAAATACCCTGGGGTCCAGGACATCTTGCGGCAGGCAAGGAAAATCTCGGCCCATTTCAGAAGATCTTACACGGCCATGGCTCGCCTTACTGACATTCAGCGGTCGACACAATCTGCCGGTCAGACGTCTTATTTGCGATTGCCCGACGCGGAACTCAACCTTCTATATGCTTGATAGGCTGCTCCAGCAGAAATGTGCAGTTAACGTCTACCTGTATGAACTCTGCGGCAGAACAGGTTCTGGGGAGCTGGGGTTTTTTTTCACCGAGCCAGTGGCTGCTCATGCGCGACGCATGCAGACTTCTGCGGCCATTTGGGGAGATCACCAAACTGGTCAGTCGCAGCCATGGCGCCATCAGTGACATGGTACCTTATGCCTTCTTTATGGAGCGTACATTGCGTCGTGTCATTGATCAAGCTGTGGAGGAGCAGGAGCGGGAAGATGAGGAAGTCGCAATGCTGGATGAATTCCCAGGGGGGGCTACTCTATCTGAGACAAGTCAACAACAGGAGTCTGAAGAGGAGTCAGAGGAGGATGGTGCCGGGGCGGATGAGGAGGAGCAAGAAGAGCATGCTTTAAACCTTTCTGGGATCCCTGTTGTGCGTGGATGGGGAGAGGAGAATGAAGAGGATGACATTATCCTGGATGATGAGCAGGAGCCAGGCCACCACACCGCTTACACTTTAGTGCAAATGGGGGCCTTCATGCTCCAGTGTTTAATAGGGACCCCCGTATAAAAAGCATAAGGGTCAAGGACCAGTACTGGGTGGCAACGTACTTCGACCCCCGGTACAAACACAAAATGGCGGAAATGTTACCGCCGTCACAGAGGACTGGCAGAATGGAGCACTTCCAGGCCTTGTTTTTCGAAAAATGCTGCATTCTTCCTTTGCGTGCACTGGCAGAGGAGCAATTCCCACTCACAGAGAAGGAGTTGCGGGTACCAATCCAACAGCGCCTGCAAGAACAGGCCGGTTTGAAGATGTGTTGGTGACTTCGGATATGAGGTCATTCTTTCAGCCAACCCATCGACAGATGTCATCCGGATCCAGCATCAGGAAACGCCTAGACCATCAGGTGTCCGACTACATCGGGTTAACGGCCGAGTGATGAACCCCTGGACTACTGGGTGGGCAGGCTTGACCTCTGGCCAGAGCTTGCCCAATTTGCAATCAAACTGTTGGCTTGCCCCTCATCCAGTGTCCTGTCCGAAAGGACGTTCAGCGCAGCAGGGGGGATCGTGACCGATAAGCGTACTCGCCTAGCTCACAACAGTGTTAACTACCTCACATTTCTAAAAATGAATGAGGCATGGATCTCGGAGGAATTCAACACATGTGACCAGTAGACCATGTATATGTCTATAAACAATTTTTTTAATCGAGCACAGAGACCTTCTTTCTTCATTTGGCTCACTTCCTTGTCCAAAAAAAGCACACCGTACTATATGCCCGTACCCTCCTCTTTGAAGAGGTTGAGTGGTGTCATATTTCTACTGGGGCTGCTTATTATGAGGGGCTCCCACCATCCCTGTGCTGTGCTGACATCCTCCTGGGGCTGTACCTCTGCTGTGCATATTATGAGGGGCTCCCACCATCCCTGTGCTGTGCTGACTTCCTCCTTGGGCTGTACCTCTGCTGTGCATATTTTGAGGTGCTCCCACCATCCCTGTGCTATGCTCATTATGAGGGGCTCCCACCATCCCTGTGCTGTGCTGACTTCCTCCTGGGGCTGCTTATTATGAGGCGCTCCCACCATCCTTGTGCTGTGGTGACTTCCTCCTGGGCTGCTTATTATGAGGGGCTCCCACCATCCCTGTGCTATGCTGACATCCTCCTGGGGCTGCTTTTTATGATGGGCTCCCACCATCCCTGTGCTATGCTGAAATATTCCTGGGGCTGCTTATTATGAGGGGCTCCCACCATCCCTGTGCTATGCTCATTATGAGGGGCTCCCACCATCCCTGTGCTATGCTCATTATGAGGGGCTCCCACCATCCCTGTGCTATGCTGACTTCCTCCTGGGGCTGCTTACGGTGCAGGTGTCAGTGCTGTATATCATGGTGCTGATGTCAGTACTCTCTATCATGGTGCTGCTGTCAGTGCTGTATATCACGGTGCTGGTGTTAGTGCTTTATGTCATGCTGCTGATGTCAGTGCTCTCTATCACGGTGCTGTTCTCAGATGACTCTATCACGGTGCATTTGTCATTGCTGTATGTCACGCTGCTGATGTCAGTGCTCTCTATCACGGTGCTGCTGTCAGTGCTGCATTTCACGGTGCTGGTGTTAGTGCTTTATGTCACACTGCTGATGTCAGTGCTCTCTATCATGGTGCTGCTGTCATTGCTGTATATCACGGTGCTGGTGTTAGTGCTTTATGTCACGCTGCTGATGTCAGTGCTCTCTATCACGGTGCTGCTGTCAGTGCTGTATTTCACGGTGCTGGTGTTAGTGCTTTATGTCACGCTGCTGATGTCAGTGCTCTCTATCACGGTGCTGCTGTCAGTGCTGTATATCATGGTGCTGGTGTTAGTGCTTTATGTCACGCTGTTGATGTCAGTGCTCTCTATCACGGTGCTGTTGTCAGATGACTCTATCACGGTGCAGGTGTCATTGCTGTATGTCATGCTGCTGATGTCAGTGCTCTCTATCATGGTGCTGGTGTCAGATGACTATCACGGTGCAGGTGTCATTGCTGTATGTCACGCTGCTGGTGATCATCTCCTGCACCCTCTTCTTTGCCTACCCTGACCTTCCCTCTCCTCCATTGCCTTCATGCGCTCCAGAGTCCTGAATTGTCACAACAATTTCCCATATAAAAAAAGAATGCTTGTAGTTGTCGATCCCAGATTCACCTCATACATGTGTTATGTCATTGGCCATGTGGTGGGACTATGTTTGCACAGCTATTAATTATTTTGTGGCTGCAAATTTGACCTGTAGGTTTGCGAAGTTCGCCTCCCATTGAAGTCAATGGGGCCCGCCGCGAACGTTCCGGTTCGCGAACTATCGGCCGCGTTCGCGGTCCGCGTTCGCGAAATGTCCCGTCGGAAGTTCGTCCATCACTATTTACAAGAGCGTGGCTGCATACAGCATTTACCTGTATTGCAGGCTGTAAATGGCACGTGGGGCTCCCCAGGCACAGCATATGCATAAACCCCTATATCTCAAACCTTAAAGGTAATTGACAAAGATTTTGGCAAAAATTGGCATTTCCCTGCACATGATTTTTGAGGGTTTTTTTAAGGTTGTAATGAGTTTTTCTGTATTTTTTAAGTTAAAATTGATCCTCATCCATTATTAAATTGTGCTGTGAATTTATAAGATATGTGTATGATATATATTTTTTAATTTCAAGGGTAATCAAAAGCTGTGATGTAGTATGTAGCTTACCTTAATAATAGTGACATGAAGATAAATATAGAGTAGAAGAGAAAAGGCATGAAATCAGATTACTTTATTAAGACTTGTATATGGATGAAAATAATTATGCCAAGATTAAGATTTATTATAGCAGGATTCAGGTAATACAACTTTAGGAGTAGGACCATGTCATCCTTACTATAATAAAAGCAATATACCATATGGGAAATATGGATCAACTTATGATGAATTCCAGTAGAGGTATTGCATAGCAGATTACATTCTAGGAAACGTAGAAAAAGGTTTAGAAAAAAACAATAGAGCACTAAAAAAATAATTGACGACTTTTGAAAAACTAAAGCTAATCCTAAATTTGCCTTACTCTTTATTAAGCAGTTTAGTGGGGAAGCTGCAGATTTATTCTAAATAATTTATAAATATTGGGTTTGCCGCTGGCTGTGATCCAAAGTAATGCATTTAAATATAATCAAACCACAATCCATTTCAGAAAAGGGAGGGGAAATAGTAGTTTTATTTTTAACATAATTGTTTATAGTATGACTACATATGTAGTCAAACAATTTGTAAATGTGTGTTTGTGCAATTTGTTACATTCTTGTAATCTAGAGTTACAAGTGAAATGTTTCCTTTGTACAAACACATAAAGTGCTCTATTAAAAAGGAAATCTACGTTTATCAACTGTGTGTGAGAAACAATCTATTGAACACAATTCTAGTAACCTGAAAAGAGCATATTAGTTATATGTACAGTAAGTAGAATCTTTGTTTTTTAAAGCTCAGTTAAACCACAGTGATAACCGTCAACATTTGCCACACCACAATGTGCAAGAATGTACGGCATATTTACACATTATGACACACTTGTCTGTGGGTGTGCAATCTTTCAACGATATAAGGTTTGAACTTCCCACGTGTCCTTTTTCCTCTTCTTCCAGGTCCATAATTTTCTTTCTTCACCAACTGGGCAGACACTGATGGTGAAACTCCCATGCATGAGTGCTGGAGTTACAGTATCTTGGCTACCAAGTAAAAGAGATAGAACAAATATTTCTAAAAAGTGTTAGCCCTTGTACACATTATCCGACAACATGGTCCGATCAGACATTTTCCGTTGGAATGTCTGACCGGGTGTACAAGGGCTTATACTTGAACTTAACCACTTAGCAACCAAATGCCCATAATGTACTGTGGATAAACGGCTGCTATAGGCAAAGTGACATACTCGTAGGTTGCTGCCTACTTCTAGGTTTAGGGCGCACTCAGGCCAAGCCCAGCACCCAAGGACAATAATTCACATCTGAGACCTGCTGAGCGGCTGTGTGCAATCAAGCCCTGAGCTCTTGTGTTGGTAAACAACACAAAACTGAGAGAACCCTTAGTAAAAGCAACACACTGTACACACATTACACATAGTTAGGGACATATTTAACCCCTTGATTACCCTAGATGTTAACCCCTTCCCAGCCAGTCTTATTGGTACATTGACAGTGTATAGTAGTATCACTGACCACTGTATTAACATCACTGTTGATATCAGTGGCAGTTAGCGTCAAATTGCCTACTGCACTATCACAGTTCCACTATAAGTGGTTGATTGCCTCCATTAGTAGTATAAAAAAAATTAAAATCCCATGTATATACACCATAGTTTGTAGGTGCTATAACTTTCAAGAAAACCAATTATTATTTGGAATTTTTTTATCAAAAACATGTAGCATAATAAATTTTAGCCAAAATATATGAAGACATTACATTTTTTTTATTTATTTTATATGTTTTATAGCAGAAAATAAAAAACTCAGTGGTGATAAAATAAAATACCACCAAAAGAAAGCTCTATTTGTATGAAAAAAAAATATATACAAAATTATGTTTGGGTGCAGCGTTGCATGACAACGCAATGGCCAGGTAAAGTAGTGCAGTGCCCAATGTCAAAAAATGGCCTGGTCATGAAGATGAATCTTCTGGAGCTGAGTTGGATAATAAATAAATGCAATTCCTTTAACTAAAACGATAGCGAGAACTGTTTCTAAACACACTGGTCCTTTAGCTAACTATTTTTTTTGAGAAAGCAGCATCAGCTTTTTAGGTGGGAAAAGTGTCAGATCTAGAATGTAGATACCAAATATACATTTTATGGATGCACAATGTTTATTCTCTTCTAAATAGTTGAGATATAGATTCTGATGTATCTGTTCTATGTAATCACATACTGTAGAAACATATTATTATTATTAGTTAGTTTTATCTATGTTTAACATGTTGCTATTCATAAATGTATAATAAAGTTGTTGGTCATGTGACCATACATTATTTCAGACTTAAAGAGGAATTGTGCTGTGAAGAGTGGTGATGGTTTACCTCTAACACACGACCAAACTTTTTGACGGACTAGGTCCAACAGTATTCCCAACGGACTTTCAGCGGAGTTCCGGTGGAGTTTCTGAATGAACAGACTTGGACACACACAATCACACCAAAGTCCAATGGATTTGAATGTGATGACATACAACCGAACTAGAATAAAGAAGTTCATAGCCAGTAGCCAATAGCTGCCCTAGCGTTGGTTTTTGTCCGTCGGATTAGCATACACACACATGGATTTCTCGGTCCGGCGGAGTTCCAGCAGGAAAATTTAAATCATGTTCTATTTCTAAAGTCCACTGGATTTTTGGCAAGCAAAGGTCCAATGGAGCCCACACAGGATCGAATTGTCTGACAGATTCGTTCCATCAGACCTTTGTTCTCAAAAAGTCTGGTCGTGTGTACGCGGCATAAGTTTGCCTTCCTCCAGAACTGCCATTACTGAAGTTGCTCAGTTTCCACCACTGCCTTCTGCTTCTCCTCTGCTTATTCTTCATTACACATCTTCTCTTCAGGCATTGGACAGCCACTGATTATGTAAGTCCTATGCATGTGTGCATTGTCCCAGCACTCAGCTCAATTTTCAGCACCTTACAGTTGCGACTAGTGTACACCAAAAGAAAATAGCTAAGAAAGAGGACAATGATTTGTTTTGACAGAAAAGACATGTTAAGCCTTTTCTCAAAGTCTGAGTACTGCTGTACAGGGGATTACAAAAGGGTGCAAGCCAAATTCAGTCAATTCATAATTCAGTTTTTTTTTTTCAATAAATACATAGCTGTGTTTATTTATTTTTTTGTCTGAGGTTCACCTTTAACTGAGTGGTGCTGTTCGCGTGATTAGACTCTTAAATAAGTGTTAGGGCCCAGTTGATATGGGATGTTGTTTTGGTCAACTGTTTAGAATGATTTTAAATGATTTTATAGAATCCTAAAGGTGACATTCTACGATGGAACAGTGCATTTTGTTTGTTGAACAGTTTAATATGCAGTGATCATCTCACTGACTTGACATAACAGAGTAATAGACTTTGCGTAGCTGCCATGTTCCGCAGGTGATGGGAGGAAGGAATTATGCCTGCTTGCACTGGAAAAGAGGAAACAGTATAGGACAGTGAAGGTGTTGGAATCTTAATCACAAATAACAGTTTTCATGTGTATTGAGGGTATACTGTCTGCCTCTATGAATATATAAAAAAAATATTGTTCATATGTAGCAGTGATGAGCGAATGTGCTTGGGTTTGAGTCTCGGACTCTCAACATAAATTATAGAAATTGAAAACTTAAATCCAAAATCAATTAAAGTCAAAGGAGTGTAAATTGTGAAAATTATGACCATTTTCAAGACAAGGCGAAAGACAAGGTGCTTGTTAACCACTTGACACCCACGCTATTCTCCTCACGCTGACAATGGAGGAGAAAAAAAAAGCCGATCACTGGTTCATCTTAAAGGGACATCGGTCCCGAAAAGGAAGAGGCAATTATGCCTCATTTATGCCATCTAACAGTGCCTACAAGTGCACGCTATCAATGACCACAAGTGCCACCTATCAATTCCCACCAGTGGTGCCAATCAGTGCTACCTATAAGTGCTGCCTATCAGTGTAACCGATCAGTGCTCATCACTGCCACCTATCAGTGTCCATCAATTACCCGTTTTAAAATTTTATAAGAAAATTTAAAAAAATCGCACAGGTGATCAAATACCACCAAAAGAAAGCTCTATTTGGAGGGAAAAAATTATAAAAATTTCATTTGGTTACAGTGTTGTATGACCACGCCATTGTCATTCAAAGTGCATCAGTGCTGAAAGCTGAAAATTGGTCTGGATAGGAGGGGGGTTTAAGTGCCCAGTAAGAAAGTGGTTAAACAAAGGGTATGGGGAGCTGGGCACTGTCCTGGTGGACATGTACCAATGCTAACAGAAACATTAAAAATGTTGCATAAATTACCATTCAGTAGGGAGAGTGTCCTCCTTTTTATGGAACTTTGAAAATGACATTGGGAAGCCAACAATACTCTCAATTACATGCTTGGGAGTTGCCTTTAACCACTTCAGCCTCGGAATAAATTGGCTGCTCAATGACCAGGCCATTTTTTGCAAAACAGCACTGCGTCGCTTTAACTGACAATTGCGCATTTGTGCACTGTATCCAAACAAAATTGACTTCCTTTTTTCCCCACAAATATAGATTTCTTTGGTGGTATTTGATCCTCTCTGTGGTTTTTATTGTTTGTGCCATAAACAAAAAATTGCAAAAGGCCTATATTGATTGGTTTGCGCAAAAGTTATAGCATCTACAAAATTGGGGATAGGTTTATGGCATTTTTATTATTATTATTTTTTTTTTACTAGTACGTAGTACGATCTGCAATTTTTATAGAGAATTTGACATTATGTCAGACACATCACAAACTTTTGACACATTTTTGGGTCTATTGACAATTATACAGCGATCAGTGCTATAAAAATGCACTGATTACTGTATAAGTGTCACTGCTAGGAAAGGGGTTAACACTGTGGGCGATCAAGGGGTTAACTGTGTTCCCTATGTGTGTGTTCTAACTGTGGGGGATGGGACATAGGAGATGAGAGATCATGGTTCCCAGCTCATAGGAACTCACAATCTCTTGCTCCTCTCCTCACACACACGCATCCCGGTTCTGCCTCTTGTTCCTGCAATTGCTCGTGACCAGCAGTCATCACGGCCGGCGGTCACAAACTTTGGCACCCTTGCTGTGCAGCTAGCCCTGTCCCTGTGATTGGAGCAGAGATCAGTGACGTGTAAAATACAGGCACGCCCCCCACAGTTAGCAACTCGCCCCTAGGACACACTTATCCCCTATACTGCCACTTAGTGGTTAACCCCTTCACTGCCAGTGTCATTTACACAGGAATCAGTGCATTTGTATAGCACTGATTGCTGTATAGATGGCAATGGTCCTAAAAATGTGTCAAAAATGTCAGATGTGTCCGCTATGATGTCGCAGTCACAATAAAAATCGATGATCGCCGCCATTACTAGTAAAAAAAATGAATAAAAATACCATAAAACTATCCCCTATTTTGTAAATGCTATAACTTTTGCGCAAACCAATCAATAATCGCATATTGCGATTTTTTCACCAAAAATATGTAGACGAATACGTATCGGCCTAAACTGAAGAAAAACTTTTTTTATACATTTTGGGGGGTATTTATTACAGCAAAAAGTAAAAAAGAATGCATTTTTTTCAAAATTGCCGCTATTTTTTTGTTTATAGCACAAAAAATAAAAACCGCAGGGGTGATCAAATACCACCAAAGAAAAGCTCTATTTGTGGAAAAAAAAGGACGTCAATTTTGTTTGGGAGCCATGTTGCATGACCGCGCAATTGTCAGTTAAAGCGACGCAGTGCCGAATCGCAAAAAGTGGTCTGGTCTTTGGCCAGCAAAATGGTCCGGTCTGAAAGTGGTTAATGTGATTTGAAAACTAGTTCAGCCAGTCTTTTATACGTCTTTCATTGTATGTAGGATTGACTGTGTTTACCTATACTGATAAGTCAGCATGTCCACAATTAAGCTAGAAGGCAATTCTGACCACCGGAGTGTACAGCCAATACTCTCTAAATATTTCTTATCAATCATTTGTTTTTCACAATGAAAAGTCATTTTGTAATGAAAAAGCTGCTCAGCTGTTATATTCTCCACAATGTGGTTTTCCTCTTTGGACAGGACTATCTCCACCTAAATGTGTGGAGGTTCCAAGTTAACCACTTAACCCCCGGACCATTTGGCTTGCCAAAGACCAGAGCACTTTTTGCGATTCGGCACTGCATCACTTTAACTGACAATTACAACTGACAACATGGCTGCAAATTTAAAGGGACGTACCTGTACGCCCATTTGCCTGTCTGTGCCATTCTGCTGATGTAAATGTCTGTGCGGTGATTGGCAAGTGATTAATTTAGTAATTTTTGCAGAGTCTGGTTTGGATTCAGGTGACTTTTCCCTCAAGTTTTGCAAAACTGTACATGGTACATGCTGTATTGAGTCTCCAAACTGTTCTATATACAGATATATATATATATATATATATATATATATATATATATATATAAATGTCTCGTAACAATCCACAAGTCACCTGGCTTTAGTTTATTAGATCCTTCCAAACTGTTAGGATCTGGAATTGGGAAAAAAACACTTAATGAGTTTGTCAAAAACCTTAAAAGATCAGCAACATTCTCTGTGAGATCTGGACTTCAACTGCTGAGACAAATGTAAGCAAGTGAGAAACACGCTCTCAAACAAAATCTCATAGGGAGAGAGTCCAACATCCCCTTAGGGGCTTAATAAAATACAAAAAAAAACATTCCGGCAATGGTTTTCTAGTTTCTTACTCTACTTTTTCCACTACATTGTGGACAGTAGGGGGTGTAAAATAAAACCTCATACGTTCTTGTAAGGACTTTACCATAAAAATAGTTCCTCTGTTACTTTCTGTAGATTCTATCACTCTGTACTTACAAATTACTTCTGATAACACTTTTTACTGTGGCCTTTGCCGTAGCATTTGCCACTGGACATCCAGAAAACATGTCCATACAGACAAAATGCATACTCGTCCTGACTTGGACATCTGGATATCTCTGGAAGGGATGTTCAGCTTTTGGTAACACCTTTGGTAACAGGTAAAACAAGAAGCTGTATATTATAAAAACAACAGTGGTGAACCCTGGCTCTATCCCACGCTCATTTACTAAGGCAGCCATAATGGCTTGTGACTGATGACACAGTCCATGTGTCAAACTGGAGGGAAAAGAGTAGATGGCAGACATAAAAGATCACTTTTTTTCAAAGTCCTGTTTCATAAGAAGTTGCCACCTGTGGACCACTGGTTCTTCTCATGCTGGGGTCCTTAAAGTTTAATAGTTAATCCCAGCTCTACTGGGCCAGAACTAGGTGGAATCTGTGAGTTGCACAGACCCAGCAAGTGTCCAGAGCTGTAATGCAGCCTTAGTTGCCTGGTCTGCTTCCAATGTGTGAGTTTTAATGTTATTATGGCTACCTAAGCAAGAAGCTGGAAGGCTGAAGACAGCCAATCAAATAACTTGGCATGCTTGAAAAGTTTACCTGCCGAAGTAAATACAAACTTCTGGCCCTTCTAATGGAACCATAAGCTCTACTATCTATATAAATATATACACTTTTGATAGCTCAGAGGCTTTGCTAAAGCATGAAGCTCTGCTTCTTGAGCCGGGGAAGAATGATCTAATGACTCTGAATACAGAGCGTCGTTCTGGGTGATAAACTGCTTTTTCTATTTTCCTTGCATGTGTTTGGGTATTATTGGCAAAGTGAAATTGCAGCAAATTCACTAAGCTCTAGGGAAACCTACCTTGCACTGTGGAAATTACCTTGCAACATAAATAGCCTTTAGGTGCTTTAGTAAATTTCACAGGAGAGAACAGGCAGACAGAAATCACCATTACAGTGTAATATAGTTCCAGAAAAAAAAAATCAAGATTAACAAACAAATTCCAGGTGACACTAATGATTTGTGTAAGTAAAAAAAAAAAAACTCTAGCCCAAGATTTCAGATGGCTGTTAAGGAAAGTGGAAAAAAATTGAATTAAATGGTAGGATGAAGTCGGTCAATGGAGTCTGTTGTAGTCGGTATTAGGTTATCATATCTACCACATTTATGAAGATTTTGATGTGAAGAAACAGGTGTTTCAAATCCAGATGATGATTGTTGTTGTGAGGATCTAGATGTAGAGTGTCTGCGGGAATGGTATCTAGATGAGATTTGTTCCACAAAGCCCATTTTAATCAATTCTGACCCAGTCAGAATAGTCGCATAACCAAAAATTTTCACCATAATCCCAGTCAGAATAGTTGCAAAACCAAAAAGTTCAACTTTAATCCCAGTCAGGAGAGTCTTAAAACCAAAAAATTCAACCATATTCCCAGTATCGGTAGTCCCAAACCCCAACCCTAACCCTAATCCCACTTCTACTGGTCACAAACCACCAAACCTAACCCTAGTTAACCTATAATTTTTAAATCCTATTTCCTTGCCAATTTACTGCTCCTGCAGGGCTCATTAAAATAATCTGCAAATTCATCCCTAATTCTGAAACCCACTATTGGACCGTGGACATCGGGGGAAATCAGCAGGTTCCAAATTGTGAGCCAATGTGTTTTCAAAATTGATGCCATCGCTATCCGTTATCACATTGTGCAAAACAAATGCTGCTTTTATTCATTTGCATGCATTTTCGACCTTGAGATTGATAGGTTTATGAAATGTTTGGCATTTGTTGGCAAGAATGCCAAAAGAACATTCAACCAGCCTACGCACCCAACAAAAGATTCTCTTCCGAGTGTCAAGATTCCTTTATGAGTAGGGCTTCATTAATTGTTCGTTGATAGAAAAAGCTGCATCAGCCACAAAAACGAATGGCATATCTGGACTTTATGTACCGGGTTTTTTCAGTTTTCAGGCAAATGGATTCGATTAGATTGAAGACGCTTCCCAAATTTCGAATTCAGGAAAACAGAAGAGTCTGCAAAACTCCCAAATGCTCCTACATCAATAAATATGAACTTATAGTCTGCATCAACCACAGCCAATAGCACAACTGAAAAAATTTTTGACAGGGTTTTATTAGCCGAATGTGTTTTCAATCAATTGCTCCCACGCAGTTTGGAAAGTTGGTTTTGCTCCAGAACTGCTTAGCAACATCATTCCATTTCTCTTGATTTGGAACAGGCATGAATGTAGTTTTCAATTTCCAAATAGCATCACATGTTATCTTCATAATTTCACTAATCGTCGATATACCTGTTCTAAATTCATACTGTAACGATGTATAGGTATTTCCTGTGGCAAGATATCTGTAATCAAACAAAAATATATTATTTATTTCAGTACAAGTAATAAAGAAAAGGTGGAAGACTATGAGGCATACAGTAGGTGACCGCGTTATTGTGTCAATCACGCCGCTTTTATCTGCGAGATTGACACCCTGCGAGCCCCGTCGCAGGAGCCAGCGCCGAGCCAGCTCGCATCGGGAAAGGAAAAATGTTTATTTTCCTTGCCCGATAAGCGACAAGCATCGCTGGCTGGATTCACACTGGTGCGGGGATCCGAATTGGATTCCCGCCAATACCAGGCACTGTATTTGGTATGAATCCTAAGGGAGTAATCCACGCCAAATTAAAAAATAAACGGCATGGGTTCCCCCTCCGGAGGCATACCAGGCCTTTAGGTCCAGTAGGGATTTTAAGGGGAATCCCCTACGCCAGAAAAAAAACGGCGTGCACCCTGGCCGGTCAGGAAAGGGGGTGGGGACGAGCGAGCGCCCCCCCTCCTGAGCCACACCAGGCAGCATGCCCTCAACATGGGGGTGGGTGCTTTGGGGGAAGGGGGGCGCCCTGCGGCCCCCCACCCCAAAGCACCTTGTCCCCATGTTGAAGAGGACAAGGGCCTCTTCCTGACAACCCTGGCCGTTGTTGTCGGGGTCTGCGGGCGGGGGGCTTATCGGAATCTGGGAGCCCCCTTTAATAAGGGGGCCCCCGGATCCCGGCCCCCCACCCTATGTGAATGAGTATGGGGTACAATGTACCCATACCCATTCACCTGTGAAAAAAATGTAAAAAAAAAAACACAACACACAAGGTTTAAAAATAATTTATTGCACTGCTCCGGGGGTCTTCCGTCTTGGGGGTCTTCTCGCCGAACTCCTCCGCTATCTTCTGCTCTTTTACTAGCTCTTTTACTGGCGGAGGAGCCCGGCTTTCTTCTTCGCTGCCGCCACCCGCGGGTCTTCTACTGACTACGGGGGTCTTGTCCCCCTCTTCGGTTCTTCTTGCCGGGCCTCCGCTTTCTTCCTTTAGCTATTTTACTAGCGGAAGCCCTGTCTTCAGTCTCCGCTTCTCCTTCTTCCAACTTCGGGGGTCTTGTCCCCCTCTTCGGTTCTTCTTGCCGGGCCACTGCTTCTTCTTCCAGCTCTTTTACTAGCGGTGGCCCGGTCTTCTGCTGCCACCACCACCGCCTTCCGTTCTTCTTCTGCTTCTTCCTTCTTGAGATGTTGACTCGACGCTCTCTCCGGTAAAAGAGCTGAAAAGAGCTGAAAGAAGAAGCGGAGGCCCAGCAAGAAGAACCGAAGAGGGGGACAAGACCCCCGAAGTCGGAAGAAGACCCTCATGCAGCGGTGGTGAAGAAGAAAGCCGGGCTTCTCCGCTAAGTAAAAGAGCTAGTAAAAGAGCAGAAGATAGCGGAGGAGTCCGGCGAGAAGACCCCCTAAGACGGAAGACCCTCGGAGCTGTGCAATAAATTATTTTTAAACCTTGTGTGTTGTGTATTTTTTGACATGTTTTTTTACATTGTACCCCATACTCATTCACATAGGGTGGGGGGGCCGGGATCCAGGGGCCCCCTTATTAAAGGGGGCTCCCGGATTCCGATAAGCCCCCCGCCCGCAGACCCCGAAAACCAATGGCCAGGGTTGTCGGGAAGAGGCCCTTGTCCTCATCAACATGGGGACAAGGTGCTTTGGGGTGGGTGGCCGCAGGGCGCACCCCTTCCCCCAAAGCACCCACCCCCCCATGTTGAGGGCACGTGGCCTGGTATGGCTCAGGGGGGATGGCACTCGCTCGTCCCCACCCCCTTTCCTGACCAGCCGGGCTGCGTGCTTGGATAGGGGTCTGGTATGTATTTTGGGGGGACCCCAAACCGTTTTTTTCGGCGTGGGGGATTCCCCTTAAAATCCCCACCGGAACTAAGGGCCTGGTATGCCCCCAAAGGCATGCAGACTTCATTAGTGAGGCGACATTATCGCCGCTCTCTCACTCGCTACTATAGGAAAATTACATTTTCCTATTGCAGCCAGCGCGAGAACCAGTGCGGCGGGATCGCTCTGGTTAGAGAAGCCTGTCGCCGGGAACCAGCGCGACAGGATCGCGCTGGAAACACAATATCGGCGGCACCTACTGTAACTATAGGAGAGAACACAATCTTCAAAATAAAATATGGAGTTGTTCTGCTGGGAAGAGAAAAGGGTGAGTATATTGTCACTATGAGGAGCTCATGTTCCTGAAGCCCATCATGGAGATGACCCCGTAAGTATACCAACATTTATTATGAAGATAAAAAAGAAAAAAAGTAACACACTACCAGAAGGTTAGAGAGTGCTTCACACCCCTGAATCATGATTGAAAAAAGAAAAAGAAAAATATCCCCTGTAATGGGGTTTTCTGGCAGCAAGACAATATCTGTGATAAGGTAAAAAAGAGAGTAGGAATTAAGCAACTGAGTAAAAGGGGGAATTTTATAAATGTTTATTAATACATAAAAGAAATATAAAGATATAAATGACAGAGTAGTCAAAAATTGAACTCCACTGGACAATTAAAAAACATAGTATAAGAATTGGATGTACATATATAGACAAGATTATTATATCACATGAACACTGTACACCTGTATACAGGTATGTTTCATCTACCACCAGAGACTCTGGCACATCTGAATGTCTGGACTAGACAAACTCTTCCACTGCATCAGGAAGCCTTGTTGGAAAACTAATTTTCCAGTGAGCCCAGTGGATCATCAGGATACATGAAGCCACAAGACGCATGCACTGGGATGCTGACATCACTGGTCTAGCCGATGCCCGTTGGAACTTCTTCCAGATTTTGGGGAGTTTCTGAAGTGGCAAAGAAACTGTGGTCGTCTGAGTATTGAATTGGACCCCTAGGTAGACCATATTCTGTGTAGGCTCAAGCTGGCACTGGTATTGCCTGTCTGCCAACACAAATCTAAAGGGAACTGTGGATATGACTGAAGGATCTGCTGGTAGGCATTCTGCAAGTCCATTGAAATCCTCCAGTCTTCTGGTTGAATAACCTGGACTATAGTATGGAGAGATATCAACGACAAAACAACCTTCAGTGCTAAAATGGACATTCATGAGAGAACCATTTTCATGTCAAAATCAAGGGTGAAATTCATCTGGAAACCAGTGCAGCTGTTTACTTCTGAAAAAAAGTTCACACAAAACATACATCAAACAGCGCTCAATGGGACCAGATGAAAATACATTAATGATAAAAATTCCTTTAATAGGATGCACAAAAAAGTAAAAAAAAAGTGTGCATGAACTTTTTTTGTGCATCCTATTAAATTAACTTTTATCATTAATGTATTTTCGTCTGGTCCCATTAAGCGCTGTTTGCTGTATATATATATGGTATGGAGAGACTCCATCTTGAGTCTCTCTATCTGGATAAATTGATTCAGCCTCTTGAGATCATTCTGGAGGCGGTCGTTTGAACAGCCAATAATAGCCTTGTGCCACTGTGGAGCGCCGATTGTGGCAGTGGTCTTGCCAGAACTGGGCCCTTTGGGCAGCCTGGCTCCAACAGCCTCCTGGGCGGGCCTGGTGTTAAAAGGGCTTCTAGGTATCTGAGGGAGTCGCAGGGGCCTTTGCTCTCTGCGATCTTACAAAGGTTGACTGTGCAGCCTTCCAAATCCCTTCTGGAGTCCTTGGATGGGAAAAGCCTCCAAAATCCGGGTACCTGTTTGGCACTCCTCCGGATGGTTGCCCCCTCTAGTGTCTGGACCTTCGATCTTGGGGCAGAAGACCTGATTTTCCTCCTGTGACCCTTGAGATGGTAGACTCCAGTTTTTTGGCCAAATAGTGTCTTCCTATCAAAAGGCATTTTACAGCAGTTCTGCTTTGAGGATGAGTTGGCCGCCCAGGGATTTAGCCACAGTGCTCTTTTGACTGAGCTGAGCATGGCTCTGGAGGATCATCAAATGATGTCTATAGCTGCCTCACCCACAAAGTCCACAGAGAGTTTTAGCTCATCAAGAGCCTTGATATTTTTTTTTTCTTTTGGCAGCTGGTTTTTGATCGTATACTCCAAGTTCTGCCCCCACACTCACATAGCACTTGTTACGAATGTTAAGCTATGGTGGGCTTACAAGCACCACCTACCACAAGGTAAAACTTTCTTAAATTAATGTCAATGCATCTATCAAGTTTATTGTGAAAGGAAGAAGAGTCTTCCATTGCAAAATGTTACATTCTTGGCCAGTCTGGTGACTGCCGCATCCACTATTGGTGGGTTAGCTAAAGGAGACGCAGCCTCCTCTGTGAGTGGATGCAACTTCTTCAACCTATTGGTTGAGGAGGATTTTCTCTCCCTTCTCCCATTCCTCCTAAAACAGGCCTCTTATTTATGTCATAAAAGGAAAAGTAGCTACCTGTATCTTTAGGCTCCTCCTTTGGAACCCAAAGGTGTGTTCACACTTGCAGCATGCTCTGCTAGTGCACTGAAAAGTGATATGTGCTTGGGTCACTTTTCAGAGGCATTTGATATTATCACGTAGAGGGGACAAGTGTTTCCGCTAAATAATTTTCAAAGAGAAATTTGCACGCAATGTTGCAACTTCTATGGGGGCGGCCCATTCCCTTGATTGCCCTATGCGTGCAAAAAGAGGCCCCTGCTCCTATTTAGGGGCAACAAGCTTCGCACAATGCTTTTAAAGGCACATTCTCCTACATGACAATGACAGCAGAATTGCATCGCATTGGGGTTGCCCTGAAAGGATAAAGGCACCTAATGCATGTTGTGCAGCGATTGCAACACAATTTAAAATCAGATTGTATGGTGTGTGATAATGAAATGTCTCCTTCTTTGGAGGAGGTTCCGGATCCTCCCATTCTAGTGCAGATTTTACTGCCTTAAAAAAAGGTAGTATCATCGCAAAATCAAAGCCTGAACCTTCAAGATCCTCTGCTGAGGAGGAGGTGGTATCTTCTCCCTCTGCCTGGAAGGTTTGCTGTAATACTGGGTCTGGGGAATCAGCCCATCTAATCCGCTGGGCTGGAGTCATCCCTGCAGTGCCTGGTACCTCTCTATTTAGAGAGGGTTGAATGGCTTGGTTTAGACCTGGTGCAGGGCCCACACTCTGTTTGTCCACTTTTGTCCCTGGTTGTCCGAAATGAACAGAAAATTCTGCCAGGGAGTCATGCATTACCTTCTTGAGCAAGGTTGACACCTGCTGACTCTCTTACTCCTGGTCTCTGGCAAGCTGCCTGAAGCAGTTGCTGCAAAGTAGTTTTCCTGGCATAGAATCATCTCCACACGACCAACATTTGCCTTTCGAGCGCTGAGCCCTCAGAGGAGAAGCTGTGTGCTTTCTCTTAAGCGTACATTTGCGCCCTTTGTACTGGGGTCAACCAGGACTGGAGGAGTCACTTTATGCCCTGGAAAAATCCTAAATATCCAGAGGGCCTCTGGACCTCCTAGAGCGGGAGTGTGAGGGCCTGGGCTGCAATAAACAAGAAGGCATACTCGTTCAGGCATAATGCACTCTTTTTCCCGCATCTTCTTACTTACCCAAAGTTGGCCATTACCCGGTATTGCGGTGGTCTTTGTTATGTGGCGTTAGGCTCATGCTGGCGGAAGAACCAAAAGATGCAAGGGGGATTGCACTACAACAGAGAGAAATAACAGAAAAAAATACACACATATATATATATATATATATACAGTGCCTTGCGAAAGTATTCGGCCCCCTTGAACTTTTCAAACTTTTGCCACATTTCAGGCTTCAAACATAAAGATATAAAATTTATATTTTTTGTGAAGAATCACCAACAAGTGGGACACAATTGTGAAGTGGAACAAAATCTATTGGATAATTTAAACTTTTTTAGCAAATAAAAAACTGAAAAGTGGTGCGTGCAAAATTATTCGGCCCCTTTACTTTCAGTGCAGCAAACTCACTCCAGAAGTTCAGCGAGAATCTCTGAATGATCCAATGTTGTCCTAAATGACTGATGGTGATAAATAGACTCCACCTGTGTGTAATCAAGTCTCTGTATAAATGCACCTGCTCTGTGATAGTCTCAGAGTTCTGTTGAAAGCGCAGAGAGCATCATGAAGACCAAGGAACACACCAGGCAGGTCCGTAATACTGTTGTGGAGAAGTTTAAAGCCAGATTTGGATACAAAAAGATTTCCCAAGCTTTAAACATCCCAAGGAGCACTGTGCAAGCGATCATTTTGAAATGGAAGGAGTATCAGACCACTGCAAATCTACCAAGACCTGGCCGTCCCTCTAAACTTTCAGCTCAGACAAGGAGAAGACTGATCAGAGATGCAGCCAAGAGGCCCATGATCACTCTGGATGAACTGCAGAGAACTACAGCTGAGGTGGGAGAGTCTGTCCATAGGACAACAATCAGTCATACACTGCACAAATCTGGCCTTTATGGAAGAGTGGCAAGAAGAAAGCCATTTCTCAAAGATATCCATAAAAAGTCTCGTCTAAAGTTTGCCACAAGCCACCTGGGAGACACACCAAACATGTGGAAGAAGGTGCTCTGGTCAGATGAAACCAAAATCGAACTTTTTGCCCACAATGCAAAACGATATGTTTGGCGTAAAAGCAACACAGCTCATCACACTCAACACACCATCCCCACTGTCAAACATGGTGGTGGCAGCATCATGGTTTGGGCCTGCTTTTCTTCAGCAGGGACAGGGAAGATGGTTAAAATTGAGGGGAAGATGGATGCAGCCAAATACAGGACCATTCTGGAAGAAAACCTGTTGGAGTCTGCAAAAGACCTGAAACTGGGACGGAGATTTATCTTCCAACAAGACAATGATCCCAAACATACAGCAAAATCTACAAAGGAATTGTTCACAAATAAACATATCTAGGTGTTAGAATGGCCAAGTCAAAGTCCAGACCTGAATCCAATCGAGAATCTGTGGAAAGAGCTGAAAACTGGTGTTCACAAACGCACTCCATCCAATCTCACTGAGCTCGAGCTGTTTTGCAAGGAAGAACGGGCAAGAATTTCAGTCTCTCGATGTGCAAAACTGATAGAGACATACCCCAAGCGACTTGCAGCTGTAATCACAGCAAAAGGTGGCTCTCCAAAGTATTAACGCAAGGGGGCCGAATAATTTTGCACGCCCCACTTTTCATTTTTTTATTAGTTAAAAAAGTTTCAAAAATCCAATAGATTTCGTTCCACTTCACAATTGTGTCCCACTTTTTGGTGATTCTTCACAAAAAACAAAAATTTTATATCTATATATATATATATTTTATATTTATGTTTGAAGCCTGAAATGTGGCAAAAGGTTGAAAAGTTCAAGGGGGCTGAATACTTTCGCAAGGCACTATATATATATATATATATATATATATATATATATATATATATACCCCTTTTTTTTGCCAAAGAGAAACAAATTTAAATGAAAGAAATCTGGGCAACCCCCCCCCCCCCCCATCCCATCTCCTAGTAATACATTCTTCCTTGCTCCCTCTCCCTTCTATCCACATTGCTAGAATAGCAAGACTTACCTCTAATTAGACACATGGAGCTGCAGCTCGGCTCGGGTGCCCTCATATCAAGCTGCTTGCTGTGTGGACACTCAACAGGAGGGAGGGGCCAAGAGCAGCAACGGGGGATCCAAGAAGAGGAGGATCCAGGCTGTTCTGTGCAAAACCAACCAACCATGAGGTAAATATAACATGTTTGTTATTTAAAAAAAGAAAAAATGAGACTTTACAATCACAATCACTTTAAGTTCATCTCCACAGACAGAAATTTGAAAAAGTAGTGTAGCGATGACACTTTGGACAAAGTGTTTGTTATGTACAAATTTAGTTTTTGCCTCAGAACAGTAAAGGGGTTCTGAGCGTTAATTATGTAGGTTTAACTTTGACATGGACATTCACTGTACTGTTCATTTAAGCACAAGAGACTCCATTTTGTTCTCACTGTTGAAATGTGTTCTGTAACCTTCACCTAACACACAGACACATCTCCTACTAAACGCTCTCTACTCCCCCCTCCCTTCTCAATCTTTTACTTTTGCAATTGTTCTATTTACTAGCTTTTAATAATATATTTATATTTGTTAGCTTTTAATAATATATTTCTATTTGTTAGTTTTTAACAACATCTCACACCACCCCTTTCTTATCTATGCATAAAATAACATGTAATAATAGATTTTGACACTGAACGCACATTTTAAACACAGTGATTAAGTCCTGTGAATCTGTTTCTGCAGCTGCAGTATTAACTTTATTTTAGAGTCCCAATCAGAAATTAGTCATTCCTCTGCAGTTCCCTGCATTGACTCCTTGTCGGCGACCTGGGTCAGAGGCGCATTGTAGGGTCAGATACAACTCACAGAGAAGAGACGAGGATAGGTAAGCTGTCTTTAAGCTTGCTATATTTCTGCCTTTCCTATGTATCCTATCTATCAGTTCTCAAGGAAACCAGACCACTCTCGGACCTTTCTCGTTGGGTAACGTGTGTGTGTGAATGTGTTTGTGTCCCCCTTCACGGGTTGGACTGTGTGTGGATAGGGAGAATTCTCTGCAGTTCCCTGCATTGACTCCTTGTGGGTGACCTGGGTCAGAGGCGCATGGCAGGGTCAGATAAAACTCACAGAGAAGAGACGAGGAGGGTCTCTTAATGAGAAAAATAATTAGATTACATGGAACACACAAAAGATGAGCTGGGAAATATAGCAGAGAGCAGAGGTATAACAGCCCCATATCAACCTACAAAGAGGGATGTGGCTCGTATCCTAGAAACAGATGATTGGCATAAATCAAAAGGCACATATGCAAAACTAGATCTCTCTGAACTTAAGGCTTTGGCCAGAGAAAGAGCGATAGAGTCTGAACTTCAGGAGCAAATCATAATTTCCAAATTGTGGCAGCAAGATGAAGGGAGAAAGAAGGGAGATGCCACCCCTTCTGCCCCGGTCACAGAGCAATCTGTTGCAGTTTATCCTGTCAGAACCCAATTCGTTTTTGAAGGTAATGCTGTTGACAGTAAGTCTCAAATTAAATGTCATGTACCTTTTAGTCCCCAAGATATGAGATCCATATTAGAGGGATTGGGAGATCCTAGAAAGAATCCAATTGGGTTTGCAAACAAACTTGCACAGCACAGGAAGCATATGAGGCTTCTGCTACTGACATTCATCAGCTTCTTATTAAAGCTGTGGGAAGCAACATGTCTGGCTATATACTTAAAGAATGTGGTGTAGACGTCAAAAATCTAGGTAAGATGGTTAGTGGATGGGAGGTTTGTGAGAAATTGAAGGAAAAATTGCCCCAAATATATGGACAAACCAGACATGCTGAATTTATGAATACTAAGCAAGGGAAAGAGGAGGCATCAGGGGCTTATTGGAGGAGGTTAAGTGATATGGCTGAGGAAGCAGGCATTAAAATAGAGGAAGAAAAGGCGGGAGAAACTGCAAGTCCATCTACACAACTGGTGAAACAAAGGTTTCTTGATGGTTTAATACCCCAGTTGAAATAAAAGTTGTTCACAGCAAGGCCTGAGGCAGGCAACATGTCTATTCGAGACGTCCTGCCTATCCTGTTATCCATAGAAAACAGGATTAACCAAAAAGACAGCAAACCCAAGGTTATGTACATGGGGAAGCAGAGAGGAAGAGGAAGAGGCAAAGGCAATTTCAGAAATCATGGCAATTGGGGACCAATTATATGCTACAATTGTAATGGGGAAGGACACATAGCCAAATTCTGCCATCTTCCTGACTGTAGACTGGAAAAGAGCTTAGAGGCACCTCATGCTGATCCCAGTTCTCTGCCAAAAGCAGTGGATCAGGCATAGTAAAATGGCATGCCAGTATCAATAGGGGAGACAATGGTCCCGAGGCCAGAGTAAAAGTATTTTTACAAGAACTCCCCAATCCTGGAGGAGAAACAGAATTAACCTGTTTAATAGATACTGGTGCAAGCCGAAGTGTTTTTAATATAGAGGACTTACCTCCAGGATTATTATCTACAAATGTTATCTCTGGTGTTGGCCTAACCAGGACCTCTACTGATTTGGTTGAGTCCAAGCCACTTAAACTCAGGCTAGGACAGCAAACAGAACTGATTGTCACTAAAGTGTTAGTTTCAGACACAGTTCCTACCAATCTTTTGGAAGCTGACATTTTGAACCAAATTTTAGCAAACATAGACTACACTCCTACAGGAGTCCAAGTGGTCAGTAGTCTGCCAGGAGACGTTTTAAATACTGCCTGTGGAGTATTTTTAATCCAAGACTCCACTCCACCATTTCCACCAGAATTGAAAGTGATTCTTGCTGAATTATGGGCCACCAGCAAATATGATGTAGGTCTGCTGGATTGCACCCCAGTCATGATAAAAATTAAACCAGGAGCCTATATCCCACGGATTAAACAGTACCCACTGAGTATTGCTCAGACTGAGGTGATAAAGGATCAAATCACTCAACTGAAAGCAGCAAGGGTTGTTGTACCAATTAAGTCCCAAGTCAATACACCCATGTTCCTAATTGCAAAGAAGCCAGACAAGAAGGGTGGGCAGGTGACATACCGCATGGTGCATGATTTGCGAGCCATTAACAATATAATTAAGGCAGATACCCCGATCGTGCCCAATCCCCGCACTTTACTAAGTGGAATACCTGCCTCTAGCCAGGGGCGGATCCAGAGCCTAGTCTCGGGAGGGGCACTGCCAGAAAATATGTTTTTGGGGGTAAATTTATCAGGGAAATTGCTGGTGTTAGCGATTCAATCATCACGGCGCCATGGTTGTTATGGTGTCAGGGTGATTGAAGCACATTACTATTATTACATTGTTATAAAAAATGAAATGGTTCAACTTACCATAATGCAGAATCAGTGGGAGCCCCGAGCTTGTCACCTGCCGCTGTCACCTGCCACACATTGCGGATTGTTACTTGCCATGTCGCCTGTCACCAGATGCAGATTGTCACTTGATACGTCACAAGATGCAGATTGTCACTCACCACGTACCATGCCACACGTTGCAGATTGTCACTTGCCACGTCCCATGCCACAAGTTGCAAATTGTCACTTGCCACGTCACCTGTCACCAGATGCAGATTGTCACTTGCCATGTCCCATGCCACACGTTGCAGATTGTCACTTGCCACGTCACCTGTCACCAGATGCAGATTGTCACTTGCCATGTCACCTGTCACCAAATGCAGATTGTCACTTGCCACATGTTGCAGATTGTCACTTGCCACGTCACCTGTCACCAGATGCAGATTGTCACTCACCACGTCCCATGCCACACGTTGCAGATTGTCACTTGCCACGTCACCTGTCACCAGATGCAGATTGTCACTTGCCATGTCACCTGTCACCAAATGCAGATTGTCACTTGCTACATGTTGCAGATTGTCACTTGCCACATCACCTGTAACCAGATGCAGATTGTCACTCCCCACGTCCCATGCCACACATTGCAGATTGTCACTTACCACGTCACCTGTCACCAGATGCAGATTGTCACTTGCCACGTCCCATGCCACACGTTGCAGATTGTCACTTGCCACGTCACCTTTCACCAGATGCAGATTGGTGATAGCGATTCAATCATCACGGCGCCATGGTTGTTATGGTGTCAGGATGATTGAAGCACATTACTATTATTACATTGTTATAAAAAATTTAATGGTTCAACTTACCATAATGCAGAATCAGTGGGAGCCCTGAGCGTGTCACCTGCCGCTGTCACCTGCCACACGTTGCGAATTGTCACTTGCCACGTGCCATGCCACACGTTGCAGATTGTCACTTGCCACGTCACCTTTTACCAGATGCAGATTGTCACTTGCCATGTCCCATGCCACACGATGTGGATTGTCACTTGCCACGTCCCATGCCACACGATGTGAAATGTCACTTGCCATGTCCCATGCCACACAATGCAGATTGTCTCTTGCTCTGTCCCAGGCAGCAAATTACATCAAGCAGCAAAGAGATGAAGTAATCTCTCTGCTGCCGCGGCTGCCTGCACACTGCACAGTGAGGGCGGAACTGCAGGGATGCAGGGCGGGCGCCTGGCAGTGAGAGATGATGTCATCTCTCTTCTCCCCCGTCCGCCAGCTCCCTGATTGGCCAGCAGCCGCTCACACACTGTCAGTGAGCCGAGCCGAGCCACCCGCTGTCTCTCAACAGAGCCGCCCATGCTCTCAGCCGTGGAGCCGCCCGCCGGCTCTCTCACCCGTGGCGACACCTGCCCGCCCACCCCACTCACATTCTCGGAGGGGGCAATTGTCCCCCCCTAGATCCGCCCCTGCCTCCAGCACCTGCTTTACAGTGATTGATCTTGCAAATGCTTTCTTTTCGGTGCCCCTGCACCCAGATTGCTGGCACCTTTTTTCTTTTACCAGTGATGCCCAAAAGTTATCATGGACAAGACTGCCCCAATGCTGTGTGAGTAGCCCCTCTGAATATAATACTACGTTCAAGCAAGTATTGGATCAATGGTCCCCCTCACACCCAAACACAGTTTTGCTTCAGTACATAGACGATTTGCTTATTTGTTCTGATACAAAGGACATTTGTAGCAGAGAAACAGTAAGCCTTCTCATGTGTCTCTATAACAGTAACAACAAAGTTAGCAAAGATAAGCTACAATACTGCCAAGAGAAAGTGATCTTCCTGGGTCACTGCATTTCACATGCAATCCGTCACCTAACCCCAGAGTTAAAACTCTACAAAAATTTGAAAAGCCAAGAAATGTACGGCAACTACGTGCCTTCCTGGGGTTAGTGGGGTATTGTAGGGACTGGATTCCAAATGCATCAGAACTTATGGCTACTTTATATGAGGCTAACACTAGAAACCCTTTCAAACTCACATGGGACAATGAATGGCAGATGAAGGAGCTTATTAAAATTTTGTCTGAAGCTCCCGCCATTGGACTTCCTGACTATACTGAGGCCGCGTACACACGCGCGGACTATTTGCCCGACCTTGTTCGTCAAACAGTTTCGGCAAACAGTCCGCTCAAAATTTGCATGAGCGGACTTGCCCACACACGAGCGGACTGTTTCAGCGAACTGTTTGCCAAACAGTCCGCTCAACTTTTGAAATGAACGGACTCGCCCACGTAAGGCGGAGGCAAGTCCGCCCATTTCGAGCGCGTGTACAGGTAGGCGGGGCCCGCGAAGGAGACGTCGCGGGCTCCGCCGCCTGGAATGGGCTTAAAGGGGAACCCCAACGCCGAAAAAAATCGGCGTGGGGGTTCCCCCAAAGTCCACACCAGACCCTTGTCCGAGCACGCTACCCGGCCGGCCAGGAAAGGGGGGCGAGCAAGCGCGCCACCCCTCCTGAGCCGTACCAGGCCGCGTGCCCTCAACATGGGGGGTGCCTTGGGGAAGGGGGGGCCGCGCGGCACCCCCCACCCCAAAGCACCTTGTCCCCATGTTGATGAGGACAAGGGCCTCTTCCCGACAACCCTGGCCGTTGGTTGTTGGGGTCTGCGGGCGGGGGGCTTATCGGAATCCGGGAGCCCCCTTTAAGAAGGGGGCCCCCGGATACCGGCCCCCCACCCTATGTGAATGAGTATGGGGTACAATGTACCCCTACCCATTCACCTGTGAAATAAAGTACAAAAAAAAACACAACACAGGGAAAAAATATTTTATTGCACAGCTCCGGGGGTCTTCCGTCTTCGGGGGTCTTCCGTCTTCGGGGGTCTTCTCGCCGGACTCCTCCGCTATCTGTGTGTAGCTCTTTTACTAGCGGAGGAGTCCGGCTTTCTTCCTCCCCGCCGCCGGCCTCTTCTCCCGACTTCGGGGGTCTTGTCCCCCTCTTCGGTTCTTCTGCCGGGCCACCGCGCCTCCTTGTAGCTCTTTTGCAGGCGGTGGCCCGGTCTTCTGTCGCCACTGCCTTCCGTTCTTCTGTCGCCACCTTCGGTTCTTCTGCCGGGCCACCGCGCCTTCTTGTAGCTCTTTTACAGGCGGTGGCCCGGTCTTCTGTCGCCGCTGTCGTCGCCGCCGCCGCCGCCTTCCGTTCTTGTTCTTCTTCTTGTTCTTCTTCTTCTTCTCCTGGAGATGTTGACTCGACGAGCTCTCCGGCCGGAATGCCAGGGACACGCTCCGCTGCCACTTATATAGTGACAATGGGGCGGTGTCACATGGTATATGGCACATGAGTTGGTCACATGGTGACCCCGCCCCCTTACGATGTCATAGTCCCCATGTGACATCAACCCATGTGACCAACCCATGTGACATATACCATGTGACACCGCCCCATTGTCACTATATAAGTGACCGCACAGCGCGGCTCTGGCATTCCGGCCGGAGAGCTCGTCGAGTCAACATCTCCAGGAGAAGAAGAAGAAGAACAAGAACGGAAGGCGGCGGCGGCGGCGACGGCGGCGACGACGACAGCGGCGACAGAAGACCGGGCCACCGCCTGCAAAAGAGCTACAAGAAGGCGCGGTGGCCCGGCAGAAGAACCGAAGAGGGGGACAAGACCCCCGAAGTCGGGAGAAGAGGCCGGCGGCGGGGAGGAAGAAAGCCGGACTCCTCCGCTAGTAAAAGAGCTACACACAGATAGCGGAGGAGTCCGGCGAGAAGACCCCCGAAGACGGAAGACCCCCGAAGACGGAAGACCCCCGGAGCTGTGCAATAAAATATTTTTTCCCTGTGTTGTGTTTTTTTTGTACTTTATTTTACAGGTGAATGGGTAGGGGTACATTGTACCCCATACTCATTCACATAGGGTGGGGGGCCGGTATCCGGGGGCCCCCTTCTTAAAGGGGGCTCCCGGATTCCGATAAGCCCCCCGCCCGCAGACCCCGACAACCAACGGCCAGGGTTGTCGGGAAGAGGCCCTTGTCCTCATCAACATGGGGACAAGGTGCTTTGGGGTGGGGGGGCCGCGCGGCCCCCCCCTTCCCCAAGGCACCCCCCCATGTTGAGGGCACGCGGCCTGGTACGGCTCAGGAGGGGGGGCGCGCTCGCTCGCCCCCCTTTCCTGGCCGGCCGGGTAGCGTGCTCGGACAAGGGTCTGGTGTGGACTTTGGGGGAACCCCCACGCCGATTTTTTTCGGCGTTGGGGTTCCCCTTTAAGCCCATTCCAGGCGGCGGAGCCCGCGACGTCTCCTTCGCGGGCCCCGCCTACCTGTACACGCGCTCGAAATGGGCGGACTTTCCGAGCGGGAACAGTTTGCTCATTTCGAAAGTAGCCTACACACGGGCGGACTGTTCGCTCAAACACAGTTTCAGCGGACAGTTTTTCGGAATTTCCGAAAGACTTTGTCCGTCCAACTGTCCGCTGAAACTGTCCGCTGAAAGCCCACACACGGGCGGACTGTCCGCCCAAACACTGTTCAGCGGACAAGGTTGGGCGAACAGTCCGCCCGTGTGTACGCGGCCTAAGACTTTGCCGTTGTTCTGTCATGAAGTCAATGGATTTGCTGCAGGTGTACTCACCCAGCTATATGGAGACAAACAGAGGCCTGTGATGCATGTATCAGCCTCATTAGACCCTGTCATCAAAGGCTCCCCCAGTTGTATGTGAGCCATAGCAGCCTGCAGTTTGCTTCTAGACAAAGTAACTGAGCTTGTACTAGATTCTGCTCTTATCCTGTATGTGCCACATGCAGTACAGGAAATCATGAATCAAGTAAATACCAGACATGTGTCTGCCAGTAGATTTGACAAGTACCAGTGTGCTCTTTTTGCTCCATCGAATTTAACAATCAAACGATGTGTTACTTTAAATCCGGCTATTCTTCTTGCTATAATTGATGAGACAGATGCAACAAATGGTACTGATGTGGAAACTGAGAGTTTTTCTCATGATTGTATGGCTCTGATGCAGGTAGAAAGGGCCTCTGTCACACCAGCAAAAGACGAGCCTTTATCAGATTGTGACACACACATATTTGTAGATGGTTCCAGATTTTACACTGATGATGGTCAGCCACACACAGGGTTTGCTGTAACCACTACAGACACCATTTTACATCAGGAAGCATTGACACCCCAGATGTCAGCACAGGAAGCAGAGTTGTGTACTGTAGTCAAAGCATGTCATCTCCTAGAGAATCAAAGGGAAACATTTACACTGACAGCAGATATGCGTTTGGAATCGCTCACAATTTTGGGCCTATTTGGAAAGCACAGAATTTCCTGACTAGTGCAGGGAAGCCAGTGAGACATGCAAAACTCATAGAGCGGCTATTTGAGGCCTTTCAAAAACCAGCAGAAGTTGCCATCTTGAAGGTAAAAGGGGATGCAAGGGGAAATGACATGACAGCCAGAGGAAACGCTTTAGCGGACCAAGCAGCAAAAGATGCTGCCCTTATGGCATTTGGAGTCACACCCACTATAGGGGTTGCCCAGGTAGCAGGGACAGACTCCCCTCATCAAGAGCAGTGGGATGTAGAAACTCTAATTCAGTTGCAGAACCAGGCTCCTGATGAAGAGAAGGATAAGTGGATCAAATGTAATGCTACCCAAAATCAGCAGGGCCTGTGGAGCTCTGACAATGGGTGGTGTCTACCAGGAGTTTGTACCCAGTTTTAGCACAACTGGCACATGGCGTCAGTCATCTTTCTAAGGGCGCGCAATGGTGGCACTTTTTGCTATTGGATAGCACCTGGATTTAGTGCATTTGCAGCCAGGTTTTGTGCTTCATGTCTCACTTGTGCTCTGTACAATGCAGGGAGGCCTGCCCATGTTCCCCAAAAGCATTCTCCTAAGCCAGATTTCCCTTTCCAAATAATTCAAATAGACTACATTCAGATGCCCAGAATAGGCACCTATGAGTATGCTTTAGTTTGTATTGACATGTTCTCAAGTTGTCCAGAGTGCTGGCCAGTAGCTTAAGCAAATGCAAAAACAACAGCAAAGAAAATTTAGAATGAAATAGTTTGTAGATATGGAGTTCCTGAAACTATTGAGCCCACCAGAGGAAACCATTTTACTGGGAAAGTAATGAAAAAGGTAATGGAAGCCCTTCACATACAGCAAGCTTTCCATACACCTTATCATCCACAAAGTAGTGGTAAAGTTGAGAGACTTAATGGAATTTTGAAAAACAGATGTGCAAAAATTAAAGCAGATTGTCAGGAAGATCCTTCTCACTGGCATCCGAGCGGTGTAAGACGCAGAAGATCTTCTGTGCGGTAAGAAGAGCGTTATCGTGGTCTGCGGTGCGCGCGTGCCCATTTGGCGCAATTGGCGCCAATTGCGCTATTTAAAGTGGATCCTTGCTTTACTGCCTCGCTGCCCGATCAACAGCGTTCCTGTGTACTCTGGTATCCTGTATCTGAACCTGAATCTGAATCCGTATCCTGATCCGTATTGAACCCGGCTTGTTCCTGACTTCGCTGTTTCCTGCCTGCCCCCGACTTTTGGCTTTGTACCTGACTACTCTTCTGGCTTTTGTTTCTGTACCTGATCTGCTCGCCTGTGCCTGACCTGGACCATTGTACTATCCGTTACCTGCCAGTTGCCTGGTTCCTAGAGGTGGATGCATCCGAGATTGCAGTGGGGGCAGTTCTCTCTCAGAGACAGGGCCCCAAGGCCTTATTGCATCCGGTGGCGTTCTTCTCGCGCAAATTGTCTGAAGCGGAGAGGAATTATGACGTCGGGGACAGGGAGCTACTCACTATCAAAGCTGCACTTGAAGAATGGCGCTATCTTCTGGAGGGAGCAGCTCATCCCATTCTGGTATACACTGACCACAAGAACTTAGAATACTTGAAGACTGCTAAGAGGCTGAAGCCGCGTCAGGCCAGATGGGCACTTTTCTTTACGAGATTTTCCTTCCACATTACCTATAGGCCCGGGTCAAAAAACACCAAACCCAACGCACTGTCTCGGATGTTCAGCGAACCCGAAGTCTTTCAACCAACAGATACCATCCTTGCACCCGGAAACTTCCTTATGCTCCAGGAAGATCTATTGTCCCAACTCAAGCAGGCCTCATCATCGGCTTTGCACCCATCAAACACCAAACTACACTCCAGCAATGATTTGTTGTGGCATGAAAATAAGATCTACGTGCCTCAACAACTATGGGTTGCTGTTCTTAAATCTTGCCACGATCACAAACTGGCCGGCCATTTTGGGGTACACAAGACCGCCGAACTCCTCCAACGCACCTTCTGGTGGCCTCAGCTGCTAAGAGATTGCAAGCTTTATGTTGAATCATGCATCACCTGTACCCAGAACAAGGGTAGTAAGACCAAAGCCTGGGGGTTGCTGAAACCACTCCCTATTCCGGAAAGGCCTTGGAAAATGATTTCCATGGACTTTATTGTTGAATTACCACTGTCAGAAGGCCACACCACTATCTTTGTGGTGATTGACAGATTCTCCAAGATGGCTCACTTTCTGCCCATGAAGGGTACACCTTCTGCCCCTGAGACCGCAAGGATCTTCATTAAGGAAATAGTAAGGCTCCACGGTATACCTGCAAACATTGTTTCCGATCGTGGGGTGCAATTTACATCGAAATTTTGGAGAGCTTTGTGTGAGTCCCTGAAGATTGACCTTTCGTTCTCTTCTGCCTACCACCCCCAGACCAATGGCCAGACCGAACGAACAAACCAGACCCTCGAGCAATATTTGCGATGTTATTCTTCCTTTTCGCAAGACGATTGGGTATCCCTTTTACCACTTGCCGAGTTCGCCTACAACAACTCCGTTCATTCTGCAACGAATCAATCACCCTTTTTTGCGAACTATGGTTTTCACCCTCTGTTCTTATCAAACAACATTCCAGAATGTACAGTTCCGGCGGCTCAGGAAACTTTGAACTTTTTCTGCACCAATAACAAGCTGCTTCAAGAGACGATGGCAAGGACCCAAGAACGCAACAAGGCGGTTTTTGACAAAAAGAGGAGAGGGGAGCTCGATCTAAAACCCGGGGATTTAGTCTGACTGTCTACCCTGAATTTGAAATTGGCATGCCCATCTAGAAAACTGGGCCCAAGATTTGTGGGTCCCTTCCCAGTAACCAGGAAAATGAATAATGTGGCCTATGAACTGAAACTACCGGAGTCGTTTCGTATCCACCCAGTGTTCCATGTGGCCCTTCTAAAACCCTCAATCCAGGATCCCTTCACCGATCGGAACGTTGGTCCCCCTGAACCTGTGCTTATTAATGGTGAGGAAGAAATTGAGGTTGAAGCGATTTTAGATTGCAGAAAGAGACGCAACCAAGTCCAATATCTGGTGAAGTGGAAGGGGTATGGGCCAGAAGAGAACTCCTGGGAACCAGAGACTGGTATCCACGCCAAGAGGTTGGTTCTGGCCTTCAAGAGATCTCACCCAGGTAAGATGTCCCAGTTGGGCATCCGGAGGCTGCCCATTAGAGGGGGGCAATGTCAGGAAGATCCTTCTCACCGGCATCCGAGCAGTGTAAGACGCAGAAGATCTTCTGTGCGGTAAGAAGAGCGTTATCGCTGTCGGCGGTGCGCGCGTGCGGCCGTTTGACGCAATTGGCGCCAATAGCGCTATTTAAAGTGGATCCTTGCTTTACTGCCTCGCTGCCCGATCAACAGCGTTCCTGTGTACTCTGGTATCCTGTATCTGAACCTGAATCTGAATCCGTATCCTGATCTGTATTGAACCCGGCTTGTTCCTGACTTCGCTGTTTGCTGCCTGCCCCCGACTTTTGGCTTTGTACCCAACTACTCTTCTGGATTTCGTTTCTGTACCTGATCTGCTCGCCTGTGCCTGACCTGGACCGTTGTACTATCCGTTACCTGCCAGTTGCCTGTTTACCGCTGCTGGACTACAGGACACCTCCCAGTCCACCACCGTACCCGGCTGTTGTCTCCTCTGTGCCCTGTTTCCTCTTACCTCTTGCTGCGGACTACAGGACTCTTTCCACTACCCGCTATATCCTGTTTGCACCTGCACCCGCTGTTGGACTACAGAACTCCTCCCATTGTCCGTTGTATCCTGCGATCACTTGCACTCTGCTGTCGGACTACAGGAATCCTCACGCTGTCTGCTGTACCTTACCATCACCTGCATTCCGCTGCTGGACTACAGGACACCTCCACCATCAACGGTCTGCTGCTTCATACATCAACCATCCAGTCAGGCACTTGTGCTCCTCTATGCTCCCGAGCCCCTGTCATCACTACCAGGGCCTCCCGAGTCAGAGGTCTACGAGAGGCCGCTCCCTGCATTCCGGGCTCTGCCTTAAGGTACGTGACACAGATACAGGAAAAGGATGGGTGGAAGCTTTGCCATTAGCACTATATTCTGTACGAACTACCCCTAAACAACCACATGGGCTGTCCCCCTATGAGATGTTATTTGGAGGGCCACCCAAAACAGGGCTATATTTCCCCAACAGTTGCAGGCTTCTCACTCTAGTCTGTTAGAATATGTTCAGATTTTGCAAAGAACTTTGAATAAAATACATGAAGGTGTTTATATCTATCCCTGACACATAATCTGTTTCAGGTATTCACAGAATCCAACCAGGTGACTGGGTGGTGGTCAAGCGACACGTCAGAAAGCCACTAGAACCAAAATTTGACGGACCACATTTGGTGCTTTTGACAACCGGTTCCGCTGTCAAGTTGGAAGGAAAGCCCACCTGGATTCACGCCAGTCACTGCAAGAAAATCCTGAAGTGATGATATCCTTTGAAAAAATTATGATGTTGTTCCTTTTCTTTTTGTTGTTTGTGAGAACTGAGACATGGAAAAATAACCCTTTCATCCAAATGTTAAAATGGTATGCTGGGTGTGTTCTCACTTACATCCCCAAACAGGAACAATACCCATGATAGCAATGCCTCTCAAATTTACTGATCTAAACAGGACCATAATAAATGGCTCATACATAGTCTCCACAGCTAATGAGCACAGATCAGTAAATTTGATGGTTTCAAAACAGACACTCCACAGATTTGTTTAAACATTACATACCCGTTTAACACTAAATGTACATGGTTGGGCAATTCAGATTGCACCGGAGCAAAGATTACAGTTTATGGAGGAAACCATGGTCAATATTATTATATCCCAGATCCAGAACTAAATAAAGCCCTTTATAGTACAAATTGCTCACAGTTCCCAATATGTGAAAATATCAGTTACCTGAGATTCCATGTTATTGCTTCCAGTTTTTTAGGAGCAGGCATACCATCCATACGTAGAGGGTTATATTATATATGTGTAAATAAAGCGTATGCCTGGCTTCCTACTAATGTTACAGGTACATGTTATATTGGGAAGTTAGCACCTGCTTTGGCTGTTCGCAAAGATACAGTGCGACCAGATCAAAGTCCAGAATATCCTTTAGTGTTCAGAAGAGAGCTGTTCATTGAAGGTGGCATGGCATGGTCATGGTTCCCTTCCTGAACAGGATGGGGAATTGAAGCAATGAAAATAATAAATAATTACATTAGAATTGTAGGTGAGATTATTAACTTTACTACCACTGATATAGATTTATTAAGTGAAGAAATGGCTCAGATTAAAAAAGTAGTATTAGAGCACAGATTAACACTACATTTTCTCACTGCAGCTCAAGGTGGGATGTGTAAGTTATTTCGCACTGACTGTTGTGTATACATTTCTGATAATGAGGGCATTATTAAAGGGCAGCTTGCTAAGATAAGAGAACTACAGAATAAGGCCAAAGATATTGCTAAAGATGGATGGAACCCCTTTAAGGGTTTAGGAGGTTTTGGTGACTTTTTATATGGCATAGCAACATGGTTACAGAAACTAAGCGCTTACATTGTGATGTTCCTATTTCTCATATTTGTTATTACTTCCTCATCAGGCTATTCCTCTGTGTGACTACCCGCTGTACCAACAAATGGTCCACCAGCCCTGATGAACCCATTATTGTGAGAAAGTTAGGGGAGAGCTGAACAGGATGCCGCCTCTCTGCACCAATGTAACAGGAGTTACCAGCAATTGGCTGAATGTAATGTGAAGAAGAATGGTGTCAAATAAACAAAAGGAGGGAAATGACATGGACATTCACTGTGCTGTTCAGTTAAGCACAAGAGACTCCATTTTGTTCTCACTATTGAAATGTGTTCTGTAACCTTCACTTAACACACAGAAACATCTCCTACTAAACGCTCTGTACTCCCCCCTCCCTTCTCAATGTTTTACTTTTGCAATTGCTCTATTCGCTAGCTTTTAATAATATATTTCTATTTGTTAGCTTTTAATAACATATTTCTATTTGTTAGTTTTTAATAACATCTCACACCACCCCTTTCTTATCTATGTATAAAATAACATGTAATAATACATTTTGACACTGATCGGACATTTTAAACACAGTGATTGAGTCCTGTGAATCTGTTCCTGCAGCTGCAGTATTAACTTTATTTTTGAGTCCCAATCAGAAATTAGTCATAACAACTTTGACATCAGTTTAGCTGGGCTGTGTTAGAGTTCTGCCTGGTCATGTGTACAGTTAGGTGCACATGACAGGCTTAGAACCGGGCCTGGTTGAATGTTTTAGGTATCAGCTTTCCCGGAGCCAATCAGTGGGCCCCGCTGAGGAGTCTGGGGAAGGGTACTTAAGGTGTTAAAGTCACGTGTTCTAGGTTCGTTTATGAGGCCTGACTCTGGACCGGGGTAGCCCCGCGAGGGGTCTCGGTCATGTTCGTCGCTCCACAACATGCTTCGGTTGGCTGACCCCAATAGACCCGCCTGGTCTGGGGTAAGGATCCGTCTGTTCCCGAGTCTCGGAACCGGCTGGTCCAAGGAGCAGTAACTGAGGGAGGATTCAAGGCATCTCGGCTTGGAGGGGCACCGCAGCTCGTGTAAGTGATCGGAGGAGGGCCAACAAGCTGGCATCCTGAGAAGTGCCTGGTTGCTGGGTTGTGAAGGACACTGACGAATTCATGCTTTTTCCAGTACTGCCAAGGAGACAGAGAACATTCCAGGTACTGAGGAAAAAGGTTCCTGTTCACTTCTGTTACAAGTTACTCAAGGTCAAAGATTTCACAAGTTCTGAATCAAAGTGCTGACTGCCATAATCTCTGGCTACAGATTTGTTCAGCCTTGAAGCGCCCAGCTGTGAGTGGCTACTCTCTGGGTGGTATTAGAGACTTTCTGATATTAGCAGTTCAAGGTGCCTGAGTTTCTTCACCCTTGACCTCTGTTCCCATACGAGACTGTGTTTGTTGGATGTTACCCCTGCAAATAAAAACCGTTTCTAAAGGACTTTTATGGTGTCAGCATCCAAAGTTGTTGGGTACCAACCCTGTGAACCCCTAGAGGGGCCAAGCGGAGGTAACCGGTAAGCCCAAACGTTAAGGCCGCCCTGCCAAGGGTTATGGCCGCTACAGTAGAAATCAAAATTACAATGTAATTTATTACAAGAGAAACCCCACAAAACATTGGATTGCCAGTGTGTTCCCAGAATTAATTATTCATGCTCCAGCTCCTATTTGAAAACCTTTTAAAAGTAACACTGCAATGCTATTTATTTCCAGAAAAAAAAATTCCCAGTGTTAATTTTTTTGCGCTTATGCCCCATTTTGATTAGGACCACCAACTACAATTTGTAACAGTGGAAGTCAGTATAACAGTATCATTTATTCCCCAGTTTAAACACTTTTAGCCCTTATGTCCTCTGGAGGAAGCAGTTATGTAAGGATCATGGCTGCAATTTTTTCAGCCGAAGACCAGCTTTAAAGTAGACATGATCTGAGTAACTCTACAGCAACTCTACAGCTGTCTAATTACTTTTACAGGAATGGGAAGGGTTCCCTCCTCTGTTGTTGCTGGGCTCTCCAGTTCCACTGGGGTGCCTGGGACTTCTGCAAGTGGAAGTGGTCAAGTCGGCTGAGCACAGAGGAGGAGAAGGAACATCTTTTCCTTTTCCTCCTCTGTGATGAATGATTCCATCAGCAATAAAGATTCATCATTTTCAGTTTAGTTTATATTTACTGCCCATTTGCACTGTATATTTGAGGTATTGCAGTGAATATCAGTGATAGACAAAATTCTAGTACCAATGCTTACATTTAACTCTAAACCGGGAACCCGTAAAGGCATTTAAAGTGTCGCCTATGTAGCTTTTTAGGTACTGTAGTGTGCTGCCATTTCACAGGCATGCAAAATTTTAAAACTTGACATGTCTAGTATCTATTTATTTGGCACAACACAATGTTTTATATCTTACCAAAAATTGTGTATTGTATTGTGTTTGTGTGCACTAAAATGCATTTAGGAGTATTTTTTTCCTGAAACCTTTTTTCAATAAACACCAAACTCAGGGAACTATATTAGCAAATGAACATGAGAAGTCCCCTGTTCCACTCATGTAATGGAGTGGGCTTGATCCCTTACCTGAAAAATAACAGGGAAGGTGTTCCTATAAGTAATTAACTGCAATATAGAAAAGTTCGCTATAACCTCCTATGTATGAGAGTGGTAAACAATCAAAGTAGAACAAAAGGAGGAGAGAGAAGCGCCAAGCCAATCCTTTAAACAGCCTAACGCTTAAATTCCTAAGCTGTTTAAAGGATTGGCTTGGCATGTCTCTCTACTCCTTTTGCTTTCCTTTTGTTCACAGTAATTAGGTTCCCCAGCCCATGCCTGACACAGCTTTGCTCCCTTTACAGCCTCCATTTAGAGACTTTTTTTTAGAGACTAATTATTAGGGGTCCATTCCCCAGAATTTCAATCCACTCACCATTCACATGGTCGCACCTTCATACATCAGCATGCAGATGCCTGCCTTTTCATTTAAATGTTAAACTTTAATCTTTTTCATCAGATGGTTTAGCGCTGAACATTATACCAATATTGTGTATGTGTTTCCTCCTAAACAATTAAAGTAGGCCTAAGACAATGGAAAAAAACCTCAGTGGTTGGATGGTACCAAGAGAGGTCATTTTGATTGAGATGATGGCTACCCAGGTACTGTAGTGTGCTGCCATTTCAGAGGCTTGAAAAATGTAAAACTTGACATGTCTGGTATCTATTTATTTGGCACAACACAATGTTTTATATCTTACCAAAAATGGTTTATTATATTGTGTTTGTGTGCACTAAAATGCATTTAGGAGTATTTTTTTCCTAGAACTTTTTTTCTGTATTTTAATATATTTTGCTTTGAAATTAAATCTTTGTTTCATCCCCTTGCTTAATTTTCTACTTTTTATTTTCATTTTGATTTATTATTGGTACATTTAGACAGATTTATTCATTTCTATTTATTATTTGATTATTATATACATCTGTCCATAGTTACTGCTTTTGTATATCTTTTTGGTTTTTACCTCTTCCTTGCCGTGGAAGGGTTTGTTTGCGATGATGACCACACCTGTGGCTTCCTGTTACTTTTTTAGGGGTCTCAGTTTTCTTTGTGTTATGACTAAGAGCTGTTATTTGTGTTAAACCCATTAACATTTCATCCATTTCATCCATTTTTTCCTGCTGATCTCTGAGGTGAGTCAGATGAGCACCTCTGTATTGGATGTTACACAAGGCGTGTTGCACTTATTTTACTGAATATTTCTAGTTTTTGTCTTATCATTGATAGCACAGCTAAATTAAATCAATTTGAAAAGGACCCCGCACAATGTTAAATATATAAAACACTACAGTACATGTTAGGTTATAACCAGATAAACACCTTAAGTATTGTAGTTAATATATTCTCAGATTTGATTGTTTTGTTTTCTAGCATGCATAAAAAGTACAGCTTTAGTAAAAATGTATTTGACTTTGTTATATTACTCTTTTACCACATGCTAAACTATACTTCTATAAGTGCATATCAATAATAAATTCATGTCCAAAAACTTCATTTAAAACTGTATATAAAAACAAACATGCATTCCCATCATACATAGTATGGCTTTGCGCTTTATATTACCAACATTATTATTGTGTATGTGCTTGTGCATAAGACACAATTATGAAATTGGTTTAGCATTTATATATATTTTTTTGCACATGGATGTATGATTGATATATACGTATCACACTTTATATAGCCCAAGTGTGGTCTAGGATACATGTTTTTAAATTGTGATATAAGAAAGTCAAATTAAGTTTCTACTAGTGTTGTACTTTTTATATAAATAGTACTTAGAATATCAGCAAATATTCTAATACAGCATCTGGGCTGGTCTTGTTAGAACTTCCAGGCAGAGACAAATTATTTGATACATACACTATATTTCCAAAAGTATTTTATTTAGACGCCTGCCTTTACACACACATGAACTTTAATGGCATCCCAGTCTTAGTCTGTAGGGTTCAATATTGAGTTGGCTCATCCTTTGCAGCTATAACAGCTTCAACTCTTCTGGGAAGGCTGGCCGCAAGGTTTAGGAGTATGTCTATGGGAATGTTTGAATATTCTTCCAAAAGAGCATTTGTGAGGTCAGGCACTGATGTGGATGAGAAGGCCTTGCTTGCAGTCTCTGCTCTAATTCATCCCAAAAGTATTCTATCGGGTTGAAGTCAGGACTCTATGCAGGCCAGTCAAGTTTTTAAATCTACATCTACAATCAAAAAATCCACATTTAAATCCAGCTGGAGCACAGGGGCAACCATTTCAGGGCCAGGTTTGGCTTGATTGGCCCTGTCTTTGTAAATATTAGTCTATGGCTACTACACCAGGTTTTGGCACCCCTGTCTTGTGTTTGCTATGCATATTAATCACGCTACTTGGTCCCCTGTGCCCTGTGGTTGCACAGAGCCACTCTCCCAAGACTAATGTGGACTCACTCAGGAGTTCTCTCTGGTGGTCGTGTGGAGCTTTGTGACAAATCATAGTCTGTGATACCCCCTGAAGAAGCCAAGATTGGCAAAATATGTTGGGATCAAAACATCTTGCTCTGAACATCACTGTTATAGACAGTCACTACCTGTTGCATGATATGTATACATTTTTGATGTATTTTATTTAATCACTTTCTGTCTTTTTTAACCAATGCTAATAAACTTGATTCGTTTTATATGAAGTTGATCTCGCTATGATTCTTGGCACACTAAAAATACCATTAAGGTCTCTGGTTGTTCATGGGGATGAGGTGCGGAATATTATATTGTCATCCAAATGCTATATCAGTCTATATATGTGGTATCGTCATACTCAGGAGGAGTAGCACAATGTGTTTTGGGGTGTAGTTGCAAGTATGCCTATGCCATATGTGAGATATAACTTGTTAATTTGACAATTTTCTGGGGCAAAACATTCTTAATTTTCCAAAGAAAGAAAAAAATTACAACTTCAAAAAATTCACCATGCCTCTTACTAAATATTTTGGAATGTCTACTTTCAAAAAAGGGGTCATTGTGGGGGCCATTTGTCCTGCCCTAGCATGTTAGGGCCTCAATAAATGAGATGAGGCTGTCAGTACATCAGGTGTGATCAGGTGTGATCAATTTTCAATAATTGGTACCATAGCTTGTAGACTTTATAACTTAACACAGACCAAATTATTTACACTGATTTGGGTTATTTTTACCAAAAAAAGTAGCAGTATAAATTTTGGTCAACATTTATGAAGATAAATTACTTATTTGCAAAACTTTATAACAGAAGATGCATTTTTAAATAAAAATGTGTTTAAAGTGCAAAAAAAAAAACAGTTGTGATTAAATACCACCAAAAGAAAGCTCTATGTGTGTAAAAAGAATGACAAAAAGTCATATGAGTACAGTGTTGCATGACTGAGCAATTGTCATTCAAAGTATAATGCCGCGTACACACGGGCGGACTGTATGGCGTACTTAGTCCGTCGAAACACATTTCAGCGGACAGTCCGCTCGTGTGTGGGCTTCAGCGGACTTTTTCAGCGTGCAGTCCGGCGTACTAAGAATTTCGGATTTTTCGAAATTCTGTCCGTCGTACTTTGGTTTCAGCGGACAATCCGCTCGTCAGTATGCTAGTTCGACGGACTAAGAATGGCGCATGCCCAGAAAGGATTTACACGGCGGAAAGGTGCTTTGATTTGTATTGGACTTCCTATTTCTAGTCCCGTCGTACGTGCTGTACACGTCATCGCGCAAGCTTTCGTCGGACTGTTTGGGTATCCGTGTGTGGTCAAGTTCGTTCAGTGGAAAGTTTGACGGACTGTCCGTCGGGTTGTATGACGGACTAAGTACACCATACAGTCCGCTCGTGTGTACGCGCCATAAGAGTGCTGAAAGCTGAAATTGGCTTGGGCAGGAAGGGGGAATAAGTGCACAGTAGGCAAGTGGTTAAACAGTAATGTTTAAATGTAGAAATAAATAATACAGTTTCATTTATTCACAGAATAAAACACCCCAAAGATTGTAGTGAGTATGTTGCCAGATTTGATTTATTTGCGCTCTAGTCCTAATTTAAATAGGACCCACAACAGACATGTTTAAATCTAAAATCAACAGTACAGTTTAAATTACTGCCAGGAAAAAAACATTCCAAATATTGTAGAGTACTAGAATGGTAGAATGGATGTTTGCATTCTAGCCCCAATTCATACAGGACCCTAAACAGCAATGTTTAAATCTAGAAATTAACATTACAGTTTAATTTATTCTTAGAGAAAAACGTCCTAAGTATTGCAGTGAGTCTGTTGCCAGATCAGATTTTTTTGTGCTTCTTCCCTCATTTGAATAAGATCCTTAACAGGCATTTCTCAATATGGAAATAAATTTAGAGTTGTATTTATTTTCAGAAAAAAAAAACATAAAAGGTTAAGTATCTATGCTGGCAGTGTTAAGTTATTGGCACTGCGTCTCAATATAAGATGGACCCCAACAGCCATTTCAATTGTAGAAATAAACATTATCATTTCATTCCAAATATTGTAGCAATTATGTTCCCAGACTTAATTTATTTGTAGTCTAGTTCCCAATTTAAAAAGAACCTGCTATGGGCATTTTTCAATATCAAATTAAAATTGTAAGTATTTTTTTTTCACAGAAAAAAAAAATAGGACCCACACACGCAGTATTAGGGTATTTGTACTAAGTCACAATTCGAAAAGAAAAATATTATACAGGTAAATTAGTATATTTCCAGAAAAAATACACCCCAAAGACTGAAGTGAGTGTGTTCCCAGATTTGATTTGCTCGCTAGCTTTAATTTTCATAGGACACCTGACAGCAATGTTTAAACCTAGGAATCAGCATTGCATTTGCATTTATTCTGGGAAAAACCCAAATGTTGCTGTGAGTACATTCCCATATTTGATTTATTTCTGCCCAAACCACAAATTAAATAGGACCCCCCCCCCCCCCCCAGCCATGTTTTAATCTAAAAATAAAAATTATAATGTTTTATTTATTCATGAGCTGTTTCCCAAATTAGAATTGTTTACATTCCAACCCCAAATTAAATAGGGCCCTAAACTGGCATGTTTAAATCTAGAAATTAACATTATAGTTTCATGTGTTCAAGAAATAAAAAACTCCACAGGTAGTGAGTACATTGCCAGGTTGGATTTATTTTTGCTCCAGTCCCCATTTGAATACATACATTAACCCATCTGTCTAACATAGATCTTATGTAGTAATATACACTTGGGTTTATTGTTGCTTTTACCATGCATTTTTGTAAAGCACCTATCACACTCTTTTTTCAACAATAAGATAGGTAGAGGCAGAGAGTAATGGTTTGCATAGTGATCAGGCAGAGATCTGTTTATTTATTTTTTTACTGCAGTATTCAATATGAAATGTTGCTTTAAAAATGTAACAATGCAGGCAATGGTTGCATGAGTTGAAAAAAAAAAAATAATTGACTTCTAAGGCTTCCATTCACATTGGGATTGTTTTTTATTCTGCCAGTATTACAGGAAATTCCCCCACTGCATCATTTGGTCACTAAGTCTGCCCACTAAGGACCCAGGACTAACAAATAGGCTCAGGGTGGAAAAATGGCAAGGCTAAGATCAATTTTTAAATGAACACTCTAAATGTACATAAACTTATAATGCATCTATCTCTGGACCTACCTATCATTTTGGCACATGGATGCTAGTTTGTGGAAGCTTTAGTGAATGCACCAAAACATCAAGAAGGAGGTCTCTGCGGTCCGCTCTGACCTGACTCAGGTGCTGCTGCGGGTGGAGGAATCTGAACAGCGCTTAGACCGCCATGCGAGCGCTATTAAGACATTGCAGACGACCACCCATCAGCTTGCAATTGCGCATCGGTTGGCCCTCTATAAAATAGAGGACCAGGAGAACCGCAATAGACGCAACAATATTAGGATTAGAGGCCTCCCAGAGGTGACCAGGGACGATGACCTCCTACCGTCTGTCAGAGGCATTTTTAATGGACTCCTTGGCCGGGCAGCAGATGCCCCTCTGAAAATTGACAGGGTGCACAAGGCCCTCCACCCCCTCCGCCTTGCTACTGACACCCCACGGGATGTCATTTGCCGGGTTCATCACTACCCAGATAAGAAGATGATAATGCAGAAGGCCAGGGATGCCACACCATTTGACTTTGATGGAGCAGCGCTCTCCTTTTTCCCAGACCTGGCAAGGGCGACTTTGGACAGATGGAGGGCACTCCATCCCCTTAGGGAACTGCTATGAATGGCCTCCATTAAATATAGATGGGACTTTCCAGCGGCCCTTATCACAAACGCAGACGGCAAACCCATGGACCTCTGATTCCCGGATGACCTGGTGAATTTTTTCAGGACTTGAATGTCACCACTCCGGAACTTCCTGGCTGGCAAGATGACATCCCACCTTTGCCAGGTGGCTTCGACCGACAATGGCAGAGAGCGGGATGTAAACAATGCACCTCCTCCCCGGGAACCTCAGAGCAGCTAGCTTGAATCCTGGAAGGGCTGTGTCAGCACGGTCATCTCCTTCTCCGGCCGGAGAGGGATCCTCGGGTACTGCAAGTATACCCCTTGTATAGTTCTTTATACAGGATTACTTTGCTGACTTAAACTGCTTTTGGGGACAACGCATGTTAAGAGCTCGGCACTCTCCCTACCTCGAGACCTATAGCAGACCTTGATTGTTGCCCCGATTAATCCGCCATACAAACGGGGGGTATGTTACCCCCTGCTGATTCTGCAGGATTAGCACTGAGCCCACGTTCCTGGACGGACACTGTGTTTTTTGTTCCTCATGACCTAGTTTATTGTTATTGGTTTATATCCTGTTATATGTCTTTTTTTTTTCTTTTTACTCCCACCAAAATGCTTTGCATTAATGTGTGGTGCTGGCGCCGGGCTGTTGCGACGCTGCTCAGACCCCCATGGTGTGGCTTGCGTGCGGATACCTGAGCTCCCCCACCCCCTTCTTGGCAGGGGCCATTTGGCACGGTGTCCTGGTGCCCTCGCCCTTTATGGGGCGGCGGGTATAGGGGCGCTGGGTCGGGCGTGCAGCCTGTTTTCGCACTGCAAATATATGCATGCACCAATAGCTGTCTTCAGGCAGCTTTTATTCTGGCGATTATGCTTTTTCCTTCCTCTTTTGATATTTCGCTTCTTTCTCTCTGCTCCTTTCCGCCTTTTCCCCTCCTTGTCTTCTCCCCTCTCCCTGTCCTCACCTGCATCCCCCCTCACCCCCCCTCACCCATTTAGACCCTGTCCACCTTGGTTTTGTGTTATTGATATAGTGGTGTGCGCGGTTCCTCTCCTCGAAACCCCATGGCCACAGTGAACCTTCTATCTTTTAATATCAGGGGTCTACATACCCCAGGGAAGAGACACAATCTGTACAGAGAGCTGGACTGTTTGCAGGGTGATGTGGTTTTCCTACAAGAGGCCCACCTCTCCCACACGACCTCGGTCAGATTACATTCTCATACATTCTCATAAATACCCCACGTGGTATTATAGTCTTTCTGACATTTCTAAAGATAAGGGGGTGGCCATCGGGCTACGCAAGGGAACCGCTTTCACACTGGAGTCTATGCTAAGTGATCCAGCTGGTCGCTTTTTGTTTTTGAGAGGCACCTTAGGCACCTTAGGCACCTTAGGCACCCTGGCTACTCTCTATTCTAACCGGGACCAGGCGGATTTTATTGCTTCTACACTTAAATCACTGCAGGATTTTTCCAGTGGGTACGTGCTCCTCGCGGGTGACTTCAATGTCCCTCTGGAGCCTACTCTGGACACCTCTAGGGGTGGCTCTACTTTTATCTCATAAACGCTTGAAATATATCCGTACACAGCTCCATGAGTCGCAGTTGATGGATGCCTGGAGGATCATGCACCCACGGGAGCGAGATTTCACCCACTATTCATCGGACACCAGATGTATTCCAGAATTGATTTATGTTTAATTGACCATCAACACTTACCATTACTAGTGAAATCAGGCATAGAAACCTCCCCCCTATCAGATCACGTGCCAATATCACTCACTATTAGAGTAGAGTCCCTGCCCCTTAAATCCAATAATTGGAAGTTGAATGAGGAACTTATCTCTGAGGAACTAGACAAAAAAATGATAGGGGAAGAATTAGAGTTTTATTTTAGGAATAATTTAAGTCCTGAAATCTCCCCGGGCACATTATGGGAGGCCCACAAAGTATTTATTAGAGATAAGCTCATGGAGGTGGGAGCCAGGAAAAAGAAGGAACATATTTTTCACCAGACTAACCTACTTCAGGAAATCAAACACTTAGAGCAACAACACAAAATTAATAAAACCCTGACTCTTTTCCACACCCTGACTGAAAAGAGGGAGGAACTGAAATCCCTTATGCACCTAGAGCTGAAACAACGTACTCGGCTAGTATCCCAACGCTTTTCTGAATGGGGAGAGCTGTTAGCCAATTCCGTGAAACAACAGAAGGCTGCCGCATTTATTTCAAAATTAGAAACCCCCCAGGGACTATGGTATATGACACCCCATACATAGCCAGAGAATTTAGGGAGTTCTACCAGCATCTCTATCATGTTCAACATGCTGATATTGACAGGGGAGCTAAGTTGAAACTCATCAGGGACTACCTGGCCCCCAAAACTCCCATCTCCCAAAACTCCCATCTGAGACCCTAGCTTCTTTGGAGGGCGAGATTACTCCTACGGAGCTCCTTGGCGCCCTAAAAAGCATGGCTAACGGTAAGGTGCCGGTGCCTGATGGCTTCACGGTGGCCTACTACCGCTCTTATACTTACATACTGGTTCCGCACTTGACTAACAATGCCAATGTGACCTCAGCCAGCGAGGATCTCCGTCCAGAGACTATCCACGCTCATATCACGGTTATCGCCAAAGCGGGGAAAGACCCTAGTAACGGCGCAAGTTACTGCCCTATCTCGTTACTGAACATTGATGCCAAAATTTATGCTAAAGCTATTGCGAACAGACTGCTCCCTCTGATCCCGCAGTGGATATCGAGGGACCAAACAGGATTCATCCCAGGAAGAGAGGCACGGGATAACTCCCTACGTACTTTTTCCCTGATGGCATACGTGCGACGGACCTCCCAGCCCACCCTGTTACTTTCTACCGATGCTGAAAAGGCATTCGACAGGGTGGACTGGGAGTACCTTATGGCGACATTGTCCCATCTCGGAATCGGCCCTTCCCTACGATCCCAAATCTCGGCACTATATCACCAGTCTACTGCTCAATTAAGAATCAATGGAACTCTAAGTGACCCCTTCACCTTACATAATGGCACGCGCCAGGGATGCCCACTCTCCCCAATTTTTTTGGTGATATCCTTAGAACTCTTCCTCTCCATTGTTAGATGAAACCCGAATATACATGGCATAACAGTAGGCAAGACAGAACATAAATACGCAGCGTATGCGGATGATATGTTATTTTACGTACAACAGCCCCTAATTACTCTTCCAAATCTTATGTCTGAATTCTCAGCTTACGGTATGGTCTCCAATTTTAAAATGAACATGTCCAAATCAGAAATATTAAATATATCAGTCCCCACATGCTCTGCGACACACTTGAAACAGGCCTTCCCCTTTAATTGGCAGACAAGGCACATGAAATACTTAGGTATCTATCTTACGTCCAACCCGATGACTCTCTTTCGCACAAATTTCTTACCCCTCCTCAACGCACTCAGATCAGACATTCAGAAATGGTCCCAGCTGAATTACTCCTGGCTGGGGAGAATTGGGATGGTCAAGATGAATCTGCTGCCTAGGGTGCTTTTCATGCTTCACATGATCCCGTTTGGGATACCGGTAGGTTTCCTTAGATATTGAATTCCATGGTATATAGATATGTTTGGAATAGGAAAAAACCCAGGCTCCCTAGATCCCTACTCATAAGACTCAAAAATGATGGAGGCCTAGCACTACCGGACTTCAGGCTATTCTTTCGCTCCATTATATTGGCCAGGCTCTCAGATTGGAAATACTGTAAAATACACCAAATTGTGGGTTACCTTTTAAACAGAACTCAGTGGCGCCGAACTCTCTACACAGATGTGGATACCGAGGAAATACAGAGTCCTGTCAACTGACACGTCACCGCTGACACACTCTGACACCGCCTGTAAAAGAGCTAGAAGAAGGCGCGGTGGCCCCGCAGAAGAACCGAAGAGGGGGATAAGACCCCCGAAGTCGGAAGAAGAGGCCGGCGGCGAGGAAGAAAGCCGGGCTCCTCCGCTAGTAAAAGAGTTACAAGAAGATAGCGGAGGAGTCCGGCGAGAAGACCCCCGAAGACGGAAGACCCCCGGAGCTGTGCAATAAACAATTTTATCTTGTGTGTTGTGTTTTTGCTGTACTTAATTTTACAGGTGAATGGGTAGGGGTACATTGTACCCCATACTCATTCACATAGGGTGGGGGGCCGGTATCCGGGGGCCCCCTTATTAAAGGGGGCTCCCGGATTCCGATAAGCCCCTCGCCCGCAGACCCCGACAACCAACGGCCAGGGTTGTCGGGAAGAGGCCCTTGTCCTCATCAACATGGGGACAAGGTGCTTTGGGGTGGGGGGGCCTGGTACAGCTCAGGAGGGGGGGCGCTAGCTCGCCCCTCCTTTCCTGGCCGGCCGGGTAGCGTGCTCGGACAAGGGTCTGTTGTGGACTTGGAGGGACCCCCACGCCGATTTTTTTCGGCGTTGGGGTTCCCCTTTAAGTCCATACCAGGTGGCGGGGCCAGCGACGTCTCCTTCGCGGGCCCCGCCTACCTGGAGACCCGCTCGAAATGAGCGGACTTTTCTCCGGGTGGGAAAAGGCCGCTCATTTCAAAAGTACGGCGGACTGACACACACACGGCAGGATTGTCCGCCGAAATGCGAGTCCGGCGGGAAGATTGGAGTGCAAAACTACTTTCTAAGTCCGTCGTACTTTCGGGTCAAAAAAGTATGCTGGAGGCTACACACGGGGGGATTGTTCGGCGGACTTGAGTTTACCGGACTTTTCCACCCGCTTGTTTGATCGTGTGTACGCGGCATAACAGACACAATCGTTTTGAGGGTTCCAGTTGGGATATTGTTTAAGGCTATGAGTAGCTGTTGGATCTTAGTGAACCAAATGTGGGATGCAACCTTGACCCACTTATAACGTTATGTCTTAATCAGCTCTAGCCATTGCCTAGTGATATTCTGTATGCAAATGTCATATATGTTATCCCAAACAATGATCACCATGTTGTGTTGTACATGCTTCTTTTCCTTAATAAACATTGATAAAAAAAAATCAGCTGTTGTACTGTTCCATACAGCGCATGTGTAACACATACGCAATGCATGCGCCGTTTGTCCCGGGCACTTCTTGATAGCAGGCACTTCTCGATAGAACATCAGAACTCAGTTCTGGCATGTTCCAGAAAAAAGCCCTGGTAACACATATTGAGGCAACTTGTAATTTTTTGGGGTTTTGGTTGTGTTTGTTTGTTTTTTGTTTTTTTACTTCCCTGATAATGTTTTAAATCTTTCAATCTGTGAAATCAAGAAGTATGTCACAATTCCATGCGCTAGACTTAAATTAATAAATAATGAGACCAATAAAAACAGCAGCTCAAATGTGGGATACACACAAAAATAGACAGATAAGATAGAGGAGAGCTGTGCCAATAACATGTATATTAGCATTGATAAAAACAAAAATAAAAACAATAGTCCATATAATCCAGTTCTCCAGTGACACCACAGTGACTCCCCACACAAAGAAGAGTTCTCGACCACCGTACAAAAGGTCTGCTTACCAGATAGCAAGCAAAAAGGGCATTTGGTTGTACCCAGCCATAGCCTTTTAGCTTGCAGTGATGACCTCTGGAAGCACACAGGATCTGGATCTTATAGCCGACAATCCCCCTAAATGTCTCACAAATTCGTAGCCATACTTGAGGTAAACTCAGAATGGCTGCAAGACACACGGGACATATATTACCCTGGGGGAACAGTGTGCAATTGAAAGTCTCAGATAAAGTATGTTTTGATTGTTGGGGGAGTTATATTTCTTTGTTAATGGGTAGACACATTTTTTCCATCACATTTATGCATTGCTTTTTGGGCTATAGTGAGCACTGTTAAATTTGCAATAACATGCCTACCAAGAAGCTTATTTTTTTCCAGACTGGAAAGGCTGGTTGGCCTAGGCCCTAGGTTTTCCTGAAGTGTTTTTGTGACATCCAGATTTTCTTTTTGCTATTGTCTTTGTGTATGTTGTAAACTAAAGGTCTGATCCATTGTTTGTGTCTATTAAATTTACTTACATGAATAATGTAAATACTTTTAATCACTATTCTAAAACTTTTGCTTTCCTTTCCTTTTCCCTTTCCCTTTCCCTTACTTTGTGATTTTTGTATGCATTGGATTGTGTTGGGGAAACCCCTTGGTATTTATTTAGGGGCTCAGGATAATATAAAGGGAATAGGCGTTAAGTCCTGAAATGTTAAGAGTTTACAGGATAACTTAAGAGGGGAGTAGGGGTTGAGTTAGAGTAATATAAAATATGATCTTAAAATGTGTTTCTGTTGCTTTCTTAGGCTGATCAAATAAGTGTGAGGAATTTTTGGCATGTACCATGGGACATCTGTTAGCACATTTATGAAGCTGACATCATAGATGTGGTTCTACTTGTTTTTCCAAGAAGAAACTATCTTGATATCCTCCACATGTTGTATTTTGCTAAATTGAATTTGTTGTAGGTGCAAGGCAATAATGGCATCAAACACTTGAAAAAACATCCTGGCATGCTGGAGGTCGTTTGGCAGGAAAGCATCCTTTACCACCCCTTTCCTCTATGCTGTGGGACATAATAATTTCTCTGATCAGCCTGGGTCTGCAAAGGATATTGAAAGTCCCCATAGTATTGAAATGTGCGTGGAGGGCAAACGGTAGTTGGCCAGGATCAAAAAGCTTTTTTTAATGTTTTAGATACATATTATTCATTTCTATTGATGGTCTGGTGGATTATTGTGCTATGTACCCTGGCTATTGTATTGTATTGGTTAATGTGGGCTCACTCTGGAAAACAAAAAGCCCATGTCCATACAAATGTCCTTGGACATTTTCTTTTAGATATGTAAAAACTATGCAATTCATTGCATTTGTATGAAATCAGGTAGGCCTTTACACTACGTACTTGGTGGTCAATGTTAAGAGGATTGTACAGATCAGTTTTTTAGTGTATGCTCACCTAGTTTCACAAAGCTTGGTGACATAAGCATTGTGTGCTAGGTGTAGTGCACTAAATTGCAGAAAATACCATTTATACTATCCAGACATATATTTATCTTTGTCAGCGCTATGGGCTGGACATTAGTCGATTTCCCCATCTTTGCAGTTGAGATGGGCAGTGCCATGAAGCACATGTACATGTCCATAAAAGATAAACATTCAACAAGGGTAATTCATCAAAAGTGTGCATTTACCTGTTACTTTCAAATCCACAGTTGAAGGATCCAAAGTTGAGGGAAGAATTATTATTTATGTCATTCTTTGGAGAAACATTAAAATGCATGTACCGTAACAAATCGGGGCAATTTAATCCTCTGAAAAGATATTTAGCCAAAAGACATATCATAAAGCCACAAGGTTCATCTTCCAATTAAAAAAGAATGGTATCAATGCTTACAGCCACCAAACCTTCCCCCTCCCCCCACACTTGCCAGGATAGTCACATGATCTAAGGTATTTGACAAATTCTAAATCAATCTCAGAGTGCTTTATTCTACCATTGACAGAAACAGTTGTGAAAGTGTATTAGATAGTCATTATCCCTTAAAAACAAAGAAAATCATCTGTCATGGCAAGAAATGTAATAACATTTGGCATGTAATATTGCATACTTCAGCATACTGGAGTTGATTTACTAAAACTGGAGAGTGCAAAATCTGGTGCAGCTCTGCATAGAAAGCAATACATTTCTAGCTTAATTGAACAAGCTGACGTTAGAAGTTGATTGGCTACCATGCATGACTGTGCCAGATTTTTCACTCTCTAGTTTTATTAAAACAACATTAATACATACATTAATAGATTTATCACTGGGTGATCTCTCACCATTATTTCAAGTTTGCATGGATGTTCTAGTGCTCCACTGCATTGCAGTTTGCAAAGCAGCACTTTTTCATCAAACCTATAATAAATGAGGGTCCTGGGTTTTCTCTGAAGCTTACCCAAATACTTTAATATATGCTGGAATATTGAAATGTCCATGTTGTGGCAGGTTTACTTGAATCCTTTTTTTTTCTTTAATCATTACCTTTCCTTTACTATCATGCGCACAGTGATGCAAATCAATTTAGAGTGTATTAACTGCCTAATATAACTTCATATTCAGCAGCATTGTCATCAACATTTATCAACATGATGAACACTCATTGTTCTTTTAAAAAGGGTGCCTGTTTGTCATCCTTTATTGTTTTGGTGAGTTCTGATGAGAATAATTTACCAGGATATTTAATTACTTAAATTTCACTTACAGTGACACATTGTTTTTTTTTAAATAAACTGAATTAATTAATGATTTTTTTAATAAAAACAATGAGTCATTCTGAAAGGTTAAATTACAGCCTTGAAAGCATATAACTTTGAGCCCAAATGCAAATGTGACAGTAAAATCTAAAAGTATATATAGGGATATTTGACAGAAAATCATATTTTATCACACTGAAACCAAAATAAAGTAATAATAATTTTTCACATCTAAATTTATCATCAGTTTGTTAAAAGCTAATACTATCTCTGGATAAATGTGAACAAATGTGTCACTGGCGCAAACATATATGAATCTAAAATAATGTGTGACTTTACCTTTTGATTTAAATAGCAGATCTGCTGCAGTTATAGATCCCCCAACAATAGTGTGGGGTAAGCAATGTTACAGAAAAAGGTGTAACTGCGCTGACCCTAAATATTATATTTATATATTTATACCACAAATCAAAAACAATCTTTATCAGTGATTCATCATCATGAATTCAAATAAAGTGCATATTTAGTGAACTGTAATATTATAAAGAAAATGATCCTTCTTAATCAAGAATAAAATAATGTGTTAAACAAAAAACAGTCCCAATTTTCCTCCTCAATAGATGTTTATCTGAATCCCACGTGCACAAACCACATCCGTGATTGTAAAACTTTTACCAATTCATGAAACACCACCGCCTTCTAAAATGGACACTCAACAGAAAAAAGTTAAAAAGACACCTTTGGTTTATGTTTATTCAACAATGTGTACATGTATACAAATATGGATTTTAAAACCAATAAAAACAATGAAATCCAGACGGCGATGAACATGATTGGATGCAAAATGCGTAGAGGTTTCTGGGTAATGTTGACGTCACTTCCTGCCCCAACCCGCACCAAATCAAGGCTTCAATCGTACAACCGATCCCAGGAGACAGAACAATGTTTGCTAGCCCTAAGAGCATTGCTTGGAGGACTTAGTGCCAGCCTATAGGAACCACACTTGTGAGTGAAAATTCCCTATAGTTATTTTAATGATTGAATAAATTATAATATGATGCACAATGAAAGCTGTTTGCTTTTTATGAGATCCTGAGATTAATGTGGAGATGCAAGGCGGGATTACTGGCATTTAATTGGGAAATCTTCAGGCACGGTTACATGAGTGGAGTGGTTAACCCAAAATAAACCAAAGGAGTCTTTTTACCTTATTTCTGGTTAGTGTCCATTTTAGGAGGTGATGGTGTTTCACGAATTGGTGAAAGTTTTCCAAGCACGGATGTGGATTTGTCCATGTGGGTTTCGTATAACCATCTTTTGAAGAGGAATATTGTGACTGTTTTTTGTTTAACGCATGATGTTATTCTTGATTAAGAAGGTTCGTTTTCTTTATAATATTGCAGTTCACTAAATATGCACTTTATTTGAATTGATGATGATGAATCACTGATAAAGATTGTTTTTGATATGTGGTAAGATAAATATACTATTTAGGGTCAGCGCAGTTACACCTTTTTTCTGTATCTCTGGATATAGGTGGTACATGTTCATGGTCTCTGTCAGTTACAGAAACCATATGGACATTATAAAGGTTATAAACATTTTTTTTGTAAAACCACCCCCCTTTATATAAATGTATCATAAAAATGAATTGGTGACATCATCACTAATTTTTTTAATTAATAATTTGTATTGGGTTTTTACAATTAACATATGCATACAAAGGTAATGCAAAAACAGAATGAATAAGAAGACATTGGTTTGTTGTAAGGTGGTAGAACAACGCCATGTGCGATTACAAGTAAGGTAACAGTACAGAGTGCACAGTGGGTATCCTTAACGGTATATGTGCTACCTTATTATACTAAAGTAGTGGAGGGAGGGGCTGGCTCCCATCCCGGGCACACCCTACGAGTTCAAGACCAGGACTCAAGCCAGCCCACCTATCCTTAGGTAAGTTCCATTCAATCGTATTGGTTGATGTATTGTATTAGAAAACATAATACGAGAACAATAAAGCAAGCAAGTGTCAAAGAGATACTTGGAGAGGTAAGTTCGCACCTTAACATCTCTACCTAAATATTGTAGCTTAGGGTAGTGGTAGGGATATCAAAGAGTTATCATTGAACCATGCCAACCATGGGTGCCACATTTGGGAGCTGTGTTCCCTGTTTCTAATTCTGAGTGCCAGTGTCTGCTCGTATATAAAATGTAGGGGGGTTGTTTCCCCTAGATTGGGTGTGGGGTTTTTACACTTTCTGGTGATACTCAGTCTAGCTGAGAGTAGGGTATGGGATATGGTATGTCTCAGTTGTTTCGGGTAGTGGTCTAATTGAAGAGAGAGGAGTGCTAGACTGGATCGTGGAGTTATTGCCATTTCGGAGATCTCAGATAATAACTGGAAAGTTGATTCCCAAAAGAGTGTCAGTTTGGGGCAGCTCCAGAATGTATGGAGCATATCCACCTTTTTTCCGCATTGTCTCCAACATTTAATGTTTAGATTTTTATAAAATTTAGACACTCTATCGGGGGTCCAGTACCAGCATTGTGAGATTTTAATGGATAGTTCACAGAGAGTGGAGCAACAAGTAACTTTATAAGTGGAGTTGCAGGCTTTAGCCCATTGGTCTGTTGTGTATGTGCATCCTAGTTCTGATTCCCATCTGAACAGAGGAGTTTTCTTAGAGAATATGCTTTTTTGCTGAGCTGAAGAATATTATAAAAGAGTGAAATACCTTTTTGACTAGATAAAGGGTTCCTAAGAAATATAAACAAAAAAGAGGGGAAAAAGTATAGGGGAATGGGAAGGAAGCAAGCTATCCACTGGTAAACGGTCAAATACATTAGATGACCGATTTAAGATCATTCACATGTTAAGGTGTTGTTGCTGTAACCATTTTGCATGTAAGAAAAAACAAGGGAAAAGAGGGGGGTTGGTGCCCGGTTATAAAGAATACAGGGTAAAAAGGATTACTATTAGCAACAAAAATTTGATCAAACTGGAATTAATCAAAAAATGATTATATTTATTCCATTTACAAATGTTTAATTAATGAATCAAAAGATTAATACTAGAAATAGGGCAGTGTACTTAAATCCAATGGAGCAATGAATTCATTGTCCAAAACCTATCAACAAACAAGACAAACATATAACAATACAAAACAACACTGAACACTGTCCAGAAGCATTGCATTAGCCAACGGCCTGTCAAAAAATATTTTTGACAGGCCGTCGGGTAATGCAATGCGTCCGGACAGTGTTCAGTGTTGTTTTTCATTGTATACTTGGACTGTAGCCAACATTGTAGGGGGAATATAGGAGGGTATTCTAGAAGAGAGTGGGTTAGAGAGCAGCCATGTGGATAGTTCCCTTCCCGGAATGAAGGAAGCTTCCATTTGTCCCCATAGAGTGTAAGGGGAGGGTAAAAACCATTCCCTTGACTGTATGAGCACTGAGGCCATGTATTAATCCTGGAAGTCCACATAGCCAGAACCAACAGCTGTGCAGAGTTTAATCAGTTTGGTGTGTGCGCATCTGGCTTTTTTGCCTTGCCATGTGAAGGAAGAAAGTATGGTTTGTAAGGATTTGAAGTAATTAGTAGGAATGTTAATTGGGAGTGTCCTAAAGAGGTAGAGGATTTGGGGGAGGTGAAGCATTTTAAAAGCCACTAGGTGTCCCATCCACGACATCTCAAGAGATGCCAGCCTGTGCAGATCTTCTTGAAGTTTGCTATGAAAAGGTATATAGTTGTGATGGAATAGCGTTTTAGTGGTTTTAGCTAGGTGAACTCCAAGGTAGGTTTTGCTTTTGTCTGCCCAAGTATATGGAAACTGTTGTTGTAATAGCATGCTAGTTGTGGCATCAACACCTAGGTTCAAGATATAAGATTTAGATTAGTTGATTTTGTAATAGGATATGTTAATAAACCAGGCTAGCATCTTCTGAACTGCCGGGAGGGAGGCAGCAGGGTTGGTTATCATAAGTATGCTGTCATCTGTGAATAAACAAATTTTGTTTTCCTATGGAGATGCCTGCTATTTGTTCATTGTGGATGAGTTGTGCAAGGGATTGCATTATGAGCTTAAATATGAGAGGGGACAGGGGGCATCCCTGTCTAGTACCATTTGAGATACAAAACGGAGATGATAATGATTCTGCTGAGTACACTTAGGCAGAAGGAGCAGAGTACAATGCCATTATGGGGTTGTGTATTTCTCCTGTGAACCCAAATTTGGTTAAAACTGAGGAAAGGTACCTCCGATGTACCCTATCAAATGTTTTTTCAGCGTCCGGGGACAGGAGAACAGAGGGGGTACCAGAGTTTTCTACCTGGTGGATGATGTCTATCATCCTTCTTGTAGCGTCTGAGGATTAGCAGACTTTTGTGAAGCCTGATTGGTCTTTATAGATGAGTTTAAGGAGAATGTCGATCAGTCTGTTGGCTATCAATATGTATAAATTGGAGGCCTGCAGAGCCCAAAATAGAAGGTTACAAAGGTGTTCGCTTTTTCAAAGGATTCTAGTAGCAGTGAGCACAACTCATGGCATAATTTAAAGATTTTTGTTTTGAGTAGAGGGGAGGGATGGGATTTGTTCTGAGTTTCAGTGAGTTTGATGTCGGCCGTGAGTTGATCTAATTTTTGTGATCTCCTTTTCTTTGCCCTAGTCCCTAGTTGAATAAAGACACCCCTGATAACGGCTTTGTGAGCATTCCACGTCACCACCAGGTCAAACACTGAGTGAGAGTTAATACAGGAGAATTCTTCTAATGACGCGTACACACGACCGGACTTTGAAGCGGAGGTCTGCCAGACTTTCCGAACGAGTGGACCTGCCCACACATGACCGGACTTTTCCAGCGGACTAGGTGCGGCGGACAAACCGCCAGACTATGGCAGGAGTCCACTGGACTTTTGAAATGAACAGACTTGCCCACACACGGAGGAAAGTCCGTTCATTTTGAATGTGGTTTCAGGTAGACGGGACTAGTAAAGGAAGTCAATGTCGCCGCCTTAGGCGGTGAGATTGACACCTCCGGTGTCGCCATCTTGCCTGTCTCCCCTTCGTTCGGATCGAAAGGATAAGGCTGTTCGTTTTTGGAGGTTCCTCTCCTCCTTTCTTTTGCCGGACATTGTGCCTGCAGGGTCCACTGGTCTTCCGGAGGTGATGTGGAGTCTCAATGGGGCAGAGAACCTGCCCGTTTGCAGGCTGCCATTTCTTGCGCGCAAGCCACGCCCCCCTCATCACTCGTTTTTTATCAATAGTTTTTATTAAAGTTTAAATTCAAGATAAATGACAGAAATTATGACTAAATAACAGATCAGTTACAGTATTTAGATACATAGATAATAGTATCCAAAAATAATATAAAATATAATATAAAGAAAACCATATTAATGATCTCAATTATAATAGGGATAATAAAGATAACGATTGGGAGGTTATTAATACATCCATTGTGGAGACAATACACAAAAGTAATATAAATATTATCTTCATATATTTATATACTGCCAATTCAAGTAATTCAAAGATGATGTACCTAAATATATTCCCGAACACCCCTATGGATGCTAAACTGTGTTCGGGACAGTAATAGTAACCTGTCCTTTAACCACTTCCCGACCAGCGCACGACGATGTACGTCGACAGAATGGCACGGGCAGGCATATTGGCGTACATGTACGTCCAATATTCGTTGCCGCCATGCCATCGGGAGCGCGCCGCCGGCGGCGCGCTCCCGCGCTGGTCGGGACCCCCGTGAGTCCGGTCGCGGGACCCGCGGACTCGATCGCCACGGGCATCCCCGCGATCGTCTCACGGAGCGTCCGAATGGAGGAAATGCTGTATAAACAACATTTTTCCATTCTGCCTAGCAACTAGTGACGCTGATCTCTGCTCCATGTGATTGGAGCAGAGATCAGTGTACACTAAATGAAAGCCCAACCCCCCCACAGTTAGTAACACACCCCTAGGAACACTTAACCCCTACACTGCCACCCACTGGTTAACCCTTTCACTGCCAGTGTCATTTACACAGGAATCACTGCATTTATATAGCAGTGATTACTGTACAAATGACAATGGTCCCAAAAAAATGTCCGATGGGTCCCCCACAATGTCGCAGTCACAATAAAAATCGCAGATCGCCGCCATTACTAGTAAAAAAAAAATAATAAAAAATTATTAATAAAAATGCTATAAAACTATCCCTATTTTGTAAACGCTATAACTTTTGCGCAAACCAATCAATAATCGCTTATTGCGATTTTTTTTACCAAAAATATGTAGAAGAATACGTATCGGCCTAAACTGAGGGAAAAAAATGTTTTTTTATATATTTTTGGGGGATATTTATTATTACAAAAAGTAAAAAAGAATGCGTTTTTTTCAAAATTATCGCTCTATTTTTGTTTATAGCGCAAAAAATAAAAACCGCAGAGGTGATCAAATACCACCAAAAGAAAGCTCTATTTGTGGGAAAAAAAGGACGTTAATTTTGTTTGGGAGCCACGTCGCACGACCGCGCAATTGTCAGTTAAAGCGACGCAGTGCCGAATCGCAAAAAGTGGTCTGGTCTTTGACCAGCAAATTGGTCAGGTCTGAAAGTGGTTAATAGATACAAAACAAAGATTAAAATATTAAAGCGGGGTAAGTAATTTTTTAATGCAAGTTATCTAGGAACAAAGAACTCGTGCAATGTTTTGGGGACTAGCCCATTTTAACCATGGCTGCCATATTTTATGAGTATGTTCTTTTTTGTGAGGCCGAAGAGCTAGAATTGATTCATAAATGTAATGAGTTTGAGTCGATTCTATCACTTCTTTTATGGAAGGAGGATCAGGATTTTTCCAGTTCCTCGTTATACTGATCCTGGCTGACAGCAAAATATGTGTAAACACATTTCTAAACTGGATAGGATATCGATCAAGATCAATGGATAATAGAGCCAGTGAGGGATTTGGAGGAATGACTGTTTTGGTAATTTCAGACATAACTTGAAAGATTTGTTCCCAATACTTCCCAAGTTTAGGGCATGGCCAAAATGTATGCAACATATCACCTTTTTTGCTGCACAATCTCCAACATTTGTCGTCAAATGTGCCATTGAATTTAGATATTTTCTCAGGAGTAAGATACCAGTGTTGAGTCAATTTAATGGATACTTCCCATAATGTAGAGCAGCATGTGGCTTTATATGTGGTGTTACAAGCTTTTTCCCATTGGTCAACTGTATAGGTGTATCCTAATGCCCCGTACACACGAGCGGACTTTTCGACATCCAAACTCCGACGGACTGAGTCCGGCGGACTATCCGATCGTGTGTGGGCTGCAACGGACTTTAGCGAAGCTAAAGTCTGACGGACTTTAGAAATGAAGCATGCTTTAAATTTTCCCAACGGAACTCCGCCGGACCCGGTCCCCTTTGAAAAATCCGCTCGTGTGTGTGCTACTCCGACGGACTAAAACCGACGCTAGGGCAGCTATTGGCTACTGTCTAGGAACTTCCTACGTCGAATCCAGTCGTACGTCATCACGTTCGACTCCGTCGGAGTTTGGTGTGATGGTGTGTGGTCAAGTCCGTTCGGTCGAAAAGTCCGCCAGAACTCCGTCGGAACTCCGGCGGAACTCCGGCGGAACTCCTTTGGAGGTCTGTCAGACTTAATCCCTCTCGTGTGTACGGGGCATTAGTCTTCTTCCCATCTAAATAAAGGGATAGTCTTTGTAAACACACTTTTTTGTTGAAGAAGATTATAGAAAAGAGAGATCCCTTTTTGTTGATGTATGGGGATCTTAAGGAAGGACCAAGCCGATTGGGGAACATTATAGGTCCATGATAGGAGGTTGGTAATGCAATTCTTAGTTCAGATGTAGAGGAATAAATCTGAATTTGGCAATTGAAATTTATTTTGATGTGTAGAAAATGGTTTGATCACCCCATTATCAAGTAGATCAGATAAATATTTAATTCCCTTCTCTATCCATGGTGTAAATGAGGTTGTCTTCATGAAATTATGTATAGTATTTAGTGGAATTTGGACTTTGGTAGGAAGAGGGTGTGAGGAAGTTAGATGCAGAAATCGAAACCCAGGATTTAAGTGTTGCTAATATAGTTGGGCAGATGCGAGAAGGTATCTTGGCTCCAAGTGCCATGGAAGGAATCCAAATTGATAGATTATTTCCTGGGATCTTAGAAGTTTCCATCTTCCCCCAAATTGTAGATGGAGGAGATAGAAACCATTCCTTAGACTGTGTAAGAACCGAGGCTAAATAATAATCTTGGAAATCCACATACCCTGTTCCCCCAGCGTGACGTTTCTTCACTAAGTTTGAATGAGAACATCTAGATTTTTACCCTGCCAGATGAATCTAGAAAGCAGAGTCTGAAGGGATTGGAATTGGAATAGGGAGAGTTCTAAAAAAGTATAAAATTTGTGGAAGGTGAAGCATTTTAAATGCTGCCAAACGTCCCATCCATGAAAATTCGTGGGATGCTAGTTTAGTGAGATTTTCTTGTAATGCATTACGAAGTGGAATATAATTATATTGGAACATGTTTTACATGAATTTGATAATTGAATACCCAAATATTTAATTGTACTTTCAGCCCATGTATACCGGAATTTTAATTTAAGATTTTAGTAGTATTTTCATCTATCCCCAAGTTCAATATACAAGATTTATTCGCATTAAGCCTGTAATAAGAAACTTTGCTAAACATATTTAGTGTTTCCTGAATTTCCGGTAAGGATTTCACAGGATCAGTAATCATAAGAACAACATCATCTGCAAAAAGGTTGATTTTATGTTCTTGTTCAGCAATGGTAATTCCTAGAATTTTTTTCTTGGACCTAATACTCTCAGATAGGGGTTCAATAACAAGGTTAAATTTAGGGGGGATGGCCCAGTTCGTGGGTCCCTCTCTAGATCCTACCAATTTCTGACTGAAGCACAATCCTCCACTGATCCGCCATTTCTGGCAAAGTGGGAGAGGGATCTGCGAACTACATTCTCCGCAACACAAAGGGATAGGATACTCTTTTTCGCCCATAAGTCGTCACTCTGCAGTAAATACCAGGAGATGTCATATAAGTTGATCACACGCTGGTATCGTACACCAGCGGTGTTAGCCAAAATATTCCCCGGTCATTCTGACCGATGTTGGCGCTGTGGGCAACAAGCTGGTACCATTCTACACATTTTCTGGGAATGCCCTACACTCCAAACCTTCTGGCAACCTGTTCTGAGACTCATACACAAGTTTACAGATATTTCTCTGGACAATGATCCCGCGGCGGTACTCCTCAACTTAACCCCTATGTCGAAGAAGCGTTATCACAAGTCCTTACTTAAACATCTCCTTAATGCGGCCAGGGCCTGCATCCCGAGTCAGTGGAAGCAGCAATCAGCTCCAACGGTGACACAGTGGTTCGCAAGGGTAAATGATATCTAACGCATGGAGGACCTTACTGCCACAATAAGGGATAAATCAGAGGAACATAGGAACAGATGGTTCTACTGGACCCAGTATCGCTTTTCTGGGGAATACCTCAGTGAGATTCAATAAACTCATGAAGACCCCTGGAGACAGGTGTCCCACTCTTCGGCTGGCCGCTGTAATGGTGAGCCGAAGGGGTCTTTTGCTCCCCGAGGGGAAACCCCGCCTTTTCCACATTACCCCCTTACCTATCCTCTTCCATCTCTGCTATTTCACCCCCTGTTCTGCTCTCCCCCCTTTTCTCAACTCTACTTTTCTCATTCTTAACTTAATAATAGGAAAATACGGTATGTTCCGACCCCATTTGATTATTACGCAATACGCTTCCCCTACCTACGAATATTCCAACCCTTTGAGGGTGTCGGGGCTGGTGCTGAAGATAGCTTATGTAGAAGAAGCTCCTACACGAAGGGGAACATTAATCTCCTCTCGAATAGTCTTCACAGCTGTTTATGTCTTGTACTCCCAGGTTTTCTTGCCACTGGCTCTGATACCCATGTTTTGGTATTGTTTGTTTGTAACTGTCTGTTTTACGCATTCTGTGAAGTTGCCTCTGCATTGTATGTCGCATACTATTAAATAAAAAATTTAAAAAAAAAAAATAATTAAGGGGGATAAGGGGCATCCTTGTCGTGTACCATTTGTTATTGGGAATGGAGGTGATAAAGAATCCGTAGTATACACTCGAGCCGAGGGGACAGAGTACAGGGCTAATATTGCTTTGTTGATTTGACCTGTTAAGCCAAATTCAGTCAGAACTGATGACAGGTATCCCCCATGAACTCTATCAAACGCTTTTTCAGCGTCAAGTGACAGAAACAGGGATGGTGATTTGGTGAGTTCTACATGGTGTATTATATTTATCATTCTTCTAGTAGCATCCGATGCTTGTCTTCCTTTGGTGAAACCCGATTGATCTCTATGGATAAGAGAGGGTAACAAACTATCTAGTCTTTTGGCTATAAGTTTTGCATAAATTTTAACATCTAAATTGAGTAAGGAAATTGGTCTAAAATTTTTAGGTGAAGATGGTTCCTTATCTGGTTTTGGAAGAGTTACAACAAGAGCATTCAGCATTTTATTGGGAAATGATGAAGAATTGGCTGCTAAATTATAAATGTCACATAGTATAGGTGCTAGAGTACTTTGAAATTTTTTTAAATATTCCCCTGGAAAGCCGTCTGGACCAGGTGATTTCAAGTTAGGAAGAATACGGATAGTTTGTAGAATTTCAGGGATAGTAAAGGGAGAATTGAGAAATTCTAATTGTTGTGGGGAAATAGATGGAAGTTTGACACTCTCCAAAAAGGTGTCAATCTCCTCCTGAGAAGGTTGATGTGTATCGCCATCATTCTTAATGTTATATAAATCTCTTATCTAATCTCCTTAGTAAGTTCATCCATTCTCTGAGTTCTCTTTCTTTTAGCTGTAGAACCTAATTGCATAAACACCCCTCTCATAACAGCTTTATGAGCATTCCATAATACCATTGGGTCAGATATAGATGTCAAATTAATTGAAAAGAATTCAGTAAGGTGTTGTTGGAGTGTTGTGGAGTAATTTTCATTTTGGAGAATATAGTTATTAGCTCTCCATATATATGAATTTGGTTGGGATGATGTGGTTGTTATGGACATGCTAATGGGAGCATGATCTGACCACGTGGCCGTATGTATATGGGAGGATGAAATCTTGTCAAGCAGCCATTTATCTGTCAAGAATAAGTCAATTCTGGAGTAGGTATTGTGCCGTGGTGACAAATATGTGTAATCCCTTTCATTAGCATGTCCACATCTCCACACATCAAATAAGTAGTTTGAAGTTATGAACTTATCAAGGGGAGAAGCATAGTGTTTGGACTTAGCAGAAGAATCCATATCATTGTTTGGAATCAAATTGAAATCTCCACATATCAGGAGGTGTCCTTTTTGAACTTTCTTCGCCTCCTCTATAGTTTTTTTTATGAAATGCATTTGCCTCATATTCGGAGCATAAATAGATACAAGGGTGTATTGAATATTGTTAATGGTACAAATCAAAAAAATATAGCGACCTTCAGGGTCAGTGATACAATTATCTAATTGAAATGTAATAGTATCTTCAATAGCTATTAACACCCCTCTTTGTTTTTTGGAGAATTTTGTTTGAAAAATATGAGGAAAATGTTTATGTTGACATTTGGGAGATGCATCTTTAGCAAAATGTGTATCTTGAACACATAATATGTCACAATGAAAGGATAAGGCAGACCTCCACATAGAGGTTCGTTTCGCTGGGTGATTCAGTCCCCTTTCATTTATGGACAATATTTTGAAAGACATATTAATATATATCAAAATTAGATGTTACTATAATTCTATATATTCCTAAAAGAATATTCTCTAGTTTCTATAACGCTTAAACTAAATATCTAAGTATTTGTTATATGATCAGTTCACAGTAGATTTTTTTTTTTTTCAAACCTATGAAAAAATGAGTTATTACTCTATTAGTAGTTATTTGCCAATATATATTGCAAGAGGAAAAAAAAAAAAGATTAATTAAAAAAAAAAGGGAGAGAAGAAAAAAATAAATAAAAGAGTAAAACAAAAAAGATTTTCCAAGAGTCAGCAGTAATCCACTCAAAGGAATGCTGACCAAGATAAGGGGTGAAGTTCAAGTAGTAAGGTATTGAGCATCAAACCAGACCGTATATGTCAGTAATGCATATGAGTTAACAGGCAGGAGTAGTTCATTTGTATCTAATTCTATTTTGTTCACGTTTTTGTCCAAAGTGGAACAAATTTGTTTTTTCCTTCAAGGCAGGGGTGTTATGTGGAAGATCAACTATAATATCCCATGTTTGGAGTAATTGCATGACATCTTCAATGGTAGATATAGCAAAATGTTTCCCGTTGTAAGTGGTCAAGATAGTGACTGGATGTCTCCATTTGTATGTGATCTTATGATTAGATAATGCTTTTGTTACAGTTTTGAGCTGCCTTCTCATTTGTAGTGTAAATTGCAAGAGATCGGCAAATAATTGTATATCTGAGTATGGTGGTGGCAGAGTAGTTAGCTCCCTCGCTTTGGAGAGAATTTGCTCTTTAGCTTGATAAAAATGAATTCGCAGAATAACATCTCTGGGAATTGATTCTTCTAGATGTTTTGGTTTGGGAATTCTATGAATACGATCAATTGTAAGTTCAATCGGCGATAATTCTGCCAATAATGTTGAAAATAGTGTATTTGCATAGTTACGTAAATCTATAGGTAGAACTGACTCTGGTATTCCTCTCATTTTAATGTTGTTTCAACGTGAGTGGTCCTCGAGATCTGCCAATTTCATCTTGACCCACATGGAATCATCTTTTTGTTCTGTACATGCATCCACTAGCTCATTCACTGTTTCAGTGCATTCCTCCATTTTGTTTTCAACGTATTGCAGTCTACCACCCATATGTTTCATATCAACAGAGAATTTATGAATCATGGAGGATAGATTAGATACAATAGATGATTGTAATGACACAAGCATTTCTTTCAGTGTGGTATCTAGTACTGGCTGACCTGATGTTGGGAAAGCAGCTATAGATGTCTGTAATGAGGACATAGCATTAGCACTATGCAGAGCTATGTTCACAGTATCAGCTGCCTGACAAGATGAATCCATCCGCGATTTTGCGGGTCCCTGAGATGTTGGGGATAGTTGAGAGGAGCCATTAGAATATGAGGAAGATAATTTCTCATCCATTTCAGGTGGATGGCTATCAGAAAGGTTTGTGTGAGTTTTATTATTTTTCCTCACAGCTCCGGCGGCGCCATCTTGGATTTTAGTCAGCTCACTGCTCTGTTTAAATGTAAATGATGACAGCTTTTTTGGTCCCCTTTCTTGTCCTCTTTTGCGAGACATTATTGCCCCTACTGTCCCAGAAGTACTGCAGAGTATTAAGGTATGTTTTTTAGAGGAGAATACCTGCCTGTTTTTTGCTGTTAAACGGCCGGATGTGGAGAGCTCTAGGCTTAAGCAGCCATTTTCTTCAGCGTGCAAGCCACGCCCCCCTCATCACTCATTTTGAAGAATGCAGCTCTGGAAAGGCACCACATCTGCTCTCTGTGCAGTGTCAGTATGGGAAACGATGATTCCTATAATGCAATGGGAATTGTAGTTGTGAATTGGTGGGATGTGAGCAATGCCATTCAACGGCTTGTGTGTACGCCATGTCCTACTTAGGTTGGTAATTAAGTGACACAGTACCAGTGGGCAGTTCAGCCTGGAAGTTTGAGATTTCTAGGTCCACCCTCTACTGTAAATGGGGGCATGACTATGTCATAGCTCACTGAACAAAGAACTAAGTTTGTATTTAATACTAGCTGCATTATTTTAAAGAAGAACAATTTTGTTTAAGGTACAAAAAAAAAGTATTCATATGAAAAAAAATTCTACCCAAAGTTCAGCTTTAAATTCAAACTCCATACGCCACCCTCCCAAACACCGACCCAGAGGGAACAGGCAAATTCGTTATTTTTATTTATTGAATGATTAATTGAAAGGAGATTAATGAGGTCAAAAATACAGTATTAATGCAAATTAGATATTGGTTTACAGGAAGCAAATTCCAAAAAATTCTATTCTGAGGGTTATTATCGCTTTATTTACATTTCTAAAAGCAAGTCAAGAAGTAAGAAGTTCACATATATTTGAACATTGATAAACAATATTTCAAAAGTCTAAAGATACAATTATTCCATATTTTTTACAAACATTCATACTAATTAATAGATAGTACATATAAGAAAAATCCAAACTACAATATAAAATACAAAATATTTGTGTGATCTGCTGCAGCTCAAGTCCCTTCAAATGTTAAATGTGCACAATATTAATAAATAAGTAGCCATGCTAACTACAATATAAATCAAATCCTGTGAAATATAAATGCAAGTACAAAATATTATATAAAAAATCATATATGTACCAACACCACCGTGTGCTAACGCCCAAATGTTTAAGCATTCAATATTGAAATCAAATTATCAAGAAACTGTCCATCAAAAGTGAATATCAAATTATTAAGAAAATATCCATCAAAAGTGGATAGTAATACTAGTTCACTCTTCTCAAATTATTGTTAGTGTCCAGCTCCTTGTTGTGCATGCTATTCACCACCAATCCTGTGCAAAAATCTTCCTGAAGGTTCCGGATCACGCATTATTCACAAAATGCGTTGAGGCATAGTGGTGGGATGCATATGTCACTTCCTGCCCTTGGTTAACATAACTTTCGAGACGCACGCCGGTTCCTATGCACATAACGGCTCGCAAGCCATTGATACCGATCACTGGATAGACTCAGTGCAGGTTGGAGGCACTTTTTTTTTTTTTTAAACATTATTTTTTATTGAGAAATTTTTCAGGATTACAAAGTATAAACAGGTACAAAAATAGAACATTAAATCTGAAGTAGACAATACAATCAGTCGACATTAACATGAGACAATGCAGGCTTGTCGAGGGAAGCTCAAAATGGGATTCATAGGGTTACCACATAAACTGATACCAGAGTATGTGTCTACATAGTTAACTGCATAGTTAACTGCAGTGCAGCCGGGGCCCACACCGCACCCCCCCCCCCGGAGGCGCCCCTTCCGGGAGCTAGCTGCACCCCCGAGGAAGGACATGCACGGGACCTTTTAGAAGACCCTAAGCCGCAGAAAAATCGGCCACACAAAATCTTATCAGGTGGGTTATATAGAGTGGCCCATTGAATACCGCATTGTCGTAAGGTATAAACGTTCATGAGTGCGAAAGAGATGTATGAACAATAATAAAACAGAAAAACATAAAACTAAAACTGGGGAGGGGGAAGGGAAGGGGGAGAAGGGGGAAGGACCTCAAGTCAGGTCCTGTATGAGGAGATTGTCGTTCAGTTGCCTAAATGTAACTAGAGTCTTAAACATAGAAAAGAGTGTAGCGTATCAGTCAGTGTTGTATGTTAGTTTTGTACCAATCGCACCAAGGTTGCCAGTTATTCTGGAAGGCAGATCGTCTCCCCGAGAGCGTCGCCAGCATAAGTTCATAGGTGTAATGGGTAGAAAGGATTCTAATAACCTCCTGGACTTCAGGGGGACGAGAAGCCTTCCAAACTCTGAGAAGGGAAAGCTTAGCTGCTAGAAATAAGTGGGTTACGAACTGCCTAAATGAAGGGGGAATGTCCTCAATTCCTACGTTAAGAAGAGCCAAGGCCGGAGTGGGGGGGATCGCTATACCCGTCACTTGTCTAAAGATCAGAAATATGCCCTTCCAGTAGTCAGCTATCTTACTGCATGACCATAAGCTATGGAATATGGTGCCAATTTGGGAGCACTCCCTCCAGCAAAGAGGTGAGATTGAGGTATTAAACTTGGCGAGACGGTAGGGAGTCAGATACCACCTTTGTGTGGTTTTGTGGGCTAGCTCCCAAAGGGAGGTACTCTTAGTAGCGGCATAAGTGTAATGGATGGCCCGGTCCCATTGAGCCTCAGGGATCGAAATTTCAAGATCCCTTTCCCACGCCAACATGGGCTCTGTCTTTACCAAAAGTGATTTATCATTAATGGCTTCATAAAACAAGGAAATACCACCTTTTTTCATACATTGAGCATTAAGATATTGTTTAACCCGCCAGTGGACCACGCAAGAGGGGATAGGCTTTCTTTTAAGATAGGATTGTATACGATAGTAGGTAAAATATTCTGAATGAGGTAGACCGTAATCCGTCTGCAATTGGGCAAACGATTTGATTCGGGGGCCATCAAAAAGATCCGAGATCCAGTGTAATCCCAAGCCATGCCACCTGTGTAGGGACAGCTCTGGGATTAGCCAGGTCAACATTGAGATAGGCCTTGCCAATTGAGAGGTTGGAGTGCTGTGAAGGCGTGTGGAGGTCAATAGTTTCCAGGAGTGCAGTGATGCCACTATGGGGAGTGGGAGGTCTGACGGGGCTCGCTCCAAAAGAGGAAACGCCAGTGCCAGGTTGAGCAAACTGCCACTGGGTGTGCAGTGACGTTCTATGTCCCCCCACAATGAAGTCGGCGCAGTAGCGAACCAATCCCTCATTTGCGTTAAAATAGCTGCTCTATAGTAGTCTATTAGCACAGGAAGGCCAAGGCCACCAGCTCTTCTAGTTTTACTCAATCTCTTAAAAGCGCTCCTGGCCTTCCTGTATTCCCAGAGAAATCGTGAGAGTGAAGATTGAAGGTTGTTAAAGAAGGAATTAGGGACTGGTATGGGTACTGTCCGAAAAATATACAGTAGCTGAGGGAGTAATTGCATTTTAAACGCCGCCAGGCGCCCTGACCAGGAGAGAATATGCTTGCTAAGAGATAAAAGGCCCGACTTCAATCTATCTATAAGAGGAGCGTAGTTGGCTTTAAAAAGTTGTTCAGGGGAGGGAGTTAAAGTGATCCCCAGATAAGATATTCCAGAGTCTTTCCAAATATAAGGGTAGTTAACCTGTAGTGATTTCCTATCATGAAGGGATAATCCTAGGTCGAGAACGTAAGACTTGGTTGTGTTCACCTTATAGTACGAGACCTTACTAAAATGTTCTAAGGTTCTGGCGACGTGTGCCAGTGAGGTTTTTGGTTTAGTAAGTATAAGGATCACGTCGTCGGCGAATAAGCCTATGACATGTTTGTGGTTGTTCACCTCAAAACCGCAAATCTTAGGGTCCTGTCTAATGCACGCCGCCAGAGGTTCAATAGTCAAATTGAAAATCAAAGGGGACAGCGGGCACCCCTGACGGGTACCATTTGTAATTTGAAAGGGTCTCGACAACATCCCAGAAAAGTAAACTCTAGCCGAAGGGAAGGAATACAGAGCCAATATAGCCGATAAAATATAGCCTGTAAAACCAAATGTTTTTAGTGCCTGCTCCATATACCCCCAGTGTACCCGGTCGAACGCCTTCTCCGCATCCAAAGCAAGGAGCAGAGAAGGCGTTCGCCGGGCCCGTGCCAAATGGATAATATCAATCGAGCTTCTAGTAGCATCCGATGCCTGTCTCCCCATGGTAAAACCCGACTGGTCAGCATGAACAAGGTTAGGTAGTATCGGCATCAGACGGAGTGCAAGCATTTTGGCATATACCTTTAAGTCATTGTTGAGCAGGGATATAGGCCTAAAGTTTTGAGGTATCTCCGGGGGTTTGCCCGGTTTGGGAATCGTGACAATAACAGCTTCCAGCATTTCATGCGGAAAGAGAGCAGAGGCAGCGGCATTCTCAAAGACCCTGACAAGATGGGGGCCCAGGATCATTTTGAAAGACTTGTAATAGTCCCCAGTTAGCCCGTCAGGCCCCGGTGATTTATTAAGTGGAAGGGTGTCTATGGCCCTGTATAACTCATCAATCGAAAAAGGCTTATTGAGGTTTTCTACCTGATTATCAGAGAGCTTGGGAAGCTTCATCAGGTCAAGGAAATTCAATATGTCTTCCTTAGTCGGTTGTAGAGTGGAGTTGTCTAAATTTAAATTGTACAGGGAATTATAGTACTCACTAAAAGAGTCGGCGATCTGCTGTGGATCGTATATCTTTGAGTGGGTCTTAGTGTTCAATAAGTATGGAATTTTGGATTTAAACCTCTGGCCCTGGAGTCTACGCGCCAAGGCCTTACCAGCCTTGTTGCCTGATGAGTAAAAGGATAATTTAAGCTTTTTCTCAACCTGCTCAAATTTATGGAGTAGTAATAATCTAAGTTCATGTCGCAAAGTGCTCAAGGTAGAATGAAGGGCCGGGGTGAGATTAGACTTATGCAAACTTTCTAGAGTGGTAATTTTGCTCAGGAGGTCGTCTATCTGCCTCTGCCTCTGTCTCCGTAGCCGCGCTCCTTGTTGTATAAAAATACCACGGATAAACGCCTTATGCGCATTCCATGTTATAGCAGGAGTGACCTTAGGGGTAGCGTTGAAAAAACTCGGACAGGTGGTCCTCAAGAAGACGTTTGGTGGTGGTGTCATGGATTACTCTGGAGTTGGCACGCCATAGATAAGCGGCGGTAGAGGGGCTGCCATCTGCGATGGTGACCAGCACGGAAGCATGGTCTGACCAGGTAATAGTGTTGATTTTAGTGTGTGTGATTTTTTGGAGGAGCCACCTGTCCGAGAGAAAGAGATCAATCCTGCTATATGAGCGATGTCTATGAGAGTAAAATGAGTAGTCCCTCTCACCGGCATGTCTACACCGCCAAACATCAAAAATATCATTCTTGCGAAGAAAGTTGCCCAGGGCTTGAGGTCTTCTAATAGAAGTACAGGTTGAGTCAATGGCTGGATCAGGCACAACATTAAAATCTCCTCATATCAACAAAGCTCCCTGCTTAATTTTACAAATTTTGATCATAAGTCTGTTCAGAAAGCAAATCTGGTGTACATTGGGAACATAGGCATTTACCAGCGTGTAACGTACATTATTGACATCACAAACAAGAACTACAAAACGACCGTTCGGGTCTATCAGTTCCTGATGCAGTTGAAAAGCGACAGTATCTTTAATCGCTATCATAGTCCCACACTTCTTCTTGTGGGCGTTAGAGTAAAAATAGTGTTGAAAACCCTTAGCCGAACACTTTGGGGGGGAGACCTTGCTAAAGTGTGTCTCTTGGACGCACAGTATGTCACATTTCGAAGATTCAGACTCTTTCCACAAGGAGAATCTTTTTGCCGGGTGATTTAGACCATGAGCATTAATAGATAAAATGTTTAAAGGCATTGGGACTCAAAGATTGAAAGCTGAATCGAGGTGTATACTGGTACTCACATAACAATGCGACTTGGTGCTGTCGTGGCAAGCAGGGAGACAGGTGCAATAGGTGGAACGACTCTTTCAAGTTACCATCAAGTATGAGGCTCGCAGAAAGTTCAAGGTGAATGGCAGCTGGTTCTTGATAAAGCATGGCAATCTCCTGGGAAAAAAACATAACAGGGGGAAGAAAACTGGAACAAAAACAGAAAGTGAATAAAAGGAGGGTCATCATAACCCGTGTGCAGATCTTATCTGCTCAAGTAAATGGGGTCTGCAATGACCAACAAAGCACGGCTCCATCAGGCGGGCCCCAATAGGGACAATCGAAAGGAATACCACAGTCGGCATTTAGCATCAAAATAGGTTGTGAAAACAGTAGTGAGGGAAGTCATTCAATCAGCAGATGAGCGACTTTTAGGGCTGTGTACATCAGGAGGGGAGGAGGAATCGTCAGGAAGAATCTTCCATTTTCTGAGTAGTTGGAGACCTTTATCCGGCGTGGAAACCACGTAGTTGGACCCGTCCCTGTGTATAACCAGTTTGGTGGGGAATCCCCATTTGTAGTTGATATCATGGTTCCGTAGGACTTTGGTAATGTTGTTCAGGTTCTTGGGCAGCATTAAAGTGTGCTGCGAAAGGTCAGCGTAAAATTGCAGGTTAGAGAATTCTGTGTTACGGTGTTCCCCTCGCCGGGTCATTTGCATCAGGCGATCTTTAGTTTGGAAAAAATGCATCCGGAACAATACATCTCTAGGGACATTTTCTGGAATAAAGGACGGTTTAGGGATCCGGTGAATCCTATCTATGGACATCTCAATTTGTGAGAGATCCGGCATGAGAGTGGATAGAAGCTTAGTAACATAGGAACGGAGCTCCGCCGGGGTCACAGATTCAGGGATCCCCCCCAGCTTCACATTATTCCTCCTGGCCCCGTCTTCCAGGTCTGCCAATTTGGCTTTGATCCACTGTTGGTCTTCATCGACCGAATCGTGGGCGTCGATCAGGTCGTTGATGGTAGTGGCATATTCCCCCATCTTATTTTCGATATGGCTCACCCTTTCGCCCACCTCTTTAAGCTCAGTACCAAAGCTACGCATGCAGGACATCATGTCTGTGTGTATAGTGCTGCGTAGTGAGACAAGCATGTCTTTAAGAGTAGTGTCCAACACTGGCTGGTTAGTAGTGGGGAACGAAGTGATGGAATCATGAAATTCCCTCGTGTCTGCTTGAGAGTCAGTGGGGGATCTCACCTCGGCATGGAGCGGTGTTTCCGAGCACTCCCTTCTGCTTCTGGCCTTGGCTGGGCTCCTACTCAGCGGGGTGGACGCCCGCGAGTCGTCAGGGGAGAGTTCACCGCTAGCGTGATTCGGTACCTCTCGATGATCCCAGGGTTTGTGCGGGAGAAGCGGAGTGGAGGCCGCATCGGCGCCATCTTTAATATGCTGTCTGGGCGGCTGGGCGAAGTACGCCATCAGTTTTCTAGGCTTCTTCTCCGCTCTTTTGCGACGGGTCATGTTGGCGAGAGGTGCCCAAGTCAGAACGCCAAAGTGGGGCTGAAAAAGGAAGCCGCTGTGGTCCGTGAGCCGCTAGTTTCGCCCGCTGTGCGTCGGAGCTCTGGTGCTAAGCTGCCATCTTGGCTCCGGTCAAGCCACGCCCCATTGGAGGCACTTTTAAATGTAAGTTGGCAATCGTAAACTGGGTGTTTTATGCAAAAGTTAATAAGTATGTTTTACACAATGATAACATTTCTCTTATTTTCTTACTGAGTGAGAGGGGAATCCCATTTTAGTGGACATAGTATCCTTGGTGGATTGGATGATCACAATCATGTTAAATGGCAATTCAATGAGTGAGAAATTTGGATGGTGGAGGATTTTGCACAGGATTGGGGGTGAACTAATATCACTAGAGTGTCAGTGTAGAGAGTGAACTAGTATCACTGTCCAATTTTGATGGACATTTTCTTGATAATTTGATATTTGCTTTTGATGGACATTTTCTTGATAATTTGATTTCAATACTGAATGCTTGTCATTGGCACACAGTGGTGTTGGTATTTTTTACTGGCATTTATATTTCACAGGATTTGATTTATATTGTAGCTAGCTATTTATCAAGATAGTACATATACCCTAAAATAAAGATATTAGTGAGTCCGCTTGGCTCAGTCAGTATAGAAATAAATATCAATTATTCATTTAAAGAATACTCTATATAACAACAGATATATTTTGTTTGTGGGGATGCAATGCAGGGCCCCACCAATTTTGCTAATCCCCACTAAATTTCCCCCCCCCCCCACCAAGGAGCCTAAAAATTAAAAAATGAGAAAATAGAAAGTAAAAAATAGCAAAAGGAGTAGTAAAGCAGAGAAAAAGGTGAAAAAGGTGAAAAAAAGACATTAAAAATGGTTTGATATAGTGTCATATTCCATTGTGTGGCCTGGACTTGAACCTGGGATCTCTGCTGCGTCTGGCAATAACTCTTCTCGGTGAACGACCTGAGATGCTGGACAGCACCCTCTCTGATCCATGGGACAACCCTGTCTTGTGCCTTGACTTCTGCTGTACCTTGAACTCTTTGCTCCTCCCATGAACTTCCTGATTTAAGCCATGTCTCTGCACTTCCTGTTAGCCAAATTATTGTGCTCTCTTCAGACAGTAACTCGTTTTTGTCTTCCCTGCTGCCCTTCATATTTTGCTACCACTCGTTATCGACCCTTGGCTTGTTCCTTGATTATGATTCTGCCTAATCCCATCCTGTAGCTACTCATTACTGACGTTTGGCATGTTACTGACTACACTTCTGTTTGATCCTTACCTGCTTATCGCTACTAGACGCTGGCTTGCTCACCTCCTGGTGGGGCGATCCTGAGAACTGTGACCTGGTATTAATATGCAGAAAAATCCATCTCCACCATTAGGAGCTCTGGTGAACACCAGTTAGGACTTTGCACCTCAGATGAGCCCTCAGTAGAGGGACTACCCCTGGTCGGTGGTAGTCCCTCTACTGCAATAGCAACTGGTCTTTGAGTCTGACCCCTGATTGTGACAGTGTTGTTGCCTACACAAACATGGATCAGAGATCAGTAAGTACCTGGCATCTCATTAATAAAGATAAATTATTTCATTGTGACTATGTTTTACGGAAACAAGCTTCCTGCCTATTAAGTGATGCTGTAAGTTCCTTCATTCGCATTATTTAATTTACTGCCCTAAATCCAATGACCTGCAGTAAGAGGGGATGAAAATTTCCATGTGCTGGCACACAAGCCCTAGCCACATCAAGAAGATTTCTCACCACTGATTGGTAATATCTACCTTTAGAGAGGGAGGACTAAGGTGTAGTAAACAGGCTGCTGCTTTCTCCGCATCTGTGGAGAGAAGAATATCTGGGAGCGCAGTGGAGTTACAAAGATGGATAATATTAAGAGCTCTGGTGGTATTATCCCTCATCTCTCTGCCAGGCACAAAACCCGACTGATCCAAATGAATAACTCTCCCCAAATAGGGAAGAAGTCTTGGTGTTAATATTTTTGTAAACAGTTTCAAATCTGTTTTAAGGAGAGAAATTGGTCTGTAGTTAGCACAGAATGAGGGATCTTTATCAGGCTTCAACTGTACAGTATATGGCAATATGTGCATGGGAGGTATCCTTTGGTATGGGATTGCCCTGCAATATTGAATTGAAAGGGGATGCAAATTTAGGGGGCAAAATTTGCCTAAATGTTTTATAATAGAATAAAGTAAAACCATCAGGTCTCTGAGCTTTACCAACTGGCATACTCTCATATCAAAAACTTATTCCAATATAGGTTATTTGAGGGCTGTTCTTTCATCACGAGAAAGTTTTGGAAGAAAAGAGTCTGCAAGATGTTTACTCATGAGTAGGGTAGGGTAGGCTTATATGCAAGTTATTGTCATAAAAAGTGTTTAGGGACCCGGGTTCTGCCCCAGGGGACATGCAAAAAAAGTTTTAAAAACTTCAGTTTTTTTGGGAGCAGTATTTTTAATAATGCTTAAAGTGAAACAATAAAAGTGAAATATTCCTTTACATTTTGTACCTAGGGGGTGTGTATAGTATGCCTGTAAAGTAGCGCTTGTTTCCTGTGCTTAGAACTGTCACTGCACAGAGTGTCATTTCTGAAAGAAAGAGTAATTTAACAACACTGGTGGCTATAATGAATTGTCGACTCCCGGTAATATAGATAACAGTCATTGAAAGTCATTGATAAAAAAAAAAAAAAAAAAGTGGGAGTCCCCCCAAATTCAATTACCAGGCCCTTCAGGTCTGGTATGGATATTAAGGGGAACCCTGTGTCAAATTTAAAAAAAAATGTCGTGGAGTTTCTCCCAAATATCCATGCCAGACCCTTCCAGTCTGGTATGGATTTTAAGTTGAACTCCAGGCCAAATAAAAAAATCCATACCAGACCCTTTATCTGAACACACTGGCAGGCTGCAGGAAAAGAGGGGGGCACAAGAGAGCACCCCCCCTCCTGAACCATACCAGGCCACATGCTCTCAACATGGGGAGGATGCTTTGGGGGTCTGTGACCCCTCAAAGCACCTTGTCCCCATGTTGATGGGGACAAGGGCCTCATCCCCACAACCCTTGTCCGGTGGTTGTTGGGGTCTGTGGGTGGGGGGCTTATCAGAATTTGGAAGCCCCCTTTAACAAGGGAACCCCCAGATCCTGCTCCCCCATTTGAAATGGTAACGGGTACATTGTACCCCCACCATTTCACAAAGAAAGTGTAAAAAATTGTAAAAAAACACACAGTCACCGTTGGGATAAGTCCTTTATTGAAAATAAAAAAAGATTCCAGCGGTGGTAATCCACTCTCGGTATCCTGCGATGGGTGATCTCCTCTTCAGGATCCAGCGATGGATAATCTCTCCTCTCCAGGTCCAGGGTCCAATGATGATGTCCAGTGCAGCGCATCCTGTCTCCACCGGAGACACCGCGGGAATCCCGGCAGCCTGACAGGTCTCTTAGCTGAGGACGGGGCCACCCATCACGTGACCCTGCCCCCTCTGTCACAAGGGGAAACCTGGGCTTCCCCAGTGATGTGCGATGACCCCGCCCCCCTCTGAAGACCCCCAAAGCATCCTCCCAATGTTGAGGGCATGTGGCCTGGTATGGTTCAGAAGGGGGGCGCTCTCTCATCCCCCCTCTTTTCCTGTGGCCTGCCAGGTTGCATGCTCGGATAAAGGGCCTGGTATGGATTTTTGGGGAGAACTCCACGCCATTTTTTTTTTAATTTGGTGTGGAGTTCCCCTTAAAATCCACACCTGACCTGAAGGGTCTGGTAATTGAATTTGGAGGGACCCCCAGGCATTTTTTTTTTTTTAATCAATGACTTTCAATGACTGTTCTCTGTATTACCGGAGTCGACAATTCATGATAGCCGCGAGTGCTTTTACATTACTTTTTTTCCTTCAGAAATGACACTTTCTGCAGGGACAGTTCTAAGCACGGGAAACAAGCGCTACTTTACAGGCATACTACACACACCCCCTAGGTACGAAATTTAAAGGAATATTTCACTTTTATTGTTTCACTTTAAGCATTATTAAAATCACTGCTCCCGAAAAAACTGCAGTTTTAAAAAAAAAAATTGCATTGATACATGTCTCCTGGGGCAGGACCCAGGTCCCTAAACACTTTTTATGACAATAACTTGCATCTAAGCCTTTAAAATTAGCACTTTAGATTTCTCCCATAGAATTTTACAAGGTGTTCCTCGGCTTTTCGAATTTGCTGCGAACACTCCAAATTGTTCGCTGTTTGGCAAACAGGTGGACAGGCAATGTTTAAGTCGAACATGAGTTTGACTCAAACACAAAGCTCATCCCTACTCATGAGGTAGTCTTTCTGGTTTGATGACAGTTTATCTGGGAGATTATATAAAACTGAATAGAAATCTTTAAAGCAATTGGCAATGTCTACAAACTTGGTAACCTTGAGTCACTGTGGAAGCAATAGCAGGAATATAGACAGAGTATGAATAGAAGACGCAGTATGAATGGAATGCGCAAGGAGCCTACCTGCTTTATTGCAAAATTCATAGTACAAGTGCCTATTGTATAGCATCTTCACCTGTGGGTTGTTATTAATCTTATATTTATTATCTGATGAAGACATACTGTACACATATACATATGTAGCTTACACTAGTTTGAAGAAAAAATATTTAGAATGACTGCAAATTTCCTTAGATAACGTTGCCTCTGCTGCGAGTACCTCTTTTGTTATAAAATTTAGCTCCCAATTTCTTCCTATTCCCATTTCTTCATCCCTTATTGGTTATAATTTGATGAGCTGCTTTTCATTTTTTTGGAGTTGACCCAAGCAAATTTGCTGCAAGGAATTGTACAGCATAGATAGCCGAATTGTTGTCTAAAACTGTCAAAGTTGCAGAAATTGACATCTATTGATACTACTGCACTACAGTTGTTTCATATACATTATTCATTTGATATATATTAATTTTGAACAGTGGGTAAATTGCTGTATATAGAGCTATTATGTTGATTCTCTTCATCAGGATGAGACAAGCTTACCGTGATGAAGAGAAAGGCAGAGTATAATACAGATAATTCAAGTGTGCAGTTTGCATAATAAAAACATTTTAAAGCACACGAGAAAAATCATTTCAAGTGAAACAAAGTATGTGCTTAGCAAACACTATTAAAAAAATGTAAATAAAATACTTAAGGAATTCATTCAACCCTACATAACATTACTTGCTGACCTATGTCATTATACACCCTTATCTGTTTTAATTATGGCATATCCAATTAAGGTATGATCTAACCCACAGATTCCTTTTAGTTAATTGGTTAAATGCCTAGTTTATCTACCAAAACAAGCAGACTATTTTGTTTCTGTGGGACGCTTAAGGACATATTGCAATTTTTTAAATAATATAAACTGGATGGAACAGTCTCAAATAACTGTCTACAAACCTTTGATAATAAATAAAAAATATTTTTTTTTTTTTTTCAGTGTAATTTATTTTTTTTACATAAAGATTTTTATTCAAGATAAAGAAAGCATGTAAACAATTCACAACAAATGACACCGTAAATCAAACAGGGTATAAAAGCACAAAATATAGGATACATCTTGTGTAAGCCACATTAATAAAATAACTGGGAGCACAACCAGGTATACAAAATGTAGTAGAAGTGGGGTGGAGGCTCATTTTTCATCCCCCCCCCCCTCAGTGGTGAACACTCGACCAAGGAAAGGAGATGGCCGGGTGGCTGGTCCCAGTTAAAGCATCATGAATGCGGTATCCTAGAGGGTAAATAGTTAGAGTGTAGTTGAGTTGTGATTGTCAGGGTCAGCCATCAAGTAGGTAACAAATGGAGGGGGAGAAAAGACAGAGGATGGGAAGGGAAAAAGAAAAGCTAGGGGAAGAGAAAGCTAGGAGATGCAGGAAAGGGGGAGAAGAGAAAGAAGAGGAGGGAGGGGAAGAGAGGAAAGAGGGGAAGGGGTCAGGGAGGATGAAGGACGAGTGGGTGCCACAATGAATGCCCCTCAGTGGGCTCGATCCCCACCACCCCCCGCTGTCCGAGGAGAGTCCACAAAAAGAGCTGGTGGCCATCAGCCAACTTTTACAAGATGTATTGGCGATAACGTTCAGTGGCCGTTAACTGGGTCCAGCATGCCCAAGTGGATGAGAATTTGTGCATTCTATCCTGGGATATATAGATAAATTCTTCCATTTCTTTTATTTTAGATAGTCTCCCGAAACCATTCTTTAATCATTGGAGCATGCGTGAAGCACCAGTGAATGGGGATGTAGAGTCTAGCTGCATTCTCCATGTGAATGGCCAATGATTTTTAATAGTCCTTTTTGGGCAGTGATGTCTGGTGTAGAAGGAATTGCACAGAAGTGTAATCCAGAGTATATGTAATCACGTGTGAAATTACTTCACTGACCTCTTTCCAAAAGGTTTGAAAGTGCTGGCAGTCCCGGCATATGTGAAGCATGCTTCCTTCCTGTTTTCCACATCTCCAACGTGTGTTGGGAATGAAAGGGGAAAATGTATGGAGCTCAGAGGGGGTCCTATACCACCTTGTGACAATTTTATAGCCATTTTCTTGAATGGCCACATTTAGAGAGCATTTATGGGCATATTCGTAGATGGTATCCCAAGCTTCTGCAGGGAGAGGCGTTTGTAAGTCCCTGTTCCAGGAAACCTATGAAGAGGCTGGAGAAGGGGTCACCGTGGCTGTAAGGAGGGCATATAGAAAGGATATCAAATGTCTTTGCAATGTTTTGCAGGGACATAGGGTTTCAAAAGGAGTGATTTGCCTAGTCCAGCTATACTAGTGTGAATGGGTCAAGAGAAAGTGTCCAATTTGTCTATATGACCAAAAGGAAAATGAAGCAGTCTTAGATATGTTCGTCAGGTTCTCAAATAGGAGAGGGGATCCTTTTGAGAAAAAGTGGAGGGCTAGAACGTCATTGTGTGGCTGCTCGTGGAGCAAGAAGGATCTGGAATCCCCCAGAGGGAAGGCTGGATTTTACCTTAATGTGGTCAAGGGTCCCAGGACCGAAGCAGATAACCCAGACCTCGTCGCTCCACCAAAATGAGTGGATGTGTGGAAATTTTTGGGGGGTAGCCAGAGAAGTAGATGTAGAGGGCCTGGTATGAGTGATTTTTCCAGGGCTACCCAGGTCTTTCTGGTTGCATGTATGTTCCAAGTCACTATCCTAGTCAGGTGGCATGCCAGGTAGTACCTGTATAGGTCTGGAAGACCGATGCCCCCCCTGTTTTTTTGTAACGCAAGGCAGGAATATTTTATACGGGCTGGGGAATTTCTCCAGATAAAGGCAGATCAAGCTTTCTGGTAAGTCGAGAAAAATGCTGAAAATTCGATGTAAAGAGGTCTGACAGTCGGGTGGTAACTCTAATACCCAGGTAAGTGATTGCCTCCTTCTCCCACCAAAAAGGGAAGGCCGCTTGACAGTGAAGCACTTCCTGAGTGGGAAGAGTTATATTCAGGGCATGTGATTTTGAGTGGTTGATTTTGAGGTTGGATTTCAGGGATAGTAGGATGTCATCCGCAATAGCTGCAACTATGAATGGTCAGACCCTGATGTCAGGATTGGTTCTTAGTCTATTGAGGAGGGGCTCAAGTGTCAAAATGTTAATTAGAGGGGACAAGGGACACCCCTGGCGCGTACCATTAGTGATGGAGAAGACATTTGACAGGTGGCGATTCACTCTTACCTTTGCGGATGGGTTCGAATATAGGTCCAATACATGCAAAAGCATACAAGGTGCAAGGCCGACAACTACGAGTAACTCCCGCATGTAGTCCCAGGCCACTCTGCCAAATGCCTTCTCAGCATCAAGGGAGAGGAACAATTCTTGGGATTTAGAAGATGTGAGCCAGTGGTGGAGATTTAGAGTGTGGATGGTGTTGTCCCTGGCTTCCCTACCTAGGACAAATCCCAACTGGTCTAAGGAGATGAGTTCAGGAATAAAGGGAAGTAATCTATTGGCCAAAATCTTTGCATAGATTTTAATGTCCACATTTAGTAGGGATATGGGTCTATAACTTGAAATGTAGGCAGGGTCTTTACCTTCCTTTGGAATTACTGCTATATGTGCCATCAACATTCTGTCTGGCAGCACTTGGGGGTCATAGAATGCATTAAAGGTGGAGAGAAGTTTGGGGGCTAGGGTATCTAAGAATGACTTATACTGGAGAGTAAAGCCACTCGGCCCTGGACTCTTGCCAGCTTTCATTTGTTTAATTGTCAGCTCCAGTTCACCTACAGTAAGGGAGGTCTCCATATTGGGCTTGTTGGGTGGATATCGGTTTCGGGGTGTATTGCGAGAGAAATTCTCTAATGCATTCAATGCATCTGGTTGACGGAGGCGAACCAGGGTGGTTGGATTTTCAGTGTAATTTTACAATATTACAATAACTTATATAATTAAAATTAACTCCACTATCAGATGCTAATCTGTATTAGGCTATAAGAAAAAATGTGTTAGAAAATCCCTCTTGAACTGCTTCATGTAATGTATCTTGTGCTCCCTCATCAGTTGCTACTTCTAAAGGGTTGTGTGATCCTTCATTAACAACTCTCTTTAATTGGTCATATGCAGGGATGAGCTTGATGTTTGGGTCGACATTGGTTTGACTGAAACATTGGGTGTTCACCCGTTCGCAGAACATCGAACATTATGGGGCGTTTGTGGCAAATTCGAGCACCACAGAAACGCCCCATAATGCACTGCTAGATCGCAGTACATTGCTGTATGACGATTGACCAAAGCATGCACCTGACCTGCATGCCTTGGCCAATCACAGCGCTTTCTGCTAAGAGAGCCATAATTGCCCAAAGGCAGGGTGCCCTTGGCCAATCACGGCTCAGGTGGACTAAGTCCACGCCCGCACTATATAAGGCAGCTTGCACGGCAGTCCTGTGTAGTGTTATTGGCACGGACAGAGAAATAGCTTGAGTTACAGTAAGCAGGCACAGGTTATTCAGTTAGTGGCAGTGTATTTGATGTATATATATATATATATATATATATATATATATACATATATATATATATATATATATACATATATATATATATATATATATATATATATATATATATATATATATATATACTCTGCATTCATTTCAGCATAGCCTATAAATTCAGTGTTTACTCTATATTCAGTCAGAACAGGCAGTGTATTAATATATACATACAGTTTTGTGTATATATATATATATACCGTATATACTCGAGTATAGGCCGACCCGAATATAAGCCGAGGCCCCCAATTTACCCCCAAAAAAACTGGCAAACTTATTGACTCGTGTATAAGCCGAGGGTGAGACATGCCTGTCCATCCCTGTGTGTGTGTCCGTCCATCCCTGTGTGTCCGTCCATCCCTGTGTGTCCGTCCATCCCTGTGTGTCCGTCCATCCATCCCTGTGTGTGTGTGTGTCCATCCATCCCTGTGTGTGTGTGTCTCCATCCATCCATCCATCCATCCCTGTGTGTGTGTGTCTCCATCCATCCATCCATCCATCCCTGTGTGTGTGTGTCTCCATCCATCCATCCATCCATCCCTGTGTGTGTGTGTATCCATCCCTGTGTGTGTGTGTGTCTCCATCCATCCATCCATCCGTGTGTGTGTGTCTCTATGTGTGTGTGTGTGTGTGTGTGTGTGTGTGTGTGTGTGTGTGTCCAGCCTACCTGTGTCCCGAGCCTTTGTCCCGTGTCGTGCCTTGCCTTCGTCCCGTCCCGTCCCGTCCTGTCCTGTCCCGTGCCGTGCCGTGCCTTGCCTTGCCTCCGTCCCGTGCCCTCTTCGTCGGCGGCCATTGTAAAATTCAAAAGCCGCGCCTCCTCCTTCGCCTGTGATAGGCGGAACACTGAATTTCCCAGCAGCCTGTGTTCCGCCTATCACGGACGTCGTATCATCCTCGTCCGTAGTACGAGGATGAGAAGATGCCCGTGATAGGCGGAACACAGGCTGCTGGGAAATTCAGTGTTCCGCCTATCACAGGCGAAGGCGGAGCCGGAGGCGCGGCTTTTGAATCAGAATGGCCGCTGTCTGTCTGCTCGACACGCTGATCGAGCGGGCAGACAGCGATGACTCGAGTATAAGCCGAGGGGGGCACTTTCAGCCTCAAAAAAGAGGCTGAAAATCTCGGCTTATACTCGAGTATATACGGTATATATATATATATATATATATATATATATATATATATATACTCTGCATCCAGTGCAGCCTATATCTACTATCTGCAGTGATCAATGCTATAAAAATGCACTGATTACTGTGTAAACGTCACTGACAGGGAAGGGGTTAACACTAGGAGGGAATCAAGGGGTTAACTTTGTTCCCTGACTGTGTGTTCTAACTGTGGGGGGAGGGGACTGACTATGGGAGATGACAGATTGTGGTTCCTAGCTTTTAGGGGCTCACGATCTGCCTCATCTCTCCTCACAGAACAGGAATGTCACACATCCCTGTTCTGCCTCTCATGCTTGTGTGCAGCTGCCGGTCACGAGTATTGGCACCCCCACAATGAAGCAGGTGCCTTCTATCCCCGCTTAAAGGAGCCAATGTACAGATACGACGGTTTGCGGGATTGTGCCAACCTGTCACAATACAATTATGGCGGCTGGTCGGCAAGTGGTTAAATAGTTAATTTGAACCAAGATGTATCTTTCCTACTAGATGTGCCCTCTGTGTGCACTATATAATCTGTATTTAGCCTCAGTTACAGCATACAGCACTGTGTTCTGGAAGTTCCTGCCCCACTCCCAGAGCAAAATTCAGTCAGGCTGAGTTCTGCTCAGTCATTCATAGAGAGCTTTGTATTCTGTGAATGAATACAAAGCTTTCTATGATTAGCTGAGGAAGATAGACAGGAAGATGATGCCATGATCTCCAACTCAGCCATTCAGAAGAAACGTATTTATTCATAGAATACAAAGCTCCCAGTGAAGGACTGAATAGAGTTCAGTCCAACTCGATTTTGTTTCTAGGTCAGGAGGAGAAGTTTCTGAACAGCACATATTACAGCACTGTATTATGTATGTAGCTGAGGCTACAAACAGTTTATACAGCACACAGTGGGCGCATCTAGTAGTGAAAGCAATAGTTAATTTGGGATCTCTACTTTTAAGCCCTATTTGGTGAGAGGGGTCCTGGGGATGCAATGTTTCCGGTGGTTGAGGAGTGCAAACACTAGACACCAGCGCTGACGGGGTTAGTTCGGGACATCCTCAGGCTCATTTGCGCTACACGACCACCGGAAAAATCGTATCCAGCGGTGTTTCCGGACCTGGGACCATCCACATCACCTATTCCTCTGCCGGTTCTACAGCTGACGGCCTATCCTCTCTGACAGTGACTAGCGGATGCTGAGATTATCACATGCCCATCTATGTACCACTTTTGTGAGTGTATTGATTTTACATTTTATTTTATTAAAATTCATGGTTTTACTGCACTTAGAAGGCGCCGTTCCTCTACTATTTGTCTTTTTTCAGAGCAGTTTTTACATTTATACTCGGAACTGGCAGCCCCCTATGGACAGTTTATTTTTAATTTTTTAATTATTTACCATATAACCCAATACTTTATGGATATTACTGACTGTATCAACCTTTTGTGGTTAATACTATTTATATTCTATGTTTATTCATACTTAACAGTATATGAGTTTGTTTACTAGTCATATTCAGAGTGCGCCGTATTACCCTTTGTTTTTTATCATCCAATTGTGAGTCTGTTCAGCTTTTGATTTTCACACTTCTGCCACACATCTCCCTTCTACTTCCTAGTTTAGCTTTACTACTTTAGAATTCAGCTTTACTGCTTCCTTGAACCTTTGGCAGCTAAATAGACAGAGGTGATTATGCTGTTTGTTGTCCAGCAAACAAGTTTACAGTGTAAATGTAATGTAGCGATGACACTTTGGACAAGGTGTCTGTCATGTACAAATTTAGTTTTTGCCTCAGAATAGTAAAGGGGTTCTGAGGGTTAATTATGTAGGTTTAACTTTGACATCAGTTTGGCTGGGCTGTGTTAGAGTTCTGCCTGGTCATTTGTACAGTTAGGTGCACATGAAAGGCTCAGAACCAGGCCTGGTTGGACGCTTTAGGTATCAGCTTTCCCTGGAGCTAATCAGTGGGTGCGCCTGGGCCCGCTGAGGAGTCTGGGGAAGGGTACTTAAGATGTTGAAGTCACGTGTTCAGGGTTAGTTTGTGAGGCCATAGCTGCCTGTTCCTGATTCTGGACTGGGGTAGCCCCACGAGGGGTCCCGGTCACGGGAGCGTGTGTCGCTCCGCAACATGCTTCGGTTGGCTAACCCCAATAGACACTGGTCTGGGGTAAAGATCCTTCAGTTCCCGAGTCTCGGAACCAGCTGGTCCGAGGCGCAGTAACTGAGGGAGGATTCAAGGCGTCCGGGTGTGCTCTCGGCACCGCAGCTCGTGTAAGCGACCGGGGGAGGACTCTTCGGAAGAGGGCCAACAAGCTGGCATCCTGAGAAGTGCCTGGTTTCAGGGTTGTGAAGGACGTAAGCGAAGCCACGCTTTTTCCAGTACTGCCTAGGAGACAGAGAACGTTCCAAGTACTGGGGAAAAGGTTTCTGTTCACTTTCTGCTACAAATTACTCAAGGTCAGAGATTTCACAAGTTCTGCATCAAAGTGCTGACTGCCATAATCTCTGGCTAGAGATTTGTTCAGCGTTGGAGCGCCCAGCTGCGAGTGTCTATTCTCTGGGTGGTATTAGAGACTTTCTCATGATTAACAGTTCAAGGTGCCTGAGTTTCTTCACCCTTGCCCTCTGTTCCCATACAAGACTGTGTTTGTTGGATGTTACCCCTGTAAATAAAAACCTTTCTAAAGGACTTTTATGGTGTCAGCATCCAAAGTTGTTGGGTACTAACCCTGGGAACCCCTAAACGTGGAAGAACCAGCCAAGCCGAGGTAACCGGTAATCCCAAAAGTCAAGGCCGCCCTGCCAAGTAACATAGGCAGCTACATGTCATTTTCAAGTCAGAACAGACTTACTTGCTAATGGCTGAAAAAACTGTATATACAATAATAAAAAACAACCTTAAATCTGCGCTCCATAAATCTATGCATTAGTGAAAAGCTGCTGTAAGAATAGCAATATTGAAACAAAGGTATGATCTATAAATAAAAGCAATATATATATATATATATATATATATATATATATATATATATATATATTGTGGGACTCAAGCAGTAGGTTTGTTTACAATGAGTTGCACCAATCCAAAACTGTATTTTAGGGCTTGGCTGCCCACTTTTATTCAAAAGAAAGCAGAAAGTTCTCATGTACATCAGTTGCCCACATAGGGGTTTCTTCTACACAATGTGCACAAATGAAAATACCAAGCCACCTGGCTCATTTGTTGGCAGCACTGCTGCTCCTCTTACCAGTCCCTTTGACTGTGTTGTGTAGCTCTCCTGGAACACTTGGCTCTCTAGCCTTTAGTTACGGCATCCTTCTTTATAATGCTAGAATAATGAAGTTGCTTAGCTGCTGATATCCACACACAGTTCTGACAAACTGATTTCTTTATTATTTCTCGTGATCTCCTGAATAATGTTTCTTTTTTTTTTATCAAGATCTCCATAATATTTTTTGTCATTTTGCGTGTCAAGTTACAACAACACCATTATTATCTTGTTTTTTTTTAACCTAAAAGAGGTTGGTTGGTGTTGGTGTCCCTTGTTAATTTGACCTTGTATTTTTGAAAAGTACCTGCCTACTCACAAACAAACTGTCCTTTTTTAACTAAAACACATAGCCAAGTATTTGTAAAAAAAAAATAGTAATTTATTAGGGGTCATAACAAACTAAAGAGAAAGGCAATGCTGGATAAACTGCTGATATTGTTAAAACCTTTGTACCCCAAAGCAGACATCAATTATTTGACAGGCAAAATTGGTAGCATGAGGAGCCCATTTAATAGGGAGCACAATCCGGCCAGGACTCTGAGAGAGTCAGCCTACAACAGCCTGCATTTTTTGCCAGATCAGACCAAACCCAGGCCATCACTCTGTTGGCTTTCTTCCACACTGCAAAGGCCTCCTGGACATTAGGGGTGGTTGTGAGGACTGCAGTAGCTTGCCAAATCAAACCAAGTGCTGACTCCTCAATATTCCTCCACCTTCCTGGGCTTTTTTGTTGGAAGGAGGAGGGGAGGAACCTGGGATTCGATCAGGCTACTGGGTACGACCACCTCCTGGCTGCCACTTTCCACATTCACCTCCAGGCTGCCACTTTCCATTGCCTCCTCCTGGCTGAGACTTTCCTGTGTATGAAAATGGGACATAGTTTTCATTTTTTGGTCATCAATCATACACAATTTAGAGCTCATGACTGTTGTAAATTGAATGTTAACAAATAGAAAAGACTATCATTCAGAACCCAGCATTTTTCATTCTTGTGCCAATCATTTTGGCTACTGCTGTCTATTGATATGTAAACCACTTTTTTAAATCAGAAATTAGTGATCAATAATAACATCTAGTTAACATCATTAAAATTTTGGCCAGAAATATATTGAACAATGCTATACCTGGCTCAAGCTGGGCTCCTCCACATCTTCCTGGAAGGCCCAGGTTGTACGTCTAAAGCCTCATCTGAGGTGAAAGGAAGAGTGGAAGGAAGTGTGGAAGGAAGGGTTGAGAGTGATGGCCTGGGTTCACTCTGGTCTGACTAAAACGGCAGTCTGTCATTGTACCATAGCCTGGGGACATAAATGTCATCTGCTGCTGCTCCTGATCTCATGGAATCCTTGACCTTTTTGTGCTCCCTATTATATGTGCTTCTCAGGCCACCAGTTTTGCATTTCAAATAGGTGATGTCTGTCGTGGGAATCACCGGCTTCACCAATTTCAACAGTTGCTCCAGTGCTGCCTTCCTCTTTAGCTTGTTGTTATAAAATTGGTGTTTCGCTTGCCAAAGACAGGGCAGCTCCCTGTACTTATCAATGAAGTTGGGAACGAAGTCATGGTCATAAAATGTATCCATTTTATATGCAAGACACAACACAAGACAAACCCTAAGCTAAACCCTAAGTTTAGCTGTCAAGCTAAACTCTCCTAATCTTGTCCCAATATAGGCCTCAGTCTCTAAAAGCAGTATAAGCCACTAACGACTGATGCCCCAAGTTAAAATGGTACCATCGTTTGCACAATCAACGCTTACACTACTCCGTCCTCCGCTCATAGATCATAAGTACCATGCATGTGTGTTACACTTTATCTATACTGCGCATGCGTGGAACTCTGCCCCTGATCTTCTTTCTAGTATATTCCCCCCCTTCTCTTTCGGCACAGTGGGAGAGCACATGGCAGAGAGACAACAGGTGCATTATAATCTCAGCAATGAGGAGGATGCCAAAAGCCCGGAACCACAAACGTCCCGATCCAGGAGGAGATTTAAGGCGTCAAATATGTCCTTTGTAGAGATGGTGGAGATGGTGGACATCTTGAAGAGGGCCAACTATGATGGGAAGTATGTACTGTACAGCAACCCAAATGTGAGAAATGCCAAGATCATGACTAAAGTTGTGAGAAGTCTACAGAAGAATTTTGGGGTACGACGATCCAAGGAGCAATTGAGGAAAGGCTGGTCAGACCTCAAATTGAGGGAGCAGGATCAGTACAGAAGGATCAAGAGAGTGCTGCAAAAAATGAAGTATTTTGCTGTGTGTTCCAATTATTATTACTTGCATTGCTGCTCCATGTGCTTTTCTTTACTGTTGTACATTTTAAAATGGCATGGGGACAGTAATCATCATTTACAGTAAACATCGTTCAGTCACACTAAATATCATTCGACCCTTAATACGATGTTTTTGCAGATGCGGGTTAACTACATTTGTTCAGGCCTATTTGTATGAAAAGAAGTTTAGTACATTGTTGTCTAGATGTGTTTGTAAATAGAATGAAATGTAAACTTGATTCAGTGTAAAGGAGAGGACACTCAGCAGCTGTTTTACACATCCGGAAGCAAGAGCACTAGTTTGGGACGCCATAACTCCCTTTTTAGGGTGTCCCACACATGTGCTCCAGTGGATACTAGGGGACTCTCCATACGTGAAACTTTAATAACAAAAAAGGAAAGTATTCCAGCTTTAGAAAGGGAAAAAAACATGTTTTCAGCTTGGAACTCTGTCAAAAATGACAATTGCACAACAATTCCAAGTAATGTTTCAGAAGGGGAAATCCCCACACACCCTGAAGAAGATGTGAAGGGAGGAGAGGTTCAGGAAGTGGGCGAAATAGTGACCACAATAGGTCAGTGTCTGAGACTACAGTTTCAGGTAATAGATGTATGCCTGCATAATTATAATACATGGTGTGTTTTTTTTATTTTTAGGTGATGTGGTGGATGTTGTGGAAGACTAATTTCACCAGTGCAAGTGCACACATCCTCATCGGGGAGATCATGGTGTGCAATCGGGAATTAGAGAAGATAAAGGAAAACATCAATGATATTGAAAAAAGACTCAACAACATCACTGATGTTTCAGACAGAATATAAAACACCCCAAAATGTTTACATTTTATCATTATTTTTTATTATTTTAAAAAAGTTTTAAAGTAATTTGAAAGCCAAATTTTGAAGATGCACACAGTGTGTCAACATGTGCTATATGCCTTCACGGGATATCAATGTACACGTTTTGCGGGTGCAACCCCTTCCTCCAAATTAAAGTAGATGAGAGGAAAGGGTTGCAGCCCCGAAACACGTCCATTGATACCCCATGGTGGGAGCTAGCACATGTTGACATTAGGCATGGGATCAGGAGGGAAATCCACATTTTCACTTCCAATTTGTGTGCATCTTCAAAATTTGGCTTTTACAGGGGTGACATCACCCCACTTGATGAAGGCAAGATCAACACATTTATGACATACTAAAGTCACATATTTCCTTAAATTAATACAAGTTGAACTTTGTAAACTCCTGAGTTGTGTATGTTATGGTTTTAAACATGCCTGTTTAACCCAAAAAAGGATATTTCTACTTTCAAACATAAAAATGTTACACAACAAAGATGTTGGTTTGTTAAAAAAATATTTTCTAACTCGCATGTGAATGTGCATGGAGTAAAATGTTTTACACTGAACAATGTGTGGCTTCTTCTTCCAATGCTCAATACCAGTTTTTGGATAAGTTGGTGTCGTTTACAGTGACAATGGGGGGTATTTACTAAAGGCAAATCCACTTTGCACTACAAGTGCACTTACTTATGTTTGCACTATTGAAGAAAATGGCCAAAAAAAAAACATTGGAGAACCTATGAGACAGCTAAAAGAAACACAACAGTAAATCAAATGAAATATTAGTTCAGTTTATCAAAAAAATATATTTAAAAAATGTTTCACACATTGGCTGGCATATTAATGCCCCCCCCCCCCACCTGCAAAGTAAACAACATAATTTTGTGCGCTTTGGGGGGGCAAGCCAGGACGGCCAGGTTCAAGTGCCATCAGAGTTGTATCTTGAAATCCGGCCTCAGCCCCAACTGAGGCCACATAGTTTGCTGCATTTTTTCGGAGGTAATTGCGGAGAATGCAACAGGCAAGTACAATATGGTTCAATTTATATTCCACCATGTGTATTGGGGTGAGGGTCCTCATTTGGAATGGCCTCATGAGATGGTCACCAGCCCAAATGCTTCATCAGCGACAAACACAAATGGAAGACCAGCCACATTGTCTTCCACAGGTGGCAAGCCCAAGCCCAAGCTGCCATTCTGGAGAACTCCACCATCCGACATCCGGCCATTCTTCCCAACATCCACATACAAAAGCTTGTATGTCGCCGACACCACCGCCAACATCACAATAATATTAAACCCCTTATAGTTGTAATAGTACGACCCCGAGTTGGGGGGTGGGATGATGTGGACGTGCTTCCCATCTATTGCCACCCCCCCTCCCCCGCAGTTAGGGAAGTCCCACTGCTGAGCAAACTGGGATGCCACAGTCTGCCATTCCCGTGGGTTTGAAGGAAACTGTGGAGTCAAACAAGAAAAAATAATAATTAGTACTTTTGAACAGAACATTGCAAGCAGATTAGACATAAACATTCTTGGACAACATAAGTATAAAATTTCTTTTAAGGAGTATTTAAAGGAAAAAGTAGTCCACTTATCAGATTCCTCCCCCTTCTGATGGCCCATTGTAAACATTTTTTTTTTGGGGGGGGGGGGATGTTTTGGAAGGGTAACCCTCTCCACTTCATTGAGAGCTGCATGCATAAATAATGTGTTTTACTTTGGCCAGCCCCTCCTTTATCTACACTATTGGCAGCCCACTGGACAGGTAAGAAGTATCTTAATCCAAAAATAGGAATACGCATTGTACAAATCGAAGTACATTTTTACATTCTGCAAGGCAAGCCCTTGCACTATATTCATCCATAAATCTGACCAAAAAAGAGGTACGTATAGTGTGTATGGGTTTGGCAAAGTCAGCAGAGCGAGTATTGGTATCAGTTGACTTAGCGGTTGGGGGGGTTCCAAATGAGTTTTGGCCCCCAAAAAAAAGAAAACCTCTTGCACTATGCACAAATTTAAGGACAAAAATAACATTTGGACACATTTTAGGGGTTGTTTAGGGTAAGCACTACAATGGAGCTGACAAAATACATTGTTAAGTGAATAAGCTAGGTGCATATGGGCCCAGGATAGCATGCTGGGAGGTTAGTAAAGGCAAATATGCATGCAGGACAAAAAATGAGTATTAAAAGCTTGCAGCATGCATGAGGACAAAAAGGACATTATCAGCATATTACAATCATGGTAATTAGGCAATGATGAAATAAATACAATACATTAGCAAACATTAAAAACATAGAATGGGATGTTAAAGGATAAAACTTACCTGCTTGGTAATATAAGGGGACAGCAAAGCCAACAAACGGTGAAAGACAGGGTCTGTCATCCGGAGATAATTCCTGAAATCATCAGTATTATTCTCCCAGATCTCCCACAACAAAGGCATGTGCGAGAATTGGTCATGCTGGAGCAACCAATTCTTTATCCATGAACTTCTCCTTGCCCTGTTCACAGACTGGACTTGAGTCAAAGAAAGAACTCCAACACCAAGCTCCTGCACAGCACGAACTCTACGACAAGTACGTACCCGCAACATGACTAGAAAATGGCCAGCTGGTCAGAATGCACTGAAAATCAGAAAGAACCTGAGTAGAATAATCTGAAAATCAGAAACGAGCGGACAAGAACGCACTGAAAAACAGATACGAACTGAAAACACGCACTGAAGAACAGATACGAACCCACAAGCACAAACAGAAGAACAGATATGAACTGAAAAACATGAGACTGAAAAGCGTGAATCGTCTCTCACTAAACTTCTATAACACGAGATTAGCAGAACGAGCCCAAAGGGTGGCGCACTGGCTATTGAACTTCCTTTTTATAGTCCCGTCGTATGTGTTGTATGTCAGTGTGTTCTTGCCAATCAGAATTTCCGACAACATTTGTGTGACCGTGTGTAAGCAAGACAAGTTTGAGCCAACATCCGTCAGAAAAAAATCCACAGTTTTGTTGTTGAAATGTCCGATCATGTGTACGAGGCATAACAGTGACAGAGCCACCCTCTGTCACAATATGGAAAATTGTTATCCATACTTACCGTAATTTTCCTTTCCTGGCTCAGGACAGCACAACCTAGGGTCAACCTCGCCCCTTAACCCCATATAGGACACCCCTGTATAGATAAAAGACAGGCAGTACCTGGTGCAGGTGTTCTTGTAAATAACTTGCAATGGTCCAGGGAGGGTGTGTGCTGCCCTGAGGCAGAGCCAGGAAAGGAAAATTACTGTAAGTATGGATAACAATTTTGCATTTTCCTGGCTCAACCTCATACCAGCACAAAGAAGTTTTCTTTGTTTTTGTTATAACATTTTGTAAATAAGTAAGTTTTCTCCTTCACTGATGAGCACTGATAAGCTGCACTATTGAGCAATGATAGGCAGCACTGATAGGTGGCACTGCTATGCTGCACTGATGGGTATTGATAGGTGGCACTGATGGGCACTCATAGGTGGTACTGGTGGGCACTGATGGGCACTGATAGGCGGCACTAATGGGCACTGATAGGTGGCAGTGATATGCAGCACTGATGGGCATTGATAGGCGGCACTGATGGGCACTCATAGGTGGCACTGGTGAGCACTGATAGGCGACACTGATGGGCACTGAAATGCTGCACTGATGGGTACTTATGGGTGGCACTAATAGATGGCAATGCTGGGCACTGAAAGGTGGCACCAATGAGCATGGATGGGCACTGATGGCTGGCACTGATAGATTTCACTGATAGGCATCACTGGCGGCACTGGCAGGAATTTTTCTTGGGCACTGATTTGCAGCTGCTTGGGCACTGATTGGCAGCTGCCTGGGCACTGATTGGCATTTCCCTGGTGGTCTAAGCGTCTAAGGTGGCATACCTGATGGTCCAGTGTGGTGACCATCCCTGGTGGTCCTGGGCGGGCATCCGAGGGGGGGCTATGCTGACAAACAATCAGCATAGACCCCCCTGTCAGGAGAGCAGCCAATCGACTCTCCTCTACTCGCGTCTGTCAGACACGGGTGAGAAAAAAACGATAAATGGCTCTTTCTGTTTACATCATGAATAGCCGTGATTGGACACATTGGCCGATCACGTGGTAAAGAGCCTCTGTCAGAGGTAAAGAGTCTCTGTCAGAGACTCTTTACCTAGATTGGAGTAGCAGTGTATCAGACTGAGAACGATCACCGTGCTGCGCGCCCCCTAGCAGCTTGATAACCCGAAAGACGTTGTGTGACGTCCGGTCAGGATAACGCAACCACTTTGCCGACGTCATTTTTTCTATATTGCCGGCGGTAAGTGGTTAACTGACTGATATTTCATAACATCATATTCCTTTAGTATAGAAGGGGGAAACGTACTTGATATCAAGAAAGAATGTATTTGAAAGCCCCCATCAGTTATAATGGAGACAATCCAGTCATTGCAGCGTACAAGGTGATAATTAGGCACCTGCAGATATTGAAGAAACAAGGTCAGACATTGTCTTGGCTTTAATAGCTTTGTACTAGGTGGAAAACTTCAAACAGAAGATCCCTGTCTGAAAAGTTGTGAAAGTGTTTCCTGTCAGATCTGTAAGGCCAATGAGGGACAAGATATGTATGTATCAGTGTATCAAATCCAAACAGGATTGGTAAGACATGTTAAAGTGATAATATAGGTGCTTACCATTCATTGCAGACGTATCATGATCCAGGAAGAGAGTGTCATAAGGAGCATGATACTCAGCATCCTACATACCCCCACCAGCAGAAAAGCCAATGACAAACATGGCCTCCTGCTGTAGCACAAGATGCGACTTCATGGCGTGGCTTACCATCACGGTCAGTGACGTCATATGGAGTCACATTCAGGGTACTCTCCCAAGGCGGTGACAGCGGCAAAGGGGAGAAGCAAATGCATGCCCACACACCAGGTAGAGTACCAGGCTCAGCCTGAGGAAGGCAGGACATTGAGTCCCTAAGTAGCCCAGGCAGCCAACACCGCTAGAAGGGAGAAGTGATGGAATAGGATGGAATAGAATATCCCCAGTAGTGATGGACGAACTTCCGACGGGACGTTTCGCGAACGCGAAACGCGAACGGGCACAAACGTTCGCGAAAACGACCGTTCGCCGCGGGCTCCATTGACTTCAATGGGAGGCGAATTTCGCAAACCTTTAGGTCGAATTTGCGGCCACGGGGTAATTATTAGGGGGTAGCACGTAGTCCCACCACCTGGACAATAGCATAATACATGTATGAGGTGAATTTGGGATCGATAACTACAAGCATTTTTTTTTTATTTGGGAAATTGTTCTGACAATTCAGGACTATGGAGCTAATGAAGGCAATGGAGGAGAGGGAAGGTCAGGGACCAGGGTAGGCAAACAAGAGGGTGCAGGAGATACAGAGCACTGACAGCAGCACCGTAATACAGAGCACTGACATCAGCACCGTGACATACAGCGCTGACAGCAGCTCCGTGACATACAGCGCTGACAGCAGCTCCGTGACATACAGCGCTGACAGCAGCTCCGTGACATACAGCGCTGACAGCAGCTCCGTGACATACAGCGCTGACAGCAGCTCCGTGACATACAGCGCTGACAGCAGCACCGTGACATACAGCGCTGACAGCAGCTCCGTGACATACAGCGCTGACAGCAGCTCCGTGACATACAGCGCTGACAGCAGCTCCGTGACATACAGCACTGACAGCAGCTCCGTGACATACAGCGCTGACAGCAGCTCCGTGACATACAGCGCTGACAGCAGCACCGTGACATACAGCGCTGACAGCAGCTCCGTGACATACAGCGCTGACAGCAGCTCCGTGACATACAGCGCTGACAGCAGCTCCGTGACATACAGCACTGACAGCAGCTCCGTGACATACAGTGCTGACAGCAGCTCCGTGACATACAGCGCTGACAGCAGCACCGTGACATACAGCGCTGACAGCAGCTCCGTGACATACAGCGCTGACAGCAGCTCCGTGACATACAGCGCTGACAGCAGCTCCGTGACATACAGCGCTGACAGCAGCTCCGTGACATACAGCGCTGACAGCAGCTCCGTGACATACAGCGCTGACAGCAGCTCCGTGACATACAGCGCTGACAGCAGCTCCGTGACATACAGCGCTGACAGCAGCTCCGTGACATACAGCGCTGACAGCAGCTCCGTGACATACAGCGCTGACAGCAGCTCCGTGACATACAGCGCTGACAGCAGCACCGTAAGCAGCCCCAGGAGGAAGTCAGCACAGCACAGGGATGGTGTGATCCCCTCATAATAAGAACCCCCAGGAGGAAGTCAGCACAGCACAGGGATGGTGGGAGCCCCTCATAATAAGAACCCCCAGGAGGAAGTCAGCACAGCACAGGGATGGTGGGAGCCCCTCATAATAAGAACACCCAGGAGGAAGTCAGCACAGCACAGGGATGGTGGGAACCCCTCATAATAAGCAGCCCCAGTAGAAATATGACACCGCTCAACCTCTTCAAAGAGGAGGGTAGGGGCATATAGTACGGTGTGCTTTTTTGGGTCAGGGAAGTGAGCCAAATGAATTAAGAAGGTCTGTGTGCTTGATTCCAAAAATTGTTTATAGACATATACATGGTCTACTGATCACATGTGTTGAATTCCTCCGAGATCCATGCCTCATTCATTTTTAGAAATGTGAGGTAGTTAACACTGTCGTGAGCTAGGCGAGTACGCTTATCGGTCACAATCCCCCCTGCTGCGCTGAACGTCCTTTCGGACAGGACACTGGATGAGGGGCAAGCCAACAGTTCGATTGCAAATTGGGCAAGCTCTGGCCAGAGGTCAAGCCTGCCCACCCAGTAGTCTAGGGGTTCATCACTCCTCAGAGCGTCCACATCGGCCGTTAACCCAATGTAGTCGGACACCTGACGGTCTAGGCGTTCCCTGATGCTGGATCCGGATGACACCTGTCGATGGGTCGGCTGAAAGAATGACCTCATATCCGAAGTCACCAACACATCTTCAAACCGGCCTCTTCTTGCAGGCGCTGTTGGATTGGTACCCGCAAATCCTTCTCTGGGAGTGGGAATTGCTCCTCTGCCAGCGCACGCAAAAGCAGAATGCAGCATTTCTCGAAGCAAGGCCTGGAAGTGCTGCATTCTGACAGCCCTCTGCGACGGCGGTAACATTTCCGCCATTTTGTGTTTGTACCGGGGATCTAAGTACGTTGCCACCCAGTACTGGTCCTTGACCCTCATGCTTTTTATACGGGGGTCCCTATTAAAACACTGGAGCATGAAGGCCCCCATTTGCACTCAAGCGGAAGGTATGTGGTGGTGGTGGTGTTGTTGGTGGTAGTGTCTTTGGGGGTGCACATAGCAGAGAGTGAAGAAGAGGGTGCAGATCGAGAGGATGAGGAGGGTGCAGAAGAATAAGGCTGAGTGAGCCACTCAACCAAGTCTGGTGCGTCCTTTAAAGTAATTGAACGCACCTTCTGCAACTTCCCACTTTGGCTCAAGGCTGTTGCTCCTGCCCTACCCCTACCACCCCTGCGGAAGGGCCTGCCTCTTCCTCTGCCTGTCATTTTTTAAATCACCCTGTGACAAAACTCTTAGTCCCTATACCGCTGAAGGACTGCTGCAGTATAGGGCAGCGGTCAGCAGTAGTGCACGTCAACCCTATGTATTGTGGACCGATAGCGGTCCTTACAGAACAGCAGACTGTACTGCACTCAGGCCTATGTACCGTAGCACCCTATACCAAGTTACCAGTCCTTATAAGAACTTTTGTGGACCAAGCAGGTTGTGTGTTAGTGATTAGCAGACTGTACGTCAGTCCCTATACCAATGAAGGACTGCTGCAGTATAGGGCAGCGGTCAGCAGTAGTGCACGTCAACCCTATGTATTGTGGACCGATAGCGGTCCTTACAGAACAGCAGACTGTAACGCACTCAGGCCTATGTACCGTAGCACCCTATACCAAGTTACCAGTCCTTATAAGAACTTTTGTGGACCAAGCAGGTTGTGTGTTAGTGATTAGCAGACTGTACGTCAGTCCCTATACCAATGAAGGACTGCTGCAGTATAGGGCAGCGGTCAGCAGTAGTGCACGGCAACCCTATGTATTGTGGACCGATAGCGGTCCTTACAGAACAGCAGACTGTACTGCACTCAGGCCTATGTACCGTAGCACCCTATACCAAGTTACCAGTCCTTATAAGAACTTTTGTGGACCAAGCAGGTTGTGTGTTAGTGTTTAGCAGACTGTGCGTCAGTCCCTATACCGCTGAAGGACTGCTGCAGTATAGGGCAGCGGTCAGCAGTAGTGCACGGCAACCCTATGTATTGTGGACCGATAGCGGTCCTTACAGAACAGCAGACTGTAACGCACTCAGGCCTATGTACCGTAGCACCCTATACCAAGTTACCAGTCCTTATAAGAACTTTTGTGGACCAAGCAGGTTGTGTGTTAGTGATTAGCAGACTGTACGTCAGTCCCTATACCAATGAAGGACTGCTGCAGTATAGGGCAGCGGTCAGCAGTAGTGCACGGCAACCCTATGTATTGTGGACCGATAGCGGTCCTTACAGAACAGCAGACTGTAACGCACTCAGGCCTATGTACCGTAGCACCCTATACCAAGTTACCAGTCCTTATAAGAACTTTTGTGGACCAAGCAGGTTGTGTGTTAGTGATTAGCAGACTGTACGTCAGTCCCTATACCAATGAAGGACTGCTGCAGTATAGGGCAGCGGTCAGCAGTAGTGCACGGCAACCCTATGTATTGTGGACCGATAGCGGTCCTTACAGAACAGCAGACTGTACTGCACTCAGGCCTATGTACCGTAGCACCCTATACCAAGTTACCAGTCCTTATAAGAACTTTTGTGGACCAAGCAGGTTGTGTGTTAGTGTTTAGCAGACTGTGCGTCAGTCCCTATACCGCTGAAGGACTGCTGCAGTATAGGGCAGCGGTCAGCAGTAGTGCACGGCAACCCTATGTATTGTGGACCGATAGCGGTCCTTACAGAACAGCAGACTGTAACGCACTCAGGCCTATGTACCGTAGCACCCTATACCAAGTTACCAGTCCTTATAAGAACTTTTGTGGACCAAGCAGGTTGTGTGTTAGTGATTAGCAGACTGTACGTCAGTCCCTATACCAATGAAGGACTGCTGCAGTATAGGGCAGCGGTCAGCAGTAGTGCACGGCAACCCTATGTATTGTGGACCGATAGCGGTCCTTACAGAACAGCAGACTGTAACGCACTCAGGCCTATGTACCGTAGCACCCTATACCAAGTTACCAGTCCTTATAAGAACTTTTGTGGACCAAGCAGGTTGTGTGTTAGTGATTAGCAGACTGTACGTCAGTCCCTATACCAATGAAGGACTGCTGCAGTATAGGGCAGCGGTCAGCAGTAGTGCACGGCAACCCTATGTATTGTGGACCGATAGCGGTCCTTACAGAACAGCAGACTGTACTGCACTCAGGCCTATGTACCGTAGCACCCTATACCAAGTTACCAGTCCTTATAAGAACTTTTGTGGACCAAGCAGGTTGTGTGTTAGTGTTTAGCAGACTGTGCGTCAGTCCCTATACCGCTGAAGGACTGCTGCAGTATAGGGCAGCGGTCAGCAGTAGTGCACGGCAACCCTATGTATTGTGGACCGATAGCGGTCCTTACAGAACAGCAGACTGTAACGCACTCAGGCCTATGTACCGTAGCACCCTATACCAAGTTACCAGTCCTTATAAGAACTTTTGTGGACCAAGCAGGTTGTGTGTTAGTGATTAGCAGACTGTACGTCAGTCCCTATACCAATGAAGGACTGCTGCAGTATAGGGCAGCGGTCAGCAGTAGTGCACGGCAACCCTATGTATTGTGGACCGATAGCGGTCCTTACAGAACAGCAGACTGTAACGCACTCAGGCCTATGTACCGTAGCACCCTATACCAAGTTACCAGTCCTTATAAGAACTTTTGTGGACCAAGCAGGTTGTGTGTTAGTGATTAGCAGACTGTACGTCAGTCCCTATACCAATGAAGGACTGCTGCAGTATAGGGCAGCGGTCAGCAGTAGTGCACGGCAACCCTATGTATTGTGGACCGATAGCGGTCCTTACAGAACAGCAGACTGTAACGCACTCAGGCCTATGTACCGTAGCACCCTATACCAAGTTACCAGTCCTTATAAGAACTTTTGTGGACCAAGCAGGTTGTGTGTTAGTGATTAGCAGACTGTACGTCAGTCCCTATACCAATGAAGGACTGCTGCAGTATAGGGCAGCGGTCAGCAGTAGTGCACGGCAACCCTATGTATTGTGGACCGATAGCGGTCCTTACAGAACAGCAGACTGTAACGCACTCAGGCCTATGTACCGTAGCACCCTATACCAAGTTACCAGTCCTTATAAGAACTTTTGTGGACCAAGCAGGTTGTGTGTTAGTGATTAGCAGACTGTACGTCAGTCCCTATACCAATGAAGGACTGCTGCAGTATAGGGCAGCGGTCAGCAGTAGTGCACGGCAACCCTATGTATTGTGGACCGATAGCGGTCCTTACAGAACAGCAGACTGTAACGCACTCAGGCCTATGTACCGTAGCACCCTATACCAAGTTACCAGTCCTTATAAGAACTTTTGTGGACCAAGCAGGTTGTGTGTTAGTGATTAGCAGACTGTACGTCAGTCCCTATACCAATGAAGGACTGCTGCAGTATAGGGCAGCGGTCAGCAGTAGTGCACGGCAACCCTATGTATTGTGGACCGATAGCGGTCCTTACAGAACAGCAGACTGTAACGCACTCAGGCCTATGTACCGTAGCACCCTATACCAAGTTACCAGTCCTTATAAGAACTTTTGTGGACCAAGCAGGTTGTGTATTAGTGTTTAGCAGACTGTGCGTCAGTCCCTATACCGCTGAAGGACTGCTGCAGTATAGGGCAGCGGTCAGCAGTAGTGCACGGCAACCCTATGTATTGTGGACCGATAGCAGTCCTTACAGAACAGCAGACTGTACTGCACTCAGGCCTATGTACCGTAGCACCCTATACCAAGTTACCAGTCCTTATAAGAACTTTTGTGGACCAAGCAGGTTGTGTGTTAGTGTTTAGCAGACTGTGCGTCAGTCCCTATACCGCTGAAGGACTGCTGCAGTATAGGGCAGCGGTCAGCAGTAGTGCACGTCAACCCTATGTATTGTGGACCGATAGCGGTCCTTACAGAACAGCAGACTGTAACGCACTCAGGCCTATGTACCGTAGCACCCTATACCAAGTTACCAGTCCTTATAAGAACTTTTGTGGACCAAGCAGGTTGTGTATTAGTGTTTAGCAGACTGTGCGTCAGTCCCTATACCGCTGAAGGACTGCTGCAGTATAGGGCAGCGGTCAGCAGTAGTGCACGGCAACCCTATCTATTGTGGACCGATAGCGGTCCTTACAGAACAGCAGACTGTACCGCACCCAAGCCTATGTACCGTAGCACCCTAGACAGACCAAGTTACCAGTCCTTATAAGAACTTTTGTGGAACAAGTGAGTTGTGAATGATTAGCAGACTGCAGCAGAAGGGCAGCAGTCAAGTATAATATTCTTTCTATATTTGGAAGAAAGAATATTATACGTGTACAAGCCTATTACCGTACCACTGATACCAGTCCTGAAAAGAACCTTTGTGGAACTAATAGTAACAGCAAGTCTTTAAAATTATCCTCACTGCCTGACACACTGCTTCCTGCCTGTCCCTATACAAATTGGCAAAAAAGAGTAGGCTGGAACGATTAGCTGGAACAGCTCTTTTGTGGACCTGATAGTAACAGCTAATGATGATGATGATGATGATGATGAAGAAAGACTAATCTGGCTGAGCTGTCCCTAAAATAGCAGCATACAGCGCTCTGTCCCTTTATCTAAACTGACAAAAGAAACTCAGGCTGCTGACCTAACACCTATACCAGTCCTGAAAAGAACTTTTGTGTACCAAATAGCTAGCGTTTTCTCTGTCCCTACTCCACACAGGATCCTTTCCCTACAGTGACAGAAGAAAGAATGTAAAATGGCCACCGGATCGGGTGTATTTATAGGTTAGGGGGAATGTCCAAGTGTCCATGAGCTGTCATGTCTCAATTGGTTGTCCTGTAACACATGATAAACGTGTCACGAAAGGTTAAAGTTCTTGTATACATTAAACACGTAAGTCCGCCGGGGCGAACGACGGAAAAAGGCGTTCGAACCCGCGGACGGCGAAAGTCGGAAATTCGCCGCGAAACGACCGCCGGGCGAACCGTTCGGCCATCACTAATCCCCAGTAGGGATGAGCCGAACACCCCCCGGTTCGGTTCGCACCAGAACTTTCGAACAGACCTTAAATTCGTACGAATGTTAGAACCCCATTGAAATCTATGGGACTCTAACGTTTGAAATTAAAAGTGCTAATTTTATCTGCTAATATGCAAGATACTGTCCTAAAAATAGTTTGGGGACCTGGCTCCTTCCCCAGGGGACATGGGTCAATGCCTAAAATGTTTTTAAAAATGGCCGTTTTGGCAGAAGCACTGATTTTAATGACGATTAAAGTGAAAAAAAAAGTGAAATATTCCTTTAAATATCATGCCTGGGGGGTGTCTATAGTATGCCTGTGAAGTGCCACGTGTTTCCCGTGTTTAGAACAGTCCCTGCACAAAATGACATTTAATGGAAATAACGTCATTTAAAATTGCATGCAGTTTTAATGTTATATCTGGTTCCTGCAATATGGTTGAAAATCATTGAGAAAAATGGCATGGGTAGCCCTCCCTGCCCATTACCAGCCCCTTTTGTAAAAAAGGAAATACGTGTGGCCCCCAGGCCCTATATACTCAGAACAGGAGTATACAGGCGGTGCAAACAAGACAGGGACTGTGTAGATGTGTTGTGTTAAGTTGAATCTGTTTGTAATTTTCAACTGGTACATTTTTATAGTGTAGCTCCAGTCAAAAAATCAATTTTTAAGCTTTTTGGAAAACATAGGGAAGGGTTATCACCCCTGTATAATTTGTTTTGCCGTCGGTCTTTTTTCATCTCACTTGCTGTTTTCTCCTTCCGTTTGCAAGTAGGAGATGTTTGTAAGTTGGATGTTTGAAAGTAGGGGCCTGCCCTATATGCTCTGCAGAAATGGCGGAACAAGGTGTAGGTATTGCCACAACATTGTAAGCCCTCAAAGTGACTCTTGGTGGGCGCTGGAGCGCCCTGCTATGAACGATTATTTCAAGAATTGTAATTACATGCCATTGTTGAACAGTGGTAGTCTCTAGGAACGCGTTGCACAGATGCCAGAAGAGTGACCCAATGGGCCGTGAAACACAGGTAACATCCCTGTCCATGCCTGCTGGACCATGACTCAGCGGTAATATGCATCTTACCACTGACCGCCCTGTCCAGCGAGGCAAGGACATTGCCTTCCACATGCCGGTAGAGAGCCGGAATCGCCTTCCGTGAGAAAAAGTGGCGTTTGGGGACCTGTCATTGAGGAACCGCACATTGTACAAACTCACGGAAGGGGGCCAAGTCTACCAACTGAAAAGGCAGCAGTTGAAGTGCTAGCAATTTAGCCAAGCTAGCACTCAACCGCTGGGCATGTGGATGGCTGGGAGTGAACTTCTTTTGCCGGTCCAGCAGCTGGGGCAGGGACATTTGCCTGCTATAAACGGACGTGGGTGTACTGCTAGCAGAGTGCATGGAAGCACTTGGCTGTGACACACCTAATTCTACACCTTCATTCCTCTCAGAGCAGGTTTCAGAGAGGACTGAAGGTCTAGTGGGGTTGGAGATCCCAGCTGATGAGGAGCAAGGAGAGGTCTGCTTTGTTCTTTGGTGTGGGTCTTTGAGGTACGCTTGCCAACGAGCTGCATGGCAGGTCAACATATGTCTGGTCAAGCATGTGGTGCCCAGGCGGCTGATGTTTTGGCCACGCGAGATACACTTGAGACATATGTTGCAAATAGCAGCAATGTGATCTGATGCACTCGTCTCAAAAAAGGCCCACACCAAAGAACTTTTAGAATAACGTGCAGAGGCAGCGCCCTGCACAGGCGGAGCTCTGCGGTGTGATTCAGTCAGTGTACTGCCCCTAAGCTGGCCCCCGGAGGGCATCCTGCCTCATTGGACATGTGCCTCCTCCTCTCTCCTACCAGGCACCCACATGGAGTCAGTGTCCTCATCATCCCCTCCCTCTTCATCGCTGGAGCAAACCTGGCCGTATGCTGCAGCTTGTGGAACATGACTGCCAGAGTGCTTTCCTTCTTGAGCATCCCCTCTCTCTGCATTCACGCTACTGCCTTCCTCGAGTATCATCATCAGAGCCTACAAAACACTGGGCATCCTCCTGGAGTATGTACCCAACACTGTGCTCAAAGAGTTCAGGAGACTCCTCAGGAGGACGTGGTTGGTCTAGGGAAGGAGTCACTGATGATGACATTGAGAGGAGGGAAGACGATGCGTTGGCAGCTGCTTTGCTAGTACCCAGAGCCTGGGTGAGAGAGGATGAGGAGGATGAAGAGGGCTTGGTCATCCACTCTACCAAGTCATTGGCATGTTGCGGCTCAACATGTCCAGCTATCGAAAAGAAGGACAAGTGTGTCCCATGGTCACGTGCTGATGCTGACAATGCACCGCGTCCACGACCAGCACTGTTGTCTCTAGACACAGAGCATGCTTGCCCTCTTTTATCGGCTTGCGCCTGTCTGCCTCTCCTTGCTGGCCTCCCAGACATGGTAATGGCCTGAAGGGAGTTGGGAAAACCAGCAATTGGGTAGTGTATATTGTGCTGGAGGCACACACAACATCCACTAACTCCTGCAGATGGCAGATGGCTCAATTAGAGACGAGCTATGTAGGTGGATATAACGGTGTATACTGGGTTCAGAGCACGCAGACAGCATGCACAATCTCCTACAACTGACTGCAAGCTCTATTTAAAACGAGCAAGATAGCTAGCTATATAGATGGATATAGCGTTGTATACTGCGTTCAGAGCACGCAGACAGCACGCACAATCTCCTACAACTGACTGCAAGCTCTATTTAAAATGAGCAAGATAGCTAGCTATATAGGTGGATATAGCGGTGTATACTGGGTTCAGAGCACGCAGGCAGCACGCACAATCTCCTACAACTGACTGCAAGCTCTATTTAAAAGAGCAAGATATCTAGCTATATAGATGGATATAGCGGTGTATACTGGGTCCAGAGCATGCACAATCTCCTACAACTGACTGCAAGCTCTATTTAAAACGAGCAAGATAGCTAGCTATATAGGTGGATATAGCGGTGTATACTGGGTTCAGGGCACGCAGACAGCACGCACAATCTCCTACAACTGACTGCAAGCTCTATTTAAAACGAGCAAGATAGCTAGCTATATAGGTGAATATAGCAGTGTATACTGGGTTCAGAGCATGCAGACAGCATGCATAATCTCCTACAACTGACTGCAAGCTCTATTTAAAAGAGCAAGATAGCTAACTATATAGATGGATGTTTTTATTTATAAGGACTGCTACCAATATAACATATTACAAACAAACTTTACAAATCACTTTACAAGCAATCCAAAACAAAACTACAACTCAATTATTTAGCAACACTTTGCTTAACAAAATCACGTATCTGGTCATCAGACATCTTATCAAAAACTTTATCCCACTCATAACGTTCTTTCTTTTTCTTTTTCTTCCTATCAAGAACTTTACCACCACTATTAGGATCAGGACCACCATCATCACTCGGGACTTCCTGCGCTACTACCCCCTGAACCGTTTCAACAGTCCTACTCACTACTTTACTGTACCCATGTTCATCTCCAGACACCGATGAGCCCGAAGACTCAGCCCCTTTACCCGGAAGGCGATATGGAGAAGAAAGAGCCGGACTGGGAGATCTAAGAGGGCTCCTACTCCGAGAGGAGCTTACCCGTGCCGGCTTCCCCCCTACTGAACTCCTCCTCACCACTCTTCCTCTTTTCTCCCCTGCTGGACTTAGCCTCCGACGAGACATTCTGCTATCCGGAGCACCCCCAGCACGAGGAGAAGTAGCAGGAAGACTCTTCCCCCCAGCCTTCCTTAAGGGACCTTCATTAGTGGGACAGACTACACCTTCCATTGGGGTTTCATTAACAGACGGGCCTTGACCCATGGGTACCTCGCTAGCAACGGGGGTCACCTCAGCATCAGTTCCCCTAGGGGGTGCTTCCTTGGTTTTCCCCACCATATTCTGACTGCCTTCAGCACTCCCCCCTGTGGGCCCTGGTGGAGGTCCCTCCCCCCCAGGTTGACCACCAGGTGGGACATCACCTCTGTAGGCCTTAGGGCACCTACTAAAAGGGTGACCCATTTGGCCACACAGATTACAACAGATAAGGCCACACGCATCACTTGAGTGGCCAAATTTGTTGCACTTTATGCACCTAACGACTGTGCAATCTGCACTAAGGTGGGTTGGAGACCCACACTTAAAACATCTCCGGGGTTGTCCTGGATAGAACACCAGGATTCGGTCCCTTCCAATAAATGCACTACCGGGAACATGTGCCACCGTATTACCGGCTCTCCGTAACCGAATCCTGGTGTTCCAAGCCCCAGTCCAAACCCCCCGCTCATCCAGACATTTATTTAGGGGACATTGCAATTGGCCGTGCCTACTCAGCCATGTTGAGATGTCCTCCGGGGGCAGGCTTTCATTCCTCACCAGAATAGTGAGGGTTTTCACGTCCTCTTGCCGGCTCAAGGGGATGATCCTGAAACCCTTCCAGGGATCATTCCCCTTGATCAACCCAAAGGAGGTGATAAAAATCTCCATCACCACTAAGTTTGTGAAACTCAAATCAAAGTCATGAGACCCTGCAGGGTGGATGACTGCAAAAATCTCACAAACTTTTATTCCCAGTGATAAAATCATGTCAACCACCTGGCCCCTGCTAGGGCACTGACCTTCCCCCTCCCACCTTAACTGTACCACATTACGGCGCTTGCGCTCCGGACCACCCGTACCCCGAGACCATGAATTGGCCCCAGAAGGTTGACCAGCCGGGGGAGCACGGAAATTACCAGCCCCAAACTGGTCATACAGGTGGCCCAGAGACACATTCGCCCCAGCAACATTTGCGTAAGAACGCCTTTCCCCTAAGGCATTCAGGAGCCTGGCCTCCGGTGAACCCCTCAAAACAGATCCTGTGGTAGAAACCCCTTCTTTAGGACCTGGATGAGCCACCCCGGCCTCCAAGCCCCGACCGCCTTCCTCCAACACCGTACCCTCTTGCTGGACTGCCGGGAGACCCTCCACCAGACCACCTAGCGATTGGTCACGGAGAAGGGCATCCAGACCATCCGACTCCCCAACAGTCTCATGAGCCCCACATGAGTCCACTTGTACATTTTGTGAACTTTCCAACCCTTTAATATACACCAATGCTGGATTGTCAGCCTCATCTATATCCCCCATGGGAGAATCACCCCATGCTGACACTTGTCTTGGGGGTAGATTGTCTGAGATTTCCATACCCTCATTATCACCTCCCACTTCCTCCCGCTGGGTTGTAACACCGGAAGCCGCCAACCGGAAGTGTTCCTTGCGGCCAACTACCGCTTCCGGACCGGACGTCACTTCCGGCGCGACCACAGCTTTCTTTCCCGCAAAAAGCCCGCCAACTTTTCCCGCCAAACATTTGTCCATACCACCGCGGGAAGACGGCGTCCCTCCATGCTGACCCGCCATTACCTTGCCGCTGGACGCCACTGCTCTCTCAACAGTGGCAGCCATGCTGACTTGAACTCTTTGCCCACCCTCACCCTGGAGTCCTTTCCCCTTACCCTGTGACCGGCTTGCAGCAGTGGCAGCCGACAACTCTGCTGACGGCATGCCCTGCCCGCAAACACCGGCTGGGTTCACTGGGGATTTACAAGGTAAGTCCGTGGCTTTTTTCACCTCCACCAGTCTTTCCAACTGTACCACTAAACTCTGTTTTCCTCTCTGACCTTGGCTTGGCACTGCACCACTGGCGTCCACAGCTACCACCGGGTCTACAGCCCTGGCAACAGGCTGAGAACCACTAGGCTTGCCGGGACCCACTGTAGCGCTACCTAAGCCCTTAGTCACTGGGACAGAGTCTCTCATGTCACCTTCTGTCTTTGCCTTGGTCTTTATCTTTTCCGGGGACACAACCTTCTGCTTTTCTCCTCCATCTGTCTGTGCACTCTCACTTGGGGGTTCCTCCGCCTCTCTCATGGGCTCCGCCGCCTGTGATAGACGCTGGTTGCGGCGTCTTACCGCTTGAGAGCCCTCATCGCACGCCACTCTCATAACTTTTTCTATATTCAACAGAAAGTCCTTTTCGCTTGAGGCACTTTCAATTAGATTTGATAAAAGCTCACCAAGCATGTTACACTGCTCTTTCAGTCCATCTATGACAGGTTTGAATTCTGTTCTCTTCTTGATACCTGATCTGTCGCGTCTATTCCTCAGCTCGGCCAAAACTTTCATTTTTTCGCAGTAACAGCGAGAAGCCTTTACCATTAAGCTCTTGGCTTTTCTTTTCCTCTCCGCAGATTTCTCCACGTCTTCTCCTGGCTGTCTCAGAGACCAGTCAACCAAGTCAAGCTGGTTTTCTAAGTACAGCCTCTCCTCCTCAACGAACTCCAGGAGCTTCAGGGCTCCACGCTTTTCCTCAGGCCGAGAAACAGGCTCCTGGCCTGGGCTGACCGACGCCATCAGCTCCCTGTCCTCCTCCACCACTCTGGAAGTCCTCAGAGATCACAGCACGCAGCCAGCACACACAAGCTCCTACCACTGACTGCAAGCTCTATTTAAAAAGAGCAAGATAGTTAGCTATATAGGGGGATATAGCGGTGTATACTGGGTTCAGGGCACGCAGACAGCACGCACAATCTCCTACAACTGACTGCAAGCTCTATTTAAAAAGAGCAAGATAGTTAGCTATATAGGTGGATATAGCGGTGTATACTGGGTTCAAGGCACGCAGACAGCACGCACAATCTCCTACAACTGACTGCAAGCTCTATTTAAAACGAGCAAGATAGCTAGCTATATAGGTGGATATAGCGGTGTATACTGGGTTCAGGGCACGCAGACAGCACGCACAATCTCCTACAACTGACTGCAAGCTCTATTTAAAACGAGCAAGATAGCTAGCTATATAGGTGAATATAGCGGTGTATACTGGGTTCAGAGCACGCAGACAGCACGCACAATCTCCTGCAACTGACTGCAAGCTCTATTTAAAAGAGCAAGATAGCTAGCTATATAGATGGATATAGCGGTGTATACTGGGTTCAGAGCACGCAGACAGCACGCACAATCTCCTACAACTGACTGCAAGCTCTATTAAAAAAGAGCAAGATAGTTAGCTATATAGGTGGATATAGCAGTTTATACTGGGTTCAGGGCACGCAGACAGCACGCACAATCTCCTACAACTGACTGCAAGCTCTATTTAAAAAGAGCAAGATAGTTAGCTATATAGGTGGATATAGCGGTGTATACTGGGTTCAGGGCACGCAGACAGCACGCACAATCTCCTACAACTGACTGCAAGCTCTATTTAAAATGAGCAAGATAGCTAGCTATATAGGTGGATATAGCGGTGTATACTGGGTTCAGAGCACGCAGACAGCACGCACAATCTCCTACAACTGACTGCAAGCTCTATTTAAAAGAGCAAGATATCTAGCTATATAGATGGATATAGCGGTGTATACTGGGTTCAGAGCCCGCAGACAGCACGCACAATCTCCTACAACTGACTGCAAGCTCTATTTAAAAAGAGCAAGATAGTTAGCTATATAGGTGGATATAGCGGTGTATACTGGGTTCAGGGCACGCAGACAGCACGCACAATCTCCTACAACTGACTGCAAGCTCTATTTAAAACGAGCAAGATAGCTAGCTATATAGGGGGATATAGTGGTGTATACTGGGTTCAAGGCACGCAGACAGCATGCACAATCTCCTACAACTGACTGCAAGCTCTATTTAAAACGAGCAAGATAGCTAGCTATATAGATGGATATAGCGGTGTATACTGGGTTCAGCGCACGCACAATCTCCTACAACTGACTGCAAGCTCTATTTAAAACGAGCAAGATAGCTAGCTATATAGATGGATATAGCGGTGTATACTGCGGTCAGGGCATGCAGACAACAACCACTACAGAAGAGCAAGAACGCAAAATCGGCCGATAACGATCCCACCCACTAACTCCTACAGACGCCAACACACTACACAAGGCCGCTGCGCTGGCGGCCTTATATAGTGTGGGGCGTGTACTACACAGCCTGAGCTATGATTGGCCACAGGCATCCTGCCTGTGGCCAATCATGGCTCTCCTCGCTGCCGGCACTGTGATTGGCCAAGCATGCGGGGTCACAGTGCATGCTTGGCCAATCATGAGCCAGCAATGCACTGCGATGGCGCAGTGCATTGTGTGACCGTGAGCGCCGCACGAATTTGGTGCGAACGACCCATAACGTTCGGAATTCGCCGAACGGGCGTTCGACTCGAACACGAAGCTCATCCCTAATCCCCAGCTTTAAATGCCCGATGTAGCCACGGCATGCCGAATGCCTACAACACGGAAAGCCTACATGCATATCCAAGTGGGCAAAGTTAGATATATGCATAATGCATATAGATATTGTAGGTATATATTATTTAACAACATATGTTAATGGGAATGTAGAAAAATATTACTTAAGCACCGCCGTATTGCCATTGTATGTCATCGCAATGGCACAGGCAGGCACAAGCATGTACATGTACGTGCCTGCCTTCCAGCGGGTGGGGGGTCCGATCGGACCCTTCCCGCTGGATACGGCGGTCCGGTTCGCTCCAGGAGCGATCCGTGATGAGGGGATGGCCATTGGTTTCTGGCCACCCCCTCTGGATTGCTCCTGGCCAATGAGAAGCTTCCTCCCACTGTGTATTGTTTACACAGGAAGGAGGAAGTGATGTCATTCTCCTCGGGGCGTTCTTTTTGACCGGACTACGAGGAGAAGACTAAAAGTAAGTGTGCACCAACACTACACTGACATGTAGGTACACACAGGCACACAAACCCCCCCGATATACTACCCAATAATGGTTTTAACCCCCTGATTGCCCCTAGTTAACCCTTTCACCCCCTTTTGCCAGTGTCACTAAGCGATGATTTTTCTGATCGCTGCATTAGTGTCGCTAGTGTCGCTAGGTAGCTAGTTTTTTTTTTAGGTTCACCTCCAGGTTTTTATAGCGCTAGGTACCCCGATATACTACCCAATAATGGTTTTAACCCCCTGATTGCTCCTAGTTAACCCTTTCACTCCCTTTTGCCAGTGTCACTAAGCGATCGTTTTTCTGATCGCTGCATTAGTGTCACTAGTGCCGCTAGGTAGCTAGTTATTTTTTTAGGTTCACCGCCAAAAATTTGAACCCCCTGATTGCCCCTAGTTAACCCTTTCACCACTGATCACCGTATAAGTGTTACGGGTGACTCTGGTTAGTTTGCTTTTTATAGCATCAGGGCACCCACCATTTATTACCCAATAAAGGTTTAACCCCCCTGATCACCCGGCGGGTGATATCAATTAGGTTTTAGGGTCAGGGTCTGCGTCGCCCCAGGCAGCGCTAGGTTGGTGCCAGTACCGCTAACACCCACACGCAAAGCATAAACCTCCCGTAGTGGTATAGAATCTGAACAGATCAATATCTGATCTGATCAGATCTATACTAGCGTCCCCAGCAGTTTAGGGTTCCAAAAAAACGCATTGTTAGCGGGATCAGCCCAGATACCTGCTAGCACCTGCGTTTTGCCCCTCTGCCCAGCCCACCCAAGTGCAGTATCGATCGATCACTGTCACTTACAAAACACTAAACACATAACTGCAGCGATCGCAGAGTCAGGCCTGATCCCTGCGATCGCTAACAGTTTTTTTGGTAGCATTTTATATTTAAATCCGGAAGGCAGTGCTTGGTTTTCGGGGTCCCGTACGTGGCTAGGCTCCCAAAAAGTCCCCCACATGTGGTATCCCCGTACTCGGGAGAAGCAGCAGAATTTATTTTGGGGTGTAATTTGACTTATGCCCATAGCATGTGTAAGCAATATATCATTTAGTGACAACTTTGTGCAAAAAAAAAGAAGTTTGTAATATTCCCACAACTTGTGGCAAAATATAAAATATTCCATGGACTCAACATGCCTCTCAGTAAATAGCTTGGGTTGTCTACTTTCCAAAATGGGGTCATTTTGGGGGGTTTTGTGCTATTTTGGCATTTTATGGCCTTTGAAACTGTGATAGGTAGTGAGGAGTGAAATCAAAAATTTGCACCCTTAGAAATCCTGAAGGTGGTGATTGGTTTTCGGGGTGCCGTGCGCGACTAGACTCCCAAAAAGTCCCACACATGTGGTATCCCCATACTCGGGAGAAGTAGCGGTATATATTTTGGGATGCAATTCCACATATAACCATGGCATGTGTGAGCAATATATCATTTAGTGACAACTTTTTGTAAAAAAAAAAAAATTTTTATTTTTTGTCATTATTCAATCCCTTGGGACAAAAAAAAAATATTCAATGGTCTCAACATGGCCCTCAGCAAATAGCTTGGGGTGTCTACTTTCCAAAATGGGGTCATTTGGGGGGGGGGGTTTTGTGCCATCTTTGCATTTTATGGCCTTCAAAACTGTGATAGGTAGTGATAGGTAGTGAGGAGTAAAATAAAAAATGTATGCCCTTAGAAATCCTGAAGGCGGTGCTTGGATTTCGGGGTCCCGTACGCGGCTAGGCTCCCAAAAAGTCCCACACATGTGGTATCCCTGTACTCAGGAGAAGCAGCAGAATGTATTTTGGGGTCTCATTTCACATATGCCCATAGCATGTGTGAGCAATATATCATTTAGTGACAACTTTGTGCAAAAAAAAAAAGTTTGTAATATTCCCGCAACTTGTGGCAAAATATAAAATATTCCATGGACTCAACATGCCTCTCAGTAAATAGCTTGGGGTGTCTACTTTCCAAAATGGGGTAATTTTGGGGGGTTTTGTGCTATTTTGGCATTTTATGGCCTTCGAAACTGTGATAGGTAGTGAGGAGTAAAATCAAAAATGTGCACCCTTAGAAATCCTGAAGGTGGTGATTGGTTTTCGGGGTGCTGTGCACGACTAGACTCCCAAAAAGTCCCACACATGTGGTATCCCCATACTCGGGAGAAGTAGCGGAATATATTTTGGGGTGCAATTCCACATATAACTATGGCATGTGTGAGCAATATATCATTTAGTGACAACTTTTTGTAAATTTTTTATTTTTTTTTGTCATTATTCAATCCCTTAGGACAAAAAAAATAAATATTCAATGGGCTCAACATACCCATCAGCAATTTCCTTGGGGTGTCTACTTTCCAAAATGGGGTCATTTGGGGGGGTTTTATACTACTCTGCCATTTTAGCACCTCAAGAAATGAGATAGGCAGTCATAAATTAAAAGCTGTGTAAATTCCAGAAAATGTACTCTAGTTTTTAGACGCTATAACTTTTGCGCAAACCAAAAAATATACGCTTATTGACATTTTTACTAAAGACATGTGGCTGAATACATTTTGCCCTCAATGTATGACTAAAATTTAGCTTATTCGATTTTTCTTATAACAAAAAGAAGAAAATATCTTTTTTTTTCAAAATTTTCGCTCTTTTTCCATTTATATCGCTAAAAATAAAAATCGCAGAGGCAATCAAATACCATCAAAAGAAAGCTATATTTGTGGGAAGAAAAGGACACAAATTTTGTTTGGGTGCAATATTGCATGACCGCGCAATTACCAGTTAAAGCAGCGCAGTGCGAAATTGGAAAAAGACCTCTGGTCCTTAAGGTGTTTATTGGTCCGGGGCTGTAGTGGTTAAACGTACATACTGAAAAAGAGACATATAATACACAATACCTTTTAATTAACATTTCATTGTTATAAGGCCTTGAGGAAATTAATAGAATGAGAGAAATATTGTGTTATATAATGAGGGGCAAGAAGCCCAAGGGGAGGGGCAAGGGATATTCTTATAATTTTAGTAGCAAGGACAGTATTGTTAATAAGCAAAAGAGTCCTATAAAAGTTTTTGTTTTTTTAATCTTTTCTTCTTTTGCTGGTCAGGGCCTAAAAAGGGCTTAAAACTTAAGATATCATGTAAACCTGGAAAAGCAGTGGCTTTTAATTAATACACCCATTTGGCCTCTCTGCATAACACCCTCTGATCAAAGTTGCCTCCTCAGAGGTCTTCGTAGACCCTCTCCAAGACAGTGAATTTGAAAACAAAGAGATCATAATGTTTAAATGCTATATTATGGCCAATGGGGGTATTTAGTAGGTCATTAATAGCATAGTACATGTGGTCCTTCATACACTTCCAAAACAGTTTAATCGTTTTGGCAATGTAGAAGGCACAACATTGGCATAGTATTATATATATCACACCTCTGATTTGGCATGCGATATGATGTTTAACAATATGCGTGCGTACATTGGGAAGAATGACTGACGTGCTTTCCATTACCAAATCACAATAATCACAGGAACCACGTCTGAAGATGCCAGGTTCCTCTTTGTACATAGTTTGGTGCCTAGTTGTAATGGCTTTTCACGAATACATCCCTAGCGGACCCTGACCTCTTAAAAGTAATCTCAGAATATTCCTTGTCATATTTCTGCAAAATAGGGTCATCAGAGAGTAAGTGCCAATGCTTTTTCATGATCTCATGGATGTGTTTGTGTTGATCTGAAAATGTATTTATGAGCCTTACTGTATCAATGTTTTTCGGTGGGGGGCCTATCAAAAAGGACTGCATTTCGTTGACCTAGATATCCCCTAGCTAATAGTCTGTCATGAACAAGATTGGTTTCCTTTTGAAACACATGATCATCAGAACAATTTCTCCTTAAGCACAGATACTGGCTAAAGTGGATGCTTTGCACCAGTGGGCTGGGATGTGCACTAGTAGCATGTAAAATTGTATGATATTGTATGTAAAATTGTATTGTATTGTATTGTGATAGAGGGATGTGCCAATAGAGCCATCTGTAGTAATGTTTATAATGATGTCAATAAATGCAATGCTTGTGGTACTGAACCCCATGGTGAATTTAAGGTTATAGGTGTTCTTTTTAAGAATCAACATGAATTGTTGGAGCTTCTCAGATGAACTCACCCATAGCATGAACACATTGTCGATATATCTAAACCAACACAAAATATTGGATAATAGATCAGTTTGTTAGTCGGTCGAAAATAGATCACGTTGCCACCCCCACCCCCCCCCGTACAGGTTAGCATATGAGGGCACACAGCAGGTGCCCACTGCAACTCCCTGTACCTGGACATGTGAACACATTCTGAGTTAGAATGCTTGAAACAAGGTCTAACACAAATTGATTGAACTTATAAGATATAAGGAATTAAGGAATTTTCGTACACTTTCCAGACCTGATTTGTGGGGAATGGAGGAATATAAAGCCCTAATATCAATGGCTACAATAAGGCATCCCTTAGGAACATATATCCCATCAAGTGCTTTTATGAGGTCTGAGGAAATCCTTAAAGAAGCATGGTAAAGTAGTCATGTGCAGGCGAAGATACTCATCCACCAATTTGCTAGCTATCTTGGATTGAGACCCTAATCCGGAGATTATGGGTCATCTGGGGGGGGGGTTGGGGATTTATAAATGTTCTAGAGTGAGGGACTTGAATGCCCTCATAAATCTCTTTTGGAATTGTTGTACCCTCCAGATAAGCTTGAAACGTGATATTGTTCAACTTCAGATTAAACTTGCCTGCTAAATCTTCTGAAATGGGTTTATACCAGCGTTTATTTTTTAGAATGTTCCAGCACACATTTCTGTACTGAGGTCTATTCAATAGGACCACATTTTTTCACTTATCGGAAGGTTTCATAATCAGATCTTATTGTAACTGAGTCGTTCCAGAGTGGCAATTTGGGATGGGTCAAGGTTCACATTAGTGGATCTTGTTATTTTAGACTTCTCAATATCATGGCTGGTTTGGGTCAAAAACGCCCAAATATTGGGGTTGGTTTGTAAGGATGGAAATTTATCGGATTTCTTTCTGATGGCATTACTTAAGAAATTAGTCCCATCATCCTTACCTAGATTGCATGTCAAGGCTGTAGTGCTGTTGGATGGATTAACACCTATGTCCTCCTCCCCTGAGCCCTCACTTTCTTGCAACAAAAGGACAAGATTTTTGAGCGCACGAAACTCCAGCAGTGAAGTCCTTTCATAATTCTTTACTAGTAATTTCATATTGTCTTTTCTGTCTATCTTTATCCAACATATATTTGTATGTGAGTTTACATGCAAACAAATGTAAGTCCTTAATAATATAAAATTTTGTGCAACTGGAGTTCGGATAGAAACTCAAGCCAAGCTGTAAAAGCTCGATCTCAGCTTGTAAGAGCATGTAAGAGTGGAAATGATGACAAATTAATCACTTCAAGATTCTCATGATCTACATTTATTTGGTTACAGATTGGTTCAGGTTGGTGATTATGACTGTTTTTCTTCATTCGCTTTTTTGAAGAAGAAATCATCAATACGTCATTTTTTTTATCTTTATTTTTCACAATCGCACCCGCCACAGGTGTGCTTTGGGGGAGTTGGAGAAGAAGCAATGATTTTTGCACAACTGATGATCTGAGAGTGTATGTCTGGCCCTGCAGGAGTGCCCAGTAAATTGACACCACCAAACATATTGCCAGCCTCACCTGATCAAAGATTAGGCTGTGAATTAGAGGCTTTTTGTGGTGAGAAATTCCTATCATCTACTAGCCGTTTCTTACCAGTGCCAGTCTGATACCCACCACCAGTTGGCTGCCTTTTTCTAGAGGTATGTGCTCTGGGATGGCCACCGTCCAAAGTGTGTGAGTTCTTTGAAAAGTGAGAAGTAATAGAGGAATCAGAATCATTAGCCTTTTTTCTTGCCCTATGCTGCATTGAATTATGATAGTTGGTGTCTTTGGGCCAGGGGTAAGCATATTTCTCTGCAAATGCTAGTTTGTCCCTAATACATTTCCCCTCTTTTTTGAGGCAGAGATTTTCAGTGAACGATTCAATGTTCTCTCAAACGTAGATCAAATGTTTTAAAGTTGGGACTAGCAACTAGGTGGAATTGTCCGCATATATTTGTTTGATTTTGGCATCAACAGTTTTTAGTTCTTTTGCATTATATTTGGTCAAAAGTACCATCATTTTTTTGGAAAAATCTTTGAAATTTCGCTCTCGATGATTTTTAAACTCTGGGTCAATAGCCCATACATTGAGAAATACATTAAGACAAGAAAGAACTGGATGAGTGCTATGTCCTACAATGAACTCAGAGAAAAATATTTTACAGTGAGCACAAATATCCATTACAACTTTTTAACAAAGCTCCCCTACTTCAAACCAGAGAAACCATTTATGGCTGCGGCAAATGAGGAGATAGGTGCCCTTGATGTCATCTGAAGTTCAGAGATCAAATTGGTGTAAGGAAGCTACCACCAGCCAACTCCATCTGAAGCTTGTGGCCTTCAGATCCAGAAATGGACGGACATCATTGTTCTTTTGAATGTGAAAAAAAAATGAAATAGAAGCCCCTCTTTCAGACAGTGGGACCAGGGCTTCTGAAATGCTGAATACAGGTCAGTCAGACATTGAGTTGGGGTAAAAGAAATAAATCTGGAGAGAAAGACTGGTACACTATTTTGTAGCTGGGAAAGACTAGCTCCAGAACTTGTCTGAAATGAGAGAAAGCCAGCAATCCGCAAACAGCAGGAGATGCTCCCCCACCTGGATATGTTGAGGTGGGGGTGGTGTTCCTTAATGCAGGGGCTTTTCTTCAGACTTGGAGGTTTTGGACTGCCAGGTATGCTTAGCTCTAGAAGAAACTGTGGGTTTAGTGGACTTGTCTTTTATGGAGGAACCTTGGCCACAAAAAATGTGTTTGTAAATGGACAAGGGGAAGCCAGGCTTACACCGTGGCTCCTTACCCTTCTTCCTGCCTGATGGAGAAAGATACTCTTATCACCAGTGTTGTTTTTAATGATCTTGTCCTTAGAAGCACCAAAAAGATGAGTTCCTGCAAAGGGTATTTTGGTAAGCACATTCTTGGATGTCTGATCCATGGATAGGCACTTAAGCCAAAGCAAACACTGTAAAACAACATATAACAAAAGGAGGAAAAACTACTCAAGAATCAATGAGGAGTAAGTGAGTTTAAGAAAAAATATAAATTACTTTATTACATATTCATACATAAAACCACGATTACCTTCACCATTTCATAGTAAAAATTGACAGCGTTGTCAGTAACAGACTTATAAACACCCTGCTCAAGCCTTTATGCTCACATACACACTAACACACATCAGGTATCCAATAAAGGAAATATCGCTGGTAGATAAAAAAATTACCAGCCAGTCCCAGGTACAGTTTGGCACTAGGACAGTCAACCTGTCAGTATAGTGATAACACAGTCCAGGAATCGGAGATGTAGTTATTCAGCAACTTAGGAGAAGTGTGTGTGAAAAAGACATAGCTTGTTACTGAAGCAGGTAAAAGTTACTGGGTTAGATCCTCGGCCAAATTTCAATAAAGATCACATTGAAGGCAGCAAACCCAGTGCAAAATAGATGGAAAGTCAAGCTGGTACATGTCAAAGCAGACAGGCAGCGGATTTCCACAGATGGAAGTATTGTGTTTTTCTTTTTACTGTGCAACACTCAAGGTTTTTATTAAGTGATGAAAGCCCGTTGAGGCTGTGTTGTTTGGGAGTGATTGTGGTGCTAATTGATTGATTCCACAGATGTGTGAAGCGTTTATCAGACACCTCTTCCCCAAAAAAACTCCAGCCTCGCTCTGAAGAATCTAGCTTGACTAGTGAAACATGTCAGCATGACATTATCATCACAGTGTGTGATGCTTTGATCCAGACTATGGCCACATGACTGGCCTTATTTGCTCTAACTACCAAGCAGGGATTTCAGCTGGCATCACAGGAGGAGTGTGGACACGGTTACTGACGTGCTGTGGAGACAAATCCCAAAGTTAACCGGTGGATCTCTGGGTGCTATCGTGGACTGGTGAGTTTGGACTATATAGCTGTACCTGCTTATATCCAACACCACCCCATCTCCTGGTGACACATTACTTTCATCCGTTGAAATACACTCCCTGTCTGCTTTGACATGTACCAGCTTGACTTTCCATCTATTTTGCACTGAGTTTGCTGCCTTCAATGAGATCTTCATTGAAATCTGGCCAATAATCTAACCCAGTAGCTTTTATCTGCTTCAGTAACAAGCTATGTCCCTTCTTTTTTCACACACACCTCCCCTAAGTTGCTGAATACTTACATCTCCGATTCCTGGACTATGTTATCACTATACTGACAGGTTGACTGTCCTAGTCCCAAACTGTACCTGGGACTGGCTGGTAATTTTTCATCTACCAACGATATTTCCTTTTTTGAATACCTGATGTGTGTTAGTGTGTGTGTGAGCATGAAGGTTTGAGCAGTGTGTTTGTACATCTGTTACTGACAACGTTGTAAATTTTTACTATGAAATGGTGAAGGTAATCAGGGTCTTATGTATGATTATGGAATAAATCAATTTGTACTTTTTCTTAAACCCGCTTACTCTCATTGATGAGTCTCTTGAGGAGTTTTTCCTCCTTTTATTATATGCTGCTTATAGTCTAGAGCCGTTAATAGCTCTTATTTGAACGTAGATGGGTGTCCCAGCTGTGGGTTTAACTGGATGTAATTTCACTGCACACATTTGTATGGAGGTATAGCTCATTAAGCTCCCCTCCTCCTTTTTGTTACTGTAAAAAACAGCTATAATCATCAGATGAGAAACCAGTTGCCTGGAATCCAAGGCCGCATTACACAACTACCGCAGACCTTGAACTAATTGATCCACCAATTCCGCATAAGCAGGGAAGACCCATTATGGATCAAAGCCATGGTGTAGCAGCTTAGCCCTTTCAGCCAGCATCTGGGGCACCAGGGCGGAAGCAAGAACTGGACCAATAGAGGACCTGTAAACTGTATACACTAAACTTGTTACTTGTTACTTGTTACAGTACTTTCCACCTTTCTGTCCCATGGGTCCTGAAAAAAAGGAGATTATTCAGATGGGATGATGATGGCCTTATTAAGCCTGGAAATGGGAAGGTCAACTATCAGAAGAGTCTTGATAATTGCCTTCTCAAAGGGATTATGTACATAAAAGTACTTAGGCAAAGTAATCAGCCTTGACTTGACCAGGATTTGTAGATGCAATTATCAAAAAAGGGTCATACAGAAAAACATTAGAAGACGTTTTGCATTTGTGAACCCCACAGGGAGCCTTGAAAATGTATTCGCACCCCTTGAAATTTTCCACATTTTGTCATGTTATAACCAAAACTGTAAATGTATTTTATTGGGTTTTTATGTGATAGACCAAAACAAAGTGGCACATAATTGTGAAGTGGAAGGAAAATGGTTTTAAAAATGTTTTACAAATAAATATGTGAAAATTGTGGCGTACATTTGTATTCAGCCCCCTTTTAGTCTGATACCCCTAACTAAAATCTAGTGCAACCAATTGCCTTCAGAAGTCACCTAATTAGTAAATAAAATCCACCTGTGTGCAATTTAATTTCAGTATAAATACAGCTGTTCTGTGAAGCCCTCAGAGGTTTGTTAGAGAATCTTAGTTAACAAACAGCATCATGAAGGCCAAGGAACACACCAGACAGGTCAGGGATAAAGATGTGGAGAAGTTTAAAGCAGAATTAGGTTTTAAAAAAATCTACCAAGCTTTGAACATCTCACGGAGCACTGTTCAATCCATCATCCGAAAATGGAAAGAGTATGGCAAAACTGCAAACCTGCCAAGACATGCCCATCCACCTAAACTGACAGGCCGGCAAGGAGAGCATTAATCAAAGAAGCAGCCAAGAGGCCCATGATAACTCTGGGGAAGCTGCAGAGGTCCACAGCTCAGGTGGGATAATCTGTCCAGAGGACAACTATCAGTTGTGCACTCCAGAAATCTGGCCTTTATGGAAGCATGGAAAGAAGAAAGCCATTGCTGAAAAAAAGCCATAAGAAGTCCTGTTTGCAGTTTGTGATAAGCCATGTGGGGGACACATAAAACATGTGGAAGAAGGTGTTTTGGTCAGATGAGACTAAAATTGAACTTTTTGGCCTAAAAGCAAAACGTGTAGTGGAAAGCACTGCAAATCATCCCCACTATGTAACCTGGTGGTGGCAGCATCGTGTTGTGGGGATGCTTTTCTTCAACAGGGATAGGGAAGCTAGTCAGAGTTGATGGGAAGAGGGATGGAGCCAAAAACAGGGCAATCTGTTAGAGTCTGCAAAAAACTTGAGACTGGGGCAGAGGTTCACCTTCCAGCAGGACAACAAACCTAAACATACAGCCAAAGCTACAATAGAATGGCTTAGATCAAAGCATATTTATGTGTTAGAATGGCCCAGTCAAAGTTCAGACCTAAATCCAATTGAGAATCTGTGCTAAGACTTGAAAATTGCTGTTTACAGGTGATTTCCATCCAATCTTAAAGAGATTGAGCTATTTTGCAAAGAAGAATGGGCAAAAATGTCACTCTCTAGATGTGCAAAGCTGGTAGAGACAAAACCCAAAAAGACTTGCAGGTGTAATTGCAGTGAAAGGTGATTCTACAAAGCATTGACTCATGTGGGCTGAATACAAATGCATGGCACACTTTTCACATATTTATTTGTAAAACATTTTGAAGACCATTTATCATTTTCCTTCCACTTCACAATTATGTGCCAATTTGTGTTGGTCTATAACATAAAATTCCAATAAAATACATTTACGTTTTTAGTTGTAATATGAAAAAATATGAAAAATTTCAAGGGGTATGAATAATTTTTCAAGGCACTGTATCTGTCGACATGGATGGAGGACTCCCCATCTTTAAGGTTTCCTAAACTGCAATAATAAGAGCTGAAAACAGTCCTTTTTAATATGCCATTTTGGCTGCTGGTACCTCCAGCTCACTATTTTAAGGAAGATAGGAGGTATCCACCTCAGAATGTTTGTTGTCTGACTTGCATGTCTGTGGTAGGGGGTGCTTGGGAGTGAGTTTCCACAATACAGCCCTTCCATCGCCAATTAGGGAACTGACTCATACTTCTGGATCGGCAGAGCTGCTGTGTCCACCCCGTGTGCACCTTGATTCTGCGCAATCTGAGAGATGACTATCTGTGCAGGGAACCGTCTGTGTGGTGAACAATCTGTGCAGGAGCAATCCATGCAGTGATCATATAAAAATGTCCTGAGGAGACCTATCCATCCCTCTGTTTGCAGTGCTGTGTGTGCCAACCAAGAACCATGAGAAAAGAAGGAAACACCCCCAGCCTGCCCAGAAACCTATGGCCGTCAGGGAAAAATACAGTCAGCATAAAAAATTGCACTCCCCATAGACTCAGCGACCAACCCAATCGGCCCCTCTAGCTCAGCTCAGCTCAAACAGTGTACAAAGCAGCCTACTTCTCTGTGTAAAGTTCAGCACAGCTGCAAGTAACACTGTGTGAAGCAACAGCCTGCACAGCTCCCCAAAAGACACTAGCCTGTACAAGGAGTAGAAAAGCCTAGTATAAGGGTACTATTTATTCAGTTAACTGTCCCAGCGGGGGAAATAAATGTCAGAATAAGCCCCCAAAAGGTATGGGAATTGGAGAATTACCACCCCGGTGTGTTTTAGATACACATATTGGGTGCAAGAGCTCCTTCTGGTCTTAACCACCACAGGGAATTAGACTTATTTCATAAATGCTTGCTGCCCCCGATCCTTTAAGAGAATTTGAAAGCTGAAAGAGGGATTTCCAATCATGTGGCCATTGTGATCGCCTGTCACAGCAGTCACATGGAATCTCCAAATTATAAACAATGAATGGAAGTTGTCTTTGACAGTTTAGTCACTTTACTCAGGGAGCACATTAAGCTCCCTCAGCACTGAAAAAATATGAACCCATATATGCTGCGGCTGAACATTCCAGTCCAGTTGACCATAAATGAGTAAGGCCACTGGGAACAGATTCAATGAATATGTTAAAATGAGGTTATTTTGATAGTTTATACTGAAAAATTTGTTTATGTAACTCGTATTATTTTGTATATATTATGTATCTAACTTTGAATCCAAAATAATAAATGTGTACGGCACTGCCTTTAAATAAGGTGCCCAATAAAACTCTATAAATGAAAATAAATGTAACGTGCTTCTGTGGTGCATTCCCAAAGGTGATAAGAACACTCACAGAATGTTCAAAAACAAAAAAATAAAAATGATATATGGATATACAAATAAAGTGCTCCATGCTTGTGATCAATTGATAAAAATTCAATTCATTTAAAGTTCATGTGTTGCCATAAAAGGTGCTGCTACAAAAAAAAGTGTTCAGTGTTTCATAATATATAGATTCAGTGCTTCAGGTGGAACACTCTGTGCTCCCCTCCTTTGTGTTCTATTTTACATTTTATATTGGGGAGTTTCATCTTGATTTATATTTACATTATTGCAATAGTGAAGGTGGATTGTTTTTTTATTAATCATTCAATTATTTAGTGTTGTTATAGAAGATTTTACCCATTCATGAGTGGGGAAGCTAATGTGCAAATTTTTATTCATATACAGTAAAGTTTTATTTGCATACGTATATTAATTTTAGGTATTCATTCATAAACCTTCGCACAATAGCTGAAAGTTTACACAAGTTTATAAAATACAAGTTTTGTTATATATTCATTGACAAAAATAGATAAATTAATCTGAGTATTTTTATTATATATATATATATATATATATATATATACATACACACATTTAAACACAAGGAAAGGTCTGCACATATATTTGTAGTGCACTGTACAGGTATTTTTAGTGTGCAGTGTAAATTAATTTATCATAATGGCTAAATCTACCTGTAAGGAAGGCATAGCATGTTCCAATATAAGAAGACCAGCACATGCACATTTCTGAGCATGACTTTTTGCCAGACCTTTAGCACAGGTGCTGATGTATTAGCGTGCATGTTATGTGTTTCTACCTTTGGTCCTTTCCCGGTGGTCCACAGTCATCTGTTCCTCACATCCAACAGCTGGCTCTGCCTGCAACATTGGCCCTTGTGCCACTTGCGCCCACATATCTCCTTTCACCACTACCAAGTGCAAGAGAAGCCCCTCTTCAGATTGATCTCTGCCAGTTACATGACACTGCCCTTTGTGACTCCAATTCTTGCTGTTTTGTATATATATGAAAATTATGTATCCATGACACAAAAAAGTAAGCACAGAGCACAAAAACAGAGCACACAATTGACCACTTAAATAGAAGTTAGAATAAGTGCTTGAATGGGTCATCAGTCTGCTGCTTCTCCTTCACTCATTCACAGGTGGGGGCAGGAAAAAGACCTAGATGGTCAGATCTGAAAAGGTAGTTTTGCTGTGTGGCTAAGCTGCTTACATTTCAGGACTGGATGGACAGAAATATACAGTGCCTTGTAAAAGTATTAACCCCCTTGGCATGTTTCCTCACAACCTGGAATTAACATGGATTGTTTGAGGATTTGCATCATTTAATGTACAGAACATGCCCACAACTTTGAAAAAAATATGTTTTTTATTGTGAAGAAAACAACAAATAAGACAATAACAGAAAAAAGTCAATGTGCGTAACTATTCACCCTCCTGAAGTCAATACTTTGTAGAGCCACCTTTTGCGGCTATCACAGCTCCAAATCACTTTAGAAAAATCCCTATGAGCTTGCACATCTTACTACTGGGATTTTTGCCCATTCCTCCTTGCAAAACTGCTCCAGCTCCTTCAAGTTGGATGATTTGCTCTTGTGAACAGCAAGCTTTAAGTCTGACCATTAGATTTTCTATTGGATGGAGGTCTGGGCTTGTCAACACATTTACATGTTTCCCCTTAAACCACTCAAGTGTTGCTTTAGCAGTGTGTTTGGGGTAATTTTCGTACACCCATTTACGTACACGGGATGGCCCCACCCCCTCAGACCCAGGAAAGCCATGGGGAAGTCCCCTGTGGTAACCCCACCCTCAGTTATATAAGAACTTTCACCTGCGAGGATGCATCAGACCACCATGGAGGTGATGGTTTTTTTTTTCAGTGCATCAGCGGAGCCATAGAAGAAGATGAATGGACTTCGTGGGACATTTTTATCTTTTTATTTTTTAATAAATAACTTGTCCCAAGGTGCGTCTTGTGGTTTTTTAACATTTTGACACTTTTTTTGTGAAATGGTATAGGTACAATGTACCCATTACCATTTGAAACAGGGGGGCTGGGATCTGGGGTCCCTTTGTTAAAGGGGGCTTCCAGATTTCGGATAATCCCCCCACCTGCAGACCCCAACAACCACCGAGCAAGGGTTGTGGGGATGAGGTCCTTGTTCCCATCAACATGGGGACAAGGTGCTTTGGGTGTTACCCCAAGGCACCCTCCCCATGTTGAGGGCATGTGGCCTGGTATGGTTCAGGGGGGGCGCTCTCTAGTCCCCCCTCTTTTCCTGCTGCCTGCCAGGTTGCATGCTCGGATAAGGGTCTGGTATAGATTTTTGGGAGATCCCTGCGCCATTTAAAAAAAAATTGGTTCGGGGTTCCCCTTAAAATCCATACCAGACCTGAAGGGTCTGGTATGGATTTTGAGAGGGACCCCTATGCCATTTTTTTTTAATTGGCACAGGGTTCCCCTTAATATTCATACCAGACCCAAAGGGCCTGGTAATGGATTGGGGGATCCCATGCCGTTTTTTTCAATAACTTTTATCTGTATTGTCGGGACCCGACAATTTATTATAGCCATTTTAAATTACTTTTTTTCCTTTAGAAATGTCATTTTGTGCAGGGACTGTTCTAAACGTGGAAAACAAGTGCCACTTTACAGGCATACTATAGACAACCCCCAAGTACAAAATTTAAAGGAATATTTCACTTTTATTGTTTCACTTTAAGCATTATTAAAATCACTGCTCCTGAAAAAAAAATGCAGTTTTTAAAACTTTTTTTGTTTTGATACATGTCCCCAGGGGCAGGACCCAGATCCCCAAACACTTTTTTTGACAATACCATGCATATAAGCCTTTAAAATTAGCACTTTTTATTTCTCCCATAGACAATTCATTATAGCCGCTAGTAGTTTTAAATTACTTTTTTTCCTTTAGAAATGTCATTTTGTGCAGGGACTGTTCTAAACATGGAAAACATGTGCCATTTTACAGGCATATTATAGACACCCCTCAGGTACGAAATTTAAAGGAATATTTCACATTATTGTTTCATTTTAAGAATTATTAAAAAAACTGCTCCCAAAAAAACTGCAATTTTTAAAACTTTTTTTTGCTTTGATGCATGTCCCCTGGGGCAGGACCCAGATCCTCAAACACTTTTTATAACAATACCATGCATATAAGCCTTTAAAATTAGCACTTTTGATTTCTCCCATAGACTTTTAAAGGGTGTTCCGCAGTTTTCGAATGTGCCGCAAACTCCCCAAATTGTTCGCTATTCAGCGAACGGGCAAACACTCGATATTCGAGTTAAACTTACGTTCATCTCGAACATCGGCCTCATCCCTAGTCTCTGTGCTGCCTCTCTGATTAATGCCCTCCTTGCCATGAGTTTTGGTGTGCGGCTGTCTGTTGGCAGGTTTACTTTTGTGCCATGTTCTTTCCATTTGGTTATGATGGATTTGATGGTGCTTCTATAGATCATCAAACATTTTGATTTTTTTGTATAACCTAACCCTGACTTGTACTTCTCAATAGGGATGAGCTTCGTGTTCGAGTCGAACATACGTTCGACTCGAACATCGGCTGTTCGCCCGTTTGGCGAATTCCGAACGTTATGGGCCGTTCGCGCCAAATTCGTGTGGCGCTCACGGCCCACAATGCACTGCGTCATCGCAGTGCATTGCTGGCTCATGATTGGCCAAGCATGCACTGTGACCCCGCATGCTTGGCCAATCACAGCACCAGCAGCGAGGAGAGCCATGATTGGCCACAGGCAGGATGCCTGTGGCCAATCATAGCTCAGGCTGTGTAGTACACGCCCCACACTATATAAGGCTGCCAGCGCGGCGGCCTTGTGTAGTGTGTTGGCGTCTGAAGCAGTTAGTGGGTGTTCTGTGTACCTTCAACACAGTATACACTGATCATTATCGGCCGATTTTCGATCTTGCTCTTCTGTAGTGGTTGTTGTCTGCGTGCCCTGACTGCAGTATACACCGCTATATTCACCTCACCTATATAGCTAGTAATCTATCTTTTATAATAGAGCTTGGAGTCAGTAGTGTTAGGAGCTTGTGCGTGCTGTCTGCGTGCTCTGTACCCAGTACACACCGCTATATCCACCTACATAGCTCTTCTCTATTTGAGCCCACTTGCCATCTGCAGGAGTTATTGGAAGTTGTGTGTGCCTCCAGCACAGCACAGTATACATCTGTATATACCCCTTTATCTCTGGTGTTCTATAATAAAGGCATCTGCAGGAGTTAGTGAGTGTTTTGTGCCTCCAGCACAATATACAACTGTATCTACCCTTTATTGCTGTTCTCTAATAGAGCCATCTGCAGGGCTTAGTGGGTGTTGTGTGACTCCATTACAGTATACCCCTTTATCTCTGGTGTTCTATAATAAAGGCATCTGCAGGAGTTAGTGGGTGTTGTGTGCCTCCAGCACAATATACACTACCCAACTGCTGTTTTACCCAACTCCCTTCAGGCCATTACCATGTCTGGAAGGCCAGCAAGGAGAGGCAGACAGGCGCAAGCCGATAAAAGAGGGCAAGCAGGCTCTGTGTCTAGAGACAACAGTGCTGGTCGTGGACGCGTTGCATCGTCAGCATCAGCACGTGGCCATGGGACACGCTTGTCCTTCTTTTCGGCAGCTGGACATGTTGAACCGCAACATGCCAACGACTTGGTAGAGTGGATGACCAAGCCCTCTTCATCCTCCTCATCCTCTCTCAGCCAGTCTCAGGGTACTAGCAAAGCAGCTGCCAACTCATCGTCTTCCCTCGTCTCAATGTCATCATCAGTGACTCCTTCCCTAGACCCACCACGTCCTCCTGAGGAGTCTCCTGAACTTTTTGAGCACAGTGTTGGGTACATGCTCCAGGAGGATGCCCAGTGTTTTGTAGGCTCTGATGATGACACTCAGCTAGAGGAAGGCAGTAGCGTGAATGCTGAGAGAGGGGATGCTCAAGAAGGACAGCAATCTGGCAGTCATGTTCCACAAGCGGCAGCATATTGCCAGGTTTGCTACAGCGATGAAGAGGGAGGGGATGATGAGGGCACTGACTCCACGTGGGTGCCTGGTAGGAGAGAGGAGGAGGAGGAGGCACATGTCCAAGGAGGCAGGATGCCCTCCGGGGGCCAGCTTAGGGGCAGCACACCGACTGAATCACACCGCAGAGCTCCGCCTGTGCAGGGCGCTGCCTCTGCGCGTTATTCTAAAAGTTCTTTGGTGTGGGCCTTTTTTGAGACGAGTGCATCAGATCGCTCTATTTGCAACATATGTCTCAAGCGTATCTCGCGTGGCCAAAACATCAGCCGCTTGGGCACCACATGCTTGACCAGACATATGTTGACCTGCCATGCAGCTCGTTGGCAAGCATACCTCAAAGACCCACACCAAAGAACAAAGCGGACCTCTCCTTGCTCCTCATCAGCTGGCATCTTCAACCCCACTAGACCTTCAGTCCTCTCTGAAACCTGCTCTGAGAAGAATGAAGGTGTAGAATTAGGTGTGTCACAGCCAAGTGCTTCCGGGCACTCTGCTAGCAGTACACCCACATCCGATTATAGCAGGCAAATGTCCCTGCCCCAGCTGCTGGACCGGCGAAAGAAGTTCACTCCCAGCCATCCACATGCCCAGCGGTTGAATGCTAGCTTGGCTGAATTGCTAGCACTACAACTGCTGCCTTTTCAGTTGGTAGACTCGGCCCCCTTCCGTGAGTTTGCACAATGTGCGGTTCCTCAGTGGCAGGTCCCCAAACGCCACTTTTTCTCACAGAAGGCGATTCCGGCTCTCTACCGGCATGTGTAAGGCAATGTCCTTGCCTCGCTGGACAGGGCGGTCAGCGGTAAGGTGCATATTACCGCTGACTCATGGTCCAGCAGGCATGGACAGGGACGTTACCTGTCTTTCACGCCCCATTGGGTCACTCTTCTGGCAGCTGGGAAGGATGCAGGACAAGGTGCAGTAGTGTTGGAGGTTGTTCCGCCACCACGCCTCCAAAATGCTACTATTGGTTGTGACACACCTCTCTCCTCCACCCCCTCCTCTTCTTCTTCCTCCATGGCCTCTTCCAGTGCTCTGTCCTCAGAACCAGCGGTGCTCCGTAGGCGTTCCAGGGGCTACGCAAGTACGCAGGCAAAACGATGCCATGCCTTGCTTGCGCTGGTTTGTTTGGGGGACAGGAGCCACACTGGGGTGGATGTTTTGTCAGCTCTGCAGGGGCAGGCCGAGAGGTGGTTGACGCCACGCCAGCTTAAGCCAGGAATGGTGGTTTGCGACAATGGCACCAACCTCCTCTCCGCCCTCCGACAGGGACAACTGACCCATGTGCCCTGTGTAGCTCACGTCCTTAACCTGGTGGTGCAGCGGTTCTTGGGCAGGTACCCCGGCTTACAGGATGTCCTGAAGCAGGCCAGGAAAGTCTGTGTGCATTTCCGCCGATCATTTAATGCCTGTGCTCGGCTGGCTGAGCTCCAAAAGGAGTTGAACCTGCCCAAGAACCGCCTTATATGTGACAACGTTGGCCATGCTGCAGCGGCTGCACACACAGCAGAGGGCCATCAATGAGTACCTGTGCGACTACGGCACCAGGACAGGGTCAGGGGAGCTCGGTTTTTTCTCACCACGCCAGTGGGGCATGATCAGGGATGCATGCACTGTCCTGTCACCGTTTGAGGAGGCCACAAGGATGGTGAGCAGTGACAGTGCATGCATCAGTGACACTGTACCTCTTGTCCACCTCTTGGAGCATACGCTGCGTGGAATAATGGACAGGGCACTTGAGGCAGAACAGAGGCAGGAAGAGGAGGACTTCCTTGCCTCTCAAGGCCCCCTTTATCCAGACAGTGTTCCTGCTGTGCCACCCATCACACAGGAAGAGGATGAGGAGGAGGAAGAGGAGGAGGAGGATGATTGTGTCAGCATGGAGGTGGAGGCTGGCACTCAGCATCAGCAGCAGCAGTCTTGCAGGGATGATTTACAGTCCCAAGAAACACGTGGACTTGTACGTGGCTGGGAGGAGGTAGCTGCAGATCATGTTGTCCTTAGTGACCCAGAGGACTCCGGACCGAATGCCTCAGCTAACCTACGCTGCATGGCCTCTCTGATCCTGCAAAGCCTGCGGAAGGATCCTCGTATTCTTCGGATCAAGGAGAGGGACCATTACTGGCTGGCCACTCTCCTTGATCCACGGTACAAGGGTAAGGTTGCCGACCTTATCTTGCCATCGCAGAGGGAGCAGAGGATGAGACATCTCCGGGAGGCCTTGCAGAAAGGTCTGTGCAACGCGTTCCCAGAGACTGGGAGGTTACAAACTCCTGGTCCTGGACAATGTGTTGCTGAGGCATCGGTCAGAAGGAGCGGTGGAGAAGGTGGCCGTCTGACTGATGCTTTCAGACAATTTTTTAGCCCGCAGCCCCAAGGTATGATCGGTTCCAGCAACCATCGCCAGCGTCTGATTTAGATGGTGCAGGAATACCTAGGGGCAAGGTCAGACTTGGACATCTTTCCCACCGAAAATCCTCTGGCTTACTGGCTCTTGAGGATGGATCACTGGCCAGAGCTTGCACAGTATGCAATTGAGCTACTGGCCTGTCCTGCATCTAGCGTTCTTTCGGAACGCACCTTCAGTGCTGCTGGTGGCTTTGTTACCGATCACAGGGTGCACCTGTCCACCGAATCAGTTGATCGACTGACCTTCATCAAGATGAATCAGTCTTGGATCACCCACAGCTACCAAGCGCCTGAAGCTGATGTAACCGAATATTTTTTTTCAAATATCACATCCCTTCAAGACTGCCTATGCTGATGCTGAGTGACTGTCCTGTTATGTTGATTGTCTATCCTCTTCCTCCTCCGCTGATATGTTGGAAGAACATTTCTGGTTTTGGGTGATGCCATCAGACCAATTTTTCTGCCCCTGTTTAACAGGGGCGTTTAAGCACAATTTTTGATGCAATGCTTTGCAGCAGGGCTAATTCCTTCAATAAAACTAGAGTATATGGGAGAGGTTGCAGTGTGGTGGCACCAGCACCAGTGCCTAAGGCCCAATTTTTCTGCCCCTGTTTAACAGGGGCGTTTAAGTACAATTTTTGATGCAATGCTTTGCAGCAGGGCTAATTCCTGCAATAAAACTAGAGTATATGGGAGAGGTTGCAGTGTGGTGGCACCAGCACCAGTGCCTAAGGCCCAATTTTTCTGCCCCTGTTTAACAGGGGCGTTTAATTAAAATTTTTGATGCAATGCTTTGCAGCAGGGCTCATTCCTGCAATAAAACTAGAGTATATGGGAGAGGTTGCTGTGTCGTGGCACCAGCACCAGTGCCTAAGGCCCAATTTTTCTGCCCCTGTTTAACATGTAATTACAATTCTTGATATAATATTTCACAGGAGGGCCCGTTCCTGTGCCCACCCAGAGTAACTGTGAGGACTTATAGTGTTGTGGCACCAGCACCACAACCACCAAAGGTCAATTTTTCTACCACTGTTCAACAATGGCATGTAATTACAATTCTTGATATAATCGTTCACAGCAGGGCGCTCCAGCGCCCACCAAGAGTCACTTTGAGAGCTTACAATGTTGTGGCAAAACCAACACCTTGTTCCGCCATTTCTGCAGAGCATATAGGGCAGGCCCCTACTTTCAAACATCCAACTTACAAACATCTCCTAGTTGCAAATGGAAGGAGACAACAGCAAGTGAGATGAAAAAAGATGTACGACAAAACAAATTATACAGGGGTGATAACCCTACCCTATGTTTTCCAAAAAGCTTAAAAATAGTTTTTTTGACTGGAGCTACACTTTAAAAATGTACCAGTTGAAAATTACAAACAGATTCAACTTAACACAACAAACCTACACAGTCCCTGTCTTGTTTGCACCGCCTGTATACTGCTGTTCTGAGTATATAGGGCCTGGGGGCCACACGCATTTCCTTTTTTTAATATGGGTACTGGGTTCCCCTTAATATGCGTACAAGACCCAAAGGGGCTGGTAATGGGCAGGGAGGGCTACCCATGCCATTGTTCTCAATGATTTTTAACCATATTGCAGGAACCAGATATAACATTAAAACGCAAGCAGTTTTAAATGATGTTATTTCCATTTAATGTCATTTTGTGCAGGGACTGTTCTAAACACGGGAAACACGTGGCACTTCACAGGCATACTACAGACACCCCCCAGGCACCATATTTAAAGGAATATTTCACTTTTTTTTCACTTTAATCATCATTAAAATCAGTGTTCCCGCCAAAATGGCCATTTTTAAAAACATTTTAGGCATTGACCCATGTCCCCTGGGGCAGGAGCCAGGTCCCCAAACCCTTTTTAGGACAGTATCTTGCATATTAGCCGTTAAAATTAGCACTTTTAATTTCGAACGTTCGAGTCCCATAGACTTCAATGGGGTTCTAAAGTTCGTACGAATTTGGGGTCCGTTCGAAAGTTCTGGTGCGAACCGAACCGGGGGGTGTTCGGCTCATTCCTACTTCTCAACAACATTGTCCCTTACTTGTTTGGAGAGTTCCTTGGTCTCCATGGCAGTGTTTGGTTAGTGGGGCCTCTTGCTTAGGTGTTACAGCCTCTGGGGCCTTTCAAAAAGGTGTGTATATGTAATGAGAGATCATGTGACACTTATATTGCAAACAGGTGGACATCATTTCATGAATTATGTGACTTCTGAAGGTAATTTGTTGCACCAGAGCGTTTTATGGGCTTCATAACAAAGGGGGTAAATACATACTCACGTGCCAATTATTATTTTTATATTTCTAAAAAATTGTTTTATGTATATATTTTTCTAATTTTAGTTCACTAACTTAGACTATTGTGTTCTGATCCATCACATATAATTCAGATTTAAAAAAATTGAACTAAAGGCTGTAATGTAACAAAATCAGTAAAAACCCGGGGGGGGGGGGGGGGGTGGATGAATACTTTTGCAAGGCACTGTGAATCCTTGGATAGGTTAAACAGCTGTTATATGTATTTTAGCTGCATTTGTCTGTTTTTCTGAAGTTTACATTTAAACTGCATTTGTAGCTATAATTAAGCGAAACTCCTATCCATTGCATTATACTGTTGTGCATAAAGCAGTGTCCTATATTCAAGATGTTGCCCTGGAAATATTGAATCCATTCATTTTCACACATACCACAATTTTGTTCAGTTTTACAGCTACTGTTTGGCATTTAAATTGGCTAGGGGTAATTCAAGCAATGTTCTCCGTAGCTGTATTTCATTTCATGTTTAGGGGCAATGCCATATTACCATTGCCCACATGCATAACCTTATAGTTACCATCATTAAAGGAGAAGTAGAGCCACGTTAGTAGAGGTAGTGGATTTAAAAAAATGACATATAATTTTGTGATATCAGCAAACAAGTCAAGTATATTTAAGGATTTTACCAAAACCCCTGCCCTGAGGATGTTTTAAATTATTTTTAGTAACCAACTCCTAAAAATAAACAATTTATACTGTTAACCTATGCCTTAAAATTGCCCCAGATATCATAACCGCACAGCAAGTGCTGATGTTTTCTGATTTCAAATGAAGATTTATGCTATTAAATTCAAGAGTACATCCAGCGGATCATATTGATTTTGAAGCCTGCACGTTTTGTTAAGAGTGGAATACTATTGATTTCAGCCTTTCAGTGGCTACTGCTTTTCAGCTATCTGTTCTCCCTTGTGGCAGTTAACTTAAAGTCTTCTAGCATTCACAGTCCTGTTATAAGAAACAGTTGAACTGCTTTACTCCAGAGTCCACTCTTACTGAGTTATACCAAACCGCTAAACTAGAATGCACAGAATATCTACAAATTAAAAATGCTGAACAGCAGTGATGCATTTGTCGTACTTTTTTTATTTTTATTTCTAGGCTAATTACCAGATTCATCCTTAATTATTCTCTGCACAGCTTTTGCCAGGATATCCTCTAGCTATTCCTTTGACTAATGTCTCTTTTTCATGATCCAAAGGTCATTTTTTAAAATTCATAGCTCATTTTACATAGTTAAAATGCTTTACCCACGGGGAAATTACCTCACCACTCTTCATAAGATTGTCGCTTGTCTCTGAGATCTTGCAGCCTGAATTTTGTCTCCAAAATTACCTGCACTCACTTGTACCATTCATCAGCAGACTTTAACATTATGGTAACCACAAGTTCCCTATTTAGCCCACCCTTTCATGCATGGCTCCAATTAGAGCCATTAATTGTTCATTTAGCAAGCTTCTGACGGTCTTAGTTCATAATACAGGAATCATGATTGCAACAATGTAAAAAGTGCTATTAGTCATTGATATTTCATAATCAGAATTAAATACAGTTTTATTTTACAAACATGGGGTGCAATAAATCCTCCTAATCATTCTACTGTGTCTTCTAAAATTATGTTCTTCAAAAAAAAAAAAAAGATTTTAGAGGCATCAACAGTACATAGCTAGAATAAACTAGACATTAATATTGTCAGCTTCTGTTCCCTAAGGACAGCTCTGGCTTTAAACCTGTACTGTACAGACTATAACAGGATTATACCAAGGTTTTCAGCACTTTTAAACTTCAAAGTAATACAAGGATAAGGAAATGTGCTGCCTTTAATCTTCTTAAAAAATAACTTCTATTACATGTTACCTTCCAGCTCAATATTTAGCCCAATTACTGTGGACTTTAAATCTCAGAATATTACAGATATTAGAACTAGTATTAGCATTCCTAATGATCAGTCGCTTATAGTAATCTAGCAATTTTCAGTTATAAGGCACTGTATTACATTGCCTTCATCATAATTTGGTTTTAGATTTTTTCATACCTTGTTTTAACACACCAAGGGGATATACAATAATATGAAGACCAAACAGCTCCTGATTACGTTTACGAGTTATTTTTATATGGAAATGCACTGCAAATTTTTTTAATAAATATTAGGCATTAAAAGGGGTTGTAAACCCTCTGGGTTTTTCACCTTAATACATTCTATGCATTAAGGTGAAAAACCTCCTGTGATGTAGCTGCACCCTAGAGCCCCCCTTTTACTTACCTGAACCCAGTCTTTCCATTGATGGGAATGAGCACACCAGCTCCAGCCATTGTCTCGGGTCATGATTGGGTAGGTTGATAGCAGCGCAGCTATTGGCTCCCACTGCTGTCAATCAAATCCAATGATGTGGGAGCCAGGGGTGGGGCCTGCTGTCTGTGTCAATGGACATAGCAGCAGACTCGGGAGGGCATCGGCATGAGTGCCCCGAGGGAGAGCAGTTCCCCACTGGGGCACTCGAGATGAGGAGGAGCCAGGAGCGCCGTTGAGGAACCCCAGAAAAGGAGGATCGGGGACACTCTGTGCAAAACCAAATGAACAGAGCAGATAAGTATGACATGTTTGTTTGTTTTTGTTTTTTTGTTTTTAAAACAAACCTTTACATATCCTTTAAACTATTTAGACACATATTTTCAGGAGAGTTGATACTATTGATCTGAGTTATCTGTAATTTCACAAATTTTCATTTCTCCAAAATGAATGAGTTATTATAACTGTCAGTTTTCTCCTAAAAATCCATAAAATACAGTTTTATTGTGGAAGTCATAGGGGCATGCTAAAAAAAAAAAATACAAGAAATTACAACTGGTCAGATCAATGTATAACTAGTACAGGGAAGTTGTGCATGGGCAGCGCAGTAAACTGAACAATACAAAAAATCCCAAGCAGCCTCTCTAGCTAGTAAGTTTCAACATTTTCAGTTACCACAGTAAAGCCCCATCAAAGCAGAAGGTATTCACATGTCCCATTCCATTATATATCCCAAAAATAAGAACAGTGGACAGAATCATAGAAATCCTTGCTTTGTGTCCCATTGACCAGATGCATATCTAAGACTGCTCATGTACAGTGAATCCGGAAAGTTTTCACTGTGCTTCACTTTTTCCACATTTCATGTTACAGCCTTATTCCAAAATGGATTAAATTAATTATTTTTTTTCAAAATTCTACAAACAATATCCCATAACAACAACATGAAAGAAGTTTGTTTGAAATCCTTGCAGATGTATTAAAAATAAAAAAACGAAACCTGTGTATAGCACCACCACTCAGAGCAGAACAAATCTATCAGGATGGTCGGATGTTGATGTACCAGGCCTTGACCCTTCAATTCCCTGAATGGAACATATCACTCTTCGAATATTTACAACTATACACTTCCTTAATAGTTCCAAACCCATCACCCAATGGCATAGAGACCACACTCCCTTAGAGGCACTGTGTCTTAGCACAGAACTGCAAAGACATTTGATTTCAGTCATGTAGTCGCTCCTGTTCAGTGGTTGCGACCCCAAAGCAAATAAACAAAGTCAGCAATGGGAAAGAGAGATCAATCTGGATTTATACAAAGAAGAATGGGAGCGAGTGTACGACCACATCCACAAGGGTTCCGTTAACGTTTTGACACAAGAAAATGGCTTTAAAATCTACATCCAATGGTAAAGGACTCCAGAGAAGATTTACAAATATGACCCACAAGTCTCCCCACGGTGTTGGAGATGTGATTCTGCCCTAGGTTCATTAATCCATATCTGGTGGGAGTGTAACCTCATACAACCCTTCTGGCAGGAAGTCCACTGCTTAACAACCCAAATAATGACCTACACTCCAGATTTTGCCCCGGCCCAATACCTACTCCACCACACATCTATACCCCAATTGGCCTACAAAAAATCCCTTACTCTCCACCTCATCAATGCAGCCAAACAATGCATACCGGTTCACTGGAGAAGCCCCAATCCCCGACCATCCCTGAATGGCTCTGTTGCATAGAGAGAATAGCGGAATTGGAAAACATAATTCACCAAGTAAAAGAGACTCCGACCAAATATCAAAAAACCTGGGCTTGTTGGATTCAATTTAGGGAATCCCTAGACTTCTAACAATTATCACATATACGTAAACACATAACCCTCTGTGTTTACCACAGAACTGAATGGCTTGGTTCAAGCATGAGCTGCTAAGCCCCCCCCCCCCCCCCACCTTTTACTTTGATGTTAGTATTATTATTTTTTTCTCCTCTCTCCACTTGCATTGTCTGTTGGGAAAACGAACAACAAGAATTCAAGCTTCCATCCAGTACCCCCACCCATTCACATTTAGCTCCCATTAGGGGTGTTTGGAAAAAGGGAGATGGTGGCGATTTGCCTCTGATTCCCAGATCAGACTACGCGTAAACAGCATCGCAACTCTACAGAGCTAAGTTACATAGTAACATAGTTAGTCAGGTTGAAAAAAGACACAAGTCCATCCAGTTCAACCAAAAAAAAAATATATATATATATACTATATATATATATATATATATATATACACATACATACATATATACATATACCAGCCCATATACCCAATTCTATACCCACAGTTGATCCAGAGGAAGGCAAAAAACCCCAGCAGAGCATGATCCAATTTGCTAAAGCAGGGGAAAAAATTCCTTCCTGATCCCCCGAGAGGCAATCGGATTTTCCCCGGATCAACTTTACCTATAAATTTTAGTACCCAGTTATATTACGTACACTTAGGAAATAATCCAGGCCTTTCTTAAAGCAATCCACTGAGCTGGCCATAACCACCTCTGCAGGGAGTCTATTCCACATTTTCACAGCTCTTACTGTGAAGAAACCTTTCCGTATTTGGAGATGAAATCTCTTCTCCTCTAGACGTAAAGAGTGCCCCCTTGTCCTCTTTGTTGACTTTAAAGTGAATAACTCAACACCAAGTTCCCTATATGGACCCCTTATATATTTGTACATGTTGATCAAATCCCCCCTTAATCTCCTCTTATCAAGAGTGAATAAATTCAGTTCCTCTAATCTTTCCTCATAGCTGAGTTGCTCCATGCCTCTTATCAGTTTGGTTGCCCTTCTCTGCACTTTCTCCAGTTCCCCGATATCCTTTTTGAGAACTGGTGCCCAAAACTGAACGGCATATTCCAGATGAGGTCTTACTAATGATTTGAACAGGGGCAAAATGATATCTCTCTCTCTGGAGTACATACCTCTCTTAATACAGGAAAGGACTTTGCTCGCTTTGGAAACCGCAGCTTGGCATTGCATGCTATTATTGAGCTTATGATCTACCAAAACCCCCAGATCCTTCTCCACTATGGATTCCCCCAGTTGTACTCCCCCTAGCGTGTATGATGCATGCATATTCTTAGCCCCCAAGTGCATAACCTTACATTTCTCAACATTAAACCTCATCTGCCACATAGTCGCCCAATTAGACAGAGCATTGAGGTCTGCTTGTAAATTGGTGACATCCTGTAAGGACGTTATTGCACCGCATAGCTTGGTGTCATCTGCAAAGACGGAAATGTTACTCTTGATCCCAGACCCAATATCATTTATAAAGATATTAAAAAGTAAGGGTCCCAGCACTGAACCTTGGGGTACACCACTCATAACCTTAGACCATTCAGAGTAAGAATCATTAACCACTACTCTCTGAATTCTGTCTTTTAACCAGTTTTCTATCCATCTACAAACTGATGTTTCCAAACCTGTAGACTTTACCTCACACATGAGCCGTGTGTGCGGAACAGTATCGAACGCTTTTGAAAAATCCAAATATATCACGTCCACTGCCACCCCTCTGTCCAAGGTTTTACTTACCACCTCATAAAAAGAAATCAGGTTTGTCTGACAACTCCTGTCTTTCATGAATCCATGCTGTCTGTTGCTCAAAATATTTTTTTCCTGCAAGAACTCATCTATGTGGTCTTTTATTAATCCCTCCAGTATCTTCCCAACTATAGAAGTTAAACTAACGGGTCTATAATTACTTGGTAAAGACTTTGTTCCCTTTTTAAATATAGGCACCACATTGGCCCTGCGCCAATCCAGTGGTACTATTCCTGTCATTAATGAGTCCCTAAAAATTAGATACAATGGCTTTGAAATTACAGAGCTCAATTCTTTTAGGATCCGTGGGTGGATGCCATCAGGTCCAGGTGCTTTCTCCACCTTTATTCTGTCCAAATATTTCTGGACCATATCACTTATGAGCCATTGTGGATTAGGGGCTGCGTCAGTACCACCCCCATTGTGGACATGAGCTCCCCCATGCTCCTTTGTATACACAGAGCTGAAGAAAGTATTTAATAAGTTAGCCTTCTCTTTGTCCCCAGTCACCCACTCCAGATTATTTTGCAAAGGGCCTACATGCTCAGACTTAACCTTTTTACTATTAATATATTTGAAGAATTTTTTGGGGTTTGACCTACTGTCTTTTGCAATCTGTCTTTCATTTTGAATATTTTGCATCCTTGATTTCCTTTTTACATATTCTGTTAAATTCCTTGTAACATTTAAATGACACTAGTGTTCCTTCATTTGTATTCATTTTCATTATGAACTTATTATTCTGTTTGACCTATAGTTTTAGTGCTTGTCATTTTGAAACTGTTAATAAAAAAATTGAAACAAAAAATAAAAAACGAAAATAGTCACATGTACGTAAGTATTCACAGCCGTTGTTCAATACTTTGTTGAAGCACCTTTGGCACCAATTACAGCCTTAAGTCTTTTTGAGTATGATGCTACAAGCTTGCTACACCTGTTTTTGGGCAGTTTCTCTCATTCTTCTTTGCAGGACCTCTCAAGCTCCATCAGGTTAGATGGGGAGTGTTGGTGCAAAGCCATTTGTTCAATCGGGTTCAAGTCTGGGCTCTGGCTGGGCCACTCAATGAAATTCACAGTGGCCCTTAGCCACTCCTTCGGTATCTTGGTTGTGTGCTTAGAGTTGTTGTCCTGTTGGAAGATGAACCTTCGGCTCAGTCTAAGGTCCAGAGCGCTCTGGAGCAGGTTTTCATCATGGATGTCTCTGTAAATTGCTGCATTCATCTTTCTCTCAATTCTGACTAGTTTCCCAGTTTCTGCCACTGAAAAACATCCCCACAGTATAATGCTACCACCACCATGCTTCACTGTAGAGATGGTATTGGCCAGGTGATGAGCAGTGCCTGGTTTCCTCCAGACATGATCAGGCCAAAGAGTTCAAACTTTGTTTCATCATACCAGAGAATTTTGTTTCTCATGGTCTGCTTTTTGGAAAACTCCAGGCAGGTTGTCATTGGCCTTTTACTAAGGAGTGGCTTCCGTCTGTACACTCTACCATACAGGCCCAATTGATTTGAGTGCTGCAGAGATGATTGTTCTTCTGGAAGGTTCTCCTCTCTCCACAGAGAAACAATGAAGCTCTGTCAGAGTTACCATTGGGTTCTTGGTCACCTCCGTGACTAAGGCTCTTCTCCCTGATCACTCAGTTTGGCCTGGCGGCCCTCTCTAGGAAGTCTCCTGGTGTTTCCAAACTGCTTCTGTTTACAGATAATGGAGGCCACTGTGCTCATAGGGACCTTCAATTCTGCAGAAAATTTTCTGTACCCTTTTCCAGATCTGTGCCTTGATACAATCCTCTCCTGGTGGTCTACAGGCAATTCCTTGGACTTCTTCATGGCTTGGTTTGTGCTCTGACATGCACTAACTATGGGACCTTATATAGAGAGGTGTGTGCCTTTCCAAATCATGTCCAAACAACTAAATTTACCGCAGGTGAACTCCAATCAAGCTGTAAAAACATCTTAAGGATTATCAGTGGAAACAGGATGCACCTGAGCTCAATTTTGAGTGTCATGGCAAAGGCTGTGACTACTTATGTACATGTCATTGTTTTCGGTTTTTATTTTAATAAATTTGCAAAGAAACTTCTTTCACGTTGTCCTTATGGGCTGGCTATTGGGGACACGGTCAAGGAGAAGGAGTCAGAAGCGTCAACGGGGGACCCAAGAAGAAGAGGATCAGGGCTGCTCTGTGCAAAACCATTGCACAGAGAAGTTAAAGCGGTAGTAAACCCGCTAATTTTTATTTTTTTTATGTCTTTTCTTTTTTTTTATGTCTCCATAAGGAGTATCTGTTACGTGTCCAAAGCTAAACATAAATGCAAATGCTCACATAGGTCAGGCATGCATATGTAAATGGTAATTGCACCACACGTGTGAGGTATTGCCATGAACCTCAGAATAAGAGCATCAATTCTAGAGCCATAATTCATGGTTAATTCACAATTGATAACCTGTAATAGGCTTTTAAAGCTTCACCTATGGACAGTTTTAGGTCCCGTTATTGTCATTTTGTGGGTACTTGCAGTTTTAAATCATTTTTGGTATGTATTTGTTCAACATAACATCATCTTTTGTATTTTAACAAAAAAATGGGTATTATATTGTGTTTGCATGCACTAAAATTAATTTAAGTGTGTTTTTTGGAAATTTGCTTTTGATAAATGACTGCAGAAAAATTGTGTGACGTAAAAAAGTGCAACAGATGTAATTTTATTTCCCAGGGCCTCTGTTTTAAAAATATATATAATGTTAGGGGGTTATAAGTAATTATTTAGCAGAAAATGCAGATTTGAGTATTTGTGTGAAAATTAACTAATCTGGGGCAATGCACATGTGCAGACATTGATAGTCCAAGAACAGGGTGGGGGTGTGAAAGTTATAGAATCACACTCTGCCCCCCCTATGTTGGGCCATTCACTTGTAGACCAGTTGTTTTGTTTCCTCAATGTACAGGTTTATTCGTTCCTCACTACATTACAATGAATATATTAGGTTTACTTTACTTAAGTTTGGGTGTTGAATCTTTCCGATGTCCAGTCATCTATCTCAGAATATTTCTGGCCTAAATGACACAGAGATGTGATGTTCTGAGTTTTCCTGACAGTCCAGTTATGTATGCAATGGCTAAATTATTCTGTGTTCTGCTTCCTACCTCTGTTCAATAGTCCTGTGCTTTTGCTTGACCATGGAGATGCTTTAATGAAAGCCCAGACTGAGTAGCTGTAAGCTTTTAGAGCACTACTGAAATCTCTGAGTTCTTTGTGTAGCGGGGATATAATGGTGTATTAATGCAATGAATGTGAAGTACAATGTAAATCTATGGACAATGTATTCACTAGTATTGGATGCCATCTAGTGGAACTGGACCTTAGCTGTTATTCTTTTCTATGATGTTGAAAGATAACAGGAAGTGACTGTGTTTACTTTGGTCATTTTGACCTTATCTACCCAGGAGCCCCTGTGACCTACCCATGAACACTTTGATATGCAGTGCATGCTGGGTAGGGTATAAAAGGGACTCCATATTTGGTCTCTTGGAACCACTTTGCCTGCCTGTGTGGAACTGTGTGTGAGGTTCTCGGACGCATTGGTAGATAGTCACCGCGGAGTGCAAACCGGACTGTTTGCTGGGTGACTGGAGGGAGCCAAGAGCTGATGACCTAGACCGCCGGGGATCGGAGACGCTTGTTGGAGCAGCGGAGAGCCAGATCCAGTCAGTGGAGTGATACGGAGCATCTGGCCTAGTCAGCAGAAGCAAGCTGCAGCTGTAGGACTCAAGCCATCACTCAGAACTCTGATCCGATTGGTGAGCGGGTTGCGGCCCACCGTTTAATCTATTACATGTACTTAGACTTACTAATAGGCCTTGATGGAACCTGTTGTTCCACGGAAGTGTAACTGAGCAACTGACACTTAGTAGGCCCAAGGCGTGTTACACTTTGGTATCTAAGTGTGATTACAAGTTTCTGGAGTTACACCTGGAGTGTTCTAAATTAACTTTCTCTACTTACCCCTTTGGATTACAATTATTTGAGAAATTATTTAAGCTAACGAAGAAAGATGATAAAGGAGGAAATACATTAAGTGAGGCCTCACGGTAGACTTTAAATAAGGGGAGCTCCCAGGTCTAGATAGTAACATACCTATTTGTTATATTTTCAGTAACAGTATTCCTGTTTAAGAGTACAAGTGTGTGGTTTACTGTCCTTCCCCACCAAATGGAGCCAGAGAATCCTGAGGGATAGACACAGGTACATTATATTGCTTACACTGTATTGTATTATTTTTGCACCACAGCTTTGCCAAGGGGACAGAGTCATTCAAAAGGGGGGTTTCTCAGTAGAGTGCAGGCCCAATTTAAATCAGCAGCTCCTACGGGGGTCAGTGCTACACGTGGGGGGCCCGTAGTCCGGGATTTAGCCCATGAAAATATACAGGAGCCAGCGCCCAGTGGGAGCATCTCTGTGAAGAGTGCTCACCATAGCATGGTAAAGTGGTATTTATGACCATATTGCATCTCACCTTGTCTGCTGGCAAAATGGTAATGCACTTATCCCTACTAACAGATGCAAGAGCCCTTCTGTCTAGTGGGGTCAAGTTGAAAGGGAAAGCTTCGGCACTGGATAGGATCTTCCTGACACCACGGATAGGATTATGTAACTAGAACAGGGTGATTCCACAACTTTCACACTTCCCATTTTCTTCTTGTACAATCAACATCTACACATTTAGTGCATATTGGGTTAAGGTGTCCATGCTAACTGTGTGGAGATAAATGCTGGGGTATCTACCCGACACTCATTAAAACTGAAGTGGTTTGTAGAATCTACAAACCATCTTCATAATTACAGAACATGTTTACTTGAGTGTTAGTAACTACTATTAGTTATTTAGGCCTTAAGTAATTTTCAGAACTGGGCATAACCATCTCCTGTAGAAGACTTTTTCACACTTTTTAGTTCCAGATCATCCTTTTTTGATGGTTTTGATAAAGCAAGTATTAACGCGTGAACGCGTCAACCTTTTTTTCCCCTGCCAATATGCTAACTGTGCCTGTTTTTTTTTATGTTATTTTCCAATAAGCTTTATTTGCATTTCATGTGCAGCCATCCAAATCTTTTTCCTCTATATCCTTTTTTGCTAACTGGTGTCCAAAATGACACCTTATATTCAGAATTAAATCTTCCTATATTTTTTTTTTTTAATACATTTTTATTAAGAAAAAATGTATATAATGTATGTTGCATCATATAATAAACAGTATACATTACATAGTAGATCTGAACAGATAGATCGTATAAATTTGTAATAACCGGGCATTCCATAGAGACACATTACATGTCAACTATAACATTTATCAAGAGTACACCACTTGAAACGGGTTAATAAAAATGACTATACACTCGTCATATCAAAGGTGCAAACGTCAACATCTTCTTTGCAGATAACCTTTATGGAGGTATGCATCTTTGAACGATAGAATGTGAATAAAGGAACAGAAAGGGTGGAGAGTGAGAGAAAATTGGGGGGTAAGTGTGAGGGAGCTGGGGGGGGGGGGCTGTATCTGCCTCAGTCCAAGCTCACCCATGCAATATTCTTAGCGATCAACATATTACATAGGTTGAGACATAATTTCCACTGCGGTAGTGTTATTGAAGGCAAACCAGCAGGATGATATCTTCTTCTCTAGGCTAGATTTGTTTCTAAGGGAGAGAGTCATATCTTCCATGTAGTAAATATTGTCTACTTTCATTAGCCATTGACTTAAAGTCGGTATGGTAGTTCTTTTCCAATATTGAGGGATGAGTGCCTTTGCAGGATTAAGGAGGTGTGGTGTTATGGATTTTTTATAGGGTCCCACTGGTTTACCTGTACAGTGAAATAAAACAAACCACAGATCATTGGGAAGCCCCCAGCCCTGGATCTCCCTGATCCAGTGTAGAATAGTTAGCCAGAACGGGAGTATCAGTGGACAGAACCACCAAATGTGAGCATGTGTTGCTCTTTCACCGCAACCTCTCCAGCACAAAGGTGATGTTTGTGGAAAAGTCTTGTGCAACACCACAGGTGTATAGTGCCACCTTGTCAATAATTTGTAGTTTACTTCCGCCATTCTAGAAACTCCAGAAGAGGTATGAGCCAATATGAGAATGGTGGACCTTTGGGCTGTTGACAACTCTTTTTGCAAGTCTTGTTCCCCGTTGCGGATAAAAGTGGGGACTCTTGTACATGCCAGTGTTAGCAAAGTGTGGTAGAAGTGGTTGATCTTTGGAAATGTGGGGGGCCCGTAGTCCGGGATTTACCGTTACCTCACAGAGCCTTGGAACAGAGGGTGAAGAATATGTTTTTCGAACTGCGCCACAGAGATCAGCACCATTTTGGAGAAACTTTCACTGAGGTGTGTATGCATGTGAGGAGCCTGTATCAGAAGCCCATGAAAATATACAGGAGCCAGCGCCCAGTGGGAGGAGTTTGAGCTGATCTTTTCCCCGTACGAGGCACCACATGAGTGTGTGTTGCGGAAGGAAGGACTGAGTTTACTTTCTCCGGGTTGGAGAGAAGAAAAATTAATCGGGATATACCGTGTACCGGGAGTGCAACTTGTTCCAGGACTCAGGATGCCTCTGGGAAGGGGTCTTGTAGGAACGTCCCCACTCAGGTCGGTGTTTACGGACACGGGCATTCACTTGCTGCCACAGGGGCGGTTCTTACTCTACACTGCTGGAGACATCGACGGCTTGGGTATGCTGTGGGAAAGTGCGACAGTCTGGTCGCCAACCCTTGGCCATTCTCTAGATGTGGCAAGTGTGGAGTTTATGTCTTCAAGGTGGAACAGCCGATTGGGTCACCAAGGGCCTACTGCACGGACTGGGCCACGAGTATGATAACTGATTGACTGGCTGTTTCCGCTCCGTCAGTGAGGCCTTCCACAAAGGTGACACCAGTTGTACCATCCTCTCGGAAGTCACCATGCCTCCACTAGAAAGAGTGATGCACACAAAGTCTTCAAAGTAGCCGCGCAAAGTTCCACCACCGAGTCCAGCTGGATCCGATCAGCGGGAGAAGATTGTTGCGGAAAAAAGTCTGACTGTGGGTAGATCTGTGTCTAATTATTTGCTGGCAGAGGAATATAGAGATTCAGAGCTAGAGACACTGTCGGATCTAGAAGATGGGGACATTTTTGGGGTACTGTCGGAGGAGTTGTTGTGGGCAGGAGGAGATGATGTGGCTGCCACTTGTGCAAATGTTAAAGACTGGTTGGAGTTGACCTCTGGGAATGGAGTGTTGAACGCGGCGGGTCCAGTCACGGTGAGTGTGACTCTCCCAAAGCCTGTGAAACTGTCCACATTGAAAAGGGGCTCTGCCATGCTGGTGCAGCGGTCCCCAAACTCCTGCATACCACCTGGAGAGGGAAATGCTTGTGGACTGCCAAAACTTGCAAGGTCCCAGAGACTGTTACAAAAAAGGGTGGCTACTGAGTACGGGTTGGAGTTTCCCTATGTCCCCAGGGATGTAATGACTGTGATTGAAGAAAATCGTGAGGCTTGGTACAAAGACGATGTTTGGAACTACCTCAAGGTACCAAAGCCCCTTCGGAAAAGGGCCTTTTCACGGGAGCTTTATGAAAGATCACAGGACTGTTTGCTACACTGAAGCTATGGTCGGCACATCTACAGTGACAAAATTATAATATGCCGCCCGGAAAAAGAAAGCGCTGTCTACTTCATCTACTTGATGCCCAAGGGAAAGATATGACTCTACCTGACCCAAGGTTCTATTGGTGAACTGTTTCTGGAGTAAAATTTTGAGAAAGCTTGCAGAAAGAAAAGGAGAAGAGTTTCCTTTCTTTGTCTTTAAATTCTTCAGTGTTTCTGCAATCCACAAAAACTTTGGGGTAGTTAGACAGGTGGTTCTACAGAGAAATGCACACCAAGTTCTTCAGGCTTTTTGCCCAACCTGTTCATTTGTTAAAAGACTTGCAGTTGCAGCGGCTCTGACCACTAGGTGACGTGAGTTGGCAGAAATTAGTGGTAGTGCGCAGAGACTTTTCTTTTCACCAGTGATTAGAGCGTGTTAGGAAAGATATTTCTCATGCTATTAAAGGAGGAAATTCCGTTGTGAAAATACCGTGATTTTGCTCTTCAAAACTTAGGATGTATAGTGTACAGTATTGCCTTTTTGTATTTCAGGATGCATCGAGATCAGCTATCAAGGTCATCATAGGATTCCGGGTGGGCTTAGATAGTTAGTTAGTTGGGTAGTATGCATAGAGCATTGATGTGACATTGTGATAAGTGTTGATGTTTAAACATGTTTCCCTTTCTTTCCCTTCCCCAACTCCAAAAACAAGAACTCAGGCACTGTTTAGTTTTTGTTATTGTATATGATTTTTGCTCTGGCTGTTACCTGGACGATGGGGACATTGTCTAAATGGCTGGGGGGGGGGGGGGGGGGATGTGAAGCAGATGACATTTGGGATCAAATGTCAAATGCCTGTAAATTTAGTTTTTGGCCTCAGAACAGTAAAGGTTCTGAGGGTTAATTGTGTAGGTAGGCCTTAACACCAGTTCTGCCTGGTCATGTGAATGGTGAGGTGCACATGACAAGCTAGAACTAAGTCTGGTTGGGTGTTTGGGTATCAGCCTTCTTGGAGCCAATCAGTGGGAGTGCCAGGGCCCACTGAGGAGTCTGGGAAGGGGTACTTAAATGGGTGTGGGTCACGTGTTCGGAGCTCCGGAGTTGTTCGAGACATGTGTGGTCTGGTCTGGTTCCAGGACCGGGGTAGTCCCGTGAGGGGTCCCGGTCACGGGGTGTTCGACACCCCACAACATGTTCCTGTCAGTGGCCCCTGATAGACCTGCCTGGTCTGGGGTAGGGATCCGTCCGTTCCCGAGTCTCGGAACCTACTGGTCCAGCAGGTAAATGAGGGAGAATTCTAAGTGTCTGGGTGTGCTTTCGGCTTGGAGGGAACCCGCAGCTCGTGGAAGTGACCGGGGGAGAACTCTTTAGAGGAGGGCCGGCAAGTGGCATCCTGGTTACTGAGTTGAGAAGGACATTGACAAATTCACACTTTTCCAGTACCATAAAGGAGACGGGAAACGTTCCAGGTACGGAGGAAAAAGGTTCCTGTTTGCCCTTAGTTATTTGTTCAAGTTTGAGTCAACGTGCTGACTGCCATGATCTCTGGCTAGAGATCTGTTCAGCCTTGAAGTACCCAGCTGCGAGTGGCTACTCTCTGGGTGTAAATAGAGACTTTGCTAGACCCGCAGTTCAAGGTGCCTAAGTTCTTCACCCATGCCCTCTGTTCCCTACAAGACTGTGTTAATTGAAATTTCTACTGCAGAATAGAACCTTCTTGAAAGGACTTCATCTGTGTCAGTGTACAAGTCATTGGATATCAACCCTGGGAACCCCTAGAAGTGGAAGAGCAGGCCAAGAGAAGGTAACCGGTAAGCCCATTACGTCAAGGCCACCCTGCAACAGGTTATGGCTGCTACATTTGCTTTTAGACTCTGTGTATGTTGTTAAAATCCAATGTTGCAAACTTTTAATAACCCCAGTTTGTGTTTCAGTGGGTGAGTAGGTTTTCTGTAGACCTCAATGTCCAAGTAATCTCCGTCTTTCACATGTAGTACACAGTCCAAAGAGGGTAATATGTTATTCTGTACCTTTTCCATGTAAACTTGATGTATATTTCTACAGAGTTTATGAGGTCTTTTTACTAAAAGCCAATATGCCGTTCACTTTGCAAAGGGATTTTCATTTTTCCCTTAGCTTAATAAATGAGGCAAAGCTCTGCTGATATCCATCACCCAACCATGTACAAGTAAAAATGTATTTTTTTAATTTTCCTTGCAAATGATAGGGAATTATTTAGTGAATTTTCACCACATCTACTAAGCCAAGTTAAATTCCTTTCCCAAAGTGAAAACTCCATTGCAAAGTGAACATTCTATTTGACTTTAATAAATCAACACCTATGTGTTCATAAAAAAGCTCATACGGTGTATTTCCAATGTTCTGATATTGACCCGCATATTAGCTACATATCTACATACTTGGTGTTATTCCCCTGAAGAGTTTAAAGCATTGTACACATGATCGCAGAATCCGTTGGAATGTGTCCTATCGGACCGTGTTGTCGGATAATCCGACTGTGTGTGGTATGCATCGGAATGTTTCTGTCGGAATATCCGTCGGACCCAAATTTCCAACTTGTTGGAAATATTTCCCGACCAACTGGTTCGATCGGACATACTCCGATCATGTGTAGAGAATTTTGATCGGACCAAGTGCCACGCATGCTCAGATCAAATTCCTACATCAAAGCTATTGGCTACTAGCCTGAATGTAGTCCCATCGTAACGAAATTACGTCATCACGTTCTGAAAGATCGGATTTTTCGACAACTTAGTCTGACCGTGTGTATGCAACAGTTTCGGACAAGATCCGACGGACAAAATCCGATGGGCAAAATCCAACAGATTTGGTTGTCGAAATCTCTGACCGTGTGTACAGCGGCTTAGACTCTCTTCACTTCCTCCATGTACAGGTTAGCTACAATTGAGATACAGATGATGTAGTTTGCTGACAGATTCTTCAGAGATCTGAATGCGGTGTACCCTGTTGCCAACTAAGAATATTAAGATAGTAGCCAATTATTTAGCAATGATATATGTTACAGAGTTGCTAACAATCAGTATTAGGGGGACACCTTATATGTGCATATTAGGGAGTTTGTACAGGCATGGTATGGCATGGTGTAGCTTCACCAGAATAAAGACAGTGGTCAAGGTCCAATTAATGTTTTTTACCTTTGCTAACTTTTGTAAACAGACTATCACCTTTTTCCTGTAACAGCTAGTGGGGTACCTCTATCTAAATTATGGCATCTCTGTGAAGAGTGCTCACCATAGCATGGTAAAGTGGTATTTATGACCATATTGCATCTCACCTTGTCTGCTGGCAAAATGGTAATGCACTTATCCCTACTAACAGATGCAAGAGCCCTTCTGTCTAGTGGGGTCAAGTTGAAAGGGAAAGCTTCGGCACTGGATAGGATCTTCCTGACACCACAGATAGGATTATGTAACTAGAACAGGGTGATTCCACAACTTTCACACTTCCCATTTTCTTCTTGTACAATCAACATCTACACATTTAGTGCATATTGGGTTAAGGTGTCCATGCTAACTGTGTGGAGATAAATGCTGGGGTATCTACCCGACACTCATTAAAACTGAAGTGGTTTGTAGAATCTACAAACCATCTTCATAATTACAGAACATGTTTACTTGAGTGTTAGTAACTACTATTAGTTATTTAGGCCTTAAGTAATTTTCAGAACTGGGCATAACCATCTCCTGTAGAAGACTTTTTCACACTTTTTAGTTCCAGATCATCCTTTTTTGATGGTTTTGATAAAGCAAGTATTAACGCGTGAACGCGTCAACCTTTTTTTCCCCTGCCAATATGCTAACTGTGCCTGTTTTTTTTTAATGTTATTTTCCAATAAGCTTTATTTGCATTTCATGTGCAGCCATCCAAATCTTTTTCCTCTATATCCTTTTTTGATAACTGGTGTCCAAAATGACACCTTATATTCAGAATTAAATCTTCCTATATTTTTTTTTTTAATACATTTTTATTAAGAAAAAATGTATATAATGTATGTTGCATCATATAATAAACAGTATACATTACATAGTAGATCTGAACAGATAGATCGTATAAATTTGTAATAACCGGGCATTCCATAGAGACACATTACATGTCAACTATAACATTTATCAAGGTTCAGAGTACACCACTTGAAACGGGTTAATAAAAATGACTATACACTCGTCATATCAAAGGTGCAAACGTCAACATCTTCTTTGCAGATGACCTTTATGGAGGTATGCATCTTTGAACGATAGAATGTGAATAAAGGAACAGAAAGGGTGGAGAGTGAGAGAAAATTGGGGGGTAAGTGTGAGGGAGCTGGGGGGGGGGGGGGCTGTATCTGCCTCAGTCCAAGCTCACCCATGCAATATTCTTAGCGATCAACATATTACATAGGTTGAGACATAATTTCCACTGCGGTAGTGTTATTGAAGGCAAACCAGCAGGATGATATCTTCTTCTCTAGGCTAGATTTGTTTCTAAGGGAGAGAGTCATATCTTCCATGTAGTAAATATTGTCTACTTTCATTAGCCATTGACTTAAAGTCGGTATGGTAGTTCTTTTCCAATATTGAGGGATGAGTGCCTTTGCAGGATTAAGGAGGTGTGGTGTTATGGATTTTTTATAGGGTCCCACTGGTTTACCTGTACAGTGAAATAAAACAAACCACAGATCATTGGGAAGCCCCCAGCCCTGGATCTCCCTGATCCAGTGTAGAATAGTTAGCCAGAACGGGAGTATCAGTGGACAGAACCACCAAATGTGAGCATGTGTTGCTCTTTCACCGCAACCTCTCCAGCACAAAGGTGATGTTTGTGGAAAAGTCTTGTGCAACACCACAGGTGTATAGTGCCACCTTGTCAATAATTTGTAGTTTACTTCCGCCATTCTAGAAACTCCAGAAGAGGTATGAGCCAATATGAGAATGGTGGACCTTTGGGCTGTTGGCAACTCTTTTTGCAAGTCTTGTTCCCCGTTGCGGATAAAAGTGGGGACTCTTGTACATGCCAGTGTTAGCAAAGTGTGGTAGAAGTGGTTGATCTTTGGAAATGTGGTTTTCAAGGGAATCAGATTCGAAAAGGATCTTAGGGGTTTCAGGAGAGAGTGCACAAAAGCTGCTAGTTGTCGGTGTCTCCACTGATCCATAATAGAAATGGTGGAGCTGTGTAGTAGTGTGGACAGAGGCACTATACCTGATGAGGTAGTAACTTGATGTAGTAGAATCTTAGTCCCAAGATTCCAAGCATGGATCCCAGGGTCAATGTTCCCCGCAGGGAAATAGCTATGTCTAGTCAGTGGTAAGAGAGGGGAGTTATAAGGCCATTTATAGGTTTTTCACAATGAGTCCCATGAGTGAAGAATGTGTTAACAGTGATGTGTCAGAGGACAAATTTCTGTATTTTCCTTGGTATCCATATCTGTGTGAAAAGATCTGTACCACTAAGCTCAATTTGCAGGGTTACCCAGAGCTTGGATTCTCTGTGATACTTACAGAGATTCTATTTAACACAATTGACAATAAGTGACGAAATCCCTTAATCACACAGAAGCACCCAGTGAAGTGATCCACCACTGCATAAATTGAACGCTTACCAGAGGGCAAGCTACAATGAGCTTGCAAGGTATTAAGGTCAGCAATGCAGCCACAGCTCGTCTCCACAATAATGCACCAGAGGCAAGAAGGATAGCTCAGTCCATAAGGCAAACGAGGCAGTCAGCAGGCAAAACCCAAAAGAAGAGAATGCTCTCCATAGTGTGAATCAGTATAACAAATTTAATTAAAATATAAAATTACACTTACATACAAAAGCAGCTAGATGAACATTAAACATAAAAACAATGCCGGCCGGCTTGCGAACACCCGTTCAATTGCAGGTACACAGCGATGACGTCAGCACATTAACCGGCTGACGTACGTTTCATCTCAAAAGATGCTGTGAAGGAGAGAGCTAATGAGAAGGGACCTAGGAAGCCTAGGTCTTCTATTCCAGACATATTTACCAATTAGAGAGCCTAAGCAAAAAAGCGTACGGTATAATTTGGAACAGAAACAACAACCTAGGCAGTACATATATCTTTACGACTCCAATTCTCCCCAGCCATGAATGAGCAAGCTGGGACTATTTCTGTAGGTCAGACCTAATTGTGTTCAGAATGGGTATAAAGTTTGTGTGGAATAAGGCGTCTGGATTTGGTGTAATATAAATACCTAAATATTTAATCTTTCTCGTCTGCCAACCAAAAGGAAAGCCTCATTTTAAATGGGTCACAGTTGAAGTGGGAACAGATATATTTAGGATTTCTGATTTTTTCAAGTTAATTTGGAAATTGGAGATGGCACTATACGTTGAGAATTCGGACATGAGGTTAGGGAGGGATATCAGGGGTTGCTGTATATAAAACAAAATATCATCTGAGTATGCAGCGTACTTGTGTTCTGATTTACCTATGACGACACTGTGGATACAGGGGTTATGTCTTACTATAGACAGGAAGGGTTCTAATGATAGGGCAAATAAAACTGGTGAAAGGGGGCAGCCTTGGCGAGTGCCATTGTGTAGGGTGAAGGGATTACTTAATGTGCCATTTATGCGCAATTGTGCCGGGGGGTTGTTGTATAGAGCAAAGATTTGAGATATGAGAGATGTCCCAATGCCCAGATGAGACAGTGTTGCCATGAGAACCTCCCAGTCCACCCTATCAAAGGCCTTCTCAGCATCAGTTGGAGAGTGGGCTGGGAGGATCTACGAACATATGCCATCAGTGAGAGGGTGCGGAGGGAGTTATCCCTTGCTTCCCTACTTGGGATAAAACCTGTTTGGTCTTTAGATATCCATTGCGGGATCAGGGGGAGGAGTCTATTCGCGATGATTTTGGCATACAATTTAGCATCGATTTTCAAGAGCAAAATAGGGTGGTAGCTTCCACAGTTGCTGGGATCTTTATAGGGTTTGGTGATGACAGTAATATGTGCATGGATAGTCTCGGGTCGGAGGTTACCACCATTAGAGGTCGCGTTGGCATAGTCACTTGGCATAGTCACCCTGGGAAGTGACTGGAGTCAGGTGTCAGTATCAGCAGAAGCAGTTACTACAGGAATGAATGGCCCCCTGGTGGCCCGGTGTAGATGTCCATAATTTGGGAGATATTTACAGCTGAGGACCCCCTGGTGGTTAAAGAGAGAACGGAGGCTACTTATTTTCTTTGATGTGCCTTTGTATCAAGAAGTGGAGGTGAGAGTTCTGGGAGCCCATATCTTTCCTTGCTATATGAATACGTTTTTAATTGCTATTCCTCTGAGTTGAATCTATCTGAATACCTCTGGTGCCGTTGAATTATATTGAAAGACTTGCTATATGGATTAAATCTTGAGCTCACTTTCTAAATATCTATTTATTTATTCTAAGCACTTAGCACTTTTTATTATTACACATTGTATTTGCTCAGGACCAATATTCATTTTATTTCATACTGGTTGGTATTATGTGAATACTACTAGGTCCAGCTGCAGCTATCAGCACTTTAATTGCTATTTGCATGTGTACACTTTTCAGGGACACTTGTTTGGATTAATTTAATTTATTTATTGTATTATTACTTTACTCATATTTATTTTTTGTGTATGAGGTTTATCACTATATATATATAGCTTGTCTCTTAGCCTTTGTACTATCCAGAGATGGTTCGGGGACTCTGGAAAAAGGGGAGGATTCGGCCTCATGAACACTGCTGCTGGTAAACGGATGTTCAGAGGCAACTGGATGTTTTTTTCAACTGTCCCTGAACTCATCCACTGTTATCTTAAGTGTACATGTACACAGGTTTGTTTAATGTCATTTTTAGGCAGTTGCATTTATAGGCTTTTCTTTGAAGGCAAAAAAATGAGTTCAGATGCCGAAGTTTCCAACGTTTCAGATGCCAAACAGATGCCAAACATGGCTAAACGTGCCATATAAATGCAGCAAAATGGATGTTTTAAACGTGGGTTCCCATCTGTCAAGTTAAGTCGTTCAGGAGAGGTTGTAAAAACATCCCGTGTACATTAAGCCTTAGCCCTTGTACACACGGTCGGACATTCCGACGGAAAATGTCAGATCGGACCGTGTTGTGGGATAATCCGACAGTGTGTGGGCTCCATTGGACTGTTTCCATTGGAATATCCAACGGACAAAGTTTTAGAGCTGGGCTATAAAACTTTCCGACAACATGATCCGATCGGACTTTGTCCGATTGTGTGTAGACCAAAGTTATGGGCTACTAGCCTGAACATAGTCCCGTCGTAACAAAATAACGTCATCGCGTTACGTACGATCGGATTTTCCGACAACTTTGTCCGACCGTGTGTATGAAACACAAGTTTCGGACAAATCCGACGGATTTTGTTGTCGGAATGTCAGACCGCGTGTACAAGGGCTTAGAGGAGACAGGATCAACCAACCTTTTTACACAATGCAGAGGAGTAACCACTTCCACAGGGAGTATAACCAGCATGTTTTACCGCATATACAAATAGATTTTACTATTGTGGGTTTAGTACCACTTTAAGAACATCTGTGCAAGCAAATCAAACACTACAACAATTCTGTAGTTCTGTATCATGCATGTAAAATATTGAGCCACAATACTTCATTGAAAAACGACAATTTCAGAAAAAGTTTAAATTGTAATTTCCTTTTATTATAATAAACAAAATTGTTGGTTTATTGTTTCAATGTCAGTAAATAAACCCTTTTCTGGGTACCCTTGCGACGTAGATTGTAAAGATCTGTAGTAGTCCCATTTCAGTAAAAGTTAGTTTATGACTGGTTAAAGCTACTAGGATGACATTTGGATAATGCTGATTTAAAGTCCATATTTTCCTCAATGCACCCATCATACTTTCATAATGGATCTAATTTACATCATACTATAAATTTTGCAAAATGTTAAATCCTGTTTTTATTACAAAGGGATATATTAGATGACTTGGGATACAATTTAACAGCCTCCGATTTACAATAAAACCAGTATGGACCTTGCGCTTTGATTCTGTATGTATTTTAGAGTAAAATATCTTACATGTATAAATGTCTTAAAGACAAAGTAAATGGCAGTCAATGTGTTTCCCCCTGCTTTGTCCTTGTTCTCTTTTTAATGACCCTCTCGTGTGCCCTTTGAACATGCTATGTTCATTAAATTACAATACTCGATTTAAATTATGTTTTGCAAGGGATTTTACCTCTGGCACGAGAGAAATAATACTTTACCTCGTAATGTTTTAAAATAAAGGTCAACAGATATATTAGAAACATATATCCCAATCATAATGACAAAACTGGAGAGTGGGCTAATCATTTTTAGAATAATTTCCAGTGTCTACTTGCCATTGGATAAATCACAAAGCAGAAGTGGGACCTTTGTTTAAAGGTTTGACAATAAAGGGCTGTCAGCCTCAGAAAGATATCACTAAATCCTTTCTGCTGTTTTCTTTGGATGCTAAATCCCCAATAAAGTAAAGATTCCCTAGTTGCCTTTAAAATAGAAAAAGATTAATTTGTGCACATTATAATTATTCCACCATAGTTGATTTTCTCCTCAATAGCATACTTGAAATACATTTATCTATTCTTCATCAGTAAATATACATTTTATAAATTACTTTTCTGCTGGTATATCATCATCTTAAAGTGTTTAAAACAAGCCTAATTTTCAAAGCTGAAACATTGTATATATACTTAGTATTCTTCCAGGTCTTCGGGAATGATAATTCTTTCAACTCTTTTTCCAGGAATACACTGTTAAACTATAAGAAAAAAAAAAAAATATATATATATATATATATATATATATATATATATATATAAAACAAAATTACAATGTATACAGCAAATATGCTTCATATATTGAGATATTGATCATTTTGATTAGCCCCTTTTCGCTTTAAATCGGTATTAAACCAAAAAGCAAACATTTAATATTTTGCAGCTTACAAATTATTAAATGTGATGGGCTCATTCATTTTCTAATTTAGATTTTCTTTATTTTTTTCCCCTGGTGCTGCATAAGAACAAGCTTTTCTGCAGATATAGTTATAGGGAAGAAACAAACCACTTAACACTTACAGTAGGCTTAAAATGATAAGCTGTTATTTATGTAAAACCTTTAGTGCAAAAAGAAAAAACAAAGTTTGCTGCAACTGCTACATCTGAGCTGGAGTTTCACTTAAAGTTATTAGTGTATTTAAATCTGCTAGTACAGCTAACCCTACCCTCCCCCAGGCTGACAATGTTGCTATCCAAAGGTGCCCCTGTGCTTAGTCTTCCAGAGTGGGAGCACTCTAATACAGGAGACTTGTTACTGGTCATAACAGAGAGAAATAAAGGCAAAAAAAAAAGTGAATAAAGCTACCACATCTAATTGGTAAGCTGCAATATATTACAGTTTTGGTTTTATTTCTGCATCACTATATACAGTATCTAGTAAGGTTATGCACTGCCCTGCAGCTTCCTATGCTAACTCACCTGCTCCCATCTGCTTACTAGGTTATGAATGAACATTACCTTAAGGTGAAACTCTTACAAATACAGGCCAATTCTTACATTTCTGTCATATTTGTAAAAACCAGCATTTTTTTGATAAAAAAACAACTTAGAACCGCCAAACATTATAATGCTTAAATAATTTCAAGCAGAGACCCTAAGGAAAAAATGGTGCCTATTGCAATTTGTTATGTCCCGTATTAATTGTGCAGCAGTTTTTCAAACATAATTTTTTTTGGACAAAATATACAGAATTTTAGTTAATACAAACACAATATAATACAATTTTTTGGGTAAAATATAAAGGATTATGTTATGCTGAGTAAATAGATACCAAACATGGTAATGGTACAATAAATTATCCATAGGAGATGATTTAAAAACCTTTACAGATTACCAATTAGAGTTACAAAGGAGGTCTAGCCCTAAAATTATTGCTCTGGCTCAGAAATTCGTGTCAATACCTCACATGTGTGGTGCGATCGCCGTGCAGCAGTAGGCAATATCCCAGTATAACCACTTCAACTGGAGGATGTCATATTTGGTAGGTCCAGAGATGCTTTTATACTATGTTCAAATAGTGGGTAGGGGTATTAAAAGTGCTAGTTTTTCTATGCAAAATATTACTGTCAGCATTTTTGTTCTGACGCTGAAACTGATAGCTCCAGTTAGTGTATGGGGAAGAATCAAATTGCTTGTTCTCCCCTTCCTCTCCCCACATTAACTCAAAAAATGCCATGTATTATTTTCATTAAATACAAGGCATTGTACCCACCCCTCCACTCCACTTGTCCAATCACAGAATGCTGAGCACAGACATCGGATGTTCTGTCTTCACTTGCTGCATGATTGTTCCAGGTCAGTGACTTAGATATTTGAAGAAGGGGGTAAGTAATAATGGCCTGTATTTTTCTGTCTATTTCCTTTATTAAAATGCAAAAAGCACAAATGATATCATCTATTAAAAAATAACAACAGGTGCTTTAAAATACTTTACACTCTTACCACCTCTAAGTTTTTTCCTTTTAGCAGTTTCTTTGTTAATTTTACTTGCCTATTTTCATTGTTGAACTTAGCATACATTATTTTCCTGTGCTAAAGGCATTCATAAACAGAAACTTTAGCACATTATTATTATCGTTGTTATTATTATTGTTATTATTATTAAATCCTTTTTTGTTGAAATTGTTGAGTTTGTATATCAGCAACTGAAAAAGTAGAGTGTCTGCAGTTTTAAGCAACAAAACATGTAAATCAGTATTTAACATGCTTACACTGGCTATACTCCTGTTAAAGCAATATTGCTTTTTATTCTGTTCTGAGATGCAAATGCGAGTTTAGGTTTTCCATGTATAAATGTAAAAAACGCCTTCTGGCTCATCCCCCCATGAACATCTTACAAAACCTGGACCCCTGTAATGTATAAATTGTATAAATGATTTACTGTATATATACACACACACACAATATATATATATATATATATATATATATATATATATATATATATATATGTATATATATATATATATATATATATTTATTATGTTATCATATAGGAGGAAAAAATAGTACCAATATACTGATTCATCAATCTGGCAAGGAGCAAGAGTGAGCACATCCTCTGCCTACTGAGAGATTTGTCTTTCATCCAGCTAGTTACTTTGTGTGTCATGTTGTACTTAATTAGTCTAGCAACAAGAAGACAGAGATATGAGAAAGGGAATGAATAACCAATTTAGTGAATATTTTAATAACAATTACCCTATAACTTATTCCACTAATGTAGGACACTGTCCAATAAATAAACAATATTATTCAAACTTCTGATTCATTCACATGTTATCTGTTACATTGCGGTCACATCCCACAATGAATAATGTTCAGCTGCCTCTTTACTGACAATTTAAAAGCCCAGAAATATGGGCACAAAGCACAAACTAAGCATTCATTTTGTAACTCATCAATCCCATGTATAATTTAGATTAAATTCATACATATTTAATTATAGTTAAAGTTTTACTGAGGCTTTGAAATGTCCTCAGTTATAATCGTCTTAATCTTTAAAACTGTAACGTCTGACACAATAAAAGATTGAGACACATTTTCTGCACAGACTACATCCGTCATATCTTAAATATGTATTTTCATTTTTTTAATTTACAAGGAACTGGGAGTTTTCACTGACATGCATTTTAAGGGATAACTACAACTAAATTATATAGGGGAGAAAACGGGAATTCAAACTCCCTCAATGAGACAACTACATAACAACCATATAAATATGCAAAAAAAAAAATCCAAAGATTCGTAAAGTAATGCTTTTTCTTTTGTGACCCACTATCTTCTGCTGTCTAAGTCTACGTATAAAGAAGAGTAAAAACTGTTTCAAGAGCCTGCCATTCAATTTGACTGTACTTTTTGTCTTCTCTATGTAAAAAGGAGGGCAAAGAGATTTGAGATATCCATGCTTTTCCATTCAGAGCAAGATACTGAAGCAATTGGCTATAACAAATTTGTTTTCTTCAGCCCATTTTGCTGCACATCACTTTCTTTGGACTGAGTGTGTATGGGGCTTTAGGTGTTGGATTCTCAATGTGTGTCATTGCTTCTAATACTCTGCTCACTGAATAATCACATCCAATGTAAAATTTGCAGCTTAAAAAAAATCACACTCCAAACGGCAGTCATTTGTATATTCATAAAATACATAATTTGGTTCTGGAGGCAGGGCTGCACTATTAATTTTAAAAGCTTCCTGAGAAGGCTATAGATCTTGTATTTTGAGTTTACTTAAATCATGCCATATATGCCCCACTTTAAGCCAATATTCTTCCAATTTTTTTTTAAAACTTTCTTTAACAGTAACATTAACATTACCACAATTTCTTATTATCAAAGAAAGTAAATTTCTCACATAGTTTTCACCTTAAAGCTAAGCTGAGATTCACACAACCTTGTTACACAGCACAGCCAGATGGATGACACCAGTTCATGGTAAGGAATACAATAGTGTCCTCTTTTCACCCCCAGTCTCAACCCATAAGTCTGCCAGATGAAAGTGCTCAGCAACATGCACATGTGCAGGCGCGGTAAGGAAAACCCTCAGATAGGTACAGCAAGCCCTACCGTGGGAAGTGGATGGAAACTCCGCTGGGCTGGCTGTACAGTTGTGCCGTGCGATGGCTAATCTGCTTGCCGAGACCTTCTTTGGGGGATAAAAGAGCCCGACAGACAGACTGGAATCTGGGCACGCTGGGGGCTGGGTGACGTCAGCGTTGCCTCAGTAACAAAGGGAAGCCGGAAGGGACTGGAACTCATCAGTGGTCAGTAGTGGTATATCATAAGCTCAGAGGGAAGCCGTGACTAATATGTTTCACGATTCAGTGCTTTTTCAAAGTCATTGAATGGACGGCAACACCATTCATTTAAGCACATTGACGGGAAGAGAAGGGGTGGGCAGAATACAATCAAGGTCTGATGTTAACCCCTCATCAATCACTTGCATATATATGAAAAATCAATTAAAAATCAATAAAAATCAATTGAAAAGATTAGAGAGAATATGCAGACTACCTAAAAAAAGTATAACAAAAAAAACAACAACATACATTAGACAAAAATCATGGCTATCGAAAAGTTATAAAAATCTATACACATTAAATGAATAATACCTGGATCAAAAATTAAAATTAGAGTCAATTGTACTAAAATTTAAATTATTTCGTATAAAATATAGATATAAAATATATAAGTGGGTGGACCCAAGATAATAATAAAAAATAAATAAAAGATCAAAATAGTAATCTTAGCAGTGTGCACTTAGCGCAAACCATGACGTAAGTATAATATACGCACATGAGAGGGTGCCCCAAAAGGTCAGTAAGCAACTGTATACCCATTACGCTAACAATAAACCAAAGGGTTAAAAATAAGCGTGAGCCAAACAAACATCAATGATACTGTCAGGTTCTGCTGAGAATGTTTAATTCTTCTTTCAGGCCCTCAGGCGAGAGTGAACCTAGTTGGAAGATCCAAAACGTTTCTCTCCTGTTTTTTGTTTTTTTGTTATAATTTTTTTAGGTAGTCTAGATAATCTCTCTAATCTTTTCAAATGATTTTTATTGATTTTTCATATAGATATATATATGCAAGTAGTGGATGAGGGGTTAACATCAGACTTTGATTGTATTCTCCCCGCCCCTCCTCTTTCCCATCAATGTGCTTAAATGAATGGCGTTGTCGTCCATTCAGTGACTTTGAAAAAGCACTGAAGTGTGAAACATGTTAGTCACGGCTTCCCTCTGAGCTTATGATATACCACTACTGACCACTGATGAGTTCCAGTCCCTTCTGAATTCCCTTTGTTTCCAAGGCAATGCTAACGTCACCCAGCCCCCAGGACGCCCGGCTTCCAGTCTGTCTGTCGGGCTCTTCTATCCCCCTCACGGAGGTCTCTTGGCAAGCAGATTAGCCATCGCACAGCACAGCTGTACAACCAGCCCATCCATTCCATCCACGTCCCATGGTAGGGCTTGCTGTGCCTATCTGAGGGTATTCCTTACCGTGCCTGTATGTGTGCATGTTGCTGAGCACTTTCATCTGGCAGATTTACGGGTTGAGACACCATCCTCCCCTTTCATATACCGGGATTCCTGTACCATCCATCTAGAGTTGGGATAGCTCTCTTCACAATCCATCTTGAAACCGAGTGGTTGATGTTAACCCTTCCTCATAAAGATCCAGTAGTGGTATCATTGATTACTTAATACCAGTATCTCATTTAGCTATATGCAGTGAGGTCTAGCTAAACTGTATCCAGTGGATATATATATATATATATATATATATATATATATATATATATATATATATATATATATATATATATATATATATACAGTGGTGTGAAAAAGTGTTTGCCCCCTTCCTCATTTCCTGTTCCTTTGCATGTTTGTCACACTTAAGTGTTTCGGAACATCAAACCAATTTAAACAATAGTCAAGGACAACACAAGTAAACACAAAATGCAATTTGTAAATGAAGGTGTTTATTATTAAAGGTGAAAAAAAATTCAAACCATCATGGCCCTGTGTGAAAAAGTGATTGCCCCCTAAACCTAATAACTGGTTGGGCCACCCTTAGCAGCAACAACTGCAACCAAGCGTTTGCGATAACGTGCAATGAGGCTTTTACAGCGTCCTGGAGGAATTTTGGCCCACTCATCTTTGCAGAATTGTCCTAATTCAGTTACATTAGAGGGTTTTCGAGCATGAACGGCCTTTTTAAGGTCATACCACAACATCTCAATAGGATTCAGGTCAGGACTTTGGCTAGGCCACTCCAAAGTCTTCATTTTGTTTTTCTTCAGCCATTCGGTGGTGGACTTGCTGGTGTGTTTAGGATCATTGTCCTGCTGCAGAACCCAAGTTCGTTTCAGCTTGAGTACACGAACAGATGGTCGGACATTCTCCTTCAGGATCTCTTGGTAGACAGCAGAATTCATAGTTCCTTTTATCACGGCAAGTCTTCCAGGTCCTGAAGCAGCAAAACAGCCCCAGACCATCACACTACCACCACCATATTTTACTGTTGGTATAATGTTCTTTTTATGAAATGCAGTGTTCCTTCTACGCCAGATATACTTGGACACACACCTTCCAAAGAGTTCCACTTTTGTCTCATCGGTCCACAGAATGTTGTCCCAAAAGTCTTGGGGATCATCAAGATGTGTTGTGGAGAAATTGAGACGAGCTTTGATGTTCTTTTTGCTCAGCAGTGGTTTTCTCCTTGGAACTCTGCCATGCAGGCCATTTTTGCCCAGTCTTTTCCTGATGGTGGAGGCATGAACGCTGACCTTAACTGAGGCAAGTGAGGCCTGCAGTTCCTTGGACGTTGTTGTGGGGTCTTTTGTGACCTCTTGGATGAGTCGTAGCTGCGCTCTTGGGGTAATTTTGGGCGGCCGGCCACTCCTGGGAAGGTTCACCACTGTTCCATGTCTTCGCCATTTGTGGATAATGGCTCTCACTGTGGCTCGCTGGATTCCCAAAGCTTTGGAAATGGCTTTATAACCCTTTCCAGACTGATAGATCTCAATTACTTTCTTTCTCAATTGTTCCTGAATTTCTTTGGGTCTCGGCATGATGTGTAGCTTTTAAGGATCTTCTGGTGGACCTAACTGTGTCAAGCAGCTCCTATTTAAGTGATGCCTTGATTGTGAACAGGTGTGGCAATAATCAGGCCTGGGTGTGGCTAGAGAAATTCAACTCAGGTGTGGACAACCACAGTTATAGTATGTTTTAACAAGGGGGGCAATCACTTTTTCACACAGGGCCATGATGGTTTGGATTTTTTTTCACCTTTAATAATAAACACCTTCATTTACAAATTGCATTTTGTGTTTACTTGTGTTGTCCTTGACTATTGTTTAAATTGGTTTGATGTTCCGAAACACTTAAGTGTGACAAACATGCAAAGGAACAGGAAATGAGGAAGGGGGCAAACACTTTTTCACACCACTGTATATATATATATATATATATATATATATATATATATATATATATATATATATATATATATATGTATATTTATATATATATATATATATATATATATATATATAAATTTATATATATATATATATATATATATATATATATATATATATTTATATATATATATATATATATATATATATATATATATATATATATATATATACACTAGACTCACTGTATATATATATATATATATATATGAAATACACTGCAGCTAACCGAATCACCTGGCCTGCCAGATTTTGAGCCCATTCACACAGGGGCAACACGACTTGTAGGCGACTTGAGTCAGGCAACTTGGACACGACTTGAGTTAAGATCACAGCGCGACTTGGGACGACTTCAAAACGACTTGTGATGACTTCAAGCCCGACTTGGGACGACTTACAAGTTGCCCCAGGCCAGGCGACTTTTGCCGAGGCCAAGCAGAGAATGAGCTCAAGGGGGAACTCCACGGCAAATTTCTGAAAAAAAATTGGCGTGGGTTCCCCCTCCGAGAGCATACCAGGCCCTTAGGTCTGGTATGGATTCCAAGGGGAACCCCCTACGCCGAAAAAACGGCGTGGGGGTCCCCCCCAGATCCACACCAGACCCTTATCCGAGCACGCTACCCGGCCGGCCAGGAAAGGGGGTGGGGACGAGCGGGCGCCCCCCCCCTCCTGAGCCGTACCAGGCCGCGTGCCCTCAACATGGGGGGTGCCTTGGGGGAGGGGGGGCGTGCGGCCCCCCCACCCCAAAGCACCTTGTCCCCACCTTGTCCCCCCACTCCTCCGCTAGTAAAAGAGCTACAAGAAGATAGCGGAGGTGTCCGGCGAGAAGACCCCCGAAGACGGAATATTTTTTCCCTGTGTTGTGTTTTTTTTTGTACTTTTTTTCCACAGGTGAATGGGTAGGGGTACATTGTACCCCATACTCATTCACATAGGGTGGGGGGCCGGTATCCGGGGGCCCCCTTATTAAAGGGGGCTCCCGGATTCCGATAAGCCCCCCGCCCGCAGACCCCGACAACCAACGGCCAGGGTTGTCGGGAAGAGGCCCTTGTCCTCATCGACATGGGGACAAGGTGCTTTGGGGTGGGGGGGCCGCATGCCCCCCCCTCCCCCAAGGCACCCCCCCATGTTGAGGGCACGCGGCCTGGTACGGCTCAGGAGGGGGGGGCCGCCCGCTCGTCCCCACCCCCTTTCCTGGCCGGCCGGGTAGCGTGCTCGGATAAGGGTCTGGTGTGGATCTGGGGGGGACCCCCACGCCGTTTTTTCGGCGTAGGGGGTTCCCCTTGGAATCCATACCAGACCTAAGGGCCTGGTATGCTCTCGGAGGGGGAACCCACGCCAAATTTTTTTCAGAAATTTGCCGTGGAGTTCTCCCTTCAGAGCTAATAATTCTGTCAAAGTCGCCTCCGTATAGACGGAGATCCGACTTGGAGGCGATCTCCATTGAAATCAATGGGTACCGGTCGCCTACAAGTCGGATAAAAGTAGTACAGGAACCTTTTCTGAAGTCGGAGCGACTTCAGTAGTGTGCATTAAGACGGCTCTCATTCACTTACATTGCTTTTTAAATGTTGTCCGACCTGAGGCGACCTGAGGCGACTTGGGGCGACCTGAAGTCGGATCAGGAGTTGCCCCTGTGTGAATGGGCTCTTATAGTAGAAACAGAGAAACAGTATACCACCAGGAAACGGACTGCAGTGAGATCTAGCTAAACTATATATATATATATATATATATATATATATATATATATATATATATATATATATATATATATATATACTAGACTGAGTGTATATATATATATATATATATATATATATATATATATATATATATATATATATATATATATATATATATATATATGAAATATACTGCACCTAACTGAATAATCAGCCTGCCTGCCTGGTCAATCTAAATGACACTCTCTCTCTCTGTCCACACCGGCAATGACACACTACATGAGGCTGATGTGCAGTCAGCCTTATATAGTGTGAGCGTGGACTTAGTCCCCCTAAGCCATGATTGGCGAAAGGCACCCTGCCTTTGGCCAATTATGGCTCTTTTAGCTGAGGGCGCTGTGATTGGCCAAAGCATGCAGGTCATGGTGCAGGCTCTGGCCAATCATCATGCCTCCCGCAGTGCATTTTGGGCCATTACGCGCTGCTCAAATTTGGCGCGAAAGGCCCATAACGTTCGGTTTTTGACGAATGGGTGAACAGCCAATGTTCGAGTCAAACTCATATTCGACCCTAACAGAAAGCTCATGCCTAGTTCTAAGTAGATTCCAATGTTCTTAATTATGTTAGAGATTATGTGTGAAAAAGAATGATATTGTGTCACAAATGGAATTTTGTTTATAAAATCTTTTGGGGTCCTAACAAAATTGGACCGTTCCTTTTCAACTAGTGCTTCAAGATATCCCCTATTTATAAGCTTCATCTCCATTTCGTCCAGCCTCCGATGACAGCACAGCGGATCACTGACTATCCACTGGACTCTCATTAGCTGGCTTTTCGGAATGGATTTGAATATATTAGATGGATGAAAATGATTAGTGTAATAATTGGTTTTGATCAGTGGTTTTGACCTCAGCATAGTGTCAAGAAAAGAAATTTCCGTTTTGCTAATTTCCATTTTTTACTGCTGCAGTCATCTTTAATTCTTTTTTGTGCTTTAAATACTGGACATATATCTACTTTTTTACAATCAAACCAGCCGACAAGGGGGGAGCTATTGAGTCTGAAGTATTGAAACAGCTTGGGGATGTTAGTACTTATAAAAAAATTCGATATATGTACAGTATTTAAAGTATAAAAAAGAACTAACTGCAGCAGTAAAAAATTGAATCATTGATGATGAGACTGCTGATTTATTTATTTTTTTCCTTGTCAAAAGTTTTTATTAATTGTATGTTCAATGACAAGAATAATAATAGTATATAGTAGAGAATATTAACAGCATAAGAAAGCTGATTAATATATAAACTGTGACTATAAAGATATGTATGTAATAATTATACAAACATTTGATTATTCAAATAAGTCTGGGGGTTTAGTATGGGTTTAAATATAAAAAAATGCATACTGTAATATTGAGTAATATATATATATATATATACAGTGCCTTGCAAAAGTATTCGGCCCCCTTGAAGTTTTCAACCTTTTGCCACATTTCAGGCTTCAAACATAAAGATATAAAATTTTAATTTTTTGTGAAGAATCACCAACAAGTGGGACACAATTGTGAAGTGGAACGACATCTATTGGATAATTTAAACTTTTTTAGCAAATAAAAAACTGAAAAGTGGTGCGTGCAAAATTATTCAGCCCCTTTACTTTCAGTGCAGCAAACTCACTCCAGAAGTTCAGCGAGGATCTCTGAATGATCCAATGTTGTCCTAAATGACTGATGGTGATAAATAGAATCCACCTGTGTGTAATCAAGTCTCTGTATAAATGCACCTGCCCTGTGATAGTCTCAGGGTTCTGTTGAAAGCGCAGAGAGCATCATGAAGACCAAGGAACACACCAGGCAGGTCCGTAAAAATACTGTTGTGGAGAAGTTTAAAGTCGGATTTGGATACAAAAAGATTTCCCAAGCTTTAAACATCCCAAGGAGCACTGTGCAAGCGATCATTTTGAAATGGAAGGAGTATCAGACCACTGCAAATCTACCAAGACCTGGTCGTCCCTCTAAACTTTCAGCTCAGACAAGGAGAAGACTGATCAGAGATGCAGCCAAGAGGCCCATGATCACTCTGAATGAACTGCAGAGAACTACAGCTGAGGTGGGAGAGTCTGTCCATAGGACAACAATCAGTCGTACACTGCACAAATCTGGCCTTTATGGAAGACTGGCAAGAAGAAAGCCATTTCTCAAAGATATCCATAAAAAAGTCTCGTCCAAAGTTTGCCACAAGCCATCTGGGAGACACACCAAACATGTGGAAGAAGGTGCTCTGGTCAGATGAAACCAAAATCAAACTTTTTGCCCACAATGCAAAACGATATGTTTGGCGTAAAAGCAACACAGCTCATCACCCTCAACACACCATCCCTACTGTCAAACATGGTGGTGGCAGCATCATGGTTTGGGCCTGCTTTTCTTCAGGAGGGACAGGGAAGATGGTTAAGATTGAGGGGAAGATGGATGCAGCCAAATACAGGACCATTCTGGATGAAAACCTGTTGGAGTCTGCAAAAGACCTGAAACTGGGACGGAGATTTATCTTCCAACAAGACAATGATCCCAAACATACAGCAAAATCTACAAAGGAATGGTTCACAAATAAAAGTATCCAGGTGTTAGAATGGCCAAGTCAAAGTCCAGACCTGAATCCAATTGAGAATCTGTGGAAAGAGCTGAAAACTGCTGTTCACAAACGCTCTCCATCCAACCTCACTGAGCTCGAGCTGTTTTGCAAGGAAGAATGGGCAAGAATTTCAGTCTCTCGATGTGCAAAACTGATAGAGACATACCCCAAGCGACTTGCAGCTGTAATCGCAGCAAAAGGTGGCTCTACAAAGTATTAACGCAAGGGGGCCGACTAATTTTACACGCCGACTTTTCATTTTTTTATTAGTTAAAAAAGTTTCAAAAATCCAATAGATTTCGTTCCACTTCACAATTGTGTCCCACTTGTTGGTGATTCTTCACAAAAAATTAAAATTTGATATCTTTATGTTTGAAGCCTGAAATGTGGCAAAAGGTTGAAAAGTTCAAGGGGGCCGAATACTTTCGCAAGGCACTGTATATATATATATATATATATATATATATATATATATATATATATATACAGTGGTGTGAAAAAGTGTTTGCCCCCTTCCTCATTTCCTGTTCCTTTGCATGTTTGTCACACTTAAGTGTTTCGGAACATCAAACCAATTTAAACAATAGTCAAGGACAACACAAGTAAACACAAAATGCAATTTGTAAATGAAGGTGTTTATTATTAAAGGTGAAAAAAAATCCAAACCATCATGGCCCTGTGTGAAAAAGTGATTGCCCCCTAAACCTAATAACTGGTTGGGCCACCCTTAGCAGCAACAACTGCAACCAAGCGTTTGCGATAATGTGCAATGAGGCTTTTACAGCGTCCTGGAGGAATTTTGGCCCACTCATCTTTGCAGAATTGTTCTAATTCAGTTACATTAGAGGGTTTTCGAGCATGAACGGCCTTTTTAAGGTCATACCACAACATCTCAATAGGATTCAGGTCAGGACTTTGGCTAGGCCACTCCAAAGTCTTCATTTTGTTTTTCTTCAGCCATTCGGTGGTGGACTTGCTGGTGTGTTTAGGATCATTGTCCTGCTGCAGAACCCAAGTTCGTTTCAGCTTGAGTACACAAACAGATGGTCGGACATTCTCCTTCAGGATCTCTTGGTAGACAGCAGAATTCATAGTTCCTTTTATCACGGCAAGTCTTCCAGGTCCTGAAGCAGCAAAACAGCCCCAGACCATCACACTACCACCACCATATTTTACTGTTGGTATAATGTTCTTTTTATGAAATGCAGTGTTCCTTCTACGCCAGATATACTTGGACACACACCTTCCAAAGAGTTCCACTTTTGTCTCATCGGTCCACAGAATGTTGTCCCAAAAGTCTTGGGGATCATCAAGATGTGTTGTGGAGAAATTGAGACGAGCTTTGATGTTCTTTTTGCTCAGCAGTGGTTTTCTCCTTGGAACTCTGCCATGCAGGCCATTTTTGTTAAAACATACTATAACTGTGGTTGTCCACACCTGAGTTCAATTTCTATAGCCACACCCAGGCCTGATTATTGCCACACCTGTTCACAATCAAGGCATCACTTAAATAGGAGCTGCTTGACACAGTAAGGTCCACCAGAAGATCCTTAAAAGCTACACATCATGCCGAGACCCAAAGAAATTCAGGAACTATTGAGAAAGAAAGTAATTGAGATCTATCAGTCTGGAAAGGGTTATAAAGCCATTTCCAAAGCTTTGGGAATCCAGCGAACCACAATGAGAGCCATTATCCACAAATGGCGAAGACATGGAACAGTGGTGAACCTTCCCAGGAGTGGCCGGCCGCCCAAAATTACCCCAAGAGCGCAGCGACGACTCATCCAAGAGGTCACAAAAGACCCCACAACAACGTCCAAGGAACTGCAGGCCTCACTTGCCTCAGTTAAGGTCAGCGTTCATGCCTCCACCATCAGGAAAAGACTGGGCAAAAATGGCCTGCATGGCAGAGTTCCAAGGAGAAAACCACTGCTGAGCAAAAAGAACATCAAAGCTCGTCTCAATTTCTCCACAACACATCTTGATGATCCCCAAGACTTTTGGGACAACATTCTGTGGACCGATGAGACAAAAGTGGAACTCTTTGGAAGGTGTGTGTCCAAGTATATCTGGCGTAGAAGGAACACTGCATTTCATAAAAAGAACATTATACCAACAGTAAAATATGGTGGTGGTAGTGTGATGGTCTGGGGCTGTTTTGCTGCTTCAGGACCTGGAAGACTTGCCGTGATAAAAGGAACTATGAATTCTGCTGTCTACCAAGAGATCCTGAAGGAGAATGTCCGACCATCTGTTCGTGTACTCAAGCTGAAACGAACTTGTGTTCTGCAGCAGGACAATGATCCTAAACACACCAGCAAGTCCACCACCGAATGGCTGAAGAAAAACAAAATGAAGACTTTGGAGTGGCCTAGCCAAAGTCCTGACCTGAATCCTATTGAGATGTTGTGGTATGACCTTAAAAAGGCCGTTCATGCTCGAAAACCCTCTAATGTAACTGAATTAGGACAATTCTGCAAAGATGAGTGGGCCAAAATTCCTCCAGAACGCTGTAAAAGCCTCATTGCACGTTATCGCAAACGCTTGGTTGCAGTTGTTGCTGCTAAGGGTGGCCCAACCAGTTATTAGGTTTAGGGGGCAATCACTTTTTCACACAGGGCCATGATGGTTTGGATTTTTTTTCACCTTTAATAATAAACACCTTCATTTACAAATTGCATTTTGTGTTTACTTGTGTTGTCCTTGACTATTGTTTAAATTGGTTTGATGTTCCGAAACACTTAAGTGTGACAAACATGCAAAGGAACAGGAAATGAGGAAGGGGCAAACACTTTTTCACACCACTGTATATATATATATATATATATATATATATATATATGCATTATAGTTTAATGGGAAATAATATTTATATTTGAGAGACTGATGATTTTTTAACCTCTCAATTAGGGATGGCCGAACGGTTCGCCCGGCGGTCGTTTCGCGGCGAATTTCGGCTGTTCGCGGTCCGCCTGTTCGGCCGACTATTTGCGCCGTTCGCCCGACGGACTTCCGTGTTTACTGTGTAAAAGAACTTTGACCTATGATGACACATCCATCATGGGGTACAGGACAGCCAATTGAGACATTACAGCACATGGACACTTGGACATTCCCCCTAACTTATAAATAGATCCGATCTGGCGGCCATTTTACATTCTTTCTTCTGTCACTATAGGGAGAGGTTGCTGTGACCCAAATCGCTAGCTATTTGGTACACAAAAGTTCTTTTCAGGACTGGTATAGGTGTTAGGTGTAGTTCACAGTTCAGGATATAGGTTTGCTGTGCTACTGATTGTTGCAGCAGCCTGAGTGTCTTTTGTCAGTTTAGAGAAAGGGACAGGACGGTGTGTCTGCTGTAGGGACAGTCAGTTTAGTCATTAGCTGTTACTATCAGGTCCACAAAAGTGCTATTCCAGTTATTGTTCCAGTAGCCTCTGTTTTGTCAGTTTATATAGGGACAGGCAGGAAGCAGTGTGTGAGGCAGTGAGGGTCAGTTTAATCAGTAGCTGTTACTATATTAAGTCCACAAAGGTTTTTTTCAGGACTGGTATCAGTGGTATGGTAATAGGCTTGTACACGTATAATATTCTTTCTTCCAAATATAGAAAGAATATTATACTTGACTGCTGCCTCTCTGCTGCAGTCTGCTAATCATTCACAACCTACTTGTTCCACAAAGGTCCTTATAAGGACTGGTAATAACCTGGTGTAGGGTGCTATAGTACATAGGGTTGAGTGAGGTACAGTCTGCTATTCTATAAGGACTGGTATAGGTCCACAATACATAGGGTTGAGGTGCACTACTGCTGACCGCTGCCCTATACTGCAGCAGTCCTTCATCGGTATAGGGACTGACGTACAGTCTGCTAATCAGTCACACACAACTGTCAGGGAACTCACCGTATGTATGCCCGTCCCCGTATGGCAGCAGTTCCTCTTCGTTCTAGGCGCCATGCGCGGTGTCCCCGTCAGAGGCGTATGAGTTCCGGGACGAACGGACGCACGCTAATCCAAACATGTGGACGTACACCAATCCGAACACGCTGAGGCACCCGCGCAAACTGAACGTATGTACGTATTCACGCACGGACGGCCACTTCCACCAATCCTGGCTTACTTCCCTCTATATAAACAGGATCCTGGCCTGACACCAGTGCTGGATCATCTTCAGCTACTCCTGAGAGACCTGATCGTTGTTCCTATGACCTTGTTCCTGTGATCCTTGTTTCTGTGATCTTGTTGCTGTGACCTTGTTCCTGTGACCTTGTTCCTGATACCCATTCCTTGGATACCCCTTGTTACGATCTCCTGGACTACCACTAACCTCGGCTTGGACTTTCGACTTTGGCTTGCTTCCTGATTCTGTACCTCATTTGCTAGCACGTTACCAGACCCATGCTCGTCCTTGACTATGCACCTGCCTCTTGTTCCTGTACCGCATTGCCCACCAGTTGCCGACCTTGCCTGTCATAGACACGCAGTGCTTCCTGCATACCTGCTGAACTTCCGCTGCCTACCTCCGTGACCAGTCGACACCTCTTCTTCCATGAGGACCCAGCGTCTCCAGGTCTTCAACTTCCACCTGCAGGCACCTGCACCCTTTCGTTGTCTTCACGCTCCCTGTTCCCACCTCCAGGGGCGTGGAGACCGGAACCGTGCGAGAGGCCACCCTCAACAGTCTGACTCCGCTGTAAGGTACGTGACAGTACGATTCAGCCAGAAAAATTGAGTCAGACAGGGGGGCCTCACCTTTGGAAGCCTTGTGCCAACAGATCTCTGCCCTTACCCAGGCAGTTCAGGGCCTGCAAGATGGTTACCATCAACTTGAGCAGAGAGTGGAGTCATTAACGCCAAACGCTGCTGCTTCCCAAGGGGCTACAGCATCCCGGTCCGCCAGTCCGGCAACTTCAGCATCTATACCTGCAGTAGTGGTGCCATCCCCTGAGCCTCGAGTTCCTACTCCAGAACGGTTTTCCGGAGATCGCAGCAAATTCCGTGCCTTTCGTAATGCATGCCAATTATACTTTCTGCTACAGCCTCGCACCTTCTCCTTGGAAAGCACAAAAGTGGGGTTCATCGTCTCCTTGCTTCAGGGGGAACCTCAGACCTGGGCCCACCGCCTATTGGAACAGGCCAGCCCTCTACTTGATACAATGGACTCTTTCCTGAACGAGATGGCTAAATTATATGATGATCCTCAGCGTGCCACAACTGCTGAGGCCAGTCTCCATGCTCTGCAACAGGGTTGCAGACCTGTAGAGGATTATGTGACGGACTTTAGGCGGTGGAGTTCTGATACTCAATGGAACGACGCCGCCCTACGTTACCAATTCCGTATTGGACTTTCCGAGCCATTAAAAGACGAGTTGGTCCGTATCGGAGTTCCCAGTTCTTTAGAGGACCTCATACAGGTATCAATCCAAATCGACCGCCGTCTCAGGGAACGGAGATCTGAGAGAATTGGCCAGATTCGTCCCACTTGGATGTTACCCAAGGTCCCGAATCATCCTCCCATTTCCACACCTGCTCCCATCTCCGAAGCTCCAGAGCCAATGCAATTAGGATTGCTTCGCTCACCGTTGTCTTCAGAGGAAAAGCTACGTCGACGCCAGAACAATCTCTGCCTTTATTGTGGGGAAGCTGGTCATTATGCAAATACATGTCCAAACAAGATTCGTAAGTTCAAAAACTCATCTCTTGTATCCAATGCATTACCTCTGACAAGATCAATTCATATTGCTGTCCCCCTTTCCTTACAGCTTCCAGAAGGAACACTCCAGGTTCAAGCTATAATTGATTCTGGCGCCTGTAGCTGCTTCATTGACCATGCTCTCATTCTGCAACACAACATTCCATTGACACTCAAGCAACGCCAACTCTCCATATGGTTAGCAGATGGATCCAACATCAGATCGGATCCCATTACCCATGAGACTCAACCACTGTCCGCCAACATCCTATCCGATCACCAAGAACTACTCCGCCTGGACGTCATTTCTTCACCACTATTCCCAATCATTTTGGGAATGCCCTGGTTACAAGCTCATAATCCCCAAATAAACTGGATAACTGGTGAGGTAGTGTTTCGGTCCACTTACTGCCTCCAGAATTGTATCAAAATCTCACACCACCTGGTCCCGGTCATTGCCTGTTCAGGCCCTACATCTGAGCTCCAGAGATTGGTCCCAACCACATATCATAATTTCCTAGACGTGTTTGACAAACGAAAGGCAGACACGCTCCCTCCTCACCGGGTCTACGATTGCCCAATCGAGTTATTGCCTGGAGCCGAAATTCCATTCAGAAGGATATTTCCCCTATCGGAACCTGAACTTCTGGTTCTCAAAGAATACATCGATGAGAACCTCAAGAAAGGATTTATCCGACATTCCTCTTCTCCAGCCGGTGCTGGAATATTCTTCGTTGAAAAGAAAGACCATTCGCTCCGCCCATGTGTCGATTACAGGGATTTGAATAAAGTGACGATTAAAAATCGCTATCCCCTTCCATTGATTCCAGAATTATTCCAGAGACTTCGATCAGCAAAAATATTTACAAAGCTGGATTTACGAGGGGCCTATAACCTAATCAGAATCCGTAAGGGGGATGAATGGAAAACGGCTTTTCGGACACGCTTTGGCCACTTTGAGTATCTGGTCATGCCATTCGGACTCTGCAAGGCACCAGCTACTTTTCAACATTTTGTTAATGATATTTTCAGGGACTTTTTGGATTTGTTCGTAATTGTTTATTTGGATGACATTTTGGTATTCTCAAACTCTCTAGAAACCCATCGTGACCATTTAAAACAAGTTCTTCTGAGATTAAGGCAAAATGGGCTCTATGCTAAAGCCGAGAAGTGCAAGTTCGAACGTCAGACCATTCACTTCCTTGGTCTGGTGATATCAACAAAGGGAGTAGAAATGGATCCTCAAAAGGTTTCAGCCATTTTATCCTGGCCACCTCCAACTGACAAAAAAGGGGTACAAGGCTTCATTGGATTCTCCAATTTTTACAGGAAGTTTATCAAAAACTTTTCCAGTGTTATAGCACCCATCACGCAACTCACCAGCAAACAAAACCGTTTTCAATGGTCTGTTGAGGCTCAAGCTGCGTTCGATAAACTAAAAGGACTATTCACATCTGCCCCAATACTCAAACACCCTGACCCTGCTCTACCTTACACTCTGGAAGTGGACGCTTCAGAGAATGCTGTAGGCGCCATTCTGTCTCAACGCCAAGGGCCTAAGTTATTAATGCACCCTGTAGCGTTCTTTTCCAAAAAACTAAGTACGTCGGAAAGGAACTACGATGTGGGAGATCGGGAACTTCTGGCAATCAAATTGGCTTTAGAAGAATGGCGGTATCTTCTGGAGGGGGCAACACACCCAATATTGATCTATACAGATCATAAAAATTTGGAATACCTCAGAACAGCCAAACGTCTCAGGCCCCGGCAAGCAAGATGGGCTCTTTTCTTCTCCCGCTTTAATTTTCATATAACCTACAGACCAGGATCCAAGAACAGTAAACCTGACGCATTATCCCGTATGTTCTCTGAAACTGAAGCCTCATCCCCTCCAGACACTATTTTGCAAGCTGGGAACTTTTTACTAACACAAACCAGTTTTCTATCACAGGTTCGGCAGTCATCCCGAGGAGCATCAGTCCCTCCAGATACTAACCTCCAAGAAAAAGATGGTCTCCTCTGGCGAGGGAGTAAACTATTCATCCCTCAAAACCTTCGCACCTCCGTTCTACAGGCTTGTCATGACTATCCCCTGGCAGGTCACTTTGGGGTCACCATTTAGTTCAAAGACATTTCTGGTGGCCAAATCTTGTGAAGGACTGCAGAAACTATGTTAGCTCTTGTTCAACCTGTCTCCGGAATAAAAATAGCAAAAATAAAGCCTGGGGATTGTTGAGACCATTACCTATCCCTGAAAGACCATGGGATAAGATCGCAATGGACTTTATTGTTGAGCTTCCTCCCTCTGAAGGATTTTCCTCTATCTTCGTGGTGGTGGATCGCTTTTCCAAAATGGCACACTTCATTCCCATGAAGGGAACTCCATCTGCAACTGAGACAGCCAGAATATTCATTAGAGAAATTGTTAGACTCCATGGAATTCCCGGTGATATTGTCTCTGATCGAGGAGTCCAGTTTACGTCAAAATTTTGGAAGTCATTGTGTGAAGCTCTGGGTATCAAATTAAATTTCTCTTCAGCCTACCATCCCCAAACAAACGGGCAGACCGAACGCACTAATCAGACGTTGGAACAATATTTACGTTGTTTTACTTCTTTTTCTCAGGAGGATTGGGCCTCATTATTACCCTTGGCAGAATTTGCATTCAATAACTCTACTCACTCTGCCACAAACCAGTCACCATTCTATTCTAACTATGGTTTTCATCCCTCTTTCCTGCCAACATCCATACTGGATTCTCCTGTACCAGCCGTCCAGGATAGGCTGAATTTCTTTGTTACCAACAATCAGGTACTTAAAGAGACCCTTTCCAAGGCACAGGAGGACGATAAAAAAAATTTTGACAGGAAAAGAAGGGGAGAATTGGATTTAAAGGTCGGTGATCTGTATGGCTTTCAACCGCAAACCTGAAACTGGCATGTCCCTCTAAAAAATTGGGACCCAGATATTTGGGACCTTTTCCAATTAAAAAGAAAATTAATTCAGTGGCCTATGAACTTGAACTTCCCGGCTCATTCAAGATCCATCCTGTATTCCATACTTCACTACTTAAGCCTGATGTACCCAATTCCTTTCCAGATCGGGAGTTTGGCACTCCAGAAGCTATATTGATAGATGGGGAGGAGGAGTTCGAGATCGAAGCCATTTTGGACTACAGGGAACTTCAAGGACAAAACCAATACTTGATTAAGTGGAAAGGCTTTGGTCCTGAAGAAAATTCCTGGGAACCCGAAGCAAATCTTCATGCCCAGAGGCTTATACGGGCTTTTCATCATTCTCAAAGGTCGGTTCAAAGGGGCACCCGGAGGCTGCCCTTAAGGGGGGGGGCACTGTCAGGGAACTCACCGTATGTATGCCCGTCCCCATATGGCAGCAGTTCCTCTTCGTTCTAGGCGCCATGCGCGGTGTCCTCGTCAGAGGCGTACGAGTTCCGGGACGAACGGACGCACGCTAATCCGAACATGTGGACGTACACCAATCCGAACACGCGGAGGCACCCGCGCAAACTGAACGTATGTACGTATTCACGCACGGACGGCCACTTCCACCAATCCTGGCTCACTTCCCTCTATATAAACAGGATCCTGGCCTGACACCAGTGCTGGATCGTCTTCAGCTACTCCTGAGAGACCTGATCGTTGTTCCTATGACCTTGTTCCTGTGATCTTGTTCCTGTGATCTTGTTGCTGTGACCTTGTTCCTGTGACCTTGTTCCTGATACCCATTCCTTGGATACCCCTTGTTACGATCTCCTGGACTACCACTGACCTCGGCTTGGACTTTCGACTTTGGCTTGCTTCCTGATTCTGTACCTCATTTGCTAGCACGTTACCAGACCCTTGCTCGTCCTTGACTACGCACCTGCCTCTTTTTCCTGTACCGCATTGCCCGCCAGTTGCCGACCTTGCCTGTCATAGACATGCAGTGCTTCCTGCATACCTGCTGAACTTCCGCTGCCTACCTCCGTGACCAGTCGACACCTCTTCTTCCGTGAGGACCCAGCGTCTCCAGGTCTTCAACTTCCACCTGCAGGCACCTGCACCCTTTCGCTGTCTTCACGCTCCCTGTTCCCACCTCCAGGGGCGTGGAGACCGGAACCGTGCGAGAGGCCACCCTCAACAGTCTGACTCCGCTTTAAGGTATGTGACACAACCTACTTGTTCCACAAAGGTCCTTATAAGGACTGGTAAGGTATAGGGTACTACAGTACATAGGGTTGAGTGAGGTACAGTCTGCTATTCTATAAGGACTGGTATAGGTCCACAATACATAGGGTTGAGGTGCACTACTGCTGACCGCTGCCCTATACTGCAGCAGTCCTTCATCAGTGAAGGGACTGAGAGTTTTGTCACAGGGTCATTTAAAAAATGACACGCAGAGGAAGAGGCAGGCCCTTCCACAGGGGTGGTAGGGGTAGGGCAGGAGCAACAGGCTTGAGCCAAAGTGGGAAGTTGCAGAAGGTGCGTTCAATTACTTTAAAGGACGCACCAGACTTGGTTGAGTGGCTCACTCAGCCTTACTCTTCTGCACCCTCCTCATCCTCTCGATCTGCACCCTCTTCTTCTCTCTCTGCTATGTGCACCCCCAAAGACACTACCACCAACAACACCACCACCACCACATACCTTCCGCTTGAGTCACAGGAATTATTTTCCGATCCATATCAAGACATTTCTGATGCGCAGCCACTCTTGGTATTGGATCAGGAAGAGGAGGTAGCAGCAACTGCTACTCAGCAGTCTGACGACAGTACCCAGATCAGCCCAAGGAGGAGGTTGGTCCCCGGTGTTGCTGTAGATAAAGGAGAAAAAAAGAGAGAGAGGGGCGCCTCTGAGTGCAGATTTTTCAAAAGGTTTTATTTACAGTGTAGAGATCATAAAATTTTGCACTCACATTTAGTAGTACTCAATATTTAGTTTACTAAATGGAGTGCAAAATTTTATGATCTCTACACTATAAATAAAACCTTTTGAAAAATCTGCACCCAGAGGCGCCCCTCTCTCTCTTTTTTTCTCCTTTATCTACAGCAATCCAGGAGCTTAAGTTTCAGCTCTTCCAAGGTGGCAGCCCTGTATGTGGATCCCTCCCCCCTTTCCATCTCTCTCCCCCCCTCTCCTCACGAACTAAAGAGCATTTAATTTCCTTTTTTTTGGACTTGACAAAGTAGGGCATTTTTTGCACTCACTATTATATGTACTTTCATAGACTCTTTTTTCTCTAGTGGGAAACTAATATCTTTGATTTGCGCCAAATACTTGTCTTATGCCCGGTGTTGCTGTCTACTCCGAGATCTCTACTTATAGCGGTGGGGAAGGTGACATCGATGATGACGTGTCTAGTGATGTCACGTGGGTGCCCACAAGAGAGGAAAAGGAGGGGAGTTCAGAGGGAGATATGGACCAGCAGATAGGGAGGAAAAGCAGGAATAACTTACATTGCACAGGAGGGACAAAGCAGACTGCAAATGTATCAGGAGCGAGTCATCGACCATGTACGGTCATATCTGGCGCTCCCAGGACACCGGCACATGGCTCCACAGTGTGGGCTTTTTTTAACGTGTCCGCTGCTGACAATAGCGTTGCCATCTGCAATCTTTGCAGTCAACGCATTAGTCGCGGTAAGCCCAACACTCACCTAGGGACGACCGCCTTAACAAGGCACATGAGCAGCCATCACCGAGCCCAGTGGGAGCAACGGAACACACAAAGCCACACTCCAGGCTCTCACCGTCCAGCCTCGTCTTCTACTTCTCCTTCTCCTCTCTCCTCACAATTGTCCTCCACTCCACCTTCCATCACGCCAAGCTCAAAAAGGCAGGCTTCCGTGGGCCTAATGTTCGAGTGTAAAAAAAAATGATGACGCCGGATAACCCTCTTGCCCAACAGTTGACGGCTGGCTTGTCAGAACTCATAGCCCGCCAACTACTGCCATATAAACTGGTGGACTCGGAGGTCTTTCGCAAATTTGTGGCCATTGGAACACCACAATGGAAGGTCCCAGGAAGGAAGAATTTCTCAGAGAAAGGCATCCCAGAGCTATATGGCCATGTTCAGTGGCAAGTGAATGTATCTCTGGCACACAGTGTCGGTGCCAAGATACATCTGACCACAGACACGTGGTCTAGCAAACACGGGCAGGGAAGGTATATCACTTTTACTGCCCACTGGGTGAACCTTCTGATGGCCGTCAAGCATGTAACCCTTGGCACCCGTGTAGATTTGGTTTTACCGCCACGGATTGCATGTAGACCTGACTCTTCTTCTCCTCCTCCTCCTACTTCATCCTCCTCCCTCTCCTCCTTGGCTGACTCCTCCTTTTCCGCTGCTAGCGTCTCTTCCGCTGCACCGCCCAAACTCCCCAGAACCTATTCGACATGCCAGGTGAGACGTTGCCATGCCGTGCTGCATCTGTTGTGCCTGGAAGCCAAGAGCCACACTGGCCCGGCACTCCTTTCAGCTTTGCATTCACAGGCAGATCAGTGGCTAACACCAGTCAATTTGACAGTTGGTAAAGTGGTGTGTGACAACGGTGCCAATCTGCTTAGCGCATTGAAACAGGGCAAAATCACGCACGTGCCATGCATGGCACACGTCTTAAACTTGGTCATGCAGTGATTCGTTGTCAAATACCCTGGGGTCCAGGACATCTTGCGGCAGGCAAGGAAAATCTCGGCCCATTTCAGAAGATCTTACACGGCCATGGCTCACTTTGCTGACATTCAGCGGCGACACAATCTGCCGGTCAGACGTCTTATTTGCGATTGCCCGACGCGATGGAACTCAACCTTCTATATGCTTGATAGGCTGCTCCAGCAGAAACGTGCAGTTAACGTCTACCTGTATGAACTCTGCGGCAGAACAGGCTCTGGGGAGCTGGGGTTTTTTTCACCGCTCCAGTGGCTGCTCATGCGCGACGCATGCAGACTTCTGCGGCCATTTGAGGAGATCACCAAACTGGTCAGTCGTAGCCATGGCGCCATCAGTGACATAGTACCTTATGCCTTCTTTATGGAGCGTGCATTGCGTCGTGTCATTGATCAAGCTGTGGAGGAGCAGGAGTGGGAAGATGAGGAAGTCGCAATGCTGGATGAATTCCCAGGGGGGGCTACTCTATCTGAGACAAGTCAACAACAGGAGTCTGAAGAGGAGTCAGAGGAGGATGGTGCCGGGGCGGATGAGGAGGAGCAAGAAGAGCATGCTTTAAACCTTTCTGGGATCCCTGTTGTGCGTGGATGGGGAGAGGAGAATGAAGAGGATGACATTATCCTGGATGATGAGCAGGAGCCAGGATACCACACCGCTTCCACTTTAGTGCAAATGGGGGCCTTCATGCTCCAGTGTTTTAATAGGGACCCCCATATAAAAAGCATAAGGGTCAAGGACCAGTACTGGGTGGCAACGTACTTAGACCCCCGGTACAAACACAAAATGGTGGAAATGTTACCGCCGTCACAGAGGGCTGGCAGAATGGAGCACTTCCAGGCCTTGCTTCGAGAAATGCTGCATTCTGCCTTTGCATGAGCTGGCAGAGGAGCAATTCCCACTCCCAGAGAAGGAGTTGCGGGTACCAATCCAACAGCACCTGCAAGAAGAGGCCGGTTTGAAGATGTGTTGGTGACTTCGGATATGAGGTCATTCTTTCAGCCGACCCATCGACAGGTGTCATCCGGATCCAGCATCAGGGAACGCCTAGACCGTCAGGTGTCCGACTACATCGGGTTAACGGCCGATGTGGATGCTCTGAGGAGTGATGAACCCCTGGACTACTGGGTGGGCAGGCTTGACCTCTGGCCAGAGCTTGCCCAATTTGCAATTGAACTGTTGGCTTGCCCCTCATCCAGTGTCCTGTCCGAAAGGACGTTCAGCGCAGCAGGGGGATCGTGACCGATAAGCGTACTCGCCTAGCTCACGACAGTGTTAACTACCTCACATTTCTAAAAATTAATGAGGCATGGATCTCGGAGGAATTCAACACATGTGACCAGTAAACCATGTATATGTCTATAAACAATTTTTTTAAATGAGCACAGAGACCTTCTTTCTTCATTTGGCTCACTTCCTTGTCCAAAAAAAGCACACCGTACTATATGCCCGTACCCTCCTCTTTGAAGAGGTTGAGCGGTGTCATATTTCTACTGGGGCTGCTTATTATGAGGGGCTCCCACCATCCCTGTGCTGTGCTGACATCCTCCTGGGGCTGTACCTCTGCTGTGCATATTAGGAGGGGCTCCCACCATCCCTGTGCTGTGCTGACTTCCTCCTGGGGCTTTACCTCTGCTGTGCATATTTTGAGGTGCTCCCACCATCCCTGTGCTATGCTCATTATGAGGGGCTCCCACCATCCCTGTGCTGTGCTGACTTCCTCCTGGGGCTGCTTATTATGATGGGCTCCCACCATTCCTGTGCTATGCTGACATCCTTCTGGGGCTGCTTATTATGATGGGCTCCCACCATCCCTGTGCTATGCTGACATCCTTCTGGGGCTGCTTATTATGAGGGGCTCCCACCATCCCTGTTCTATGCTGACATCCTCCTGGGGCTGCTTATTATGAGGGGCTCCCACCATCCCTGTGCTATGCTCATTATGAGGGGCTCCCACCATCCCTGTGCTATGCTCATTATGAGGGGCTCCCACTATCCCTGTGCTATGCTGACTTCCTCCTGGGGCTGCTTACGGTGCAGGTGTCAGTGCTGTATATCACGGTGCTGATATCAGTACTCTCTATCATGGTGCTGCTGTCAGTGCTGTATATCACGGTGCTGGTGTTAGTGCTTTATGTCACGCTGCTGATGTCAGTGCTCTCTATCACAGTGCTGTTGTCAGATGACTCTATCACGGTGCAGGTGTCATTGCTGTATGTCACGCTGCTGGTGATCATCTCCTGCACCCTCTTCTTTGCCTACCCTGACCTTCCCTCTCCTCCATTGCCTTCATGCGCTCCACAGTCCTGAATTGTCACAACAATTTCCCATATAAAAAAAGAATGCTTGTAGTTGTCGATCCCAGATTCACCTCATGCATGTGTTATGTCATTGGCCATGTGGTGGGACTATGTTTGCACAGCTATTAATTATTTTGTGGCTGCAAATTTGACCTGTAGGTTTGCGAAGTTCGCCTCCCATTGAAGTCAATGGGGCCCGCCGTGAACGTTCCGGTTTGCGAACTATCGGCCGCGTCCACGGTCCGCATTCGCGAAACGTCCCGTCGGAAGTTCGTCCATCACTACTTTCAATAACCTATTACACCAGTGATATACGTTTTACCAAAGATCCATAAAGATCCCATTAATCCTCCGGTACGTCCCATTGTTTCTGGGATGGGATCGTGGCAGCTCTGTTAGCAAAATATTTGGATAGGTGTCTCACACCGCTATTCTTCAACACTAAATCGTACATAAGGGATACTTCTGATTTTCTAGCTAAGGTTCAGAATATAAAGCCGTCGTCCGATTCTTTCCAGGTAACGTGGGGTGTCTCCAGCTTGTATACAATAATTCCCCATGAGTTAGGTATTGAGTAATGCCTACAGTTGTTGATCCAGTCCGATATATATGAAAAACGACATATCAAGGGGCAGCGATGGGTTCTAATGTCGCACCCCCATACGCGAATGCGTTCATGAACATGATTGAGACATTGTTTATATTTGTTAATGATATGTTTATGAAACATTGTCAGGGATGGTATAGGTTTGTGGACAACATTTCTGCAGTGTGGGTAGGTGACATTGATACCCTTTTATTATTTGATGGATATCTTAATTACCTTATCCCTAGTTTAAAACTAAATATTGAAATTAGCAAACTGGAAATGTCTTTTCTTGACACTAAGCTGAGGATCGATGACAGGAAAATATTGAGTGATTTATATGTCAAAACCACTGATCGGAACCAACTATTGCACTTTAATAGTTTTCATCCATCTAATGTATTCAAATCCATTCCGAAAAGCCAACTAATGAGAGTCCATCAGATAGTCAGTGATCCGCTGTGCTATCATTGGAGGTTGGATGAAATGGAGATGAAGCTTATAAATAGGGGATATCCTGAAGCACTAGTTAAAAAGGAACGGTCCAATTTATGTATTGTTAGGACCCCAAAAGATTTTATAAAATCCCATTTGTCACACAATATCATTCTTTTTCACACATAATTTCTAACATAATTAAAAAACATTGGAATCTACTTAGAACCGGTTATCCTACTATTCAGGAGTTTTGGAGTCCACCCATGACTTCATACAGAAAAGGTAGAACAATACGTGATCTATAAGATCAGATCAATTTTTTAGAGCTGTTCCTAAAATGACATTTTTGGGACCAAAGAATTTAGGATCTTTTCCCTGTTTATTCTGTATCCAGTGCAACTCCATAATTAAGGGTAAATATTTTACACATCCCTAATAAGGGTTTCAATATTCCTATTAAAGGACACACTACACATGTCAATCATCGTTCGTAGTGTATGCCATTAAGTGTCCATGTGGATTAGTGTATATCGGTGAAACCACACAGAAGGCGAAATTGGCAGACATAAATACTCAGAGACAAATTAACACAGCTGTCACTTGTTCGATACTTCATGTTAAGAAGGTATAGAGAGAAATAGGAGAGGAGGTGATTGTGAATTTGCCCTTAGAAAAAGAGAGGTGCGTTGGATTAATTTTCTCAACACGATTTCACCATATGGTTTAAACTTAGATTTGGATTTTTATTTATTTTTTTATATGAATTGGAGATATTAATTATTAATTGTTGTTTTTCTACATATACATTTAATATTTTTTTCACAAATTATTTTTATTTATTTTACTTTTTTTCTATTTTATAATTATATAGTTTTGTAAGTAACAACAAAAAAAGGTACTTTATTATTTATATTTTTATGTATATATATGTCTTTCAGATGGACAATGGGATGATCAATAAGGGAATAATGAGACTGTGAGCTGTCTTGTTAATCATTTTTGTACCTATGGTGTGAAATTATGACTTGAAGTGAGGACTTAATTGAAGTTGAAAGTAATTAAACCATGTGATTGATTCCATATGTGATGATACATGTAAGCATTAATAAAACACATGATTGTAGTGAAACTGCTAGATTCGTTCTGACTGATCTGAAGAAGGGCGTGAACAAATGAGCCCAAAGTGGAAATGTTTGTCTGAACGACACTTGAATTTGGAATATTTCTGTCATGCTTTTATATTCATGTATATTAGATTGGTGGGAAGACCTGTTTCCTGGCACTAACTTTAAAACTGGGTTCTCTCTCTCTCTCTCTCTCTCTTAACAATACAATGATATTGAATTGTTTGCATTTCAATAAGGTTACAATAAACTTTGATGATGATTAGAATATAATTCTAATTTCAAGTGACAAAGGAATAGGAAATGGGAACAATTCTCTGAGGATATATACAGAGAACATCAGTAAGAACTTCCTTTCACCTCGAAAAAGACAGCAGCCTTGCTGTTGAAATGAGTTGGCAGTATCCAGCATGCACAGTAACTTCACTGTCTACACAAGTTCCATTATGCTTTTCAGCTTCAGTCATGGCCGGGACTGTATGCTTCCCTCATTGACCACTGCTACAAGGTAAATTAAATGAGTAAAACATTTCACAATCAGCTGCCTGTTTATACCATGCAACCTTATGGTGAACCAATGGCGAAAACTGAAGACACCAATTACTGAAACTTCCAGTTGCTGTGGTCACAGATTTGTCAATCACATCTCGAGAAAGCCTGTCCTGACCACAGCTGGATTCACTGAGGCATGGTTCCAGACACTGAAATTATGTGCGGTGGATAAGTACTACACAGGCTAAGAGGCACTTAGTACGGTTCTGAGTCCAGGGGCCCAAGGGAACTGGAGACTGTATAGTATACAAAATTTCTAGGAATGGTTTATGGCTAAAAGTGCACAACAGAACTTCAAAGGACAAGGTATTGCTCAGAATTCCGGATTTCAAGGAACAAGTGAGCAAAGTTGTTAAGGAAAATGGAAAAGTAGCAGTGAACTAATAGGGTTTTCTCCCTGATATTGCTATTTTAAAGTATTGATGTTGATGTGAGTGATATATCTGCTGGGCAGCCTCCTTCTAGAACCTAGAAGATATCCACAGTCACTTTGACTTGTAGTGTAATGTAACAAAAATTAAAACTGACGTATAGCACCACTAAGAAGTCTAGATACATCTTTATTCTAGTTAAAGTGAGGAAGGTAATCCAAAAAGTAGCCAGCAGATTTCAGAGTCCAAGAGCGCCACCGTAATCAGGGCTAGAAAGAACATAAGTACCTGTCCATATCAATCTGATATCGATACAATATCCCCTCCTCTGGGTCATATTTAAAGCCAAATATCCAATACTGTTGGAAGTTTCAATATTAATACACGAAAGCTTCAGGCAAATATGAGATCATGAATACTAAACCATTCCATTTTAGTTCATCAATTGGATAAAAACAAAACAAAAACAATATTAATAATAATAAAATAATAATTAAAGTAATACATTCTAGTTAAAATATGGACATAATGAGAATAAATATATAAGAAATCTGTGAAATGGGGTGGCATAAAGGGACACAAAGGCATAAAGGGACTTCCAGGGTCTACAAGTACAGGGCTCAGCCACACATGGACAAACAGTAAACATGGCTAATCTGTGCACAGCCTAAACAGAGTCACCAATTGCAAGACTGGGCGGAGACTAGTACTACATCAGACAGTAGGGATGAGCTCAGGCATGCTTGTATCTGAATCTGAACCCAACTGAGCTATCCCACCCTGATGTGGTTACTTGACACCACCAAAATATGCTGCCAAGGCATCCTCCACCCTGTAGCTGCACGTATACTTTCCCTGTGCAGCTGCAGGGCAGGGAATGCCTGGGCTGCTTATGATTGACAGTGCTAAGTGACAACTTCCTAGAGAGATAGCTCATGTGGGTTTGAACTAGGATCCAAATGCTTTGAGTTCATCCCTATCAGACAGCAGGTGAAATTGTGTAGCACCTAAGGTTTCCAGACTAATGCAAGAGTCAGATGAGAACAGGCTATCAATCATTCAATGGGACCACAGGTAACAGTTCAGGTGTGCAGCCACAGAAATGTGGGAACAGTCCACATCTGTAGGACTACAAGGTAACAGATCTACTTTACAGTTGATCTATGATAGCAGTTATTTCCAAATTCAGATTTTCAGCTTTTATAACAATAAATAAATTTTTTATTCATCGCAGCAGGTAGATAATTTCATGCTTTTTGTTAATTCATGTATATGCTGACTATAGCACAGTGTTTTTTCAAGAGTTTTGCTGTGCATGTAAGTCTGAATAGCCCCAAATCTGCTATTTTAGAGCTCCAGCAAATATTAATTTCCCGTCTGCCCTGCTGATCTAAGTACTTTAATACTTTGAATCACTAACCTGAATTGTCACTAACCTGAAGTCTCTGCTATGTATCTAAGGGTTCATCCATCAATTTGCACTGACTTTCTTAATCTGAATACTTGCACAAGGTCAGTGACACAAATATATGAAGTCTACTTAGCATAACAACCAGTCAACATGCATTTTCAAAAGGAGGTCAGCCATGGCAGCCTCATATGTCTTTCTTGACAGGTTTACTGTATAACGAAGTAGGTAATGATGATTGTCCTAATTTCCATTTAGCGTTACTAACTAAATAAAATCTATGCTGACTTCATTATATTACACAACTGACAAACTTGTAACTTTTTATATTCTCATTCAACCACTTTTCAGATAAATATTTTAAAAGGTTGTTAAAATATTTTCCTTCAATAAATTATTCAGTACACTGGTCTTTCACTGCTGTATATACTAGTGTTCCCAGGGAGGATTTGCCTGGAGCATGTACTAAACATATATTTAGAAACAAAAGGTACAACTGGTAAAGCTATATAAAGTTCACCTCTTAAAAATCCTTAAACTGTCACATATTAATTGAGTATATTGTACTTGTCAATTGTATAGCTATGTTTATTTGCGGAACTACAGTATATAGGTTAGCAAACTTTAGAAAACTGTGGATTCTCTTATATATTTAGTTTAACCACTTCAGCCCCAGAAGGATTTACCCACTTCCTTACCAGACCATTTTTTGCGATACAGCCCTGTGTCGCTTTAACTGACAATTGCGCGGTCGTGCAATGCTGTACCCAAACAAAATCGATGTTCTTTTTTTCCCACAAATAGAGCTTTCTTTTGGTGGTATTTGATCACCTCTATGGTTTTTATTTTTTGCGCTAATACATACCCAATATATATATATATATATATATATATATATATATATATATATATATATATATATATATATATATATATATATCGGAAAATAAATGTATTATCAGTTTAGGCCGATATATATTCTTCTACATATTTTTGGTAAAAAAAAGCATACGCCAATGAATATACGATATAGGCATATGTTGATTGGTTTGCGCAAAAGTTATCATGTCTACAAACTATGTGATATATTTTGGGACTTTTACTTATTTTTTATTGTTTTTACTGATAACAGTGATGATCTGATTCTGACCCCAAATTACACTTTTTGGGGACCAGTGACATTATTGCATTGATCAGTGCTATAAAAATGCACTGATCGATGTATAAATGGCACTGGCAGGAAAGGGGCTAACACTAGGGGGCGATCAAGGTGTTAACTGTTTTCCCTGGGTGTGTTCTAACTGTAGGGGGGATGGGCTGCCTGGAACACCACAGAGATCGCTGTTCCCGATGACTGGGAACAGCAGATCTCCCTCGTGTCCCCTGTCAGAACAGGGATCCGCCTTATTTACTTAGGCAGATCCCCATTATACCTCTGTATACTTCGAGTCTGCTGGACCCGCGGGCACGCTCTGGCTATATCACATGCCCGGACCAATGTACACCTAAAGTGTTTTGCACTATCCAGCCACCTTGCCACAGTATAACTGTGGCGGGTGGTCGGGAAGCAGTTAAAAAGCAGCTTCTTGGTATATGGAAAAGATAATCATTCAACAGTGAGAGCTAGTGTGGAAAAAAATTGTAAATTCACAATGACCATTTGACTTTTTTTCACTCTACGCTACAGGATCCCCTAGGGCTGCTTCTCCATTGGGACTTCTGGGCATGACTGCAACGTTACTATAGAGGCATGTCATAACCTCCTGACTAACCATAACATGCCAGCAAAAATATCCAAGGAATTGACCAAATAAAGTGGCAGGAGTTTAAATGAGTTTTGCAGCAAGTAAAGAGGTACTGGCTAAGGGAAAAAGTGACAGTGAGTGAACAGAAATTATGCCAAGTGATGAAACCTCTACTTAGATGTGGGACAAGTATTGTTTAGACAATGAATTCAGCAAGAAATGCCCAGCCCACACTTGAAATGGAAATGTCTGCATGAATATTGCATGGCACCACCTCTCTTGCATTCTGGAATTTAATTTAGGTATCTGTTCTTAGTTTCTAGGTGCACTACACAACTCCCTATGTCTGCTCAACTATTTAAATTCATAAGATTCCCTTTATAAGCCATGTCTCTTAAACAATGTACCTATACCCAGTGTTTGCTTCAGTGCTTGCCACTTTCTATAAGCTTATTATTATTATATTATACAGGTTTTATATAGGATCAACAGTTTGCGCAGGGCTTAACAAACTAAAGACAGTCATTACAGTTACATTACAATTTGGTACAAGAGGAATTAGGGGGTCCTGCTCATTAGAGCTTACATTCTAAAAAGGAAGGGCCAATTTATACAAAAGGTTATAGCTGTGGGGGGTGAGCTGATGGAGAAAGTAAAATAGTGTATTAGTTAGAAGCAGGATAAGCTTCTTTAAAGAGAAGGGTTTTCAGGGATCGTCTAAAGATGGATAGATTAGGGGACATTCATACAGATTGGGCTATGGAGTTCCAAAGGATAGGAGAAGCTCTGGAGAAATCCTGGAGGCGAGCATGGAAGGAGGTGACAAAGGACCAAAGAGAGCGGCTGGAGTGGTTGGTATTTTGGGACTAGGTTAGTGATATAGCTGGGGGCAGACTTATGGATGGCTTTGTAAATTATTGTTAGTACTTTGAATTTTATTTGTTGGGTGAGTGGAAGCCAGTGGAGGGATTGGCAGAGAGGAGTAAAGGAGAAAGAATGGTTGGTAAGGTGGATGAGTCTTGCAGCAGCATTGATTATGCACTTATAGTCTATGTAAAGGTAATCCAATGAGGAGGGAGTTGTAGTAGTCAAGGCGATTTAGCTACTGAATAAAATGTATATATTTTTATACTTTTCTAGCACCATTGTTTTCAACATCTTGTCAATTTTCTTACCCCGCACTATCCCTTGGGGCATTTTCTCCAAGTTCTTTAATACATTTTGAATGTGGTAAGAGCTATCAAGATTTCTCATTGGTTGGTTTTCTCTCTTCTTTCTCAAATATTTTCATTGGTTAAAAAGGGGTGTATTCTGGAAATGCTGCAGAGGCTAAGGCAGCATGATTTGGACAGAGATTGTTTGTGGGCCTGAAAGGACAGTTCCGAGTCTAAGGTTACCCCTAGCACCCTGGCATGTGGGGATGGACTGATGGATGTGCCATTGATCTTGACAGAGAAGTCAGGGGAAGCAGCACATGAGGGAAGAAATATTAAGAGCTCTGTTTTAGATAGATTCTTTTGAGGAAGTAGTCTGACATCCAGGCTGCTATGTCTATTAGTAAATCAGTGATGCGTGAGAAGATTGATGGGGTGAGCTGAGGGGCAGAGAGGTAGATTTGGGTGTCATCAGTAGATAAATGGTAGTGGAAGCCATGGGAGGCCATCAGCTGACCCAGGGAGGATGTGTAGATCGAGTATATTAGAGGTCCAAGGACAGACCCTTGGGGGACCCCAACGGTTAGGGGAGTTGGAGAGGAGAAAGGGGAGTTGTAAGAGACACTGAAGGTGTGATGAGATAGGCAAGATTTGAACAAACAGAGAGTGCAACCATGGATACCAAGCAAATTGAGTTTATTGAGGAGGAGGGGGTGATCAACTGTATAAAAGGCAGCGGAAAGGTCCAAGAGTAAGTGTACAGAATAATGACCATTGGTTTTGCCTGTTGGTTAGTCGTTTGTGAGTTTTAGGAGGACAATTTCTGTGGACTGCTGTAGGTAAAATCCAGACTGAAGGGGATCAAGAAGGTTATTCTCAATGAGGTGTTCGCTCAGTTGGTTGTAGACTAAAAGTTCAAGGAGTTTGGAGACCAAAGGGAGTAAAGAGTTGGGTCTTAGGTTGTTAAGATCGGTGGGGTCTAGTGAGGTCTTTTTGGTATGGGAGTGACTAGCGCATGTTTTAGAGGGTTGGGGAAGATGCCAGTAGAGAGTGAGAGGTTGAAGATATGAGTTAAAGAGTGTAGGATAGAGTCAGATGGTGATCATAGTATTTGAGAAGGAACAGGGTCCAGGGAGCAGGAAGTTAGGTGGGCATTAGAAAAAAGTTTGGGGACTTCCTCTATAGTAGCTGGTTTAAAAGAGGGAATTATTGATTCTGCAGGAGGACAAGGGGTGTAAAGTGAGGGAGATATCTGTAGAGCAGAGATCTCAAGACAAATTGTCTCAATCTTATTTTTGAAGTGATTAGCAATCTCCTGGGAGTTAGTGGGTGGAGGTATGGGGGACGAAGTAGAGTGGTAAAGGTAGAAAAAAGTTGACGGGAACGTCGTGAGAGGGTGTTAATGAGAGTGATAAAGTAGGTCTGTTTGGCAGTGTGGAGGCAGGAATGGTATTTTTGGAGGGCAGATTCTTATTGGCTGAAATCTTGCTGTGACTTAGTCTTGCGCCACAGGCGCTCAAGAGCGCTGCTACGTTTTTTGAGACTTCTGGTATTGTCTGTCTGCCAGGGTTGTAGCGGTCAGGGGCCTGATTCTGTGTGTAGTGAGGGGGGCGAAGGTATCAAGGGTGGATGACAGTGAACTGTTGTAGAGAGAAGTGGCCAATTTGGGGCAGGACAAGGATGAGATTTTTCTGTAGAGACAATCTGTAGAAGAAAAAATAAGAGAAGAGTTAAGATGGAAAATGTTTCTACGGGTAATAGATTAGTAGTTGGAAGGCAAGGAGGAGACAGACAAGGAGAGAGTGAAACTAATAAGGTGGTGATCAGAGAGAGTAAAAGGAATATTGGAGAGGTTGTGTGGAGTGCATAGGTAGGAGAATATGAGGGCAAGGCAGTTGCCAACAGAGTGAGTAGAAGTGCGTGTCCAATGTTTTAGGTCAAAAGAGGAGGTTAGGCTCAGCAGCTTAGAAGTAGTGGGAGTGTTAAGATTAACAGGGATGTTAATCTTAACCAAGAATTATTGCTGGAATTTCAGAAGAGAGAAAGTAGGGTAGCCAGGCAAAGAAGTCGTCAGGAAAGTTTGATACTGATCCGGGGGGCGATAGATAACAGCAATTCTCAATGAAACTAGAGAAAATAGACAAATACAGTGAGCTTAAAATGAGGAGAGGGACAGAGAGGGAAGTGGATGAAGAACCTAAAAAGTGCTTTGAGGGGATAGGAGGATTCCAACACCACCTCCTTTCCGTCCAATAGGCCTGGGAGAGTGAGTCCACAGAAGGCCACCATAGAAGAAAGCAGCAGGAGAAAGAAGGTCAGATTCTTGAATCCAGGTCTCAGTAATTGCAAGTAGGTTCAGGGAGTTTGTGATAAATAGGTCATAGATGGTGGTGAGTTTGTTACAAACAGAGCAGGCATTCAAAAGGGCATAGGAGAAGCTGAGGCTGATTCTAGGCTGAAGAGGAATAGAAATGAGATTGTGTGGATGGCGGGTGCTATCAGAGGATGGGGGGTGCTGGGTATGTTGGCCGAAGGTAAATGATGGCGGTCCAGGATTTGGAGAAATATCTCCAGAAGTTAGGAGAAGCAGAAGGGTGAGAGAGGTGATATGGGAGTGTGACTTATGTGGGGCGACATGTGTCCTGCAGGTTTTATTGGTATATGGGTTCAGAATTAGCAGGAGCTGATGTGTGCAGTAATAAGGTGAAGACAATCGTGAGGGTGATATATATAAGCTATGGGGTGGAGAAGATGGGTTAAGGAGAGAGAATTTAAGGAGAGAGGATGCAACTGTGAGAAGGAAAAGTAGGGTGTGCATGATACAGATCAGTGAGATTGAGAGGAAGCCTGAATGAGAGATGAAAAAGTTTGATGGATAATCAGGCCACCTGTAGTCTGTTTAGTGTTCTGCAGAAGTCTGTTGTGGATTTTTGCTTTGTGCATTCACTGAAATGCTGAACCGAAGTGTAATACTTAATCCAATATGAATACTTTATCCAAGAAGATAGTTGCCAATGCGAAAGCGCTGCTCAAACTATTGGCACTATATAGATCCTGTATAATAATAATAATGCAATCCTTGGCTGTGCAAACACCTGGCTGTGCATCCCCTAGAGCAGTGGTCATCAACCCTGTCCTCAGGGCCCACTAACAGGCCAGGTTTTACGTATTACCTTTAGGTGATGCAGACTAGAATACTGCAATCACTGAGCAGCAAATGATATCACCTGTGATGTATTTCAGCTATCTTGCAAACCTGGCCTGTTAGTGGGCCCTGAGGACAGGGTTGATGACCACTGCCCTAGAGAAGGCCTAAATGTATACTGAGTTTGGGTGGGGTTATTGCCAATTAATTAGTCAGGATTACATAGGAGGAACACATGGCTAACAGAATTAACTTCTCACACCAAAGGCTGACTACAAGACACAGCAAGAGAGCAGAAGGGTCACGGTCATAAAGATAAGAACAGTTCATAATTTAGGTATAGACAAAAAGAAAGCACAATAAACATCACAGTGATATGTACAGAGGTAAAGAATTTGAAGGCAGCATAGATCATCAAAAGTACAAAGACAGAAACAGCAAGCAGATCCCAGTTTCAATTAAAGGTGAAAGATGTGGTTGAGCTGACACATACCTGTGGAGGGGTAGAGAAGAGTTGTGTTAGACAGTGCTGAGCCGAAGTGTAATATTTAATGCAATATGAATACTTTATCCAAGATGATAGTTGCCAATACAATCCCTGACAGCTTATAAACTGTTTTCCCAGGTTTTTGGTGTTGGTGGTAAGTCAACATGAAACGATTTTTTTTTTTTTTAGTGCTTAATGTTGTTTTTTTAAAGCATCAACTGTGTCTAGGTTTTCTGAATAATCGGCAAACTAAAGTTGTCAAATTGCATTAGTTTAGCAGCCTGATAGGAAAATGATCTATTTTTCATTTTTTTTCTATCTTTAACTAAACCAGGAGGGTGCTACTACAAGAAAGAGAGTAAAAAAAAGGTTGTTGGCGTTGGATTAAAAGAGGGTGGAACGGAGGAGGGGAGGAATTCCTGAGAATGTAAAGGTTGTCAAACCCGGTCCAGAGTGTAAAGGGAGTGAGATATGCATTCAAAATATATAAAGGGAAGAGCACAATTTCAGTCATTAGCAAAGAGTAGACAGTGTTCTGGAATGTAAGGAAAGTCTATCCAAATGTTCCTCAACGATCTTAATTGCATTAACTTTGGCAAAGAATAAGCTCAAAGTGGGTGAGTCAATGGACTTCCAACACAAGTGTAGCACTACCCCTGCAGGAGCCGCTGGATTTTTGGGTCCCCCTATTCCTGCACAGCCAGGCAACACACATTTTTCACTCTCATTCAGAGACAAAGAATTAGTCCATGGGCTTGTTTTTGTTATTTTATTAGGAAAAATAACTTGGATAGGGTATAGGGATTATGGGATGCCCAACTTGACAGGAAAAGCTACAATGAGGAAAACTTCCTTCTTTATGCACATTACAAATCAACAAATTCTTGACTGCATTCCCTCCGGAACAGCAACAGTCTTCCTGGACTTGCCAATGGTAAGTCCCCTTCTAGGAGCTCTGTGTCCCCTGGGAGGAATTTTAGCAAAAGTCTCAACTTGCAGGAGCTCTATGTCACCTCTTTTGAAAATACCAGCCCACCTTCCTGCTTGGTGAAAGTGTCCCAACTGGAAGGAGTTCTATCTCACCTTTCTCTCAAAATACCGGTCCTCCTGGCTACTTAGTGGAATGTCCCAGAGCAATGGATTGAGTCACAGCCTTTCTAGCAGTCCCAGAAAAGCTTGCTGGATATTGAATTTTTCAGCTTTAACTCTTTTTGGCCCTGGGGGTGTAAAGGTACTCACACTGTTCCTGGAAATCCTGCTGCTTCGGAAGAGACTACTATTCAGTCCTCTTGTTGTCCAGGTCCTTCCATGCAAGCCAGGGGTCTCCTAGCAGAGACTGTAGGGTAGTGGAGGTCCCTCTGTCCTTCCTTTCTCTCAGCTCCCAGCCTGGATGCAGAGCTCCAGGGCCCCCTCCCAGGCTACAAGACACAGCTTCCTCACTTCATCTTCCACCCGACTTACCTTGCTTGCAAGGCTCCACAATATTTAAGACCCCTTTCACACCAGGGCGTTTTGCAGGCGCTATAGCGTTATAAATAGCGCCTGCAATCCGGCGGTGTGTTTACTGCTCCTCCACCGCTGCTCCCCATTGAAATCAATGGGGCAGCGCTGTAATACCGCCGGCAAAATGCCGCTATTGCGGCGTATTGTCGGCAGTTTTAACCCTTTCGCGGCCGCTAGCAGGGGGTAAAAGTGCCCCGCTAACGCCCAAAATGCACCGCAAATCCGCTGCAAATCCGGCGGTAAAACGCCGCTAAAAATAGCGGCGTTTTACCGCCGACGCAATGGGCGGTGTGGTGTGAAAGGGGTCTAAGGGCTAATCCACCCGCCCTGACAGGCCTCCTGCCTGGGAATTTGCCAGATTTCCATACATATGCAGATTAGCACCTACTGGCTTCCACCCGCTAGCTTCCAGAAACATTTCCAAGCTTCTAGAACTAGGGGAAGGTACTGACCTGTAGAACTCTCCATCCTGACATACAGTAAGTTGACCCAATTACAGACTCTCACAACTACCATGAGTCACAAAAACAAATTTACCTACACTAGCCTAGCACTAGAGTGTTAGACACAAGATAATTAAATTAATAAGCAAGGAGCTCCTGTATTGCTGTTTGGGGTTTGGCCACAAGTGGAGGAGAAAATGTGTAGGGATGTTACTGTGACTTATATCAGTTAGTTTAAAACAATCTCTCTCTCATTTTTGTAACTTGGGTAGGGAGTAATGTTCAAGAGGAGAAATGAGTAGGGGGTAAGACTTGTCTTATAAGGTCGGTTTCCAAACATATGGAGCAGGAGGACAATTTATGGATTAATCTCTGAAGTTCTGTTAGAGTTGCATTTTGTTCTATAGTAGGAGAGGGTATTCTGTCATGTTCTGAATAGATTTCCATCTACCTATATGCCTAAAATATTTAACTCACAGTTTTCATTTTGACTGAAATTTGCTTTTTAAGACATTGAACAACATATTTTTGTCAAATCTTTTGTCCTTGGCATTGGCAGAGATTTCGGCACAGGAGACCTCTGCACAGTACAGTGATCCTTCAGCACAATACTTTTGTCACTTGATCATGAACTCCACTGTAAACACATTAATGCTTTCTTTTTGTTGTTGGACACAGCATCAATCTACATACCAGCTTGCACAAGTCTATTGTTATGCATGGTGTCTTTTTGATATGCTGAATGTTTGCATAGTGTTGTAAGCCCACATCCGATATGAATAGAATCCAGTGCCGCTTTTTCCTGTCCTTTGCCAGTTTTTGATTTTAATTAAATAATTGTTTCATTGACACTGCTCTTCCTCACATAAGGTATGTAGTAAAAATGTTCTGTTATTCACTTTGTGAATATGCTGTGAACAAGGATATATGCCGAAATGCTTCAGCTGTTTTTAATCTTGACCTTCATGCAGCAAATAAAGATTTTCATGGGATTCTGGAGTTGCCGGCTACATCTTTCTTGGCGTTACTTTCATTATTTAATTACAAACAATCTATATAAAAAAATAAAGTGGAATAAATTCTGCTGTGTGTGAGTTCTTTCTATAACGTGCAAGGATATACAGCAGACTTACCTCACACAGTGCCCTCCTAGTAGTAAAGGTCCAGAGCCTTTTCGTTGCTTAATGCAGGGGTAACCAGAATCAAACCTTAAAACCTAAAACATTTTTGTAGCCAGAAAATACAGCTAAGGGTAGAAGGAGCTGAAAAAAAGATGTCAGTGTCAGGCTAGGAGCAGATAACAGGTAACAGTTCAGGTGTGCTAATTATGCAAAGAGTTCAAGGAACAAGAGCACATACCAGTAGCAGGTCTAAGCAGAGCAGGTCAGCTAGGACTCGTAGTACACCACTGCAGATAAAGGTAGATGTTGGCTGGACTTTGTAGTTCACCGCTGCAGATGAAGGTAAATTTTGCCTGGACCTTGTAGTTCACCACTGCAGATGGAGGTAGAGATTGGCTGGGCAGCCAAGTACTAATACTGAGTCTGGTGCCACAGTAGAATCAGGCAAAGCATAGTCTAGGCAAGCTGGGTCATACACAGTTAGATCATAGTCAAAACAGTACCAAATTAGAAGCGAGCAAGCAGGGTCAAAACTAGCTGGGTCATACACAAGCAGCGGCACACAGAGGTAACAACTCTATCACAAGCACTGACTGTGTGTTGATACAGTTAATTTAAAGGTAAGCTGGCCAATCACTGTTGTTTCCCAGGCAAAGGCTGTGTCAGGTCAGTTTTGCTAGGTCATAAATGGATCCTAGTACTGACAGTCAGGACACGCAAAGTCAGCAACTGAAGTCAACCTGATATGCAAACAGGAGTCACCCCCACAAGTTAACAAACTCCACCATGGGCAACTTGAGCGTTACAAATTTCCCTGGAATTTTTAGGATGTATGTCGATGCCCAGACGTCCAGGTTGACAGAATCTCAGAGCTTATAAAGGGAATGCTGCATTAATCATGTTGATTCTGAAAGGAAATCTGCAATGTGGGAAGACCCAGCAGTGTAAGCCAAAGAGCTGAGTGGAAAGTAGTCACAGAATTAACCAGTGATGACTAAATCCATTGTGAACAGATACTTACAGGTTTCCTGGAACTTTAAATATTAGTTTGAGCCATCTTAGACAAAACAAATCATTTGCATGTCAGAACAAACTGGCTGCTGCTTAGGCTATACTTTACTGAAGCAGCTTGCGCTATGTACAGTAAGCAGTGCTGTGTTTTTGCAACAGTACCAGCAACTTCCCTTCTATTCCCGGATATACTGAGAATAACTAATAACACATCTCCTCCATTTAGGAGAAGCATTATATGTTTATCACTGGATGCTTGTTTCTTCTGATTGGCTTAGAGGGAGGTTGTGATATCATCTGCCCAGCTCTCCACCTCAATGGAACAGAGGCATCCTCTGCAAAGCTTCTGCATGGCAGTTGGCAGATGGTAACAAAGACAGGTGTTATTTTATGAAGGTATATTCGCTGCTTGCTGAAGTTGTTTTCAACCTATACATGACTTTATTATCACTAATTAGGGCACAGAGCACCAATACTTGACCTAATTATCAACTAGGTGTGAGAGTACCAAGGAAGGTACCTAAAGCACCTTCAAACCTCTACAAAAGAGATACATCTTGCAATCTACCCAACGTTTACCAAATAAAGATTGTAAGCAAAAAAGATATATATATATATATATATATATATATATATTGTGAGGGGGTTCGCTCGGTAGCGGGTGTGTGTGACCCCCTGGATGGGTTCACAACACAAAGTCAGGCACAGCAGACAGCATTGTAGGTGCAAAAAACAAAAGATCCGGTTTATTTAGGCTACATGCAGTGATACATATAACAGCCAAACAAAATAAAACAAGAAAATAAATCCTGGTCAGCTTGACCTCTAACTACACACATAGACTCCCTGTCTAACAACTGGGTGCAGCCTTGTGCTGCCCCAGTCCCTGTCCCTATTGTAGGGGTTTGCCACACAGGCGTTAACTCACCGCACAGAACAGAACATATCTCAGACTCCCCAGTCTATACACACAAAACTGGTTCCAGGATGGAGCATCTCCCTATGCATGCTGGGGTTTTTTGTAGAGGTCTTAATGAGCCCACTTACTACAGCTGGGCTCAATAACTCTTCCCCTCTAATTGTAAAAGTCTGCATAAAGCCTGAATCTAGGACACACATATTTCCCATCCTGAATACAACCAGGTGATTTTACCTGCGTGCTGCCACATACCCCCCCCCTCTTGTTTCAACCTTGGGGTTGTAACACAAGCAGCCAGACACGCATGTATCCGAGACAAAGCATCCACATTCCCCATTTTAACACCAGGGCGATGCTTAACTGTAAAGTTAAATTCCTGTAGGGCCAGGAACCACCTATTTACCCTTCTATTGGTCTCCTTGTTTTGAGCCATCCACTTTAAAGGAGCGTGATCAGTCACCAGGTCAAAGTGCCTACCTAGCAGATAGTACCGAAGGGAATCTAGAGCCCACTTCACTGCTAAACATTCCTTCTCAATCGTGGAGTAATTTACCTCATGGGACTTTAACTTCCTGCTGAGGTAAATGACTGGGTGCTCTTCCCCGTTCCAGACCTGGGATAACACTGCTCCTAACCCAACGTCTGATGCATCAGTTTGTACAACAAAGTCCTTAGAGAAGTCTGGTGAGTACAACACTGGCTGGCTACATAAGGCTGTTTTTAAGGACTGAAATGCTTCCTCAGCCTCTGGGGACCATTTAACCATAACCGACTCTTTGCCTTTTGTCAGGTTGGTGAGGGACACAGCCTGAGAAGCAAAATGAGGAATGAATCGTCGATAATAGCCAGCGATTCCCAGAAAGGCTCGTACCTTTTTCTTGCTGTTGGGACGTGGCCAACTCTGTATGGCCTCGACTTTATTGACTTGGGGTTTTATCACCCCCCTCCCAATAGTGTACCCAAGATATTTGGCCTCCTCCTGTCCAATGGTACACTTCTTTGGATTGGCCGTAAACCCAGCTTCCCGGATAGAGTCTAGGACTGCTTGTACTTTTGGCAAATGTGAGACCCAGTCTGTGCTATGGATAATCACATCATCCAGGTAAGCTGCAGCATATTTATGATGGGGCCTCAGAATCTTATCCATTTTCCGCTGGAATGTTGCCGGTGCATTCTGTAACCCAAACGGCATTCTCTTATATTGGAATGCCCCATCTGGGGTTACAAACGCAGTTTTCTCCTTGGCCGACTCGGCCAGGGGAATTTGCCAATACCCTTTGGTGAGATCAAGAGTTGTCATATATCAGGCTGTTCCCAGCCGGTCAACCAACTCATCTATACGTGGCATGGGGTAGGTGTCAAATTTTGTAACTTTATTTAATTGTCTAAAATCGTTACAAAACCACCAGCTCCCATCAGGTTTGGGCACTAGTACAATAGGACTGGACCAGTCACTCTGGGACTCCTCTATCACACCCAATTCCAGCATCCTTTGAACCTCCCCACGTATTGCCTCCCGTCGGGCCTCTGGTATTCTATAAGGTTTTAGTTTTACCCTTTCTCCTGGCGGGGTGATAATGTCATGCTCTACGCCAGATGTTTGTCCCGGAAGCTCAGAGAAAATCTCTTTGTTACGAAGTACAAACTCTTTAACCTCCTGTTGTTGGGGTTTCGATAAGGTGTCTGCTATTCCAACCTCAGGAACTAAGCAATCAGGCTGTACTTGTGACAAAGTCTCTGCGACTAGGGATTCCCTATCCCTCCAGGCTTTCAGCAGATTGACGTGATAGATCTGCTCCGGCTTTCGCCTTCCTGGCTGTCTAACCCTGTAGTTCACCTCACTAATTTTTTCAATTACTTCATATGGACCTTGCCATTTGGCCAGAAATTTGCTTTCAACCGTAGGGACTAGCACCAAGACCCTATCCCCCGGAGAAAAAGTACGTGTCTTGGCCCCACGGTTGTACACTCTCTGCTCTGCTAACTGCGCTTGGGTTAAATGTTCCTTTACAATTGGCATTACCTGTGCAATTCTATCTTGCATCAGGGCGACATGCTCAATCACACTCCTGTGAGGAGAACTCTCATTTTCCCAAGTTTCCTTGGCGATATCCAGCAGCCCTCTTGGGTGTCTCCCATAGAGCAACTCGAAGGGTGAGAAACCCGTAGAGGATTGGGGTACCTCCCTAATGGCAAACATCAGATAGGGTATTAGACAATCCCAATTCTTTCCATCTCTATCCACCACCTTCTTTAACATTTGTTTTAGGGTTTTGTTGAATCTTTCAACCAACCCATCTGTTTGGGGGGTGATACACAGATGTACGCAATTGCTTCACTTTGTACAACTTGCATAATTCTTTCATAACCCGGGACATAAAGGGTGTACCTTGGTCCGTAAGCAGTTCCTTACAAATACCCACGCGGCTAAAAACAAGGGATAGCTCTTTGGCTATGGTTTTGGCCGAGGTATTTCGAAGAGGAATTGCTTCCGGATAACGGGTGGCATAGTCCAATATAACCAAAATGTACTGATGCCCCCTAGCAGACTTCATTATCGGACCTACCAAATCCATTGCGATCCTCTCAAAGGGGACCTCAATGATAGGAAGAGGTACCAGTGGGTTACGGAAATGTGGCATAGGTGCCGACTTCTGACACACAGGGCAGGAGGAACAATACTTTTCTATTTCCTTCATGACCCCAGGCCAATAGAATCTCTGCAATACCCTCTCTCTGGTTTTCTCTGTCCCCAGATGACCTCCCAGAATGTGTCCATGAGCCAATTCTAACACCAACTTCCTGTAAGGTTTGGGCACTACAAGTTGCTCAATGGTTTCTTCTGCCCTTTGAGCCACTCGATATAGCAGGTCCCTTTCCATAGTGAAGTAAGGATAAGGGCAAGTCTTATCTGGGTTCACTAACTCGCCATCTATTTTCACCACATTTTCCAGTGCCTTTATTAGGGTGGGGTCTTTTAACTGTTCTGTGGCAAAATTTTCCCTGTGAACCTCAAGATCCGAAAACTCCACAGACGGCATGATTTCATCTGAGGATGTTGGCTCCTCCCCAGTTTCTCGAGTTTCCCCCGCCAATACCGACAAGGGAAATTCACCACTCCCAGAGGAATTCTGGTCATCTTCCTGGTTTATAGGGGCACCAATGGGGGCCTCAGGACAATCCCAGAGTTCCCAGAATTTTGGAAAATCCCTTCCCACAATAGCATCATGTGGTAACTGAGACACTAACCCCACCTGATGAGAGAGGTTACCTTTGGGGGTCTCAAAAAACACTGAAGTTACAGGATACTCTCGGGTGTCCCCATGCACACAAATAACAGCCACCCTGTTCTTCCCAGAGACCTCTGTAGTAACTAATTCAGCTTTTATCAATGTTACCAGGCTACCTGAATCTAGCAACACATCAACATGTCTACCATTAATACACATTTTACATAAATGTTTCTCAGGTCCCCGAATGGCAGTGCATGCAACTGTCGCAAACAGCGACTGACGTCTCTCCCTTATAAAGTCACATTGCATAGGCTCATCCACAACTGGGCAATTGGCTGCAATATGTCCCTCTTGCCGGCAGCGGTAGCAAATAATTTTTTTCGCTGCCTCTTGCAGCATGGGCTTCCTGGGCTGCTCCCGCCAGACCTTAGGTAGAACTCCCACCCTCTCACTCTCTCCACCCTCACCCCTTGGAGTCATCTTACCCGCCACTGGGGATGATCTGGTCTTAGGGGGGAAAGTCCGTGAGTCCCTGAAAGAGGTGGTCAAGTTCTCTGTAGCCAAGTACCTCTCAACCAGATCCACAAGTTTATCTGCATTTTCTGGGTCTCCATGGCTTACCCATTTTTGGATGGCAGTAGGAAGAGCTCTCAGGAAACGATCCATAACCACACGTTCCACAATGTTTGGTGCGGTCAAAATCTCTGGCTGCAGCCACTTCCTGCTCAGGTGAATGAGATCATACATTTGAGACCTGAGAGGTTTTCCAACCTGAAAAGTCCAGTTATGTACACGCTGAGCCCGGACTGCCAGGGTGACACCCAGCCGTGCCAATATTTCTGCTTTTAGCACCACATAGTCTTTTGCTTGGTCAGGCTCTAGGTCATAATAAGCTTTCTGCGATTCCCCAGTTAACAGAGGGGCCACCAGTCCAGCCCATTGCTCCTTAGGCCACTTTTCCCTTTCAGCAGTCCTTTCAAATGTGGTCAAAAACACCTCCGGATCATCCTCTCCAGTAATTTTTGTCAGTAAACGGCTCACACCAAAGGTTGCGGTATTATTGTACCCACTTGCTTCATTGGTCTGCGGACGTTGCTGTATCAATGTCTCTATTTGCTGTTGAAAATTCTGCTCTTGCTTCTGCAACAGGTCTATGAAGCGGGCTTCAGATCGCTGCTGGGCTTGTTGCTGAGCTTCCAAACCCTGCTGCAAAGTTGCATTTGTCTGCTGCTGATTTGCATTTGCCTGCTGCTGGGCTTCCAAACTCTGCTGCTGATTTGCATTTGCCTGCTGCTGGGCTTGTTGTTGAGCTGCAAGGCTCTTTTGTAAAGCTGCATTTGTTTGCTGCTGGTTTGCATTTGCTAGAGCCAGCTGTCTCAGTATCTCCTCCATGCTGGCCTTAACAAAAAAAAAAAAAAAAAAAAAAAACTGCCAAAATTCTCCACCAACTGTGAGGGGGTTCGCTCGGTAGCGGGTGTGTGTGACCCCCTGGATGGGTTCACAACACAAAGTCAGGCACAGCAGACAGCGTTGTAGGTGCAAAAAACAAAAGATCCGGTTTATTTAGGCTACATGCAGTGATACATATAACAGCCAAACAAAATAAAACAAGAAAATAAATCCTGGTCAGCTTGACCTCTAACTACACACGTAGACTCCCTGTCTAACAACTGGGTGCAGCCTTGTGCTGTCCCAGTCCCTGTCCCTATTGAAGGGGTTTGCCACACAGGCGTTAACTCACCGCACAGAACAGAACAGATCTCAGACTCCCCAGTCTATACACACAAAACTGGTTCCAGGATGGAGCATCTCCCTATGCATGCTGGGGTTTTTTGTAGAGGTCTTAATGAGCCCACTTACTACAGCTGGGCTCATTAACTCTTCCCCTCTAATTGTAAAAGTCTGCATAAAGCCTGAATCTAGGACACACATATTTCCCATCCTGAATACAACCAGGTGATTTTACCTGCGTGCTGCCACAATATATCCAGCTGCTAACACCGATCACATACCCATATACATGTGCAACTATAGTGTTTTCTTACAAAGTGTAGAGTGTATCATCACCAAAAAAATCTGCATATAAATACCTTAATGATATACATCAACAGATAAATGAAAAAATATGCATACATAAAAAAATAAAAGTCCATATAAAGAACAAATCTCACACAAGTCATTGATGAATACTTGATGAATACTTGATCACATAAATGGAAATAATAATGTCCAACCACCGTCAGGTCACCTCACTTGTGCACCCCCCTCTGATGCATGTAGGCTCACCTTTAGGAGTGTGAACCGCCAGCTAAGTTGGGTTAAAACACGCCTGTGAGCCACCCATGGGCTCAATGAGATAAATCCAGATCAGCTGGCACCTATGCTCCTCCCGTAATCTCCTCCTCAGTTGTCAACAACAGGGTAAATGCAGAGGAAAGACTCCAATAGTGCTTGAATTGTTTTTAAAAACTTGCAAATGTTTAATAAAAACATACAGGGTACTTAAATGGTATAGGTGTTTCCAGCGCACCACACTGTAACAAACATTTAGGCTGTATGTGTGTCTCATAAAGCCACACACTATCTCCCGATCAGATGCTAAAACCTCATTAAAGCCTGAGTGCCTTCACCGTCCTTGCCCCAAACGGGAGGGGCAAGGACGGTGAAGGCACTTGAGCTCTAATGCGGTTGGCAGCCAGATGGAGTGGTCTAATGGCAGTTCGGGTACAGGGCAGGCAGAGTTCAGAAATGAGTCCAACGTCCAATACGAGGTGGATAACAAGGAAATCAAAACTAGTTGGCAGGGCAGGGATCAGGCGAAGATGGGGTCAAGGCACTGTCAAACATAAAATTTCTCAGCACACTTACTGGCCACCCTGTAAAACAACCAAATTGACCCTGTCTGACAATCTATGTTATTTATGTATATTGTCAGACAATGTAAATTTGGTTATTTTGCAGGCTGGCTGGTAAGTGTTGGGAAATGTTTTGTTTGTGATGTACGCTGCCCTTCCATGTGCACCCTACCGCAAAGGCTAGTTACAGGTTGGGGCGGTTGCCACTTTTTGTACAGTTGGTTGAATTGGGTGCCGAGATGGACTGGATGCCTACGTTGCCATTGAGCTCTTATTGGGCCTTTAAAGAGGGGTGGGCTCCTTCCAGGCACACCTGACCTTAATCTATCCACTGCTATATGTGCTCCTATTTAGGAGACTCTAAAAATTATAGATAGGTAAAGATAGGCGCTAGTCCCCAAAAAAATGAAATAAAGGAACAAATCATAAGTCAATAAATCAATAACCCAAAATATGTCCTTAATACACAACATCCATAAAGTATTTATGCATACAAATGTCCATCTAATTCCATAAACTCAATCACTGTGTATTGGAATTAGGGATGAGCTTCGTGTTCGAGTCGAACGTACGTTCGACTCGAACATTAGCTGTTCGTCCGTTCGGCGAAATCCGAACATTTTGGTCCGTTCGCGTCAAATTCGTGTGCAATGGCGCAGTGCATTGCTGGCTCATGATTGGCCAAGCATGCACTGTGACCCCGCATGCTTGGCCAATCGCAGCGCCAGCAGCGAGGAGAGCCATGATTGGCCACAGGCAGGATGCCTGTGGCCAATCATAGCTCAGGCTGTGTAGTGCATGCCCCACACTATATAAGGCCGCCATCGCGGCGGCCTCGTGTAGTGTGTTGGCGTCTGAAGCAGTGGGTGTTCTGTGTACCTTCAACACAGTACACACCGATCGTTTTCGGCCGATTTTCTATCTTGCTGTTGTGTAGTGGTTATTGTCTGTGTGCCCTGACCGCAGTAGACACCGCTATATTCACTTCACCTATATAGCTAGTGATCTATCTTTTATAATAGAGCTTGCAGTCAGTAGTGTTAGGAGATAGTGCGTGCTGAGTTAGAGTAGGATTTTGCAATATCAATCAATTGGATCGCTCTGCAAATGCTGTCTCATGTACCCCTTAAATGGACAAAGCCTACTTGATCTTTATGCGCAGCCACTGCGCCCATCAATCGCAGCCACTGTGCCTATCAAGCGCAGCCACTGTGCCCATCAAACGCAAGTACTGTGCTCATTAAACGCAGCTACTGGTGCCACTAGCGGCTGGTGCTCAAAATTTTTGGGGAGGCGCAAACAAACTGAAAAAAGAAAATCAATTGCGGCCATTGTGCCATCAAACTAAGCCACTGTGCCCATCAAGCCCAACCACTGTGTCTATCAAACGCAGCCACTGTGCCCATCAAGCGTAGCCCCTGTGCCCAGCAAGTTCAGCCACTGTGCCCATCAAATGCAACCACTGTGCCCATCAACCACAGCCACTGTGCCCATCAATTGCCACCACCGTGCCCATCAAATGCAACCACTGTGTCTATCAAACACAGCCACTGTGCTCATCAAGCGCAGCCACTGTGCCCATCAAATGCAACCACTGTGCCCATCAAACGCCGCCACTGTGCCCATCAAATGCAGCCACTGTGCCATCAAACGCAAGCCACTGTGCCCATCAAATGCTGCCATTATGCCCATGAAACGCAGCCACTGTGCCCATCAAAGGCAGCTACTGTGCCCATCAAGAGCAGCCATTGTGCCAACTACCATACCTATCAATTGCTGCCAGTATGCCCATCAATTTCTGCCAGTGTACCCATCAATTGCCGCTCCTGTGCCCCATCAAATGCTGCCAGTGTGCCCATCATTTGCCGCTGCAACTGTGCCCCATCAAATGCTGGCAGTGTGTATCACCCCAGCACTTGCCTGTCTCGCAGCGGGTCAGTGGCGGTGTCCTGCGTGCTCCTTGATGTCTTCTTCCGTCCTCTCTATCAGGCGTCCAATCACAGCGTCTGATGTTTCAGCCAATCAGGTGACAGATAACAGACCCGAGCACCTGATTGGCTGAGAGGTGGTTCAGTGTTAGCAAAGTGAATTCCTTCGCTTTGCTAACAAACAATTGAGTGAGCAGCAAACGCACAGCATTGCATCCACTGTTCACCTTTTTGGGTGCCTATTAGAGTCTACGGCTCTAATCAGGTGCTTCCAAAAAAAAAAAAAAAAAGCATCACTATAATTCAGGTGCCCAGCGCCAGAAAAGGGGCCAGACACCTGAATAGGGGGTGTCAGCTGGGACTATAAATAGATTCATGCAAGGCATGAATCTATCTATGATGATAGAGCGGTGACAGAAGAGAGGGGGCAGCGCTCCTGCGCCCTTTACGGACGCACTGCCACTGTATGTTATACTTTTCATTTAAAGCCCCTCTCAGAGATAAAATCCACACCCCTGCATGTTGTAGCCACTTCCTATTGGATGGGCTATGGTAAAAAAAAGGTAGACGTCAGCAGAGAGGATTGGAGGAGACTGGTGGTCCCCTGGGTCGGTGGTACTCCTAACAGTGGGGATGTGGGATCTAGTTTGGGGATTTACGTGGGTATATCTGGCTTCACACAGTAAGGGGGAAAAGGCCTAATAGAAAAAGATAGTGGGTATTTAAGTCAAATAATGAAGAGGTAGAGAAAACATTTTGGGAGCCCAATGGATCCAGCAAATTATGCATTCTAATTATTTTCCTATTGCATTCTTCTTTCTTTTCTCCAGTACCACTACATTAACCACTTCAGGACCGCCGTATTGCCAATGTCAGCACAATGGCACAGGCAGGCACAATCACGTACATCTACGTGATTGCCTTCCAGCGGGTGGGGGGTCCGATCGGACCCCCTCCCGCTGGTTACGGCGGTCCGATTCGGTCCAGGAGCGCTCCGTGATGAGGGGATGGCCGTTGGTTTTCGGCCACCCCCTCTGGATCGCTCCTGGCCAATGAGAAGCTTCCTCCCCTGTGTATTGTTTACACAGGAAGGAGGAAGTGATGTCATTCTCCTCGGGGCGGTCTTTTTGACCGGACTACGAGGAGAAGAGTAAAAGTAAGTGTGCACCAACACTACACTGACATGTAGGTACACACAGGCACACAAACCCCCCCCCCCCGATCCCCCCCCCCGATCGCCCCCCGATCCCCCCCCTCCCCCCCCAGTCACAGTGTCACTGATTGCATTGATCATTTCTTTACTGATCAATGCATTCAGTGTCAGTTGTGACAGTAAAAACTGTCAGGACAGTTAGTGTTAGGTCCAGGGTAGCCCCCTATCACCCCCCAATAAAGATTTAACCCCCTGATTTCCCCTAGAGTTAACCCTTTCACCCCCTTTTGCCAGTGTCACTAAGCGATCATTTTTCTGATCGCTGCATGTGTCGCTAGGTAGCTAGTTATTTTTTTAGGTTCACCGCCAGGTTTTTATATCGCTAGGTACCCCGATATACTACCCAATAATGGTTTTAACCCCCTGATTGCCGCTAGTTAACCCTTTCACCCCCTTTTGCCAGTGTCACTAAGCGATCGTTTTTCTGATCGCTGCATTAGTGTCGCTACAGTCGCTAGGTAGCTAGTTATTTTTTTAGGTTCACCGCCAGGTTTTTATAGCGCTAGGTACCCCGATATACTACCCAATAATGGTTTTAACCCCCTGATTTCCGCTAGTTAACCCTTTCACCCCCTTTTGCCAGTGTCACTAAGCGATAATTTTTCTGAACGCTGCATCAGTGTCGCTAGTGTCGCTAGGTAGCTAGTTATTTTTTTAGGTTCACCGCCAGGTTTTTATAGCGCTAGGTACCCTGATATACTACCCAATAATGGTTTTAACCCCCTGATTGCTGCTAGTTAACCCTTTCACCCCCTTTCACCAGCGATCACAGTATAAGTGTCACTGGTGACGCTGGTTAGCCAGTTAGTTATTTAGGTTCCCCGTCAGGTTTTATATAGCGCCAGGGACCCCCATATACTACCTAATAAAAATTTGAACCCCCTGATTGCTCCTAGTTAACCCTTTCACCACTGATCACCGTATAAGTGTTACGGGTGACTCTGGTTAGTTTGTTTTTTATAGCATCAGGGCACCCACCATTTATTACCCAATAAAGGTTTAACCCCCTGATCACCCGGCGGGTGATATCAATTAGGTTTTAGGGTCAGGGTCTGCGTCGCCCCAGGCAGCGCTAGGTTAGTGCCAGTACCGCTAACACCCACACACAAAGCATACACCTCCCGTAGTGGTATAGAATCTGAACAGATCAATATCTGATCTGATCAGATCTATACTAGCGTCCCCAGCAGTTTAGGGTTCCAAAAAAACGCATTGTTAGCGGGATCAGCCCAAATACCTGCTGGCACCTGCGTTTTGCCCCTCTGCCCAGCCCACCCAAGTGCAGTATCGATCGATCACTGTCACTTACAAAACACTAAACACATAACTGCAGCGATCGCAGAGTCAGGCCTGATCCCTGCCATCGCTAACAGGTTTTTTGGTAGCATTTTATATTCAAATCCGGAAGGCAGTGCTTGGTTTTCGGGGTCCCGTACGTGGCTAGGCTCCCAAAAAGTCCCCCACATGTGGTATCCCCGTACTCGGAAGAAGCAGCAGAATTTATTTTGGGGTGTAATTTGACTTCTGCCCATAGCATGTGTGAGCAATATATCATTTAGTGACAACTTTGTGCAAAAAAAAAAAAAGTTTGTAATATTCCCGCAACTTTTGGCAAAATATAAAATATTCCATGGACTCAACATGCCTCTCAGTAAATAGCTTGGGGTGTCTACTTTCCAAAATGGGGTCATTTGGGGGGGTTTTGTGCTATTTTGGCATTTTATGGACTTCGAAACTGTGATAGGTAGTGAGGAGTTAAATCAAAAATTTGCACCCTTAGAAATCCTGAAGGTGGTGATTGGTTTTCGGGGTGCCGTGCGCGACTAGACTCCCAAAAAGTCCCACACATGTGGTATCCCCGTACTCAGGAGAAGCAGCAGAATGTATTTTGGGGTGTCATTTCACATATGCCCATAGCATGTGTGAGCAATATATCATTTAGTGACAACTTGGTGCAAAAAAAAAAAAGTTTGTAATATTCCCGCAACTTTTGGCAAAATATAAAATATTCCATGGACTCAACATGCCTCTCAGTAAATAGCTTGGGGTGTCTACTTTCCAAAATGGGGTCATTTGGGGGGGTTTTGTGCTATTTTGGCATTTTATGGACTTCGAAACTGTGATAGGTAGTGAGGAGTTAAATCAAAAATTTGCACCCTTAGAAATCCTGAAGGTGGTGATTGGTTTTCGGGGTGCCGTGCGCGACTAGACTCCCAAAAAGTCCCACACATGTGGTATCCCCGTACTCAGGAGAAGCAGCAGAATGTATTTTGGGGTGTCATTTCACATATGCCCATAGCATGTGTGAGCAATATATCATTTAGTGACAACTTGGTGCAAAAAAAAAAAAGTTTGTAATATTCTCGCAACTTGTGGCAAAATATAAAATATTCCATGGACTCAACATGCCTCTCAGTAAATAGCTTGGGGTGTCTACTTTCCAAAATGGGGTCATTTTGGGGGGTTTTGTGCTATTTTGGCATTTTATGGACTTCGAAACTGTGATAGGTAGTGAGGAGTTAAATCAAAAATTTGCACCCTTAGAAATCCTGAAGGTGGTGATTGGTTTTCGGGGTGCCGTGCGCGACTAGACTCCCAAAAAGTCCCACACATGTGGTATCCCCATACTCGGGAGAAGTAGCGGAATATATTTTGGGGTGCAATTCCACATATAACCATGGCATGTGTGAGCAATATATCATTTAGTGACAACTTTTTGTAAAAAAAAATTTTTTTTTTTTTTTTTGTCATTATTCAATCCCTTAGGACAAAAAAAATAAATATTCAATGGGCTCAACATACCCATCAGCAATTTCCTTGGGGTGTCTACTTTCCAAAATTGGGTCATTTGGGGGGGATTTGTACTGCCCTGCCATTTTAGCACCTCAAGAAATGAGATCGGCAGTCATAAATTAAAAGCTGTGTAAATTCCAGAAAATGTACTCTAGATTGTAGACGCTATAACTTTTGCGCAAACCAAAAAATATACGCTTATTGACATTTTTTTTACTAAAGACATGTGGCTGAATAAATTTTGCCCTCAATGTATGACTAAAATTTTGTTTATTCGATTTTTCTTATAACAAAAAGAAGAAAATATCTTTTTTTTTCAAAATTTTCGCTCTTTTTCCATTTATATCGCAAAAAAAAAAAATCGCAGAGGCAATCAAATACCATCAAAAGAAAGCTCTATTTGTGGGAAGAAAAGGACGCAAATTTCGTTTGGGTGCAATATTGCATGACCGCGCAATTACCAGTTAAAGCAGCGCAGTGCGAAATTGCAAAAAGACCTCTGGTCCTTAAGGTATTTATTGGTCCGGAGCTGAAGTGGTTAAACTCCCACTTAAATTAATATTTTATTGCTTCATAGGCAGAACAAATGTCATTTGTAATTATATGGCAGAGGTTGCAGTGTGGTGGCACCAGCACCAGTGCCTAAGGCCCAATTTTTCTGCCCCTGTTTAACAGGGGCGTTTAAGTACAATTTTTGATGCAATGCTTTGCAGCAGGGCTAATTCCTGCAATAAAACTAGAGTATATGGAAGAGGTTGCAGTGTGGTGGCACCAGCAGCAGTGCCTAAGGCCAAATTTTTCTGCCCCTGTTTAACAGGGACATGTAATTACAATTCTTGATATAATATTTCACAGGAGGGCCCCTTCCTGTGCCCACCCAGAGTAACGGTGAGGACCACAACCACCAAAGGTCATTTTTTCTACCACTGTTCAACAATGGCATGTAATTACAATTCTTGATATAATCGTTCACAGCAGGGCGCTCCAGCGCCCACCAAGAGTCACTTTGAGGGCTTACAATGTTGTGGCAAAACCAACACCTTGTTCCGCCATTTCTGCAGAGCATATAGGGCAGGCCCCTACTTTCAAACATCCAACTTACAAACATCTCCTACTTGCAAACGGAAGGAGACAACAGCAAGTGAGATGAAAAAAGATGGACGACAAAACAAATTATACAGGGGTGATAACCCTTCCCTATGTTTTCCAAAAAGCTTAAAAATAGTTTTTTGGACTGGAGCTACACTTTAAAAATGTACCAGTTGAAAATTACAAACAGATTCAACTTAACACAACAAACCTACACAGTCCCTGTCTTGTTTGCACCGCCTGTATACTGCTGTTCTGAGTATATAGGGCCTGGGGGCCACACGCATTTCCTTTTTTTAATATGGGTACAGGGTTCCCCTTAATATGTGTACAAGACCCAAATAGGCTGGTAATGGGCAGGGAGGGCTACCCATGGCATTTTTCTCAATGATTGTCAACCATATTGCAGGAACCAGATATAACATTAAAACCGCAAGCAGTTTTAAATGGTGTTATTTCCGTTTAATGTCATTTTGTGCAGGGACTGTTCTAAACACGGGAAAGACGTGGCACTTCACAGGCATACTACAGACACCCCCCAGGCACGATATTTAAAGGAATATTTCACTTTTTTTTTTTCACTTTAATCGTCATTAAAATCAGTGCTCCCGCCAAAACGGCCGTTTTTAAAACTTTTTTTTGCATTGACCCATGTCCCCTGGGGCAGGAGTCAGGTCCCCAAACCCTTTTTAGGACAGTATCTTGCAAATTAGCACTTTTCATTTCGAACGTTCGAGTCCCATAGACTTCAATGGGGTTCTAACGTTCGTTCGAATTTGGGGTCCGTTCGAAAGTTCTGGTGCGAACCGAACCAGGGGTGTTTGGCTCATCCCTAATTGGAATGAATGACAAAGTGAATAAAATTCTTCTTAGCCCTTGTACACACGGTTGGACATTCCGACAACAAAATCCGTCAGATTTTGTCCAACGGATTTTGTCCGAAACTGGTGTTGCATACACACGGTAGGACAAAGTTGTCGGAAAATCCGATCGTTCAGAAAGTGGTGACGTTATTTCATTACGTCGGGACTACGTTCAGGCTAGTAGCCAATAGCTTTGGTTCAGGAATTTTATCTGAGCATGCATGGCACTTTGTCTGATCGGAATTCTCTACAAACGATAGGACAAAGTCCCATCGGACCATGTTGTCTGAAAATTTTATAGCCCAGCTCTAAAACTTTGTCGGTCGGATATTCCAACGGAAACAGTCCGATGGAGCCCACACACGGTCGGATTATACGATAACACGGTCCGATCGCACATTTTCCGTTGGAGTGTCCGACCGTGTGTACAAGGGCTTAAACATAGCGATCCACCACTGTGAGCAAACTATACACTCACCAGATACATGAGGCTACAGAGCAGCCAGCAAGCATAATGGATAAAACCAGGTATGATCAGAGGAATGCATCCAGACTCCACAAGACCATTCTGGTAATAATCAAGTTAGAGGTGAAGGGTCCACGTGGTCAAGTACTATTTTATTGAATAAACAAGCTTTAGTTATTTCTACTTTATATATAAACTGGACATTACTTATATTTTTTGTATTAATTTACATATGGGCATTTGAGCTCACAACTTGTTTTTTATTATCTTATTGGACACTCAAGTTTTATAAGATTTTTTTCACAATATTTTTTCACAGTATTTGTGTATTTGGTTTCACAGCCTGACACACCTAGAGTCAGCTGCAAAAACATAAAGTGTGAATGAGGCCTAAAAATTCAATTTGGGTAGGGTATTGCATGGCTGAGTAATTTTCAGTCAAACTATCAGAGCACTGCCCCCTCCTTCGGTGTATAACCTATACATTAGTGCACTCTGTATCTAGTGCACCCTTACCAAGCTCCATATTTTATCCACCTCAGCATCTGTATGCTTCTTCTATTACAAGAAATTGTGTCAAAAAAATTAGATCAACTTATAATGTCTGCTTTCCAAAAAGGGGTCCCTTGGGGGGCTTTCTTACTGCCACAGCATTTTTATTTAATATGGTTTACAAGAGAAATTAAGATAAATATTTTTTTGGGCTTTGTTATATATATATATATATATATATATATATATATATATATATATATATATATATAAAAAATTTGTTGAATACTAAGGATAAGTTGGTGTGTCTATAGTGTGAATTTAATCCTTAGTACTTACAATAAATGACACTAAAGAAATGCAGAGTGTGAACATTACAAAATTAAAAGTAATTGTTTATTCACCAAACATGCATTTTCAAGGCCTGCTAAGCTGCATTAGCATTGGATTAGTAGCATTATATTTCCTGCCAGATGATTTTGCGCCAATTGCTATACAGCACAGCCCACAGCCACCTTGCAGTGATTTATTTTTCTTTTGAACAAGCTATGACTGTTTGTTCTTTGAGACATGCAGTATGCTAGTTAGTCAATGTTAATCGAATATTGCTTTCACGTAGCAACAAATTTGCATTTGTTATGCTGCTCCATGGTTTCAGACTTTGTCACTGTACTTTTTGGCTATACTGTAAATGACTCTTTCTGGAATGTGCTTCCTAAAGATGATCTTTAGTCTGCTCACATAATTTGTAATACAAACTTCTTTGCCATTCTGAAGTTTCCCTCCAATCACTTTGCATATTATTTTATACAGTATCTCACAAAAGTGAGTACACCCCTCACATTTTTGTAAATATTTTATTACATCTTTTCACGTGACAACACTGAAGAAATTACACTTTTCTATAATGTAAAGTAGTGAGTGTTCAGCTTGCATACATTTTCTGTCCCCTCAAAATCACTCAACACACAGCCATTAATGTCTAAACCGCTGGCAACAAAAGTAAGTACACCCCTAAGTGAAAATGTCCAAATTGGACCTATTAGCCATTTTCCCTCCCCAGTGCCATGTGACACATTAGTGTTACAAGGTCTCAGGTGTGAATGGAGAGCAGGTGTGTTAAATTTGGTGTTAAGATGGCCTAGGCTATAAGAAGATTGCCAAGTCCCTGAACCTGAGCTGCAGCATGATGGCCAAGACCATGCAGTGGTTTAACAGGACAGGTTCCACTTATGGTCAATCAAAGAAGTCGAGTGCACATGCTCAGCGTCATATCCAGAGGTTGTCTTTGGGAAATAGACGTATGAGTGCTGCCAGTATTGCTGCAGAGGTTGAAGGGGTAGGTGTTCAGCCTGTCAGTTCTCAGACCATATGCCACACGCTGCATAAAATTGGTCTGCATGGCTGTCATCCCAGAAGGAAGCCTCTTCTAAAGATGAAGCGCAAGAAAACCTGCAGTTTGCTGAAGACAAGCAGACTAAGGACATGGATTACTGAAACCATGTCCTGTAGTCTGATGAGACCAAGATAAACGTATTTGGTTCAGATAGTGTCAAGTGTGTGGCGGCAACCAGGTGAGGAGTACAAAGACAAGTGTGTCTTGCCTACAGTTAAGCATGGTGTGGGAGTGTCATGGTCTGGGGCTGCATGAGTGCTGCCACCACTGGGGAGCTACAGTTCATTGAGGGAACCATGAATGCCAACAGATACTGTGACATACTGAAGCAGAGCATGATCCCTTCCCTTCAAAGACTGGGCCGCAGGGCAATATTCCAACATGATAATGACCCCAAACACACCTCCAAGATGACCACTGTCTTACTAAAGAAGCTGAGGGTAAAGGTGATGGACTGGCCAAGCATGTCTCCAGACCTAAACCCTATTGAGCATCTGTGGAGCATCTGTGGAGTGTGATGTTATTGAGGAGTGGAAGAGGACTCCAGTGGCAGCCTGTGAAGCTCTGGTGAACGCCATGACCAAGAGGGTTAAGGTAGTGCTGGAAAATATGGTGGCCACACAAAATATTGACACTTTGGGCCCAATTTGGACATTTTCACTTAGGGGTGTACTCACTATTGTTGCCAGCAGTTTAGACATTAATGGCTGTGTGTTGAGTTAATTTGAGGGGACAGCAAATTTACACTGTTATACAAGCTGTACACTCACTACTTTACATTGTAGAAAAATGTAATTTCTTCAGTGTTGTCACATGAAAGGTAGAATAAAATATTTAAAAAATTGTGAGGGGTGTACTCACTTTCGTGAGATACAGTATAATCGTTACTCCTGTTGAAGGATTTAATACCCTAATTAGATGTAAATATAGACATGCACTAAGGTTGACATGTCATGCTAACATTATTGATTGATCCACAGGAGACATTGATTTTAAAACCAGAAACAAGCTATTGATCTATACCTCTCTCTGTGGGTAATCTGGCTAAGTTGGGAGATTCCTGCAGTTGGAACTTTTTGTGTCCAGAAATTCGCTCTGATTTCAGTTACCCACTATAAACCGGGCTTTGAGTCTCCAAAACATTGAGGCTAAAACCTCTGGTTGGGAAACTCCTGCTATCTACACAGATACATCTATGTATGTAATAATATATGCACATAAATATGCTTTTATGTAATCTTTTTCTTTATTATTTTCTTGTCTTGCATACGTGTTTTTCTTTCTGTTGATCTATCTTTGTATCTATTTACTAGAAATAAAGTCCACGCATTTCCTGAAGAAGAGCAAGGCAAAACATGTAGAATTATTAAGTGGAAAACTGTATGAAGGATGTGACTTTTTTAATGTTCTTTTTTTAAATAAAAATGCATATTTTTTTATCAAATTCATTGTGATGTATCTATTTGTATTAAGAAACACCCTTAAAGTCCCATATCCCCTAATAAGGTATTTTTCTTCTGTTCATTTCAAGGGACGATGGCGCCTACTATTTGAAACTGTGTCTTGATCACTCTAATCCCCTACTTTCAGCAATATATGTTTATTGAATATCATTTTTACACTTTTATTACTATTACATAGTCTATTGATTATTTGCCTACTGAATACTTTCACCCCCTTCCTGCCCAGGCCAATTTTCAGCTTTCAGCGCTGTAACACTTTAAATGACAATTGCGCAGTCACGCAAAACTGTAACCAAATTCATTTTTTATCATTTGTTCCCCACAAATAATTTTGGTGGTATTTAATCACTACTGAGTTTTCTATTTTTTTGAAGAAAAAAAAACGTTTTTTCTAGTTTCTGGCAGAACATTTTGTAAATACAGTGGTGTGAAAAAGTGTTTGCCCCCTTCCTCATTTCCTGTTCCTTTGCATGTTTGTCACACTTAAGTGTTTTTCGGAACATCAAACCAATTTAAACAATAGTCAAGGACAACACAAGTAAACACAAAATGCAATTTGTAAATGAAGGTGTTTATTATTAAAGGTGAAAAAAAATCCAAACCATCATGGCCCTGTGTGAAAAAGTGATTGCCCCCCTTGTTAAAACATACTATAACTGTGGTTGTCCACACCTGAGTTCAATTTCTCTAGCCACACCCAGGCCTGATTATTGCCACACCTGTTCACAATCAAGGCATCACTTAAATAGGAGCTGCTTGACACAGTAAGGTCCACCAGAAGATCCTTAAAAGCTACACATCATGCCGAGACCCAAAGAAATTCAGGAACAATTGAGAAAGAAAGTAATTGAGATCTATCAGTCTGGAAAGGGTTATAAAGCCATTTCCAAAGCTTTGGGAATCCAGCGAACCACAGTGAGAGCCATTATCCACAAATGGCGAAGACATGGAACAGTGGTGAACCTTCCCAGGAGTGGCCGGCCGCCCAAAATTACCCCAAGAGCGCAGCGACGACTCATCCAAGAGGTCACAAAAGACCCCACAACAACGTCCAAGGAACTGCAGGCCTCACTTGCCTCAGTTAAGGTCAGCGTTCATGCCTCCACCATCAGGAAAAGACTGGGCAAAAATGGCCTGCATGGCAGAGTTCCAAGGAGAAAACCACTGCTGAGCAAAAAGAACATCAAAGCTCGTCTCAATTTCTCCACAACACATCTTGATGATCCCCAAGACTTTTGGGACAACATTCTGTGGACCGATGAGACAAAAGTGGAACTCTTTGGAAGGTGTGTGTCCAAGTATATCTGGCGTAGAAGGAACACTGCATTTCATAAAAAGAACATTATACCAACAGTAAAATATGGTGGTGGTAGTGTGATGGTCTGGGGCTGTTTTGCTGCTTCAGGACCTGGAAGACTTGCCGTGATAAAAGGAACTATGAATTCTGCTGTCTACCAAGAGATCCTGAAGGAGAATGTCCGACCATCTGTTTGTGTACTCAAGCTGAAACGAACTTGGGTTCTGCAGCAGGACAATGATCCTAAACACACCAGCAAGTCCACCACCGAATGGCTGAAGAAAAACAAAATGAAGACTTTGGAGTGGCCTAGCCAAAGTCCTGACCTGAATCCTATTGAGATGTTGTGGTATGACCTTAAAAAGGCCGTTCATGCTCGAAAACCCTCTAATGTAACTGAATTAGAACAATTCTGCAAAGATGAGTGGGCCAAAATTCCTCCAGGACGCTGTAAAAGCCTCATTGCACATTATCGCAAACGCTTGGTTGCAGTTGTTGCTGCTAAGGGTGGCCCAACCAGTTATTAGGTTTAGGGGGCAATCACTTTTTCACACAGGGCCATGATGGTTTGGATTTTTTTTCACCTTTAATAATAAACACCTTCATTTACAAATTGCATTTTGTGTTTACTTGTTTAAATTGGTTTGATGTTCCGAAACACTTAAGTGTGACAAACATGCAAAGGAACAGGAAATGAGGAAGGGGGCAAACACTTTTTCACACCACTGTAAGTAATTTTTCTCCTTCACTGGTGTGTGCTGATGGGGCTGCACTGAAGGGCGCTGATAAGCAGCACTGATATGCAGCACTGATGGGCACTGATTTGTGTCACTGATGGGCACAGATTGGCATCATTGATGGGCACAGACTGGTATCACTGCTGAGCACTGTTAGGGCTGCACTGATAATCAGGGCACTGATGATCAGGGCAATGATTATCTGTACAGGTCTCCCCTGTTAGGAGATGCCACTGATTGGCTCTCCTCTCACTCTTTCGGTGTGAGGCGAAGAGAGCTGATAAATGGAATCTCTGTGTTTACATGTGATCAGCTGTGATTGGACACAGATGATCACATGGGTAAAGACCCACTTATTTTCACAGTCTGCACAAGTCATACAAGTAACATTTTTGGGCACCCCCTGAATTAGGAATTTCAGTTTTTGTGATATACTCCCCAATTGTTAAATATTTATAAAGAGATGCAGACCATGCAGCTTTTTTCATTAGAATACAGAGTGCACCAGTTGACTACAATGAACCAGTCCTCATCCAGAATTAGTCAGAAAAGGACTCAGTAACTGAGTGCTATGATGTTTGTTAATATCTCTGCAATGTACAGTAATCATCCAATGATGATTGCTTTTTCTCAACAAAAGTGAAGTCAATGGGGTTGATTTACTAAAACCGGAGAGTGCAAAATCTGTTGCAGCTGTGCATACAGCTTCTAACTTCAGCTTGTTCAATTAAGCTTTGACAGACTTTGACTTTGCAGAGCTGCACCAGATTTTTCATTCTCCAGTTTTAGTAAATCAACCCCACTCTCAGTGGCAGCTGGTGCTCAAAATTTTTTTTGGGGGGGCGCAAACAAACTGAAAAATCTGAAAAAAAACATCAATTGCAGCCTCACTGTGCCTATCAAACGATGTCACTGTGCCCATCAAAGGCTGTCACTGTGCTATCAAACGATGCCACTGTGCCCATAAAATGCTTCCACTGTGCCATCAAATGCTGCAACTGTGCCCATCAAACGCTGCCACTGTGCCATCAAATGCAGCCTCTGTGCACATTAAATGCCGCTTTGCATCAAACGTAGCCACTGTGCTCAACGAACGCTTCCACTATACCCAACAAACGCTGCCACTGTGCCCATCGAATGCTGCCATTGTTTCCATCGAATGCTGCCACTCTGCTATCCAATGCCTCCACTGTGAACCTCCACCTGCTCGCCACCTGCCCAGCACTTACCCTGTCTCTGTGGGGCAGCAGGTGAGGGCGGTGAGCGGTGTCCTCCGAGTGGTGTCCTCCCATCAGAATATTCATTCGCTGCTCTAACACACTAGGTGAATTGCAAGCAGCATGCTAGGTCATCTTTTTTTGATGCCTATTAGAGCCTATGGCTCTAATCAGGTGCTTCAAAAACAAACTGCAGCTGTAATTCAGGCACCCGGTGCCCAAAAAGGGGTCAGGCACCAGAATAGGGGGTGGCAGCAGCGGCCTTGGATTGATTCATGCAATGTATGGATCTATCCATTGGTCATAGAGGGGGTGGCTAGAGAGAGGGGGCGGTGCCCTGCGCCCTTATGGACGCACCGCCACTGCCCACTCTTTAAGCCTAGAAGGGAGTTTGAATGTAAAGATTTGTATTGTGTTGGTCTCCAGTAACTGTTTTAGATTTGAAACATTGGAAAGACTAAATATCCTCCAATCTCTGCACAATGCACTCCTTCTGGTAAATTATAGATTTCTAGTGCTGCAAACACAGCGTGGGGCATTCTGGGTGATAAGACGTCACTGATAGTGATGGACGAACTTCCGACGGGACGTTTCGCGAAAGCGAAATGCGAACGGACCCAAACGTTCGCGAAACCGAACGTTCGCCGCGGGCCCCATTGACTTCAATGGGAGGCGAACTTTGCAAACCTTCATGTCGAATTTGCGGCCACGTGGTAATTATTAGGGGGTAAAACGTAGTCCCACCATCTGGACAATGACATAATACATGTATGAGGTGAATTTGGGATCGATAACTACAAGCATTTTTATTTTATTTGGGAAATTGTTCTAACAATTCAGGACTATGGAGCTAATGAAGGCAATGGAGGAGAGGGAAGGTCAGGGACCAGGGTAGGCAAAGAAGAGGGTGCAGGAGATGATCACCAGCAGCGTGACATACCGGAATGACACATGCACCGTGATAGAGGCATCTGACAGCAGCACCGTAATACAGAGCACTGACAGCAGCACCGTGACATACAGCGCTGACAGCAGCACCGTGACATACAGCGCTGACAGCAGCACCGTGACATACAGCGCTGACAGCAGCACCGTGACATACAGCGCTGACAGCAGCACCGTGACATACAGCGCTGACAGCAGCACCGTGACATACAGCGCTGACAGCAGCACCGTGACATACAGCGCTGACAGCAGCACCGTGACATACAGCGCTGACAGCAGCACCGTAAGCAGCCCCAGGAGGAAGTCAGCACAGCACAGGGATGGTGTGATCCCCTCATAATAAGAACCCCCAGGAGGAAGTCAGCACAGCACAGGGATAGTGTGATCCCTTCATAATAAGAACCCCCAGGAGGAAGTCAGCACAGCACAGGGATATCATAAGCAGCCCCAGTAGAAATATGACACCGCTCAACCTCTTCAAAGAGGAGGGTAGGGGCATATAGTACGGTGTGCTTTTTTGGGTCAAGGAAGTGAGCCAAATGAATTAAGAAGGTCTGTGTGCTTGATTAAAAAAATAGTTTATAGACATATACATGGTCTACTGGTCACATGTGTTGAATTCCTCCGAGATCCATGCCTCATTCATTTTTAGAAATGTGAGGTAGTTAACACTGTGGTGAGCTAGGCGAGTACGCTTATCGGTCACAATCCCCCCTGCTGCGCTGAACGTCCTTTCGGACAGGACACTGGATGAGGGGCAAGCCAACAGTTCGATTGCAAATTGGGCAAGCTCTGGCCAGAGGTCAAGCCTGCCCACCCAGTAGTCTAGGGGTTCATCACTCCTCAGAGCGTCCACATCGGCCGTTAACCCAATGTAGTCGGACACCTGACGGTCTAGGCGTTCCCTGATGCTGGATCCGGATGACACCTGTCGATGGGTCGGCTGAAAGAATGACCTCATATCCGAAGTCACCAACACATCTTCAAACCGGCCTCTTCTTGCAGGCGCTGTTGGATTGGTACCCGCAAATCCTTCTCTGGGAGTGGGAATTGCTCCTCTGCCAGCGCACGCAAAAGCAGAATGCAGCATTTCTCGAAGCAAGGCCTGGAAGTGCTGCATTCTGACAGCCCTCTGCGACGGCGGTAACATTTCCGCCATTTTGTGTTTGTACCGGGGGTCTAAGTACGTTGCCACCCAGTACTGGTCCTTGACCCTCATGCTTTTTATACGGGGGTCCCTATTAAAACACTGGAGCATGAAGGCCCCCATTTGCACTAAAGTGGAAGCGGTGTGGTGGCCTGGCTCCTGCTCATCATCCAGGATAATGTCGTCCTCTTCATTCTCCTCTCCCCATCCTCGCACAACAGGGATCCCAGAAAGGTTTAAAGCATGCTCTTCTTGCTCCTGCTCATCCGCCCCGGCACCATCCTCCTCTGACTCCTCATCAGACTCCTGTTGTTGACTTGTCTCAGATAGAGTAGCCCCCCCTGGGAATTCATCCAGCATTGCGACTTCCTCATCTTCCCGCTCCTGCTCCTCCACAGCCTGATCAATGACACGACGCAATGCACGCTCCAGAAAGAAGGCATAAGGTACCATGTCACTGATGGCGCCATGGCTGCGACTGACCAGTTTGGTGATCTCCTCAAATGGCCGCAGAAGTCTGCATGTGTCGCGCATGAGCAGCCACTGGCGCGGTGAAAAAAAACCCAGCTCCCCAGGAAACGTTTCTTTCGCAGAGTTCATACAGGTAGACGTTAACTGCACGTTTCTGCTGGAGCAGCCTATCAAGCATATAGAAGGTTGAGTTCCATCGCGTCGGGCAATCGCAAATAAGACGTCTGACCGGCAGATGGTGTCGCCGCTGAATGTCAGCAAGGCGAGCCATGGCCGTGTAAGATCTTCTGAAATGGGCCGAGATTTTCCTTGCCTGCCGCAAGATGTCCTGGACCCCAGGGTATTTGACAAGGAATCGCTGCACGACCAAGTTTAAGACGTGTGCCATGCACGGCACGTGCGTGATTTTGCCCTGTTTCAATGCGCTAAGCAGATTGGCACCGTTGTCACACACCACTTTACCAACTGTCAAATTGAGCGGTGTTAGCCACTCATCTGCCTGTGAACGCAAAGCTGAAAGGAGTGCCGGGCCAGTGTGGCTCTTTGCTTCCAGGCACAACAGACGCAGCACGGCATGGCAACGTCTCACCTGGCATGTGGAATAGGTTCTGGGGAGCTTGGGCGGTGCAGTGGAAGAGACGCTAGCAGCGGAAAAGGAGGAGGCAGCTGAGGAGGAGAGGGAGGAGGATGGAGTAGGAGGAGGAGAAGAAGAGTCAGGCCTGCATGCAATCCGTGGCGGTAAAACCAAATCTACACGGGTGCCACGGGTTACATGCTTGACGGCCGTCAGAAGGTTCACCCAGTGGGCAGTAAAACTGATATACCTTCCCTGCCCGTGTTTGCTAGACCACGTGTCTGTGGTCAGATGTATCTTGGCACCGACACTGTGTGCCAGAGATACATTCACTTGCCGCTGAACATGGCCATATAGCTCTGGGATGCCCTTCTCTGAGAAATACTTCCTTCCTGGGACCTTCCATTGTGGTGTTCCAATGGCCACAAATTTGCGAAAGGCCTCCGAGTCCACCAGTTTATATGGCAGTAGTTGGCGGGCTATGAGTTCTGACAAGCCAGCCGCCAACCGTTGGGCAAGAGGGTTATCCGGCGTCATCATTTTTTTACGCTCAAACATTAGGCCCACGGAAGCCTGCCTTTTTGCAGAAAAATGTGAGCTTGGCGTGATGGAAGGTGGAGTGGAGGACAATTGTGAGGAGAGAGGAGAAGGAGAAGTAGAAGACGAGGCTGGACGGTGAGAGCCTGCAGTGTGGCTTTGTGTGTTCCGTTGCTCCCACTGGGCTCGGTGATGGCTGCTCATGTGCCTTCTTAAGGCGATCGTCCCTAGGTGAGTATTGGGCTTACCGCGACTAACGCGTTGACTGCAAAGATTGCAGATGGCAACGCTATTGTCAGCAGCGGACACGTTAAAAAAAGCCCACACTGCGGAGCCATGTGCCGGTGTCCTGGGAGCGCCAGATGTGACCGTACATGGTCGATGACTCGCTCCTGATACATTTGCAGTCTGCTTTGTCCCTGCTGTGCAATGTAAGTCATTGCTGCTTCTCCTCCCTATCTGCTGGTCCATATCTCCCTCTGAACTCCCCTCCTCTTCCTCTCTTGTGGGCACCCACGTGACATCACTAGACACGTCATCATCAACGTCACCTTCCCCACCGCTATAAGTAGAGATCTCGGAGTAGGCAGCAACACCGGGGACCAACCTCCTCCTTGGGCTGATCTGGGTACTGGCGTCAGACTGCTGAGTAGCGCTTGTTGCTACCTCCTCTTCCTGATCCAATACCAAGAGTGGCTGCGCATCAGAAATGTCCTCTTGATATGGATCGGAAAATAATTCCAGTGACTCAAGCGGAAGGTATGTGGTGGTGGTGGTGGTGGTCGTGTTGTTGGTGGTAGTGTCTTTGGGGGTGCACATAGCAGAGAGTGAAGAAGAGGGTGCAGATCGAGAGGATGAGGAGGGTGCAGAAGAGTAAGGCTGAGCGAGCCACTCAACCAAGTCTGGTGCATCCTTTAAAGTAATTGAACGCACCTTCTGCAACTTCCCACTTTGGCTCAAGCCTGTTGCTCCTGCCCTACCCCTACCACCCCTGCGGAAGGGCCTGCCTCTTCCTCTGCCTGTCATTTTTTAAATGACCCTGTGACAAAACTCTTAGTCCCTATACCGATGAAGGACTGCTGCAGTATAGGGCAGCGGTCAGCAGTGGTGCACGTCAACCCTATCTATTGTGGACCGATAGCGGTCCTTACAGAACAGCAGACTGTACCGCACTCAAGCCTATGTACCGTAGCACCCTATACCAAGTTACCAGTCCTTATAAGAACTTTTGTGGACCAAGCAGGTTGTGTATTAGTGTTTAGCAGACTGTACGTCAGTCCCTATACCGCTGAAGGACTGCTGCAGTATAGGGCAGCGGTCAGCAGTGGTGCACGTCAACCCTATCTATTGTGGACCGATAGCGGTCCTTACAGAACAGCAGACTGTACCGCACTCAAGCCTATGTACCGTAGCACCCTATACCAAGTTACCAGTCCTTATAAGAACTTTTGTGGACCAAGCAGGTTGTGTATTAGTGTTTAGCAGACTGTACGTCAGTCCCTATACCGCTGAAGGACTGCTGCAGTATAGGGCAGCGGTCAGCAGTGGTGCACGTCAACCCTATCTATTGTGGACCGATAGCGGTCCTTACAGAACAGCAGACTGTACCGCACTCAAGCCTATGTACCGTAGCACCCTATACCAAGTTACCAGTCCTTATAAGAACTTTTGTGGAACAAGCAGGTTGTGTGTTAGTGATTAGCAGACTGTACGTCAGTCCCTATACCGCTGAAGGACTGCTGCAGTATAGGTGAGCGGTCAGCAGTGGTGCACGTCAACCCTATCTATTGTGGACCTATAGCGGTCCTTACAGAACAGCAGACTGTACCGCACTCAAGCCTATGTACCGTAGCACCCTATACCAAGTTACCAGTCCTTATAAGAACTTTTGTGGACCAAGCAGGTTGTGTATTAGTGTTTAGCAGACTGTACGTCAGTCCCTATACCGCTGAAGGACTGCTGCAGTATAGGTGAGCGGTCAGCAGTGGTGCACGTCAACCCTATCTATTGTGGACCGATAGCGGTCCTTACAGAACAGCAGACTGTACCGCACTCAAGCCTATGTACCGTAGCACCCTATACCAAGTTACCAGTCCTTATAAGAACTTTTGTGGACCAAGCAGGTTGTGTATTAGTGTTTAGCAGACTGTACGTCAGTCCCTATACCGCTGAAGGACTGCTGCAGTATAGGGCAGCGGTCAGCAGTGGTGCACGTCAACCCTATCTATTGTGGACCGATAGCGGTCCTTACAGAACAGCAGACTGTACCGCACTCAAGCCTATGTACCGTAGCACCCTATACCAAGTTACCAGTCCTTATAAGAACTTTTGTGGACCAAGCAGGTTGTGTATTAGTGTTTAGCAGACTGTACGTCAGTCCCTATACCGCTGAAGGACTGCTGCAGTATAGGGCAGCGGTCAGCAGTGGTGCACGTCAACCCTATCTATTGTGGACCGATAGCGGTCCTTACAGAACAGCAGACTGTACCGCACTCAAGCCTATGTACCGTAGCACCCTATACCAAGTTACCAGTCCTTATAAGAACTTTTGTGGAACAAGCAGGTTGTGTGTTAGTGATTAGCAGACTGTACGTCAGTCCCTATACCGCTGAAGGACTGCTGCAGTATAGGTGAGCGGTCAGCAGTGGTGCACGTCAACCCTATCTATTGTGGACCGATAGCGGTCCTTACAGAACAGCAGACTGTACCGCACTCAAGCCTATGTACCGTAGCACCCTATACCAAGTTACCAGTCCTTATAAGAACTTTTGTGGACCAAGCAGGTTGTGTATTAGTGTTTAGCAGACTGTACGTCAGTCCCTATACCGCTGAAGGACTGCTGCAGTATAGGGCAGCGGTCAGCAGTGGTGCACGTCAACCCTATCTATTGTGGACCGATAGCGGTCCTTACAGAACAGCAGACTGTACCGCACTCAAGCCTATGTACCGTAGCACCCTATACCAAGTTACCAGTCCTTATAAGAACTTTTGTGGAACAAGCAGGTTGTGTGTTAGTGATTAGCAGACTGTACGTCAGTCCCTATACCGCTGAAGGACTGCTGCAGTATAGGTGAGCGGTCAGCAGTGGTGCACGTCAACCCTATCTATTGTGGACCTATAGCGGTCCTTACAGAACAGCAGACTGTACCGCACTCAAGCCTATGTACCGTAGCACCCTATACCAAGTTACCAGTCCTTATAAGAACTTTTGTGGACCAAGCAGGTTGTGTATTAGTGTTTAGCAGACTGTACGTCAGTCCCTATACCGCTGAAGGACTGCTGCAGTATAGGGCAGCGGTCAGCAGTGGTGCACGTCAACCCTATCTATTGTGGACCGATAGCGGTCCTTACAGAACAGCAGACTGTACCGCACTCAAGCCTATGTACCGTAGCACCCTATACCAAGTTACCAGTCCTTATAAGAACTTTTGTGGACCAAGCAGGTTGTGTATTAGTGTTTAGCAGACTGTACGTCAGTCCCTATACCGCTGAAGGACTGCTGCAGTATAGGGCAGCGGTCAGCAGTGGTGCACGTCAACCCTATCTATTGTGGACCGATAGCGGTCCTTACAGAACAGCAGACTGTACCGCACTCAAGCCTATGTACCGTAGCACCCTATACCAAGTTACCAGTCCTTATAAGAACTTTTGTGGAACAAGCAGGTTGTGTGTTAGTGATTAGCAGACTGTACGTCAGTCCCTATACCGCTGAAGGACTGCTGCAGTATAGGTGAGCGGTCAGCAGTGGTGCACGTCAACCCTATCTATTGTGGACCGATAGCGGTCCTTACAGAACAGCAGACTGTACCGCACTCAAGCCTATGTACCGTAGCACCCTATACCAAGTTACCAGTCCTTATAAGAACTTTTGTGGACCAAGCAGGTTGTGTATTAGTGTTTAGCAGACTGTACGTCAGTCCCTATACCGCTGAAGGACTGCTGCAGTATAGGGCAGCGGTCAGCAGTGGTGCACGTCAACCCTATCTATTGTGGACCGATAGCGGTCCTTACAGAACAGCAGACTGTACCGCACTCAAGCCTATGTACCGTAGCACCCTATACCAAGTTACCAGTCCTTATAAGAACTTTTGTGGAACAAGCAGGTTGTGTGTTAGTGATTAGCAGACTGTACGTCAGTCCCTATACCGCTGAAGGACTGCTGCAGTATAGGGCAGCGGTCAGCAGTGGTGCACGTCAACCCTATCTATTGTGGACCGATAGCGGTCCTTACAGAACAGCAGACTGTACCGCACTCAAGCCTATGTACCGTAGCACCCTATACCAAGTTACCAGTCCTTATAAGAACTTTTGTGGAACAAGTGAGTTGTGAATGTTTAGCAGACTGCAGCAGAAGGGCAGCAGTCAAGTATAATATCCTTTCTATATTTGGAAGAAAGAATATTATACATGTACAAGCCTATTACTGTACCACTGATACCAGTCCTGAAAAGAACCTTTGTGGAACTAATAATAACAGCAAGTCTTTAAAATTACCCTCACTGCCTGACAACACTGCTTCCTTCCTGTCCCTATACAAATTGGCAAAAAAAGAGAACGATTAGTGGTTACTGGAACAGCTCTTTTGTGGACCTTGATAGTAACAGCTAATGATGATGATGATGATGATGATGATGAAAGACTAATCTGGCTGTCCCTGTAGCATACACCGTCCTTTCCCTTTCTCTAAACTAACAAAAGACACTCAGGCTGCTGCAAGAATCAGCAGCACAGCAAACCTATCAACACCTAACACCTATACCAGTCCTGAAAAGAACTTTTGTGTACCAAATAGCTAGTGGTTTATCTCTCCCTACTCCACACAGGAACCTGTCCCTATCGTAACAGAAGAAAGAATGTAAAATGGCCACCGGATCGGGTGTATTTATAGGTTAGGGGGAATGTACAAGTGTCCATGTGCTGTCATGTCTCAATTGGCTGTCCTGTATCACATGATAAACGTGTCACCAAAGGTTAAAGTTCTTGTATACATTAAACACGTAAGTCCGCCGCGGCGAACGACGGAAAAAGGCGTTCGAACGTGCGGACCGCGAATGTCGGAAATTCGCCGCGAAACGACCGCCGGGCGAACCGTTCGGCCATCACTAGTCACTGACCATATTTGGTTAACCATTTAAGCCCCGAACCATTTTGCAGCTAAAGGACCAAGCCCCTTTTTCTGATTCGGCACTGCGTCGCTTTAACTGACAATTGTGCGGTCGTGCGACGTGGCTCCCAAACAAAATTGGCGTCCTTTTTTCCCACAAATAGAGCTTTGTTTTGGTGGTATTTGATCACCTCTGTGGTTTTTTTTTTTTTGCGCTATAAACAAAAATATAGAGACAATTTTGAATAAATACAATATTTTTTACTTTTTGCTATAATAAATATCCCCCAAAAATATATAAAATAAAAAAAAATGTCCTCAGTTTAGGCCGATATGTATTCTTCTACATATTTTTGGTAAAAAAAACAACGCAATAAGCGTTTATTGATTGGTTTGTGCAAAAGTTATAGCATCTGCAAAATAGGGGATAGTTTTATGGCATTTTTATTAATCATTTTTTTTTTTTACTAGTAATGGCGGCGATCAGCGATTTTTATTGTGACTGTGACATTATGGTGGACACGTCGGACAATTTTGACACATTTTTGGGACCATTGGCATTAATACAGCGATCAGTGCGATTAAAAATGCACTGATTACTGTAAAAACTTCACTGGCAGTGAAGGGGTTAACCACTAGGGGGCAGTGTAGGGGTTAGGTGACCGTGTGTGTGTTTTTTTTACTGTAGGAGGGCGTGGCTTGGCGTGAGACATCACTGATTGTCTTTCCCTATGACAGGGAACAGACGATCAGTGACAGGCTCACTAGGAAACACTAGGAGAGGTTTGTTTACACTTACCTCTCCTCGTTCTTTAGCTCTGTGACCCTATCATGGGACACCGGCACATGCTTGTGTCCAGCCGTGCCATTCTGCCGACTTATATCGGCATGAGGTGGTCCTTAAGTGGTTAAAAAAAAACTTTTATAATGTTCACCATTTCATTTAAAAAATAGAAGCACCAGATAGACAGGCTTTTTCAAATATGGTGGTTACCCACCATTCCTTGAGTAAGTTAGCCCCAATTGTCTTCCTGTGTTTTATGACTTCCTGAGTTTTGACTGACTGAGCTGTTAAGTTAGTGAAAAAATCTAATATTTTGGCAGACAATTTTAAGTAGGCCATTTCAAGTGTGAAATATTGTATTGTTTTAATCACATTAGCATTTATATCTGTTATTTTGTAACGTCAAATTTTTAATGCTGCATAATCAGTTTCTGTCCTCAAACTGACAAAGCTGTTATGGTGCTATGGTGACCAAAAAGATTCAGATTTTTAAGTTGATTAAAGGCTTTAATTTACTTAAATTCTAAAGAACTTGGCTTTGGATCTGTCATACAGTATTGAGCTTATTTTGAATGCTTCACTAATATATATTAATGCATGCAGTTTAATAACCACTTGCCATACACTGCCTTTAAAATGCTACTCCAAAAATGCTATTAGTTAATTTGTGTTGATGCAACAATAATTAAGGAACAGGTTGTAAAAAAAACTGTTCTAGACTGCCCCTCATCTGAAAGAGACCTTAGATGTGTTCATTGATTAGTAAAATGAGCTGCCAAATTTTAATTCTCATTACATGTGGCTGTGAATTTTGAAGCAGTGAAATCAAGTTCTGAAAGCTGGAGTAAAGCAAGTTCGTTCATTAAAATGACTTTTATATTGCTTTATAAGAATGGCGAAGCAAAGGATTTGATTTTATTAAAGCGGAAGTTTGTTTAAAAAAAAAAAAAACACTTCCATAGCACTTTACAATGGGTCTTTTGGTCAGTCCAATGATGTCATATGTCTTTTCTCTTCTCCAGAAGCAAGGGTTGGAGAAACTTACTGCTGTATTTAACAGCACTCAAAACATAATATATAACTGCCACTCTTTGTAGTAATATCCTAAGCACAGGCTGCATGGAGTTTAGGTTTAGGTTTAAGTTTAAAGTATTCCCCTTCATACAACATATAATAAGATCCCTTTTCAGCAATATGGCACTTTAAAACCAGTAGGGGTGATACAATCTGAGAAACAGCTAAACTGCGGTATCGCACACATGATCATAGGTCATAACTCTAAGTTCAAACTCCCTAGATCAGCTAGGGCTTTTTTAGAGGCTTAGTCCGCAGTCCAACACTTCAGCCACAATTCCAAAGCACTACCGCTGAAACAGACAGCTTAGAAAGCAAGGGAGCTGCATCCAAAGAGGCATCGCAGACAAACTGCAGCCCCTGGACCAGCTGGTCCACCAATTCAGTGAAGACAGGAAGAAAATGATCAGGAAGAAAACGATCACCCTCCAGGTCACGGCACAACAGCTTCGCCCACTCTGTCAGCGTTTGAGGCACCGGGGCAATGGCCAGGACCAGCCAAAGCTCTGAACCTGCAATTGTGAACATAGTGTGGCTCAGAGACTCTGCCTTCCTGTCCGCTGGATCTTTAAAAGCCGGAAAGTCTTCAACAGGAATCATGGTGGCTTTGTTCAATCAAGAGACAGGAGGATCTACCACAGGTGGAGTCGTCCACTTCTTGAGAAGACCCTCTTCAAAAGGATAACGCATAGCGCAGGACTTTGGGACTGCAAAGGGACCTTTTGGATGCTCCAATTCCTTATACACAAACTTGTCAAAAAAGGAGGGATAAGGGAACACTTTTGCTGCAGGAGATGGCTTGTGAGTGCCAAAAGGGACAGGCACCTCCACCACAGCCGTGGCTCCATCCTCCATTTTTAAAGTTTCCCGCACAGATGCAATTAGTGCATCCACCAGCGCCTTCTTGTGCGCAGTCACCGGGGCAGATGAATCATCCTCACTGTCCAAAAAATTTGGGAGCGCGGCCGCAGACCACACAGGGTGGGCCCCGTACACATCTGCCGAATCAGATTCAGGATCTGACAAGACAGATGAAGCAGGGGAAGGTGAGGGATGTTTCTTGCTAGTCCGCCCCACAAGAGCCACCTCCACCTGGAACACAAAGGACTCCAGGGCCACAGTCAGTACATCAATGGATGGCTGGGACCCAGAGGGACCTGCAGCCTCTGATAGGGGGTCAGGTGGGGAAACATGCTCCTGAGACTCCATAGGGGAAGAAGAGACCCCCGACACCAAGAGCTACCACTGCAAAGGGACATCCCCCAAGCCGGTAGCAGTACCGGAACACCAGGACACCCCACAGCCTGCAGCAGAGAGAGGATGGCACCCACCAGACTCACCACCCCCCCGGCGTAGCATTTGCTGCCTAAGATGTAGACCTGCACACATGTGGCTTTCGAAGAAGAGAATAACACAGGAGTCAGCACCGGGTTAAAAGGAGGAGCTTCCGCCTGCTAAAAACGCTGCCAGGGCTATACAGTAATGGCCACTGCTGCCTGAGCACAAAAACCACCAAATCATGGCCGTCGAGCTACACAAACATGGCCGCCAGACATAATAAGTCAGTAGGCACTAGGGGAAAAAATGACGGCAATGGCAAAATGGCCTACACGAGAATGATACAGACCCCAGGAAAGCCCCCAAGAGAAAGAGAGGATCCGGCAACCGGACTGTGAGAGTGCTCAGTGCCTCCCCTGGTAAGCACTGCACCTGGCAGCGCACACCCCCTGCCCACCGGTACTCAACCCCATCCCCCCGGGATCCATCATTGCACCACACTACCCCATATAGAGGAGGGAGGGGAAAGGGGGGCTACCATCAGACCTCCAGGGACCATCCACCCCAGGAAGAGAGGGTGCAAGGGCGGAGGGAAATCCGCAGGACTGACTGACCTGGGAAGGGGCCTGTGTCCACTGCAAACCCACCAAGGGGAGCGGGGGGGGCATTTACTCACCATACCAGGGTCAAGCGGGCACCGCTCCAGACAGAACCTCCTTGCCACCAAAGTGGGGGGCTGTCGGCTATGAGGCACGCTGCTGAGACATGGTCGTATGCGACCTCAGGAGACGTTTAACTCACAGGACCAGCCCCAGTACAGTGGGGCTATGTGGCGACCAACCTAGCGAGTAGCTGCGATCTGCATGCTCTTGCTGGCCAGACTAGGCAGACCACTGGATCAAGTGTCCAGCCCGTCGACCAGTCCTGCAGTTGATTGCAGATCTCACTGGAATAAATCCAGGGACACAACATACAAAAAATAAAATTTGCCAGGACTAGAGATCCCAGAAGGGAATTGGGTCCCCACTCCTGACTACACAAGAAAAAAAATGAAAACCTATAGCAGAGAGGGGGGTATATATATTCCCTAGGACTGCCCATGGGCATAGCCAAGTCTTTTTTCTGCCTAGTGTCCTACTCCTGTAGGGGGCAATATAACCCTATGGTTCTGAATAAGGAAACACTCTGTCAATGAACGAATGAGAAATGATAAATGGTTTTCAAAATATTTTACAAATAAATATGTGAAAAGTGTGGTGTCAATTTGTATTCAGCCCCATGAGTCAATACTTTGTAGAACCACCTTTTGTTGAAATTGCAGATGTAAGTCTTTTTTGGGCATGTCTCTGACAGCTTTGCACATCTGCAGTTAAATGTTTGCCCATTCTTCTTTGCAAAATAGCTCAAGCTCTATCAGGTTGGATGGAGAGCGTCTGTGAACATCAATTTTCAAGTCTTGCCACAGATTCTCAATTGTATTTAGGTCTGGACTTGGCTGAGCCATTCTCAAACATGAATATGCTTTGATCTAAACCAAGAGTCTCCAAACTTTCTAAACAAAGGACCAGTGGACCAGAGGACCAGTGGACATAAACAATGCCCCATCATTGGTATTAGGGGGAGGAATAGAGTCCCATTGTTGGTATCAATGGGAGGAGTAGTGTCCCATTATTGGTGTCAGTGGTAGGAATAGTGCCCCATCATTGGGGTCAGTGACAGTAATGATGCCCCATCATTGGTATTAATGGGAGGAATAGTACCCCTCCATTGGGAGGAATAGTGCCCCATCATTGATGTCAGTGGCAGAACTAGTGTCCTATCATTGGTATCAATGGGAGGAATAGTGCCCCCTCATTGGTGTTATTGAGAGAAATAATGCCCCATCATTGGTGTCCTGGGGGGAATAGTGCCTCATTATTGATTTTTAGGGGAGGAATAGTGTTCCATAATTGGTATCAGTGGCAAGAATAGTGTACCTCAATTAGTGTCTGTAGGAGTAATAGTGCCAACATATTGATGTCAGTGGGAGGTATAGTGCCCCATCATAGATGTCAGTGAGAGGAATAGTGTCCCATCATTAATGTCAATAGAAAGCATAGTGTCCCATTGCTGGTACAAGTGGCAGGAACTATCCAACTGTTGCTGACTCTGTGGAGAAGAATACCCCAGGGGCTGGATAAAGTCAAGCAAAGGGTCTCTTCCAGCCCCCCCAGGCCGCAGCTTGGAGATCACTGATTGAAACCATTCCATTGTAGATCTGGCTGTAAGTTTAGCATTGTTGACCTGCTGGAAGGTAAACCTCCACCACAGTCTCAAGTCTTTTGCAAACTCTAAAGCCCCATACACAGTATCAGTTTTTCTGCTGAGTTTTTCCTTCAGATTTACCAAAACCATATAATATGAGGTCAAACCTTAGGAGTTAGTTCAAGTTAGTATCACAACATTTAAAATGCTAACTTACATTATTTGAAAAGGCTGCTCCAATCCACAGCAAGTATATTTCTATTGATGGAATTATTAAGCTTCATCTTAACCACTTCAGTCCCAGAAGAATTGACCTCCTTCCTGACCAGAACACTTTTTACAATTCGGCACTGCGTCGCTTTAACTGACAATTGCGCGGTCATGCGACGTTGCTCCCAAACAAAATTGACTTCCTTTTTTCCCCACAAATAGAGCTTACTTTTGGTGGTATTTGATCACCTCTGCGATTTTTATTTTTTTGTGCTATAAACAAAAAAATAGCGCCAATTTAGAAAAAAAAATTATTATTTGTTACTTTTTGCTATAATAAATATCCCCCAAAATATATAAAAAATTAGTTTTTTTACTCAGTTAAGGCCAATAGGTATTCTTCTACATATTTTTGGTAAAAAAAAAACGCAACAAGCGTTTATTGATTGGTTTGCGCAAAGGTTATAGCGTCTACAAAATAGGGGATAGTTTTATGGCATTTTTATTGATTTTTTTTTACTAGTAATGGCAGCGATCAGCAATTTTTATCATCACTGCGACATTATGGTGGACACATCAAACAATTTTGACACATTTTTGGAACCATTGGCATTAATACAATGATTAATGCTAGAAAATTGTATTGACTACTGTAAAATGTCACGGTCAGTGAAGGGGTTAACCACTAGGAGGCGCTGTAGGAGTTAAATGTGTCCTAGGGAGTGATTCTAACTATGGGGGGAGGGGCTGTGTGTGACACGTCACTAATCACCACTCCCAATTACAGGGGGCGCTGACCAGTGACAGTGTCATTAGGCAGAACGGGTAGATGAGATCATGACAGCCTTTTGGGATATTGGAATAAAACTGAAGATCCATTTCAGCAGGTCCAGTGATGTTTCCGATCAAACATTCAAATAGGAATGACCACACGCACCCAGGTTGGACATAGAAATAAGGAACAATCTACCATGGTGAATTATATAATGAAAAAAGGGGGTTTATTCAATAAAAAGACTCTTAAGGCCGTAAAACATACGGTAAGGTTAAAAACATACACGTGGACGTGGGTATGCTGTTTGCACTCCACCTGTGTTCCACTATGGGCAGAAGTGACATATCAGGCTTGACCACACCCTATGTGTTTCATCAGTGCATCTGACGTCTTCAGGGGTCACATAATTCAGCGGTTTCATCATATACTTCACCATGGGAGATTTTTCCTTATTTCTATGTCCAACCTGGATGTGTGTGGTCAATCCTATTTGAATGTTTGATCGGAGAAATCACTGGACCTGCTGAGACGGATATTCAGTTTTATTTGAATATCCCAAAAGGCTGTCATGATCCCTGTAATAGGGATCATCTTCATCTGGTCAGTAGGCTGTTTGTTTGGTGTGGTGGAGGATTCTACAGTCACCTAATCATTGGATTAACATTTTCACTGGAAATATTGGATGAGCTTCACTCTATTTTGGACTTGGAATATTTTGCTTTTTGGTTACTTGGACGCTAATGATCTTTGATTCACCAACTCTATGATTGTATACGTTTGATCACAGTTTATGCACATTTATGATTGATTGCTTAAGTATTTTCCATTGGAGTGAATCCAGAGGTTGCACTTTTTGATTTGCTTTTTTAATTTGATTATAGGCTTACTTAGAGGTACAACTGAAAAAGCAGACTTTGCTACTGCTTTCACTGAAAGTTTATTTGGGATATAAGGGGCTCTAATAGGAATTTCCCAATATTGTATCAGTGTTTGTAAAAGGCTCTGTTGACTCGTACTGAGATTCTTATCTTTATATAAAGTAATTCAATTTCACAAGCTTCACATATATTGTATTAATAGCATTCTGACGCTTGTCACTTTAATAAAAAGCACAAAAAAATTACAGTTATCCTTTGCATCTCTGATTGACTGATCTTTGTGTTTTTGTCACAAATGCAAATATAAGCTGTGATCAAACATGGTCCATTTAACTATGACACAGCAGAAATGTAAAAAAAATGATCAGAATGAAATATCCACAGCTTTTTTAACCACTGGGATAACATATTTGATTGTTTCTTTGAAGGTTGCAAATACAGTATATGCCTTTTAACCTTGTGTGTGTTTTACAAGCAGTGCAATTCCTCTCTCCTGACTAACACGCAGCACAGATTATGACAAATTGCAGCCTAAAGCCCTTCAATAACTTGGTTTGTCATGCATTATACTCCTTAAATGCAAACAGTATATTAAGACATGCTTGCAATTGTAGGGGATCGTTTTGCAGATGTGCACAGCGGAGGAAGTCATATTACCTTTTGGGGCAATTTAAGTACAAAAATAAATATTACTTCATTATATAACATAACAACCCATCTATGGATGCTTGCTGTGAGTGAAGGTGAAAATCAAGATCTCTTACATTAGCAAGGAAAACAAACAATGTTAATATAGCTAATTTTGCTACATGATTTAGAAAATGGATAACTATTTCAGCCTGTAAAACAAAATAAGCAATGCAATATGCTTACTGTTTTCAGTGCTAGGCATTTGAAACAGGGATATAAAAAATTGCTGGAAAAAATTTAAAAGATTGAGCTGTCTGCTATCTGAACACCAACAATAAAGTGTGAAAAAATCTAAATGAGTATAAAAAGGTCTTCAGATGCATCAGCCTAAAAATAACATATAACAAATTGTGACCAATCAGGCTATATATACCAAAAAAATAAATAAAAGAAAGATAATAGAATAATATAAATAGTTTCCATATAGTGTTCCAATCCTAAACAAATACAAGGTGCACTTCTTCCAATTGTTAAATTAGGTTAGGGAGTCTCCAAACAAGACATTCAGATGAGATAGTAGACCCAGATCTTTGTAAAATACACATAGGTAGGAGCTTTATTCATACACAGCAGTGGAGAGACACAACACACACTTATATTCAGCACTACCTGGCCGAATGAAGAAGGAAATGTCTCTGACTTAAAAACATCACGTTTAACAATATATACTTTATGAATATGTAAAAGCACTAGGCGTGTTATAGGTGTGATTTTATAGATTCTATAGTTTAGTCAAATCAGCATTCATATCGTCTTAGTATCAAGGGAACAGTTAAATGAGTGGTTACATCATGTGACTGATAGAAAGTGAAAGAAAACATGGGCGCTGCCCTGACGGTATTGGATCACACCAGCTAGATAAAACTGTCCATTTCTCAGAGCAAAAAGGGAGTAAACTGTTGCTTCTTATCTGGTGGTTGAGGTCATCATAGACTGAAAACCCTGTCTCTAAGAAGAAGCAAGAAAGTGAATATAATCAGACCGCCTGTAATTCTACTCATTTCCCTTCTCTTGACCAATATGGAGTGGTCACTACCATATCTTCCCTACCTAATATGATACCAGAGGGTCCACAGTACTACTTCATATCTATGTGGAGTAAAGTTCTTCTTAGGGTGTATGTGGCTACATATCTTTACTCATTCGTATCACCCATCTCGGCATCAAACGAATCTGCTAATCTGACTATTTGATAACACTCTATCTCTTCTTTTGGGGTCAACTTCCTCAGTTCTAACTGCCATTCATTGTAGCAATCCTTGTATTTCACATTTAGCACACCTGAAAAAAAAAAAGCAATCCTATTACGATGATTGCTATGAGGACAAAAAATATCTGTTGAATCCATGAAAATTTACAATTTATAAACAAATTGTAATCTGGGCTTGTCATATTTACTATCATAATGTCACATTGTATACCTCTTTAACTTACTAAGCAAGGGGATATTCCCAAAGGCCTTAAGTTATATTTAGTATAAAATGTATTTTCACAATAATAGAACATTTGTGGTATTTCTAGACATACTGGTATTTTGGGCAGCTTTATATGGCTTAAACTCAAAATGAAAGTAAATGGGTACCAGGTGTGTGCCTTTTTTTAACTGTCTAGCCTATGTGGACAGATCTAGCAAGTACTCAAATTACTCCTTATGCCTGTTAGCATGTGTAATTTGTACAGGTGATTTTCCTCTATAGCCTTGCCTGCTAAGATCAAGCAAAGGTGTAACAGTAGTTTACTCTTCTTTTGAAATTATCTGTACTTTCTTGCAATGGCTGGTGTATATCCATGTCACTTTACAGCTGTAGCAGTTGTCAGGAACACTTGGTAGAGTCCCTCAAACCTTGGTCGCATAGATACTTTCACATATTATTTTACTAGGACCCAATCATCTGGCTGTAAATCATGTGTCTCAGTTACTTGATCTGGATTTGGAGTTAAATCAAAAACAAACTTGTGCATCGCAGTTAGTTGCTTGTATTAGACAATTATATAACAAAACATAATCATTATACATTACAACAGTCTGATGTGGAAAATACAACCCTGTCTAAGGTGGGCCCTCAAATAAAATCTCATAAGGGCTCATGACCTATAAGTAGGGGTAATCCTGATGTTGTAAAGAACCAGAGGCAACAGTTCTGGCCACGGTTTCTTTACTAACTCTTCCTCCCATTCCTGTATTAATTTAGCTACCCTTTCTTTAATGATTCCACTGTATTTTCCTACCTTCCCTAAACTCTCAGAGGATGATAGGGGCATGGAAGGCCTGCTCAATTGCCAGTCCTTGCATATTATTTGCATCATCTGTCAGGTGAAATGTGTTCCTCTGTCACACTCTATGGTTTCAGGGTCTCCAAAGCAGCATATTAATTCGGAAAGGAGCTTCTTTGTTGTTGTCTTGGCATCTGCTTTAGCCACTAGACAGGCTTCTATCCAACTTGAGAAACATGTCTACGCACAACAAAACATATTGATATTGGCCTGATTTGAGCAATTGGATGTAATCAATCTGAAGTCTTTGGAAAAGGAAAAGGGACTTGACCAAATGTCTTTGTGTTACTCTGGTCTGTTTTCCTGGGTTATTTTTAGCACAGATTATGCATCCCTCAACAAAGTCTTGACATGAATTTATGGAGTATCGAATAAACCACCCAGTCTTGCTTATGTTTCTCTCCATTGCCTTAGGGCCTACATGAATCGGGCCATGGGCTAGTTGCATGATCATCTTCTCCGTTTGAGGTGGGACACATATTCCATTTTCCTTGCACAAGAGCCCTTCTTGGTTCTTCATTGCTCTGTCCCTTTCCATGATTTCATTCTAATCATCAGGTGCAGATTCTTGCAATTTCTTAAGCAGTTCTTTTACTTTTAGTATTTGTTCTCTTCTTTTCTTTCAAGCTGTTACAAGCTTCTTATTCCTTTGCAAAATCAGTGATTAGGGTCATGATTGCTTCTATTAGTGTTTCAGTAGTCTTCCTGATAGTAGGATCAGCCAACTGGTTTACTTTTTCTTCCATGGGTTGTCCTCCAGTAAGTGCCTTGACCTTCAGCATGGCTATTTCCTTTGGGAGGGTGACTGCTTCAAAAAGCTCTTGAACATATTTCCAGTTTTGAATTAGTACTTCTGCAGCAGTTGTGAATCTTCTGTTAATCCATATTAGGGTGTTTCATTTTCTAATGGAAATAAATAAACTGTAAAATTTTTGCAGACTTTGCTTATGCCCTCAGTCTGAATGATGTAAGATATATATGCTAAATATATATGCTAAATTTCAAGAAGATTGCATAATATTTAGAGGTTGCACACTTTGATCTGTTTTGCAAAAGTAGGCAAAAAATAAGATTTTTCAATGTTAATTACTTTTATTTGGGAAAACTAGAAATCACAAACTTAAAACTATACACTAAGATTAATAGGTAATATGATAGGAAAAACATGTGTTATATTAATCAATTTTGCAATCCCTTGTATTCTGTCACATCGTGGATCCAAATTCAAAGAACGTCTTTGCTTCATTAGTAACAAAATGGCTCAGGACTTTTCTTTAAAAAAAAAACATGTTTTTACCCTCTAATCATTTCACTTCCTTTTTCTTTGCAGGTTTGGTTTCTAAATTTTTAGTCATATTTTCCTAAACAGCCTGAGTAATACATTTGTCCAAAAAAGCCAATCCTACCTTTGTTTCTGACAGATACCAAAGGTGTCTCTTAGCAACTGTGAGAGCACATTTTTTGAGGTCTGCATCTGGGTAAGTACTCAAAAGTTGTAGCATATCCAAATCATTCTTTGGAGCCCATTGACTTACAATTGCCTCATGCCAAAAGCGAACATATATGAGGCTGACAAAATGTGCAACCGGCCTCATTCCTTCCAATTGTCGTTGAGGAATATTCAGCTGTTTAGTGAAGAGGACCATTTTAAGTGCATATATTGCCTTTGCCATCCACCTTGCTTGATGCAGTGCACCTGGGATCCTGAAACTGAAGTAATTTTTAGACCAAACTCCTAGGTACAGGAGTGAGAGTTGTAATAACTCTTTGTAGTCTTCTCTTGGATGACATCCGTCTTTTAGGACATTTTGGATGTAGGTAACTATTTCCACTTGTTGTTCTTCTAAAAAGCCTTGAATGGGACTTTCTTCATCCAGCATTGTTGTATATGACTTCTTATCAAGTGACGCCCACAGAATTTGCTTTGATAAAAGTGATCATTGTGTGCAACCTCTAAATTTTATCTAATCTTCTTGAAATTTGGCATATATATCTTTTACATCACTCGGGGCGTAAGCAAAGTCCTATCCAAATCACATCTTTGGAAAAAAGGAAAAACCCTATTCCTTATGTGTCCATAATCATGGACTACTTAGGGAGCATACTTTTTATCAGTGTAGATGTTGGATGTTTGATCCTTTGCACCTCAGACTTTGATGAGTACTACCACTTTGGCAACCTGCGATGCAAGTAATTGGATCTCAATCACTTCCTCCAATGTTATCATCGCTTATGCCATTCTTGGGTACTCCATCTTTGTACAGGTGTGAACCCTCTGCAAACAGGATCAGATCAGAATTTTCAAGAGGAGTGTCCTTTACTGGGAAGGTTTGATGCATTTCTTCTTCCATAAGTTTTAGGCACATGTGGTCACCCCCTTCTTCAAGGTCTTCTTCTCTCTCTAGGAAAAAGCTGGCAAGATTGATTGTAGTGCATCTTTTCACTTCTATTTCTCCTAATTCAAGCAGGATTGCTTCAAACTTGCTCAGGCTTGCTGATGACAAATGTTTTGTCCTTGCTCTTTTCAAGATTTATTTTGCAAATTTTTTTCATAACATCCGTTCTAAAGCATATATTCCCTTTTGTACAGCACCACTGGCACAGGTTGCAGCTGCAGTTTTCTTTTTGTTTTCTTGCCACGACATGGATCTTGGGCCATCCACCAACCATATCTATTTCATACAGGGTTTGAAAGGGTTTGCGGTAAACAGGGCAGGATGAGGAGGTGGTTTCACACCATTTAAAAAATGCAGGATATTCAGAAAACATGACAACATACTTCTGGAAAGCCAGCCTCCAGGGAAAGACTGTTCAGACAAATTGGACACCTCCCAGTTGAACGTAATGCTAAAGTACTGGCACCAGTCCCATCTTTGCCTTCATCACCATCTTTTTCTTCATGTTGCTAGTTTCTAGGAAGAGTTCTTGGCTCTCTTCATCCAAGGCGACACTGAAGAAAGAATTTGCCCTTTCTATTACGGTGTACTCCTGTGTTCCTGTAGGTATGTCATTGAGCAAAGTACTGGGATTTAGGACAACAGGAGTGCCTTCCTTGATGATTTTATTGATGGCCCTTAAATCACGTACCATTCGATATACTGGCTTTTCTCCCTTTTTGACCTTTTTCTTTACAGGAAACAATGGCATCTGTGCTCTACTTTCTGTTTTTTTTTTTATGACACCTGCTTCAAGTAATTATTTTATTTGTACTCGTACACCAGCAAGTTGATCTGGTGACAGTGGATACTGTGGTATGCGTGGGATTTGAGCTCCTGCTTTTATCTTGACTTTAACCGGAGGGACTTATAGAAGTCCTACATCATATTTTCCCTTGGCCCACAGAATATCAGGTATTTGAGCAGAAATTTCAGGTGAAATATTACCTTCAATCTCTTGCTCTAATTCAATTTCTGTCAATCCACATATAATTTCTTCATCTAATTTTCCAACATGTAATTCTACTCCACTGGGTGTATACTATACCCAGGCTTGTAAATAACTCAGTAGGTCTCTTCCCAACATGTTGCATGGTACAGTGTCAGAGACAAGCAGATTATGAATCATATTGTGGCTTCCAATTCCAATTTGTATGGGGGGCATTTCCCGCCCACTCTCAAATGCTACTGACCCAGATGTAAGGGGGATGTCTTTTGGTAGGAGGACTTTTGAATTATAGCCTGGGCAGAGCCAGAATCGACTAAGCATGAAATTTCCTAATCACTTAGTTGTGGAAAGCGTAATGTTACAAAAGCCTCTTTACCATCCATCTCAGAGATGTACAAATTAACTTCTGTTGCTCAAAAAGTTCATGCTGCTTTACTAGTCATTTATCACCATCTTGCTCTTTCTTCTGCTACATTAGTCAGGCAATCTGCATTTTCTGCCAAGATGGGCAATTCTGCCACAATTATTTCCTGGTTTCTGAGAAACAGCTCCTTGACAATTGTTTTGGGCTACAAAAGCATTCAGCTGTTTCTCTTTTCTTTTTTCTTCCTGAGCCTCAATGCTACTGCACACTTCTCTTAGAAAAGCCCATTCAAATCCTTGTTTCCTTATTATGGCAGTAAAGTTAGTACTCAGTCACATCCCCATTTACTGTCTCTGTCACAGACTGGACACATTCAAAACATCCTCAGGCCGCGTACACACGCGCGGACTGTTCGCCCAACTTTGTCCGTCCAACAGTTTCGGCAAACAGTCCGCTCAAACTTAGCATGGACGGACATGGCCACACACGACGGACGAACAGTTTGCTGAAACCGTGCGCGATGACGTGAACGGCACGTACGACGGGACGAAAAATACGACGTCCTATACACTGCATTATAGCTTTCGGCGTGAAAATCCTTTCTGAGCATGCGCGCAACTTTGTTTGACGAACAAGCCTACACACGAGCGGACTGTTCACTGAAACAAGGTTTCAGCGGACAGTTTTACGGAATTTCCAAAAAACCTTGTCCGTCCAACTGTCCGCTGAAACTGTCCGCTGAAAGCCCACACACGAGCGGACTGTCCGCCCAAACACTGTTCAGCAGACAAAGTTGGACGAACAGTCCGTCCGTGTGTACGCGGCCTCAGCCTTTTCTTGTCTCACATCCATCAAGCCACTTGATGATAATTCTACAACATTCCGTTCAATTTTTTTATAGTGCAATTCACTTTCATGTTTTTTAAACCATCAATAACCTTCTGATAACATCTGGCATGTGCTTCCTTGTCCAACTACTGCTTCTTAACTTGTGGAGTTCCTTTAATATTCTGGCATGCTAAAATACTAAATCAACCTGGCTACCTTTTAGGAATGTAAATCTGCATTTTCTTTCTTTGTTAAAAAGGAATCCTAGAGTTACATAGGGGGTTATTTACGAAAGGCAAATCCACTTTGCACTGCAAGTGCACTTGGAAGTGCAGTCGCTCTAAATCTAAGGGGTAGATCTGAAATGAGTGGAAGCTCTGCTGATTTTATCATCCAATCATGTGCAAGCTAAAATGCTGTTTTTTATTTTCCTTGCATGTCCCCCTCGGATCTACAGAGACTTTATTTCTAAGTGCACTTTCAGTGCAAAGTGGATTTTCCTTTAGTAAATAACCCCCATAGTGTCCATCGAAGAAGGAGAATTAAAGAGGGGTGGATCAAAGGGGGAAGCTGGAAACCCATCTCACTTCTCTTATCTTCTACAAATGATTTCTCAGTTAAACTTACAAAGACTTTCTTACAAATTACCAAATTACCATTTTTTTGTAGTACTTAGATGTTCAGAAATCTCTGGCTTCAGATGGGCACCATCTTTTTAGGAAAATATCTGCAAACCGCCTGTTTCTCTTTTCTACAAATACACAACTTTACAGAGGAATGGGAAGGGAGGGGAGAACTTCAGTCCTTTCTTAGTCAGAAACACAAAGGCTGGGAGGTGAGGAAACTGCAAAAGACAAGCAGGCTTCTCTCATCAGTATCTTACAATCATCCATACGTAGCATTATTTTTATTCTTCTCAAACATTTAGATAACACTTCCATTACCTGGTCTAATTCTCTTTTGCTAGTACCCATCAGTGATATGCATTAGAAAAGCTTTGACAGGCTCATAACTAGTTAAAGTTTCATCACGTTTCATACTTTCAAAAATCCAATATTGTACACATTTAATAACCTTAAACATCTCTGTCAATCTGCCATAAAAATAAACACACACAGAAACCCAAATTGATCATAACTCCTTCTGGTATTGATCTGGTCTGTTTTGGTCCAGCTTACAATTTCTTAACCACTGTCCATATTTTTCTGTCTGTCATGTCAGTCATAGGACTTACATGTGCCATATCTACTTCTCCTGGCTTGAAAGGTCAATAGGAGCGCCATACTCCCAATCTAGAGCCCTCACCCTCGAGTCCCTAACAATTTGTGGGTCGTCACCCAAAAGTGTTATTTTTTTTTTTCTTTCTCCAGGCCACACGCAGTAGCCATCAAATTTCACTTTATTACACTTGGCCACACAGAATTGTACACTTGCCACATAGGCATTACTCGCCACACAGGCTCACTACTACAGTCCTCTGGTCAGACCTTCTCACAAGTCTCATAAATCTATTGACACCCCAAGCATAGAAACAAAACATCAACATTGATAATTATTATCGGCTCTATTTTTTCTGCAACAGGTAAAGTAAAGGAGCTATTTGGGTCAAACTGTGTAATATCAACATTACTCTAGTTTACACTTAATTTTACCTTAATCTCACCATCTCATCAACAGCATAAGACTCCTTCAGCCAATGGACCCCAGACACTGACTAATTACTTGCCACTGAGAGCAGAATAAATAAGAATAACAGTTTCTTACCATGGCCACTTGTCTGCTTAATGTGAGTTTCGTGTATCTCTGGCTGGGAGCCCACTGGACTGTAGCCGAGTCAAAAAGCACCATTCTGTTAAATCAGGTTATGGAGTCTCCAAACACGACATTCAGATGAGATAGTAGACCCAGATCTTTGTAAAATATAAGTAGGTAGGTGCTTTATTCATACATTGCAGTGGAGAGACACAACACACACCGATATTCAGCACTACCAGGCCAAATGAAGAAGGAAGTGTCTTTGACACATATATATATATATATATATATATATATATATATATATATATATACATATATGTATAAATATATATACAGCCATGGATAGGACCCGATCGCCTCCACCACTGCCGATGGCTCCGGTAAGTGGCGGAGGGCGTGGGCGAGCGGCGTGAGGGGGGGTGGCACCACTCCCACCGCCGATAGAGGTAATCTCGTGGTGAATCCACTACAGAGACCACCATTATCATTTACCGAACTGCCACCTGAAGAGATGGATACCTTGGCTGTAACAGCAGCTGCTGCTGCTACTGAGATACCCCTCTTCAAAAAATGGACGTACATCGTCGTGCGTCGGTCAGTAAGTGGTTAAGGGAAACTCCACGCCAAAATTAAAAAAAGAAAAAACAGCTTGGGGTCTCCCCCCAAATCCATATCATACCAGGCCCTTGTCCCCATGTTGAAGATCTTTGCTGTCATATTTTGCAGGATTGCGCTAGAGAAAATAGTTTTATCATATACAGGCAAGGCATACCTTGGTTGATCAGGGCAGATTTTGATTTTTTTCTTTTGTTCAGGTTTGTTCTGAATTAGCTTCTCTTCCTACATTCATGGCCATGATGTGTTCACTTCTCACTTTAGTATGCCTCAGGTTGAGTCTCTGACATGGTTGCTGGAAAATGGCACAGATTTCTTCTCTGAGTAGTACTGAGCTTGTTAAAGTGGTTGTAAACCCTTTTAAAAAAATCCTGAAAAAAAAAATCCTGCAAGACAAAGACATAATGAGCTAGTATGCATAGCATACTAGCTCATTATGAATAACTTACCTGAGAATGAAGCCCCCGAAGCGGTCCTCCGTCTTACTCTTCGCCGCTGCCATGGATCCTGGAGCAACTTCCTGGTCTCACGGCTCCGGCGCTGTGATTCGCCGGAGCCGCGATGACGTCACTCCCACGCATGCGCACGAGAGCCGACGCTCGTGGCATTTCGCCGCGATCTGCGGTCTGCCCCAGTGCGCCTGTGCGCCACTGTCTTCGGGCAAATATCTCCTAAACCGTATAGGTTTAGGAGATATTTCTTGGACCTACAGGTAAGCCTTAATCTAGGCTTACCTGTAGGTCAAAGTTGGTTGTAAGGGTTTACAACCACTTTAACAACAGGTATTGTTAGTTTGTATTACTGATGTGATATTTCTAGTCAAACAAGGTAGCTGTAAACTAAACTTTGTTCAGCCTCTGCTCCAAGCCAGTTTCAATTGATTCACATCAATTCAGATCTGCTTTCAAACATTAAGAATTCTTTCCTCTGTTACTCTTAGCAACCACAGCTGCTACTGAGTGTTCCTGTATACCAGTAGCTTGCATCCATTAATGGAACTTCCCCTGCATCTATCCAATTGAAGGATCCCCTTTGCAGTTCCATTTCCCATGGCAACTTCTCAGACATCTTCCTCTGCGTCTGCTACCTTTTCTTCTATGATTCAGCACTGTGACTACCTTTCCACCAGCAGTACATTCTGGTCAACACAATGCACTTGCAGGACTCTCACATCTGAACAAAAACACAAACAAATGTTATTTTCCTGCTCATACAACTCTGGCACTATCAACTGCTGCCTCAACCATTATTTAACCAGTTCCCGATTCCATGCTGCCTGCTGATGGGGTCCAGTCCACCTCCATGCTATCTGCTGATGGAATTCAGTCTGCCCCAATGTCTGCTGATAGGATTCAGTCTGCCTCAATGCCTGCTGATGGGGTTCAGTCTGCCTTCATGTCTGCTGATGGGCTTCAGTCTGCCTCAATGCCTACTGATGGGGTTCAGTCTGCCTCAATGATTGCTGATGGGGTTCAGTCTGCCTCAATGATTGTTGATGGGGTTCAGTCTGCCTCAATGCCTACTGATGGGGCTCATTCTGCCTCAAAGCCAGCTGATGGGGTTCAGTCTGCCTCAATGACTGCCCTTGGTGATCCACTGTCTGCTGACAAACCTGCCTCTTGTGGTCCATTCTCTGCTACCAAGTCTGCCTCTGATGGTCCACTGTCTGCTGCCAAGCTTGCCTCTGGTGGTCCACTCTCTGCTACCAAGCCTGCCTCTGGTGGTCCACTCTCTGCTGCCAAGCCTGCCTCTTGTGGTCCATTGTCTGTTGCCAAGCCTGCCTCTGGTGGTCCACTGTCTGCCGCCAAGCATGCCTCCGGTGGTCCGCTGCCAAGCATGCCACTGGTGGTCGCGCACGCATATGTAAATGATGTTCACATCACACATGTGAGGTATAAAGGAATAGTCGTTTATATTGCAGCACCTATATATTGTGAAATATTGTTTAATACCCCCCCCAAAAAAAGATCTGTCTGTCACAAAAATGTTACATAAAATTAATTTGGGAACTGTTGCATAACAGAATAATTGTCCAGGAAACTATGTCAGCAATGAAAACTGAAAAATTATCTGAATAGAAATGAGGTGTAACATTCCAGTACTGAAGTGATTAAATAGAAGAATGCAAGAATCCCAGTTTGCTTGATGCAGACTTTCTTTACCCCCTGTCTGGTAAAGCATTATCCCCAGAACAGGAAATTAGGTAAAATCTGTCTAATACAGCCCCAGATAAAAGATAACAAGGCCATAGACTATTGCGTTTAGAAATTATTTAAGTGATTTTTGTATGATCAAAGCATATTTTTCATTTTTTTGTCCAGAGTACTAATGTCCCTTCTGTCATATTAAGCGTTGATGCCCCAGTTAAACATAAGCTTTAAACAAACAATATACTGTACATGGAAAACTGTCAAAAGTGCTCTGTGTTCTCTCCAGCTCTTCTCAGATGGTTGAAAAGATTGGTCTTAACAGTGCCCATTGTGCTTTCCTGCTTTAGCACTTCAATGAAAATAAGCTGCTAGACCTTCTGAACCACGCAGTGTTTTTAGATCACTTTTTTAGATTTTACTCTACCCATATTTAAAGATGAATTTCAGGCATGGTATATTTTTACATAGTTACAGTGGTCCAGTTTGGACCACTGTAACTGTGTACTTACCATCCCGGGCTGATGCCCCTGGAAACTGGAAAACACTGAAGTAGACACAGCTATTTCAGTAATCTTCCTGCACTGAGCAGTTGGCCTAATGCATTGTGTATGCGGCGCCACTCAGAGATTGAGTTCTATGATTGGATAAGATGAAAAGGCAGGGCTGTGATGTTGGGCTCTCCACCTTTTCCTTTTGGAGATCAATCTGCTGCCTCCTGGTTCAGCCTTTCTACTTCCTGTCTCAGCTATAAAACTCTCTGTATCATAGAAGTGATGATAATTACTAAGCGGAGTTCCACCCACATTTGTCACTCCTCACCATGCAGCACTAATGTGCATCCTTAAAATTAATTGGCAATTTATTTGATTATTTTCTGTTCACTTTCCCGATTTATAATTATATCTAATTTCACTTGCACCTTTAGGGGCCGCGGCCATGTACGTCATTTCCTGTTTTGCACTGGATCTTGGTCAGCTTGGCATGACACTGCTCCCATAACATTTAACATTGGCATCTATGGATATTCTTGGTCAGCTTGGCATGGCACGACTCCAGTAATATTTAACGTTGGGGTCTATGGAAAATCTTGGTCAGTTTGGCATGGGAAGCTGACCAAGATTGCACTGCACTGCACATGCGTGAGATCAGCAGGTGCATGCTGGTAGCCAGCATGCACGGGAACCCAGAAAGAAGGACACTGTGACTTCAGATGCCCACACTGGAGATGGCTGCGCTGTGCAGGAACTTCACAAAATAAGAAAATGTTGCTGCACAAATAGAAAACTGGGCATAGTTTACAGCAAACCTTTGTTACATTGCACGATGCATGAGTATTCTAGGGGTATTTTTATCTTAAAATTCATATTTCGGCTGGAACTCTGCTTTAATCATTGACCAATGAACAAGCAGGAAGTGGAAGGATTACATTTGAAGCTGCATTTGTGAACCAGAACATAGGACACCCACCTGCCTGGAGTGGCAGATATGGGTAAATCTTAGAAATGGCTGCAATAAGTAAAAAATCTTTTGGCAGATAAAATTGTAGATATATGCATGTTTCAACTGCGTATTTGGCTTTTTGCTTGGAATTATGCTTAAATTATCTCCAAAAATAACACAATTGTCTCTTCTTCTGGGACAAAGATTTCAAAAACATGCAGTATTTCATCGTATTTAGGTCCAAATTTCTTGGACTTTGAAACCTTTGGCTTGTTATTTTTTATCAGAATAAGTTAAGTTCCAATAGCATAAACTAGTAAATAATATTTGCATGTGCCTGTATTTCTGTTACTAGACAGATTCTTGACAGAACAAACTGATGCTGTATTAAAATCTGTCATGTAGCTTATTATAGGCACTGTGCCATGAAGAATGCATAAATATACTTTAGATATTATCAAACAGAATGAAAACGGAGGATATGGTATATGTGTATATATATATATATATATATATATATATATATATATAAACAATTGTTTAATAGTAAATCTTAGTTTAAATTTTCTCTTTGAAGGATTATTTTATAGTAGGGATAATACTGGCAGATAAGAAAAAGCATACATTATTCATGTCACTGGCTAATTAAAGAAAAAAAGTAATTTAATCAGATATACCCACAAAACCAATTCTGTGTGTTTGAAAGATTTATTAGCCTGTCAGATATTTGTGAATTACATCAGACTTGCATTGGAATCACATGACAGAAAAAGATATGTTACAATGTCATATCTACATTAGCATTCAGTCGTACAGTTTATATTATTGAAGTAAAAGTCTCCCTAAAATCCCTTTTGTTCATAACATGAGATATATATATATAGGTATACATTATAAATATAAATAAATATATATATATATATATATATATATATATATATATATATATATATCTGTGTATGTTGTCAGGAGGAAATAGGTGTCCACATAGTTTGATAAAATTCCACATTATTGGTCAGCAAACACCAAGCTTTTCCTTTGGCATCAATGCAACAGACATGTAATAGCTTCTTGTCAACAGATCTGGCTTGACTTCAGCACAAATTCAAGATATAACAGAACATCCTCACCAACCAGGCGAAACAAAGATAGGGGAGTCTTTTAGTGAGAGCCAGACTGTGTCTCCTTTCTCCACAGACCATCTAAGTTTGTGCCGCGTACACACAACAGTTTTTTTTCCGTCAGAATAAACTCTGCCGGTTTTTCCGATGGGACAATAACATTTACGACGGGACTAGAAAAATGAAGTTCAATAGCCAGTAGCCAATAGCTGCCCATGCTTCGTTTTTGGTCCGTCGGAACAGCATACAGACGAACGGTTTTCACAATAGGAATTGATTCCGTCGGAAAGATTTAAAACATGTTCTATTTCTAGGTCCGTCAGAATTTTTGAAAAAAAAGTCAGATGAGGCATACACATGATCGGAATATCAGATGATATTCGGATTTCACCTGTGTAATGGGGATGGTTGTAGGTTTAGTATCTGCCCTCCAGAGCCAAAAAGCCTGCTTCAGCTGGCATAATGCTGCCTTTGGTGAAGGTCTGTGAGGTCTGCAAAGGTGTGGCCAACAGCTGGCAAAGTTGGAGATAAATCTCTTATAATACCCTATAATGCTGAGAAAGTCATGTACCTGCTTTTTTGTCTGGAGATGGGGACACTTTTGGCTTCCACCTTGTTCAGCTAGGGTTTGATCACGCCTTTGCCTACAATGTATTCCAAACAGTAGGCCTTTTCTAATCCAAATTTGTTTTTCTCGGGATTCACCCTGGACTAACTGGACCTTTTTTAAATGAATTTCTCAGTTTGGTATAGAGTTGACAATATGAATGAATGAGAGACTTGTATAGCACAACCTATGCAAACTGAATTGCCTCAGGGTGCTTTTTGCTGCCGTTGTCCATCTGCGGTATAGCACAGTCCTTTACCCCATGGGGTTCTGATGGGCTCACAAACACATACACATATTTGGCCAATTCTTCAACAGGATCTAATTAACCTACCAGCATGTCTTTGGAGCATGGGAGGAAACCCACACAGACACAGGGAGAACATGCAAACTCCAGGTAGATGGTGTCATAGTCAGGATTAGAACCAGCGACCCTATTGCTGCTAGGTGAAAGTGCTAACCACTACACCACTGTAAGTCTGTGAAAAGTGTCTGGGACCCTTTGCAAACCAAATAGCATTCTGGCATACTGACATGACCCCTCTGGTTTAGAAATGTAATTTTCTTCAACTCTTTGAAGTGTGTGTTCTGCTAGTAACACTTCGTAAAATCTAGACTAGTAATGTACCAGGGCATTTGCATACAGTTTGGATTTTCAAAAATCATTACATATCTGTATTATTTGGCTTGGGCACTAGTAGTATAGGGCTTGACCAACTAGTGGCCTACACATCAGTGATCTCATGGTCCAACATAATTTTAAGCTCCACCAAAATAACCTTTTAAAAGTATGTGGTATGGTATAGGCAAAAGACAGCTGCAAAGTGGTTTCAAAATCATGACCGGACGTCATAGAAAGTCCTCAGGATTTTGAGCTGCTGCGCACCCCCGGGGGGCGATCGTTGTTGCGGTCTGTCAGTCTGACACCCCGCAACTACAATCTCGGTAAAGAGTCTCCGACGGAGACTCTTTACCACGTGATCAACTGTGTCCAATCACGGCTGATCACAGTGTAAATAGGAAGAGCGGGTGATCGGCTTTTCCTCACTCACGTCTGTCATACGCGAGTAGAGGAGAGCCGATCGGTTGCTCCTCTGACAGGGGGGTCTGTGCTGATTGATTATCAGCACAGCGCCCCCGAGGATGCCCACACTGGACCACCAGGGACGCCACCAGACCACCAGAGATGCCCAGCACCAGGTATGCCACCCTAGACCACCAAGGATGCCAGTCAGTGCCCACAACGGATGCCAATCAGTGTCCACAATGGGCATCACTGATTAGCATGCATTATTGTTTGACACTGATTTCCATCCATCAGTATAAAACAATACAATACAATGTCGCCTATCAGTGCCCATCCATGCCAACTATCAGTGCCCATACATGCCCATCTGTGCCACCTGTCCATGCCCATCTGTGCCGCCTATCCATGCCCATTTGTGCCACCTATCCATGCAAATCCGTGCCAGCTATCAGTGCCAATTTGTGCCACCTATCAGTGTCCATCCGTGTCGCCCATCAGTGCCACCTATCAGTGCCCATCAGTGCCGCCTATCAGTGCCACATATCAGTGCCCATCAATGTCACCTCATCAGTGCCACTTCATTGGTGCCACCTCATCAGTGCCCATCAGTGCCACCTTATCAGTGCCCGTCAGTGCAGCCCCATCAGTGCCCATCAGTGAAGGAGAAAGCTTACTTATTTACAAAGTTTTGAAACTGAAACAAAAAAAACATAAAAATCGTAGAGGTGATCAAATACCACCAAAAGAAAGCTCTATTTGTGGGAAAAAAGTGATACAAATTTCATTTGGGTACAGTGTAGCATGGCCGCGCAATTGTCATTCAAAGTGCGACAGCGCTGAAAGCTCAAAATTGGTCTGGGCAGGAAGGTGTTTAAGTGCCCAGTATTGAGGTGGTTAACATTCACACAGACATCGGTGTCAGTGAGAATATCATGCTCACTTAGTTAGACTTGCCAAATTTGATAAGATTTACTGATTACTCTGCAAGAATTCCTATGCTTTCTCTTTTTGGGAGGGGGAAAGGGTGGCAGCTATTCCCACCTGTCTTACAGGTGTTGGGATCTTCCTGAACTCTCTGACTCCCTACTGTCAAAGTCTCTCTTTCCTTCCAGGGTTTGATCAGGTACACATGATAGTGCAGCCATATTTTGAGGGTGGGTATTATTTTGATGAGTAGCAATAACTGGAAAATATTTTAGCTATTAGCTATGTGAGAGACAACTGAGCAGCATGAAAGCTTTTTTATTTCTGCCCATTAAACGCTTAGGCATGCTTGTCATTTCTAAGAAACCTCTTACATATATACTCTAGAACAAGGGTCTCAAACTGGCGGCCCTCCAGCTGTTGCAAAACTACAAGTCCCATGAGGCATTGCAAGGCTGACAGTTACAAGCGTGACTCCCCCAGGCAGAGGCATGATGGGATTTGCAGTTTTGCAACAGCTGGAGGGCCGCCAGTTTGAGACCCCCACTCTAGAAGATGGTCATTTTTATCATCTTAGTTATGTATAGGTTACTAATAAAATAAAATGTATGTATTGGTCATATTATCTCTTTTATGTATATAGTCCTTTGGGGGGGGGGGGGGGCTATGTCAAATGGTCTTCACAAAACAGGATATTGGCTAAAACTGCAGGTATATGAGAGAAACAGAACCTTTGCTTCATGAAAAATTAGGTCTCTCTCTCTCTCGCTCTCTCGCTCTCTCCCCCCCCTTCTCTCTCTCTCCCCCTCTCTCTCTCACTCACTCCCCCTCTCTCCCTCTCCCTCTCTCCCCCCTCTCTCTCCCTCTCTCCTCCCTCTCTCTCCCCCCTCTCTCTCCCCTCTGCAACTCTCTCCCCCTCTCTCTCTCACCCATCTCCCTCCCCCTCCCCCCACTCTCTCCCCTGTCTCTCCTCTCTCTCTCTCCTCTCTCTTGCCTCTCTCGCTCTCTCTCTCTCTCCCCCTTCTCCACCATTGACACCAACACAAATACCCTATCACCAAGTTGAAATTCTGTGACCTTGCAAATCTGGTGTACAACTGAATTTGGGTCTTTTGCACAGCCTCTAAATGTCCTTTCACTATCTGCTTCCCATCTGCTACTCAATCCTGCATTTGTGCAATGTGCTCCAATACTCTAGTCTCCAATAAGGAGTAGTCTCTTATACACATGTCTCGTTAAACATCATCTTTAAGTCAAGGGGGAGTTATATTACTATGATGGTTCCCCCTCTTTTTCTCCCATTGTTTATTTGAGTGATTCAAGGTTCCAGAAGGACCGAACTCATCGCTATTGCTAGAAGTTTTAAAGGATTACAGCAGGAGTGCAGAAAGGCTGACAACCACTGGCAACACCCAGGAGGGTGATATCCAAAAGCATGGTTGACTCATATGCTGAAAAGCACAGGGTCAATATTCTCTGGTGAGTGCAAGTTTTTTTTGTATGGAGTGCACTTAACACACGATGAAGGAAAAAAAATGTTTTTCTTTGTGGACTTTCTTTTTGGAGATAATTAGTGGTGTTTTTGTGTCACAATTTATGATATAACAGTTTTTCTGGTAAAAGGGGATGACAGCACTGTGAATAAACAGTTATTATATTGAAGTGGAAAAACCCTGTGGATGCCTGGGTTATTCAGGTATGACAAACAATAAATAAGGCAGTAATCAATCTCAGCCATGACCATCTATTTCAACCATTTTTTACTGAGCATCTCCCTTGGAGGTTTCTATTAACCTTCCACTAATCCATCAGTTTGTAGGTGATATATGGAAGTGCTTAACTTTAACCAAAACCTTGGACATTAATAGGGTGCTTTGATGAGTCAGGATCTGCTTTGAAAATTGGGTAACTGGTTGTGCCAAAATTGGGATAACTGGTTGTGCCACCCTTTGCGCCAACAACTGCAATCAAGCATTTACAATAAGTGGAATTGAGTCTTTGGCATTGCTATGGAATAATTTTGGCCCACTCTTCTTTGTAGAATTGTTTTGATTTAGCCACATTGGAGGGTTTTCCAGCATGAACGGCCTGTGTAAGGTTATAAAACAGTATCTCAATTGAATTAAAGTCTGGGCTTTGACTAGGCCACTCCATAACCTAAAAAACTAATTATGCTTTGTTTGAACCATTTGGAGGTGGACTTGCTGTTGTGTTTCAGATCATTGTCCTGCTGCATAACCCAAGTGCACTTGAGCTTTAGGTCACAAAATGATGACCAGACATTCTCCTTTAGGATTTTCTGGTAGAGATCAGAATTCATGTTTCCATCAATAATGGTAAGTTGTCCAGGTCTTGAAGCTGCAAAGCAGCCCCAGACCATCACTCTACCACCGCCATGTCTGACTGTTGGTATGATGTTCTTGTTATGAAATGCTGTATTCGTTTTATGCCAGATGTAACAGGATGCACACCTTCCAAAAAGTTACATTTTTGTCTCATCAGTCCACAGAATATTTACCTAAAAGTCTTGGGGATAATCAAGATGTTTTTTGGTAAATGTGAGTTTAGCCTTCATGTTTTTTTTGGTCAGCAGTGGCTTTGGCCTTGGAACTCTGCCATGGATGCCATTTTTGCCCAGTTCCTTTTTGTTGAATCATTAACACTGATCTTACCTAAGGCAAGTGAGGCCTGCAGTTCGTTAAATGTTGTTCTGGGTTCTTTTGTGACCTCCTGGATGAGTCGTCGCCATGCTCTTGGAGTCATTTTTGTAGGCCGGTCACTTCTGGGAAGGTTTACCACTGTTCCAAGTTATCTCCATTTATGTTAATAAATTATTATTTTAATAATTAATAATAATTATTTAATAACTGCATTTTGGATTTACTAGGGTTATATTTTTGTAATATTAAAATTAGTTTGATGATCTGAAGTGTGAGAAATATGCAAAAAAAATAAAATCAGGAAGGGGGCAAATACTTTTACACATCACCTTATGTCCTTGATTTTCTGGTGAACTCCAGTACAACAGTTTTAGCCACCCCAAGATGACCCACAAGAGCTGAACCAAATTGAACTCTTTGTGCCTCAAAAAGGTTGGGCTACCACTAGCTTTTATTCACTTCATCATCCTCTTTGGTTCTGTACAACAGATCATGAATTACAGCAAAAAGAGTGAGCTACACCTCTGCCACAGGTTTCTGTGAGTTTCACACTTTGACTTGGTCTCTCAAAGGAATTAGAGTGGGGTCCCTCATCTGAGAGCTAACAAAAATGTCTTGCACCACAGTCTCATGCAGATTCACACTTTCGACAGTACAGCCCAGATACATGGAGCAACACCAGCCTAACATTCCATTGTCTCATGCCACTTTGGACACTAAGCTGGCCGATGTCCCATTTGGAGGTAGGTCCCCATGGGGTTCTCTATTAACTGGCCAGCTCTCAGGATTTCAGATTTTGAAAGCTTTTACTCCTGTGGCTTATCCGGGGCCAAGTTGCAATCAGAAAAGGAGCCATTACATCTTCACAGTCTGTCTTAGGCAGCTCTTCTCTAGTGGCAATACATTAAAAGTTTTCTGTAAGGCTGTCTGTGGCAGGCATCTTTTGTAGGGTTCGCTGCACAGCCTTTTCAGGGATCACTCTGCATAACAGAGTCATCTTGGAGCCTTACAGCTTACTGTGTAACTATCTTTTGTAGTGCTCCAATCTGTTCAGCCAGCAAACAGTTATGCCGCGTACACCTGACCGGGCTTTCCGGCAGAAAAGGTTAGACGGAGTTACGATGGACTTCTGACCGAACAGACTTGCCCACACACGAATGGACCAAAGTCCGTTTGTTTTGAATGTGATGACAAATGATGGGACTAGAAAAGGAAGTTCAATAGCCAGTAGCCAATAGCTGCCCTAGCGTCGTATTTGGTCTGTCAGACCAGCATACAGATGAACGGTTTTCCTGATAGAAATCCCGATAGTTCCGTTGGACAGATTTGAAACATGTTCTATTTCTAGGTCCGTCTGAATTTTTGAAGAAAAAAGTCAGATGAAGCCCACACACGTACGTAATATCCGACGGAATGATTCCGTCTGACCTTTTCTGCTGGAAAGTTCGGTCATGTGTATGAGGCATCAGTCTCTCATTGGATTGCACCTGCAATTGTGCAGCTATCAGCTGCTCATGGTGGGCCTACGCTTGCTCATGGTGCACCTGTGCTTGGTCCTGGCACACCTGTACTTGCAGTTTGGCCAATGCTCCTCAATTGCTTTTTCTGTGGTTTTCAAATCCTGTGTGGACTTAACACACAAAATTGGACTGACCTCTACTCCTCAATTGCATACCTCACCAATTTTCAGGATCAGAGGGAATCGGGAGTGTGCAAGCAATTTATAAACTAAAAGTCTGCTTTATTGGTGAACACAATTTTACTATATAACAGAGCAGAGTCACCAACCAGGAAAAATGAGACACGCAGGTCTTTCAGTGAGATCCAGGCTGCAAGCAGATCTCCCCACTCTGCACACCATCACTAAGTGTCTCTCAGAGCTCACCAGTTTGATTCAGCTGGGAAAGTACCTGCCTTCCCCAATAAACCTCCTCTTAACCCTGCCCCAGGTCAATTCACTACAATATATATATATATATATATATATATATATATATATATATATATATATATATAAAAACAAAACCCCATATAGCCTCCAGTTTCCCCTAATTCTTCAGTTATCACAGTCGATTAACCAGTTAAGGACCGCCGCATGTAATAATACGTCGGCACAATGGCACGGACAGGCACTAGCACGTACCCGTACGTGCCTGCCTTCCAGCGGGTGGAGGGTCCGATCAGACCCCCTCCCGCTGGCTGCGGAAGTCCGTTTCGCTTCAGGAGTGATCCGGGATGAGGGGACGGCCTTTGGTTTCTGGCCATCCCCTCGCGATCGCTCCTGGCGAATGAGAATCTTCCCCTGCCTGTGTAGTGTAAACACAGGCAGGAGGAAGTGATGTCATTCTCCTCATGGCGGTCTTTTTGACCGGACGGCGAGGAGAGAAGACATCATAGTAACTGCACCAACACTACACTGACACGTAGGTACACATAGGCAAACTTTCACCCCAGTCACCCCCTGATCACCCCCCGATCACCCCCTGCCCCCCCCCAGTCACAGTGTCACTGATTGCAGTGACCATTTATTTACTGATCACTGCATTTTGTGTCAGTTGTGACTGTAAAAAGTGTCAGGGCAGTTAGTGTTAGGTCTAGGGTAGCCCCCTACCCCCCTGATAAAGGTTTAACCCCTTGATTGCCCCCCAGGTAACCCTTTCACCCCCTTTTGCCAGTGTCACTAAGCGATCGTTTTTCTGATCGCTGCATTAGTGTCACTGGTGCCGCTAGGTAGCTAGTTATTTTTTAGGTTCAGCGCCAGGTATTTATAGTGTTAGGTACCCCCATATACAACCTAATAAAGGTTTTAATCCCCTGATTGCCCCTAGAGTTAACCCTTTCACCAGTGATCACTGTATAAGTGTCACTGGTAACGCTGGTTAGCCAGTTACTTATTTAGTTATTTAGGTTCCCCGTCAGGTTTTTACATAGCATCGGGTACCCCCATATACTACCTAATAAAGGTTTTAACCCCCTGATTGCCCCTAGAGTTAACCCTTTGACCAGTGATCGCCGTATAAGTGTCACTGGTGACGCTGGTTAGCCAGTTAGTTATTTAGGTTCCCCGTCAGGTTTTTATATAGCGTCAGGGACCCCCATATACTATCTAATAAAGATTTTAACCCCCTGATTGCCCCTAGAGTTAACTCTTTCACCAGTGATCATTGTATAAGTGTCACTGGTGACGCTGGTTAGCCAGTTCGTTATTTAGTTATTTAGGTTCCCCGCCAGGTTTTTATATAGCATCAGGTACCCCCATATACTACCTAATAAAGGTTTTAATCCCCTGATTGCCCCTAGTTAACCGTTTCACCAGTGATCACCGTATAAGTGTTACGGGTGATGCTGGTTAGTTAGTTTGCTTTTTATAGCATCAGGGCACCCGCCATTTATTACCCAATAAAGGTTTTACCCCTGATCACCCGGCGGGTGATATCAATTAGGTTTTAGGGTCAGATAGGGTCTGCGTCACCCCAGGCAGCGCTAGGTTAGTGCCAGTACCGCTAACACCCACGCGCAAAGCATACACCTCCCTTAGTGGTATAGTATCTGAACAGATCAATAGCTGATCTGATCAGATCTATACTAGCATCCCCAGCAGTTTCGGGTTCCAAAAAATGCATTGTTAGCAGGATCAGTCCAGATACCTGCTAGCACCTGCGTTTTGCCCCTCTGCCCAGCCCAGCCCAGCCCAGTCCACCCAAGTGCAGTATCGATCAATCACTGTCACTTACAAAACACTAAACACATAACTGCAGCATTCGCAGAGTCAGGCCTGATCCCTGCGATCGCTAACAGTTTTTTTTGGTAGCGTTTTATACAGTCGCTGACAGCCTAGGTGCTTTTTTACCTGTGAATCTCACTAGTGTACCACTAAATTTAGAGCCCAAAATGGCAAAGTGAAGGTACACTAGTGAAGAGGCCTACACATTGCTGAGCATGATAGATAGTGAAGAGGAAGTCACTCATCTGTTAGATTCAGGCTCAGTGAAATAAAAAATGAATGCTCTTAGAAATTCTGAAGGCAGTGCTTGGTTTTCAGGGTCCGGTACGTGGGTAGGCTCCCAAAAAGTCCAACACATGTGGTATCCCCGTACTCAGGAGAAGCAGCAGAATGTATTTTTGGGTATAATTTCACATATGCCCATAGCATGTGTGAGCAATATATCATTTAGTGACAACTTTGTGCAAACATTTTTATTTTTTTGTCATTATTCAATCACTTGGGACAAAAAAAAAAATATTCAATGGGCTCAACATGCCTCTCAGCAATTTCCTTGGGGTGTCTACTTTCCAAAATGGGGTAATTTGGGGGGGGGGGGGGTTGTACTGCCCTGCCATTTTAGCACCTCAAGAAATTAGATAGGCAGTCATAAATTAAAAGCTGTGTAAATTCCAGAAAATGTACTCTAGTTTGTAGATGCTATAACTTTTGCGCAAACCAATAAATATACGCTTATTGACTTTTTTTTACTAAAGACATGTGGCTGAATACATTTTGGCCTAAATGTATGACAAAATTGAGTTTATTCAATTTTCCTTTAAAAAAAAGTAGAAAATATCTTTTTTTTTCAAGATTTTTGGTCTTTTTCCATTTATATCGTAAAAAATAAAAATCGCAGAGGCAATCAAATACTATCAAAAGAAATCTCTGTTTGTGGGAAGAAAAGGATGCAAATTTCATTTGGGTACAGCATTGCATGACCGTGCAATTACCAGTTAAAACAGTGCAGTGCGAAATTGTAAAAAGACCTCTGGTCCTTAGGCTGACAATTGGTCCGGGGCTTAAGTGGTTAAAATGCACCCTAATACTGTTTTTGTTTTTCATTTAAAGTTTTGCTTGCTTTAAAGATTGCTTTAAAAAATGCCTGGAGTATTTCTTAAATGTACATAAAATAACTGGATACAAACATTTATAGGTAAAGTTGATGCAGAAAATATCCGATTGCCTCTTGGGAGACCAGGAAGGATTTTTTTCCCCTGCTGGAGCAAATTGGATGATGCTTTGCTGGATTTGTTTATTTTTTTTGCCTTCCTCTGGATCAACCAGATCCTGCTGCTTTTTGTTGGGTACAAAACTGTGGGTGTTAGGTACAGAACACTAGACTTCAAACTAGCACATCACATCCCATTCTGACCCAAGATCTGGTATACTAAAAGGCAGAATCTTGTCAGAAATTAAGTTACGCAAGCCTGCAAACTGCTCCCTCTAGTTAAATCTCATACAAAATATTGTTAGGTACAAATGTATGTTATGTGCAAACAGGAATAAAGTGGAGCCCATGAATGAAAAAATAACTAGATAACATTTAGTTCCACTCATTAAAGTGGTTGTAAACCCTTACAAACCACTTTGACCTACAGGTAAGCCTAGATTAAGGCTTACCTGTAGGTCCAAGAAATATCTCCTAAACCTATACGGTTAAGGAGATATTTACCTGAAGACAGCCACCGCTGTCAGCGAGACCCACCAAGAAGATGGACGCTCGGAACTACAGGGGACAGCGGTGACTTCGCTGGCTCCTGTGTCAGGTAAGTGACACATAATGGACTACTATGCGATGCATAGTAGTCCATTATGCATTACCTTTGCAGGGAATCAAAGAGGAAGTAAACCCTGATGGGTTTACTTCCTCTTTAAGTGAACTTATGCCAAAGCTGAAAGTATAGAATCCCAAGTACAATATGAAAATTAAAATAATGAAAACAAATAAATCACATAATCTAGACCCCAAAACAAAAATTGGATTTTCCCCGCAGCTTACCTGTAAAATTGTTGGAGTACATCACGGGACACAAAGCAGTCATAATAATGACTATGTGGGTTTTACACCACCTATAGGTGAATGGACACTGGCAGATAGTGAAACAGGAAGTCATCTTCTATATAACCCCTCATACACAAGAAGTACCTCAATTTTGTAGCAAAGCAAAGAAAATCCTAAAAAAGATGGGAGGGACCTCTGTGTCCTGTAATTTACTCCAAGAAAAGGATTTTACAGGTAAGCTGTAGGAAAAATCAAATTTTCTTTATCGTACACAGAGCCTCCATAATAATGACTATGTGGGATGTCCTAAAGCAATGCACTTGAGGGGAGGGAGACACAATCACAGAAACTGCCGCCTGAGAAGGACTTCTTCTGCCGCCCAAAACATACTGTGGCTAAAGCATTATCCTCCGTAGCTTTCATATTCATCTGGTAAAATTCTGTGAATGTATGAACAAAAGACCATGTAGTGGTCTTAAAATCCTGAGCAACTGACACCTTATGGCAGATGGCCCAAAATTCCCCAACACACCTGGTAGTGAGTGCTTTTACCAAAAAAAAAGGGTGGGGTACCTTGCCCTTTAATGCCATAGGCTTGAATATTTAACTGGCAGATCCAATTAAAATAGTTAAGTTGGATGCCTCCTGACAATCCTGGGCTCTACTGGCAGCACAAATCAGCATTCCTGACCTTTACCAACAATTCAAGTAATTCTGACTGCCTGAACTACCTCCAGAGTATGCAGTGATCTTACTCCTGCAAACCGAGGATCAGAAAAGAAGGCAAGTCATTGTCTTGATTCAAGTGAAAACTAGACACCACTTTAGGTAATAAAGATGGATGAGGATGTAACATTACCTTATGATGATCAAGAATGGCTCTGTAAGGAACCATGAATCAGACCGAGACAGAATTGCAGTAAAAATCACACTATTTAATAAAATGGTAAAATGGTATAAACACAGCAAATGTGGTCAAAACATAACCAGAGTTTGGTAAGCAGGATGGGTAGTCAGAACAAGCCAGAGAAACAGGGGTCCAGAGATCAGGATAGTCAGGTGCGGCAAACAGGATCAGGTACCATAAGGGAAGTCAGCCAAACAAAAGTCTATCACAGGAAAACACAGCAGAGAGAGTCTGGATATGTTGACCAAGGCAAAGGCACAAAAGATCTGATCCAGGGAATTTATATAACCAGCAGCTCTAGCTGATGAGCAGGAAATGAAGACCAGGTGAATCACTGTGGAATGAAGAGTCTTTGACAATTAACCGACAGCTGAGCACAGAGCTCTGAGAAGGAAGGGCTGAGCCCAGCCCTGACAGGCTCCACTTTGTGAAGTGATAGCGAGCAAAGAAGCCACCTTCCGAGATAAAATGGACTAAAGGTCCCCCAATTGGTTCAAAAAGTGGCCTCTGCAAGGACAGTCAAGAACAAATTCAAGCCCCAAGGACACAAGAGTGGTGTGATAGGCGGGACTGTCTGTGATACACGCTGCATGAAGTATGAATCAAGGAGTGAGAAACAATGAACGAAAAAATGGATAGGGAGGAATTCTGACCCCCAACGGTACTTAAGGCCAATGTCCTTTCCCCTAGTGATTGGAGAAAGAAAAAGAAAAAACTCCACTCACATATTTCTGCGGGTCCCACTTCCTGGCTTCACCCCAGGCAACAAAAAAATATTTTCAAGTCCTGTAATATAAGTTCCCCGAAGCTGGCTTCCAGGGGCTCAACAGTGCTGATATACAGGACTCATTAGGTCTCTCTGGACTAGGAGTGTCCAAGGAGAGACCCCCCAAGACTTGCTATGTCAGTGTACCAAGCCCTCCTGGGCTAATTCGGCTAACACTATTATCAGTGTTACCACCTCCTGGATTCTTCACAAAAGATGTGGCAGAAGTTGAAACAGAGGGAAAGCGTCAAATAAGGGAGACCTGGTCCCTAAGGTGTTACCAGTGCCTCTACCTATATTGCCAGTGGGACTCTCATCCCGGACACAATCTGTCCCAGCTTGTTGTAGAACTTGAAATCTAGTAGATTCAGCTACAGAGTTCCCCCTGCCACTATTCTATACCTGGAATATGCACTGACGATAGAGATAGCACTTGCGCTGTCCCAGACCTAATGTCGTTCACCTTCCTGAGCCGCATGACTACTGGTGCCACCCTGGTTGTTGATATATATACCCCTGCAAAGGCATTTCCGGATAGAACCTACAACTGCTTTGTCCAATAATCCAGAGCAAGGTGTACTGGCCAAAAGTTCCAAAATATTTATGGACAGTATTCTCTCCTGGGGAGACCAAGTCCACTGAACTGTAGCCACCCTCAAACCAAGTGGATAAACTGGCATCAGTGGTTATTATCTTCCAACACCTGAAAGGAAGAATTCAACCTTTCTAGATTCCGAACCATCAACCACCAATCTTTAGCTGTGCAACACCTCGGGAACAGAGCCCTCCGGCAATCCAATGCATGGATCTGCAAGTTCCAGACAGAGAGAATGATCTTCTACCAAGGAGTAGGACTGTACATAAGGAATGTGCTTTGGCCTAGATACAGCTTCCTACTGCAAAATATATTGAAGGGAAAAATGCTTCCTGAGCAAAGGTTATTGAGGTACACTCTCTGAATGACACCCTTTAACAAGTCCAGCACCGGAGCTAGGAGTTTTGTGAACCTCAGATGCTGTGGCCAGCCTAAAGGATGGTCACAAAAAATAAAACAGATGACTTTCCACTGCAATTACAGAAATCTTTGATGAGACTGGAAACAACCCGGCACATGAAGATGTGTTTACCAATGATTATGAGCCCTGCAATTTACCTCTTGCAGAGAGGTCATCACTGAACAGACCGAGCCTTTTGAAACAGGAGGATGCTCAGCAGATTGAAATCTTAAGATAGACCTCATGTCCCTATTCAGTTTTGAAGCTGCTACCGTGTAATTGTTTTACAATAATGAGCCCATAACTTTTACTCCAAGAGCCAATGCAAGGCAAAGACTGACCCGACTAAGGAAGGAGCGAACCATCTCAGAGACTGCCCTAAAATCTTATGGCCTGAGATACACTCAAACACAGCAACCTCAGATGACTCCCTCATGTAGGAGAGAAACCTGGGCAGTCTCCCATCCAAGTAATAACCAGGCTTTACCCGAGATCAGGCACCACAGTGGCTCAGATAAGCCTGATGCCATCGGCCCAATAAGAGACGTGAACATTGCCAGACCATTGAACCTGAGGGCGATGTACCTGTCTCACCCTTCTGGATTAATTTAGCTAGTCTAACAAGTACATAATAAAGTGACTGTATTAGACAAAAAAAATACACAATTCAACAAGGATTCAGGCCAAGACAACGTTGGCCTACCGCTATACAACCCCATAGGTATGTAAGTATGGAGGTACCCGGGTATGCAAACATGCAGGTATACAAGTATTCTTGCTGTTCATGCATTTATGTATGCAGTATAATGCAAATAAATACATATCTATACAGTTAAATGTAATTAGCACACATTTATGCAATGTAATGCAAAAAAACACACATGTATGTAGTTCAAGTTTACGTAAACATGAATTTTTATGCTAGTAAGCATGTATTCAACACGAGTTTATGCAAGTAAGCAAGCATGTGTCTATGCATCAAGTGACCATGTTCAGTATCTCACAAAAGTGAGTACACCCCTCACATTTTTGTAAATATTTTATTATATATTTTCATGTGACAACACTGAGGAAATGACACTTTGCTACAATGTAAAGTATTGAGTGTACAGCTTGTATAACAGTGGATATTAGTTTTTCCCTCAAAATAACTAAACAGACAGCCATTAATGTCTAAACCGCTGGCAACAAAATGAGTACACCCCTAAGTGACAATGTCTAAATTGGGCCCAAAGTGTCAATATTTTGAATGGCCACTATTATTTTCCAGCACTGCCTTCACCCTCCTGGGCATAGAGTTTAACAGAGCTACGCAGGTTTCCACTAGAGTCTTCTTCCACTCCCCCACGACGATATTACGGAGCTGGTGGATGTTAAAGACCTTGCACTCCTCCACCTTCCATTTGAGGATGCCCCACAGATGCTCAATAGGGTTTAGGACTGGAGACATGCTTGGCCAAATCATCACCTTTACCCTCAGCTTCTTTATCAAGGCAGTAGTCATATTGGAGGTGTGTTTGGTCATTATTAGACATGTGTGCCGTCAATACATTTGCTTTGTTCCATTCCATTTCGTATTAGAATTAATTCGTATTTCGTAATTCGTGTCGGAAAATTTGTACAAAATATGAATTTTCGTTAACTTTTTTGTCTTCAGCAAACTGTTTGCACACTTTCTTGTACATAATCTTTAGAAAAAGCTTCCTTCTGGGATGACAGCCATGCAGACCAATTTTATGCAGTGTGTAGCGTATGGTCTGAGCACTGACAGATTGACCCCCCCCCCCACCGCTTCAACCTCTGCAGCAATGCTGGCAGCACTCATATGTCTATTTCCCAAAGACAATCTCTGTATATGATGCTGAGCACATGCACTCAACTTCTTTGGTCGACCATGGCGAAGCCTGTTCTGAGTGCAACCTGTACTGTTAACCACTTGGGATCCGCGCTATTGCAAAATGACGGCAATAGCGCGGACCCACATTTTCGGGACTACGTCTATTGACGTAGTCCCGGTTACGAGCGGCCTGCGCGCCCCCTGAGGGGCGCGCGCGGCGCGCTCTGTGATCGGCGAGTCCGTGAGACTCGCCTGATCACCGATCCGTGTAAGGGGTCGATCCCGACCCCTTATCACGTGATCAGCTGTCAGCCAATGACAGCTGATCATGTGATAAAACGGAGCCGGTAATCGGCTAGTATTCCTCCTCGCGCTGACAGCGCGAGGAGAAAAAAAAAAAGCCGATCGCCGGCGGCCGTGTTCGGGACATCAGTCCCGATCACGGCCAGCAATATAAAAGGACACCTGCCCCCTGCCAGTGCCCACCTGCCACCCGCAGTGCCATCCTGAATAAAGTAAGTGCCCCCCTGTCAGTGCCACCCAGCAGTGCCCATAGTGCCCACAGTGCCACCCAGCAGTGCCCACAGTGCCACCCAGCAGTGCCCACAGTGCCACCCACAGTGCCACCCAGCAGTGCCACCCACAGTGCCACCCAAAATCTGCCTCAGGTGCTGCACCCCAGTGCCGCCCATCAGTGCCCAGCAGTGCCGCCCATCAGTGCCCAGCAGTGCCGCCCATCAGTGCCCAGCAGTGCCACCTATCAGAGCCACCTATCAGTGCCACCTATCAGTGCCCATCAGTCCCATCTATCTGTGGTACCTATCAGTGCCCATCCGTGCCACCCATCCGTGCCACTTATCCGTGCCACCCATCCGTGCCATCTTATCTGTGCCCATCTTTGCCCATCAGTGCCGCCTTATCTGTGCCCATCGGTGCCGCCTTATCTGTGCCTATTAGTGCCGCCTTAACTATGCCTATCAGTGCCCACCAGTGCAGCCTATCAGTGCCCACCAATGCAGCCCATCAGTGCCCACCAATGCAGCCCATCAGTGCCCACCAATGCAGCCTATCAGTGCCGCCTAATCAGCGCACTTCAATGAAGGAGAAAAATGACCCGTTTGCAAAATTTTATAACAAACTATTAAAACATGATTTTTTTTTTTTTTTTTTGCATCTTTTTTTGTTTGTTTAGCAAAAAATAAAACTCCCAGCTGTGACTAAATACCACCAAAAGAAAGCTCTATTTGTGGGAAAAAAATGATAAAAATTTCATTTGGGTACAGTGTTGTATGCCCGCGCAATTGTCACTCAAAGTGCATCAGCGCTGAAAGCTGAAAATTGGTCTGGGACTGAGGGGGGTTTAAGTGCCCAGTAAGCAAGTGGTTAAACATCGATATGGTCCTGGCCACCATGCTGCAGCTCAGTTTGTGGGTCTTGGCAATCTTTTTATAGCCTAGGCCATCTTTATGTAGAGCAACAATTCTTTTTTTTCAGATCCTGAAAAAAACTCCCAGTGACCAGTATGAGAGAGGAAGAGCAATAACACAAAAATTTAACACACCTGCTCCCCATTCACACCTGATACTTTGTAACACGAATGAGTCACATGACAACGGGGAGGGAAAATGGCTAATTGGGCCCAATTTGAACATTTTCACTTAGGGGTGTACTCACTTTTGTTGACAGTGGTTTAGACATTAATGGTTGTGTGTTGAATTATTTTGAGGGGACAGAAAATTTACAAACAAATTTACAAACAAGCTTTACACTCACTATTTTACATTGTAGTAAAGTGTAATTTCTTCAGTGTTGTCACATGAAAAGATATAATAAAATATTTACAAAAAAGTGAGGGGTGTACTCACTTTTGTGAGATAGTGTATACTGTGATTCTGTCTTTGCCAAATGCTGCAGAAATCTCCCTCCACTAAGTCTGGCTGCATCCATTTTAACTGTGGGCAGCTGAAGCTGTTGCCTGTTCTCTTCCTAGATTTACACAGACACAGAGATGCACACCTCCAGCTCTGCAGCTCTCATTGGCCCTCTTATGACTCATACATCCTCCCTGGCAAACTCTCACGAGAGTGAGAGAGGAAGGTGTGCATGGTGTCATACGCCTAGGCGTTTCACCAGACAAGAAACAGGAAGTGGGCTGTATAAGGTATTTGCTGGCAGAAAAAAAAATGTTTGACTATCCAAAGTTAAAACAACAAGGGCAAAAGATTTGATAGATGGAAAGATTAAAAAATGACTGAAGGTCCGCTTTAAGGGGGAAAATAACTTGTTAACTACTCTTGGGTGGGGGGCATGTCAGAGCTCCATCAATGGGAGTATAAAAGCTGACTGCCTTGTACACAACAATATCATGATGTCAAAAAAGCTCATGCTGTCCTTGGCAGTATGTAGTGATACTCAGAATAGTCAGATAACACCAATTCATACATATTTGACATCAAAGGAAAACTACATGCACAAAATGGGCACAAGAACATAACAAATAACGAAGTCCACCAGTCATGAATTAAAGATTTTACAAACCAGTGCTTTTGCGCTAACATGTAGATATGACAGTGAGGGCTAAAATTCACAGAAAGCTTTGTACTGGAATACTCATTGTAATCGAAACAGAGGAAGGTCAAGATTAACATGGAAGAAGATGGTTTTGGAAAAACAACAGGTTAAGATGACTTAAATTTATAGAGGCTTTATGTGTCTAAATGTAATGACTGTATGAATGACACCTCCTTAATGGACAATTGTGATTTATCGTTTCACTGTTCTGCAGTTCGAATGTTTCTTCAGTTTGTGTGATTTGTTTTACTGTATGGAAGCTTCTAAACCTAAACAACATCTACTACATTTCTTTATCAAGTGTAAGTTTCTTATGTTTAAGTTTACAATCACTACCAAAATGTTTTCACTATTAAATGAAAAATGGTCAAAAACGCTTTAAGTAATCTGTACATCCATTGGTATCCACACTGCAACTTCACTCTCTGTTAACAGATGTTACTAGTAAATCAAAAAAAGGATGGTTTAAACCATAGTGAAGTATGTAAGTACATAAAAAACTCATTTTAATTAAAAGTATAGATTGCACTCGCATATTTTAACTGGAATTTTGTTTTGTATTGTCCCACAAAGGTGTGTGGAGGAACAGACATGAAGGTGGGGATTTTGAACACATTTCCGAGTGGATATGATATTCAACTGCTATTTTTGAAGTATCTTCATTTGATCACAGTCCACTTTTTGCTTATTATACTTTTTCATTTTGCACTTTGATATTTTATAGGCAATTTAATTCATGGAAGCTTGATTGTATTTGTGGATTGACACATAAATTAACTTTTTATGGACAATTGAATGGCTTCTTTTTTAAAGAAATATTTATTTTCAGTGTTATATTATCAATTTATATTGGTTTCAGAGTTTATTGTAAGGGTATAGTGCTTCACTAATTGCATGTTAATTTGTCCAATTTGATATCACAAATGTTAAGTGCTGACAGCTTTATCTATTTGAGTTTAACTTTTTACCCTAGATTACCTTTTTTAAGACTGGCCATGTTTAGTAGTTAGAGGTCTGGTTGCATGAGGGACTGTAAACTACTAGGGACTAAGACACAGAGTGGATAGGCTGATTCTGAATTTCAGTGCCACACAACAACTTCTGCTGGGGAGAATCTGCTTTCCAGGCTGGTTGGACAACAGTTGGTGGATCTCTCCGTCACCACTAATCTTGTCTTCAGATTTCTGACACAAAGATGGAGGCCACATCATGATTATCCTCAGGGAACCAAGCAACTGAACTTTGCTCCAGCATTCATCTAGAGGCATCTGTATTCATAAATATATATTCCCAGATACTGTATATGTGTAATAGGACTCCTATCAGATCCTTTGCTTATAATACCTGACAGTACATTGGATGTATGTACTAATAATAATCTTTTCTTACATAAAGCTTGTATTATTTCCATACCAGTGTGCATCTACTGTATATATTAATGGTTAATACTATTGCAGTAGTTGCTCCATACCCAATTACTTTGCCTAGATTACTGGTTAATTTCCCAGAAATAGAATTCCCTCTGCTGATAGATGCCCTGTCCTGGATGGAGGCACAGCCAACTTTAATATCAAACCCATTCTTCCACTTAGCAAAGGTTCTGATTCTCTTATCTACAGGTTTGTCAACCTACACCCCCAAAATGAAAAAAGGGCTATATACAAAAAAGAGCAAATATCATCATTACATTATTTCTATTTTATTAGTAACCTATACAAGACTAAGCTGATTAAAGTGAGCATGTTCAAGAGTATATATATATAAGAGATACCTTAGAAATGACAGCATGCCTAAGAGCTGAATGAGCAGAAATAAAAGGCTTTTATGCTACTCAGTGGTCTCTTATAGCTATAAAATATTTCCAGAGCTATTGCTGCTCATCAAAATTATGACCTTTTACTGGATTATGTTAAAGCAAGCTTGAGGATGAAAAAAAGCAAAAAGCAAAGTGCAAAATGCTCCTGTGGCACAGTGTAAACTAAAAACTAACAGCCATAATAGTATCAGGTATATACAATATAAATCATGTGAATGTCTTATGTGCAAAAAAGGCAAGAATGTCTGGAAAGCTAGAAAGAATTTTGAAAAGTGCAAAGTGCAAAGGTCCGAGGTGTTCCTCATTTTTGTTTCCTAGCAAAAATGTCCTGTGCCTGACAGGAGACTGCAGCTAAAAACCACTGCACTCTGTGTAAAGAAGTGGTCACTGTACAGTGGGGCACATCCCCTGCCTTGTGACAACTAGAGTTCCGCAATCAGAAAAGCTTATAGCAGCTCTTACGGAGCAGTTCTGTTTAAGCAACAGAAGCCCAAGAGATGAACTTATTTAGCTCTTGGGCTAAGCACTGAATGCTAGATTTCACAGATATATAGCAATTCCAGGATTAGTGCTGGCACATTCCCACAAAAGCCTCTGAGATCAGCTGCCATTCTAAAATGGTACTGGGAAAAATATTTGCTATTCCAGTGCTATTTTAAAATGACAGCTGTGACTTAAGAGGTTAAAAAATAACACACTTTTACAAAGGCACTTTGGTTATTAAGTGTACCTTTTTTTTTCCAAAGACAGCGCCTCATCATTTTTTACCTGCTGCGTTGACTCTGGAGTTAAAAGTCATTCGATCAATGATAAATATGTCTCCACTCAGCCTGATCAAAGCTAGACAGAATTACAACAGCTAATGGGTTCAGAATGAATAGAGGAAGGTTATCTTTACTGCATTCTATTTCAGTAACAAAAAGGATACTTATCTAAGACCAGGGATGAGCCCCCATTCAGTCCAAACACAGTTTCAGACTGAACTTTGCTTGTTTAGGTGTTTTTCCATGCGCCAGATGTTCAGCTTGCTTGGCATGCACCATACATCATATAAAGTAGCAGGTTTTTCTCTGCTATATATGACTTAAAGCATCACTTGAAAATATAAGTAAGATTTTTTGGGTGACCAAAGATAATACAGCAGAAATATTAAAAGATTCACATTTTATTAGAGCCATATAAAATATTTTAAAAACATTATCCATACAACATTCCAGAACACTGTTCATCAGCACAGCCTTGGCTCCTTCAGGAGACAAATTGCTGGATATAATACTACATAAGTGAAAAAAAAATTAAAAAACAATTAGCCAACCACTTGCTAAAGAACAATAGAATGATAAAACTCATCCCAAGGGAACGCATGTGCTCTTACCGAGGACCCAATTGGCTCCTATCTTAAAGAATGACAGAAGTGCACTTCAGTTTCTACCACATTGTATTTAACCATCCACCTAAGGGCCCAAGGTCATAACTGCTGTTCCGCAATAGGGGCTGAACAAGAACCAGCTAAAACAAAAAAAAAAAAAGAAAAAAAAATAGATCCCAGAAATAAACTCCATAAATGGTAAACAGTGTCTCATACATATTCAAAATTGCCCATACTTACAATATTTCAATATTTAATAAAAACATTGGAGGGTGCCAGATTACCCCACCAACATCAGTCAAAAGGGCATACTGTAGCTGTAAATAAATCAACATAAACAATAATGGGCTCCGAGTATGCTATTGAATAAAATTGCAGGGGACAGTAAAAATCAAATGGGGTATATTTAAACATATTCCACCATCTTTATAGATGAGATACATTATTTAGTTACACTTCTTTTATAAGGAGAGCTGGCCACAAAGGAAAGTGCCTTAAGTTATTAAAAAATTAAGCCACAGCCATTGCCCAATAATAAGGATTCTTGTGTAGATAATATGTTGGCAGATTACATGTCTTTAGTGTGGTAACCATCCCCGGCGTCCTTGTGTCTCTGGCAAAATGTCTGCAGGGGATGCTGGCTTCTATGTCCCTCCCGCCCATTTTATGTGACATCATACACATACATTAAGTCCCTAGGGCACATGCGCTGGGTCCCACCACACCCCCTCACCTTACTGGGCAAACGCATGTCTCAAGTGGCCAGGCTGTCAAGGAGATCAAACCAGGCCACCACAAAAGCACTGTGTAGCGCCATCCTTGGTTGGAGGAAAGTGCCCCATCTCCACGTGGGATAGAAGGTGTCTCCAGGGCAGTGTCTCCACATCCATAATTGAGGAATGAGAGACACACCAACCACACCACACTGGGGGTGACCTTTAAAGGTGCAAAGACACAGAGGGAATCCCCACAGCATCAAACTCCCTGGACCCCACAGTGATGTAAGAAGAACAAGAGGGGAAAACAAACCCCAACCTTGTCCCCAAAAATGCTCCGGAATCCGTGCAGCCATCAAAATTCACCCAAATGAGTGCCCAATGGGGAACCCCATACAACATGGAAAAAAAAGGAACAAGCAATCTTGATAGAATCTCCCCCAGCAAAGGCAGATACGGTTCCTGTACAAACTCAATATAATTAAATATAAAATTGAATTCACAAATGCAAAACAAAATATTACAAAATCAAAATGAACACAAAATTAATCCTACAACAAACAATTACATTATATGGGTCAGCGCCAAATGGCTGAATTACTATGGTTTCTAGCCCAGGTTTCCTAGGAATCAATACCCATTAAAGATAAGGGCTTATAGCTGATGGATTCGATCAGGGCCAGGATGTTTTGTAGCATGTAGTGAAAAAATCCATCTGGTTTCGCATTGGAGGAGACTTTTGTCCACATCTATACCCCACTCATGCACAGGGATGTGTTCAAGAGCCAATAATCTGATTGCCTACATGATGACTTATGGGGGTTTCCATTTTCTTTTTGGAAATAAATGGCACATGGTACCTAATGCTCTGATTAAATGGTCACTTGGTCTTTGCAATATAGAAAGACCCACAAATACATTTGGGATAGACTACCATAGGCTTTGACATGTAACCTTTGGTATGTTTTGGCTGAAAGATTTTTCAATCTGGCAGAATTGCCTCCTGTCCCCATAATATGAAATCGACTAAGACCTACAGAATGTTATTTCAGGATGAGATTTGTAGTTGTATTTGCTGTAACTATATTTACAATGAATATGCCGTACCTGCTTATGCTTTTTGGAAAATTTGGTGATCAGGTGCACCAGTTGATTTTTTTTCTTTCTTGCTGTCTCACCCGGTAAAACGTTTTTTTTTTTTTTTTAGGCATGGTATGGATCGCAATTTGAACAATTTTTGCTACCTTTTTTTTGCTACCCTTTCAAAATGCTCATCTTGGCTACAGTTTCTACAGATATGCAGATACTGACTGTATGGTATACTTGACACTAACGTTTGGAGATGCGAACTAGTCTCTCAGAGGACTGCATTGCCTGCTGATAGCTTTCTGTATAACATAGACCCCAGTGTACAATGTGGGTTAACAAAAATCTATATTCCTAGAAAAGTGACGTGTTTTTGGTGGCAGCCCATAGTGAATTTTAAATTAAAGGTATTCTGGCTAAGAAGGTCCATAAATGCATGTAACTATTCTTGTGTATTCACGTTATTATGTGATTCAAACTATTCCTTAAGTCTCCACTGGAAAATAAATCACACTCTCACCCCCCACCCCCCGGTACAGATTTGCAGATGTGGGCACACTGAGTGTCCCCATTGCAACCTCCTGCACCTGAAGGTATTGGGAGCACTTGTACATAAGCACATTACACGCCAAGATGAAATTTAACAGATTTACCACAAATTGATTTTACTCTAGAAAATGCTGGCGTCATTTTGCAAGATGACTATGGACCATTGACAAACCTTTCTCATGAAGAATTGAGTTGTATAAAGATTACCACCAACCATGCATTGGATGGGACATGAAGGCCATCAATAATTTTCAAAAGATTTATTGCATCTTTCAAATAAGAGAATAGGGCTTGAATGTGAGGGCTTGGATATATCACGTTGAGGAAACTAGAGGGCGTATTTAACTTCTTATGTACCTTCCTAAATACATAGAAGGTTGGCATTTTGGGCTGTTTTATGTTCAGAAATTGGCAGGTATCTTTAGTAATGATACCTTGTTGATAAGCTTGGCTTATGAAGCTCCTATATTCCCCTATAAAGCATTTCACACAAGTTTTTGAAATGGGTGTATACCACTTAGTATTATATAAAACTTGAAAGCACATATGTATGTTCATAGCCTGAATGGTCCATGAGTACATTACTACTCCCTTTGCCAGAGGGTTTGAATAATAAATACACTTGCGCCAATCTACATACAGGTACATCGCTTAACTTCAAGTGGTTGTACTGGGATGATGCCTGGATTGTGGTACCATTTTTTAAAGCTGGCAGTTCACTCGCTTGTAAGATCAATTAGAGCGGCTAACTAGCCACAGCTTGTGCAGGCTCTCTCGTCTTGTCCCACTGGGAGACCCCGAGCAGCCAGCCAGCATGTCCGCTGGCTGGCTGGACACGTGCACAAAGCTAGGATTGGCCAGCAACGAACAATGAACTGCAAAGAACTGATATCATCAGCGACATTTTTGAAAAAATAAAAGCATTCAAAAACACAGATCTTGGTGTTTTGAATGCCTTTCTGTACAGAGGATAGATTTGAGGTCTTTTTAGCCGCTGATCCCTCCATAAAGAATACCTGTCATGTGCCTATTGCCGTCACAAGAGATGTTTACATTCCTTGTGATAGCAATAAAAGTGATAAAAAAAATTGAATTGTCCCCATCCCCCCATGTTCATGCACAAAGGCAAACACATGTGTTGGTCCTGCAGGCACACAAGCAGTGATTGTCCCAAACATGTGAGGTATCACTGCGACAGATCGTAGGCAGATCATAGGCAGTAATTCTAGCATTAGCACCTCTGTAAATCTAAAATTCTAACCTGTAAAGGATTTTAAAGTGTTGCCTATGGATAGTAAAATATACATTGTTTGTTTTTCACTGTTGCGGTGTACGCAATTTTAAAGGATGACATTTATTTTTGGTATCTATTTACTCAGTGTAACATCTTTTATAGTTTACAAAAAAAAATTGTTTTTTTTTTTGTTTTGTTTTTTGCATTAATATTAAAGCATTTTTTCCCAAAAATCATTAAGGAGACCACACTTATGGGCACTGATGAATTTGAGACCGCACTTATTGGCACATATGAGACCGCACTTATGGGCACATATGAGATCGCACTTACGGGCACATATGAGACCACACTTATGGGCACTGATGATGTCGAAACCGCAATTATGGGCACTGATGAGACCACACTTATCGGCACTGATGAGACCACATTGATATTGAAGGTTATTGAGATTTACATACATTAGAGGGTTCCACCATTATTGTGTTATTGATTAGTAAGTTAGCACTGCACCTTTTTGTTTTTTTCTCATGTCGACATTTAGTTGTGCCATATGCTGATGTAAGACACATGGCCTGGCTCTTTCTGTGATGCGGAAAGTGATGTGCTCATACACCATACAAGCACAGATTGCTGAAAGAGCTCAAAGCTGCAGTGTGTATAATATATCATTATGGGCATGTGTCTACAGTTCAGTAATGGTTACATAAAGCAAGTAAGGGCAATATGCTTATCTGCTGTTGTGGCTGGAGGGGAAAAGCACAAACATGCTTAGCATTTATAAGGCTGTAACCTACTTATCCTGCTTTGTGTTACTGAGTAGTGTGGCTGGCTGGCTACAAAATGAGGGGGTGTGATTTATGTTGAAGCGGGCTAGTTCAGATTTAACATGTACAGGCCTAGTGTACCCAACCACATTTTGCAATTCCCAAAGGTTCATGGAAAATGTAGTTAGAGAGAGGGGACAGTATATGATGTAATCACTGTTCTAACAGCTCCTCCTTAGCAGAATACATGCTGCATTTGTTGAACTGCAGAGAGCACTTCCTAAAAATTCTATTGGACTTTGCTCTTCAATGGTAAGGAATTTCACAAATGTAACAACCGTTTAGTGTTTTGTGTAGGGGGTGTACTAATGGGGGATTTTTGTCGATTCCGAGGTTCTGGTTTAATAGAAAGGCCTTCCATAAAAAAATTTCAGCAGATTTTGTCAAATTCTACTTTGAATCCTTATCATACATGGCTTTGCACGTCAAACGCCTAGCAAAAAGGTGCACATCTTTGATCAATTCAAATCTGTAAGTATGTTCATCAGGACAGAAGGTAAGACCCATTTGCAATACGTTGGCCTCATTCTTTGTCAACTGATGTGATGATAAATTCTCCATTTCAAACTGGGTTTGTCCAGTTGGATTTTTAGAGCATGTGTATCTAACTGAAAAATCTTCTTTTGGTCGGGAGCAGAAGTCCCTAAAAAAATAGGTGATACCCGTACACCCATGTTAGGATTAACCCTATTGGAATTAGTGTCATCTACATTGTTAGGTTGTGCCACAGAAGAATTGGCATGAGAACTGCCAGAAACAGTGTCTGCAGATACAGTAGGACAGAGGGCATGATAATAAAAAGAACTCTGAGAACCAGAGATAGAATAGATAGGTACATTCAAAACTTTACGTTGTGAAGAATGTGATCTGACATATGGGTGAACTTCAGTTAGTTAGGGTTAGTATCGTCATTTTCCCCTTTCTATTTCTTCTAAAAATTTGTGGATACCAAACGCTGCTGTGAATTGGACTGCATGAGGAAATAGAAGATACAGATGAAAAATCAGAATCAAAAACACCTTGATTTTGGTGGAGAGAGAGTGACATAAAAGCCACAATCTCCAGAGGGGGCGTGGCGACCAAGCTCCATGCAGGACGTGTAGCGTGAGAGCTCCGCTCGTCCGCCGGAGAAATCGACTTCCATCCGACTCCACCGGTACAGAAAACAATACCCATCGGCACTGCCAAGTAGCCCAGACACGAGACTACACAGCGGGATGGGTAAAAGGCGCAAAATGGTAATGCATCCGCACAAGCTGGACGCGTACTTTACCTCAGGCCTGAACGGGCCTAACCAACATAGCGACGGCTCCCGTGCGCGCCAGCCGGCCGAGGTCTCTAACCTACGCAATCCGGACCAAAGAATCTCCTCTGACCAGACCTGTCTGCATAGCGGATCCTCATCGGGTAATCAATCTCCGTCCATGCGCAGTCCAGCGAAAGCCAGATTACGGAGGTCCTCCCCGGATAGGCCGCCAAGCCAGCCTGAGGCTCAAATGGAGGTAAGCAGGCCGCAACCCCACACAGTACCGCAAGGACAACAGGCAAGAGACCCCATCACTGACTTTCCTACAACAGATGCCCCAATCTCGGAATCCACCCTAAAAGACATGCTTTTGTCTCTCAGGGCGTCCCTACAAGCTGACCTAGTGAAGGAAATAGCTGACTGTCAAAAATCAGTACTATCCTTGGGTATAAGAGTGGATAGAGTGGAACAGCAGCTGGGCACATATGCTTCATCATACAATGTCATGGTGGAGGCTCACGAGGCTCATGGGGATGACATTAAATGGCTGAAAGACAAACTCGCAGACATTGAGGACCGATCCAGGAGAAACAACATCAAGCTGAGAGGCATTCCTGAATCCGTTCCAACCACTCAATTACTACAATTTGCCCAAGCTATGTTCTCTACGTTGGTTCCGGAACTAACAGCCCAAGACCTAATAGTGGACAGAATACATAGGCTGCCTAAGCCTTCGTTTCTCCCTATCGAAACTCCCAGGGATGTTCTTTTGAGAGTTCATTTCTACCACGTGAAAGAAAGATTGATGCTTGCCTCCCGTAATCTAGACGCATTGCCCCCTCAATATGCTGACGTGCGGATGCTACCCGACCTGTCTAGACACACACTACAACGACGCAGAAATCTTGCGACCATCACCAAGGCCCTGCGGAACCACGCCATTCCACACAAATGGAAGTACCCGGCGACTCTGGTCATTACCCATAATGGGGTCGCGGTCACGATCTCGACACTAGAAGAGGGAATTGAGGCTCTGAGGAAATGGAACATCTTACCGGACCCCTCTTCTTCCCGCTCGCCTACCAGTAACCTGCAACACATTCCTGAAGAATGGCAATTAGTCACCCGCAAACGATCTCCTAGAAATCCCAAAGGTGGAGTCCCCAGATCTACTGAAATAAAATTCAGAATATTTTTTTCTCTGGGGACTGGAGCTGTCTCTTAAGTGCTCCTCAGTGCTTCATAGCAGTTATATCTGCACTTGGATCATTTATGGATCCTTTTCTTAAGCGTAATGTTTTGACTATTTTATTTTTTGTTCCTGGTATTTTATTGTTTCTTTTGCCTAGTTATTTCACCGTTTCGTTATCTACTCTCGATATATGCAGTGAAGCTGGACACTTGAAGGTATTCTTCACAGAAGGAATAAGGCCCAATCTCCCGCCTTCCCTGTACAGTGGCGCCACGGTCTATACACCTCTAGCAGTGGTGAGTACCTGTTCCACGCACTCAAACACTCTCTATTTGTTCTATGGTACTTCACTGCCTATCTATTAATGCCAAGGGGTTAAATCACCCCGTAAAAAGATTTTCCCTGTGGGCTGAGGCCAAAAAGCAAAAAGCAGATATTCTCTGCGTACAGGAAACCCATTTTCAAAAAGACAAGGCACCCTACTGTTCTAACAAAAATTACCCTCATGTTTTTCTGGCCTGCACTCCTGAACGCAAAGCAGGAGGAGTACTTATGGCAATCAGCAACTCTGTTTCCTTTCAACTCCGCGGAACGCTTCTGGACGAAAAAGGTAGATATATAATTGTGACTGGTGACATTAACTCCAAACCGTATACGCTGATTGCATTGTACGCTCCTAACTACCGCCAACTTCGTTTCTTCAAAACAGTACTCAAGAAAGCAGCACCTATGCTATATGGTAATCTTCTTATATGCAGTGACTTTAATTCTGTTCCAGACCTACTTATGGACACAACTGCCAAGAGATCTAGAGGTTCACCATCACTACAACCTCTTATACAATCTGAAGGACTATTTGATGCGTGGAGGTGTTACCACGCAAACGAAAGGGACTACACCTTTTTTCGCATAGGCATAGATCTTACTCACGTATAGACCTATTCCTGATGGATAAATGGTTATTACAACGTGTTGTAGAAACTAAAATATTTGATATTACATGGTCTGATCATGCCGCAATCTATATTGCCATTTCGGAAGGGTCTGTCTCCTCCTCACCCCCCATTTGGCGCTGTAATGTACGTCTGTTGCAGGATCCGGACACTAACAGCACTATAACCCAGCACATTAGAAACTTTTTTATAGACAACCAACACCCAGTCTCCGACCCATACACTCTTTGGAACTCACACAAAGCATTCATTAGAGGGGTCCTTATTCAGTTAGGCGCACAACAGAAAAAAAAACAGACACTAAACAACCTACTATCTGAGATTCATGACTTGGAGAAACTTAATAAGCAAACCTCAACACAAGCTCTGACTGACAAACTTAACCGACTTAGAGAAACCTTGCGAGACCATCTGGCACAGCAATACGATAGACACTTGCGACGCCTACGTCTCAATCACTATTCCAATGCAAACAGAGCAGGCAAATATTTAGCAAACAGGCTTAAAGCCGCACGACTCAAGACCAAAATTCCGTTTCTATACGAGTCCGCAACGAAGCAGAAGCTGTTCAATCCTCTAGACATTGCAAATCAATTCTCTGACTACTATAGCTCCTTATATAACCTCAAGGATGACCCAAATACACCTCAACCATCCATGGATCATATCCAATCTTTTCTCAAACATTTAAAGCTCCCATCCCTCTCTAATCAACAATTAGAAGACCTTAACACGGATATCACCACCACAGAAATTGCACAAACCATAGCTAGCCTTCCCAATGGTAAATCTCCAGGGCCAGATGGTTTTTCAAATGAATATCTCAAACTTTTCCAAGCAGACCTTACACCACATCTACAACGGGTGTTTCACAAAGCCACTACCACTGCAGCATTCCCGCAAGAGATGTTGAGAGCCCATATTGTCACACTTCCCAAACCGGGGAAGGATCCCACAACTCCGGCGCATTTTAGGCCTATTTCTCTATTAAACTCCGATATAAAAGTATACGCCAAATTATTAGCTAGGAGATTGACCAATATCATACCTACATTAATTAAACGCGACCAAATGGGATTTGTGAGAGGGAGACAGACCTCTGATGCTACCAGGAGAATCATAAATGTTATTAACTCGGCTGGCCTGGCCAGAACGCCTTCTCTGCTGTTATCAATTGACGCAGAGAAGGCGTTCGACAGGGTGCATTGGAAGTACATGGAATCGGTCTTATTGAAGTTTGGTTTCTCAGGTCATATCTTGTCTGCCATATTAGCACTCTACTCGTGTCCCTCTGCACAGGTGCAATTAGCTGGCTTTTTGTCTAAAACATTCAATATAACTAATGGTACCAGGCAAGGATGCCCCCTATCCCCCACTATCTTTAACCTCATGATAGAACCACTAGCCGAAACTATCCGCTCGCACCCACTTATTACTGGTTTCCAATTTGGCACCAGCAAACACTCCATAAATCTCTTCGCAGACGATGTGATTTTACTCCTAACTAACCCATTACAATCTCTACCTCAAGCACACCAGGTTCTCACGAAATTTGGTGAGGCCTCTTACTACAAAGTTAACTTTAATAAATCCCTGATCTTAGACTTGGGGGTTGATTCCAAGATCAAAACTAAGCTAAAATCACTACTACCTTATACATGGAGCTATACAGGTATAGAATATTTGGGCATTACGCTAACCAGCTCTGTAGCCAACTTAGTTAAAACCAACATGTCTCAACTAATCCCAAAACTTGAAAAACAACTTAAAGAGCTTTCCCAAAAGGAAATCTCTTGGATGGGGAGAATTTCCGCATACAAAATGCTAATATTACCACAAATTTTGTATGTATTCCGCTCCCTTCCAGTCCATATCCCCGCATACTTCCTTACACAGTTATCCAACATGTGTTGGAAGTTTATATGGAAAGGACAAAGAGCACGATGTTCACACAATAATCTATTAGCACACAAAAAAGTTGGGGGTGCAGGCATGGTAGACCTGCATGACTACTTAATGGCAGTTAGACTGGATTCTCTCAAACATTGGATAGGTTCTCCGGAACCCCCAATATGGGTGGATATAGAAGAAGCGTTATCGCCTACTGCTGATCTAAAACTAATGCTGTTGAGTGACAGTTGGTCCTCATGGAACGTGGCTTTCCTATCTCCACCTATGAAGGCCTCTATGCTAGCGTGGAGAGCCTTTTATAATCTTAAACGCGAGGAAACCCAAAAACTTTCATTCCAGATTCCTATGACCATACTTGAAAAGAAAATACCTATGTTATCGGTTAAATCTCTCATGGGATACGGTATAAGGTCTCTATCGGATCTCTATGCAGGAAATAAACTTAGAACAATAGCTCAACTAGCTGCACACTACAATCTACCATATGCATAATTGTACACCTGCTTACGCATTATTGACTTCCCCCCACTTACTTCCATACCCGGATATCCATGTCCCAAGATCATTATGGCGCTTCTATTCCAGTCAGGGAGCGAAGGTTCTAAGGGCATTACGTTCTGCTATAACCAACTGCAGGACAAACTTATTTTTAAACGGACAAAGGCTATGTCCAGTTGGGAAATGGACATGCAGGTTGACTTCTCTGATACTCAGTGGAGGTCGGCTTTCAGGTCCATACACTCATCAACACATTGCATCAAACATTGGGAAATTACTTTAAAGATTCTGAATAGGTGGCAATATACTCCTCTGAGATTGTCTAAATTTTACTTAGGTGCGTCCCCACAGTGCTGGAGGAATTGTGGAGGAGTAGGTAATTTGCTACACATGTTCTGAAACTGTCCCCACATCAGAAGCCTCTGGAACCAGGTGTTTAAACTTATTTCCTCTCTCACAGAGAATCACTGCTCCTTATCCCCACAACTGGCATTATTTTATATTGGAATAGAAAACTTCCCTACCAAATATAGACCAATGGTTAGTCATATTTTATTAGAAACCAGAGCTTTATTATTACGTTACTGGAAATCTGATATAGTAATAAATTTCTCGGATGTGACTAGGATGGTGCATAGGAACTACACGTTTGAGCGCCTCATTGCGCTCAACGCTATGAGGGGTCCAACATTTGATAAGCAATGGGAAAATTGGGTTAAATATAATTCTCACTGATATCGACATTTATTGACAATTTAGGATACTCACGCTTCTCTTTATATTTTCTCTTAAACAATATTTTACTTCTGACCTTATTTCATGCTTCCATTTTGTGTATATCGACTGATGTCTGAGTAGATAATCCTTTTCTTTTTTTTTTCTGTTCTCATAATTTTTTTGTTGTCTCATATTTTGTTTGGTTCATTATCACTACATACTTGTACTATCAATGCTGAGTATATAATGAACGCTGTAACTGAAAATTGTTCCTCTCAATAAAAATATTGAAATAAAAAAAAAAAAAAGCCACAATCTCCAGTGGCCATTTTGCCGGAACCATGAGGACACCAGGGATGGTTACCACACTAAAGACATGTAAGCTCAGCTGATAATATATTAACCTGGTTGTGGCTTCATTTTTGAATAATTTAGGGCCCTTTCCTTTGTGGCCAGCTCTCCTTATAAAAGAAGTGTAACTAAATAATGTATCTTATCTAAAAAGATAGTGGAATATGTCTAAATATACCCTGTTTGATCTTATGTTTTACTGTGCCCTGCATGTTTAAAGTTTAAATAGTGGTTAATCATTCAATAGCATAATCGGAGACCATTATTGGTTATTTTGATTTATTTACAGCTCCAGTATGTCCTTTTGACTGATGGAGTTTTTGGTATGGGGGTATTGGAGTAGCCATTCATGCTAACTTCTTATAACCAACCCAGACCAATAATTGGGGTTTGGACTATACCGGTACTTTATATATAGAAAGAAAAAGAAAAAGAAATAATAATAAAATTTGACACATGTTTAATAATTACAAAAAGGACAGAATACAAAATATCATAAATAAAATCATAATACACCCCAGAGTTTTTAACATATACAGATACTCATAAAGAAGTTCAGTTCTGGTGGCGTATAAGAAAGGCTCCTCTACTAGTTTCGCGGATCATTCGCTTCTTCAGGAGGATGTCCAGAGACTCAAAGAAAGGTAAGGTAAAAACAAACTTCAGGTAAGTGGGCCCTTTTATATTCCCCCTCCGGCGGACAATGGAGATGAAATGCGTATGGCTGAATCACAATGTATGAAGATATATGTGATAGCCAAGGAGAAGTATCACGCAAAAATTCGATGGTGTAAGCAATCAATGGAACTGCAAGTAATTCAGTATGTTGGGTAGGGGTAAAATATCGTTGCGTCTGGCAAATGTGCATAAACAGGGTAAAAACACCCGTCCTATACTATTGCCTGTTCAGTAGTTTGAACCTGTACGTAGTTCACTATGTTGGTTAGAAGTAAGGCACCTCTGCGTCTGACACATGCAAATAAACGAAACAAAGCCGCCAGTCCTACGCCAACGCCAACCCAAAAAAGGATGCCTGTGGCCAATTATAGCTCAGGGGGTTTAGTACACGCCCCACACTATATAAGGCTGCCGGCGCAGCGGCCTTGTGTAGTGTGTTCCGGCGTGCAGGGAGAGAGCAGCATAGGCAGGGACAGTGTGTTCTTTTCTTGTGAATCTGCAACAGTTAAAGTGGGTGTTGTGTGCCTCCAGCACAGTATACATCTGTAGCTACCCTTTATTGCTGGTGTTCTCTAATACAGGCATCCGCAGGAGATAAAGTGGGTGTTGTGTGCCTCCAGCACAGTATACACCTGTAGCTACCCTTTATTGCTGGTGTTCTCTAATACAGGCATCCGCAGGAGTTAAAGTGGTTGTTGTGTGCCTCCAGCACAGTATACACCTGTAGCTACCCTTTATTGCTGGTGTTCTCTAATACAGGCATCCGCAGGAGTTAAAGTGGGTGTTGTGTGCCTCCAGCACAGTATACATCTGTAGCTACCCTTTATTGCTGGTGTTCTCTAATACAGGCATCCGCAGGCGTTAAAGTGGGTGTTGTGTGCCTCCAGCACAGTATACACCTGTAACTACCCTTTATTGCTGGTGTTCTCTAATACAGGCATCCACAGGAGTTAAAGTGCGTGTTGTGTGCCTCCAGCACAGTACACATCTGTAGCTACCCTTTATTGCTGGTGTTCTCTAATACAGGCATCTGCAGGAGTTAAAGTGGGTGTTGTGTGCCTCCAGCACAGTATACACCTGTAGCTACCCTTTATTGCTGGCGTTCTCTAATACAGGCATCTGCAGGAGTTAAAGTGGGTCTTTTTTAGTGATGGCCGAACGGTTCGCCCGGCGGTCGTTTCGCGGCGAATTTCCGACATTCGCGGTCCGCACGTTCGAACGCCTTTTTCCGTCGTTCGCCGCGGCGGACTTACGTGTTTAATGTATACAAGAACTTTAACCTTTGGTGACACGTTTATCATGTGATACAGGACAGCCAATTGAGACATGACAGCACATGGACACTTGTACATTCCCCCTAACCTATAAATACACCCGATCCGGTGGCCATTTTACATTCTTTCTTCTGTTAAGATAGGGACAGGTTCCTGTGTGGAGTAGGGAGAGATAAACCACTAGCTATTTGGTACACAAAAGTTCTTTTCAGGACTGGTATAGGTGTTAGGTGTTGATAGGTTTGCTGTGCTGCTGATTCTTGCAGCAGCCTGAGTGTCTTTTGTTAGTTTAGAGAAAGGGAAAGGACGGTGTATGCTACAGGGACAGCCAGATTAGTCTTTCATCATCATCATCATCATCATCATCATTAGCTGTTACTATCAAGGTCCACAAAAGAGCTGTTCCAGTAACCACTAATCGTTCTCTTTTTTTGCCAATTTGTATAGGGACAGGAAGGAAGCAGTGTTGTCAGGCAGTGAGGGTAATTTTAAAGACTTGCTGTTATTATTAGTTCCACAAAGGTTCTTTTCAGGACTGGTATCAGTGGTACAGTAATAGGCTTGTACATGTATAATATTCTTTCTTCCAAATATAGAAAGGATATTATACTTGACTGCTGCCCTTCTGCTGCAGTCTGCTAAACATTCACAACTCACTTGTTCCACAAAAGTTCTTATAAGGACTGGTAACTTGGTATAGGGTGCTACGGTACATAGGCTTGAGTGCGGTACAGTCTGCTGTTCTGTAAGGACCGCTATCGGTCCACAATAGATAGGGTTGACGTGCACCACTGCTGACCGCTGCCCTATACTGCAGCAGTCCTTCAGCGGTATAGGGACTGACGTACAGTCTGCTAATCACTAACACACAACCTGCTTGTTCCACAAAAGTTCTTATAAGGACTGGTAACTTGGTATAGGGTGCTACGGTACATAGGCTTGAGTGCGGTACAGTCTGCTGTTCTGTAAGGACCGCTATCGGTCCACAATAGATAGGGTTGACGTGCACCACTGCTGACCGCTGCCCTATACTGCAGCAGTCCTTCAGCGGTATAGGGACTGACGTACAGTCTGCTAAACACTAATACACAACCTGCTTGGTCCACAAAAGTTCTTATAAGGACTGGTAACTTGGTATAGGGTGCTACGGTACATAGGCTTGAGTGCGGTACAGTCTGCTGTTCTGTAAGGACCGCTATCGGTCCACAATAGATAGGGTTGACGTGCACCACTGCTGACCGCTGCCCTATACTGCAGCAGTCCTTCAGCGGTATAGGGACTGACGTACAGTCTGCTAAACACTAATACACAACCTGCTTGGTCCACAAAAGTTCTTATAAGGACTGGTAACTTGGTATAGGGTGCTACGGTACATAGGCTTGAGTGCGGTACAGTCTGCTGTTCTGTAAGGACCGCTATCGGTCCACAATAGATAGGGTTGACGTGCACCACTGCTGACCGCTCACCTATACTGCAGCAGTCCTTCAGCGGTATAGGGACTGACGTACAGTCTGCTAATCACTAACACACAACCTGCTTGTTCCACAAAAGTTCTTATAAGGACTGGTAACTTGGTATAGGGTGCTACGGTACATAGGCTTGAGTGCGGTACAGTCTGCTGTTCTGTAAGGACCGCTATCGGTCCACAATAGATAGGGTTGACGTGCACCACTGCTGACCGCTGCCCTATACTGCAGCAGTCCTTCAGCGGTATAGGGACTGACGTACAGTCTGCTAAACACTAACACACAACCTGCTTGGTCCACAAAAGTTCTTATAAGGACTGGTAACTTGGTATAGGGTGCTACGGTACATAGGCTTGAGTGCGGTACAGTCTGCTGTTCTGTAAGGACCGCTATCGGTCCACAATAGATAGGGTTGACGTGCACCACTGCTGACCGCTGCCCTATACTGCAGCAGTCCTTCAGCGGTATAGGGACTGACGTACAGTCTGCTAAACACTAATACACAACCTGCTTGGTCCACAAAAGTTCTTATAAGGACTGGTAACTTGGTATAGGGTGCTACGGTACATAGGCTTGAGTGCGGTACAGTCTGCTGTTCTGTAAGGACCGCTATCGGTCCACAATAGATAGGGTTGACGTGCACCACTGCTGACCGCTCACCTATACTGCAGCAGTCCTTCAGCGGTATAGGGACTGACGTACAGTCTGCTAATCACTAACACACAACCTGCTTGTTCCACAAAAGTTCTTATAAGGACTGGTAACTTGGTATAGGGTGCTACGGTACATAGGCTTGAGTGCGGTACAGTCTGCTGTTCTGTAAGGACCGCTATCGGTCCACAATAGATAGGGTTGACGTGCACCACTGCTGACCGCTGCCCTATACTGCAGCAGTCCTTCAGCGGTATAGGGACTGACGTACAGTCTGCTAAACACTAATACACAACCTGCTTGGTCCACAAAAGTTCTTATAAGGACTGGTAACTTGGTATAGGGTGCTACGGTACATAGGCTTGAGTGCGGTACAGTCTGCTGTTCTGTAAGGACCGCTATCGGTCCACAATAGATAGGGTTGACGTGCACCACTGCTGACCGCTCACCTATACTGCAGCAGTCCTTCAGCGGTATAGGGACTGACGTACAGTCTGCTAATCACTAACACACAACCTGCTTGTTCCACAAAAGTTCTTATAAGGACTGGTAACTTGGTATAGGGTGCTACGGTACATAGGCTTGAGTGCGGTACAGTCTGCTGTTCTGTAAGGACCGCTATCGGTCCACAATAGATAGGGTTGACGTGCACCACTGCTGACCGCTGCCCTATACTGCAGCAGTCCTTCAGCGGTATAGGGACTGACGTACAGTCTGCTAAACACTAATACACAACCTGCTTGGTCCACAAAAGTTCTTATAAGGACTGGTAACTTGGTATAGGGTGCTACGGTACATAGGCTTGAGTGCGGTACAGTCTGCTGTTCTGTAAGGACCGCTATCGGTCCACAATAGATAGGGTTGACGTGCACCACTGCTGACCGCTGCCCTATACTGCAGCAGTCCTTCAGCGGTATAGGGACTGACGTACAGTCTGCTAAACACTAATACACAACCTGCTTGGTCCACAAAAGTTCTTATAAGGACTGGTAACTTGGTATAGGGTGCTACGGTACATAGGCTTGAGTGCGGTACAGTCTGCTGTTCTGTAAGGACCGCTATCGGTCCACAATAGATAGGGTTGACGTGCACCACTGCTGACCGCTCACCTATACTGCAGCAGTCCTTCAGCGGTATAGGGACTGACGTACAGTCTGCTAATCACTAACACACAACCTGCTTGTTCCACAAAAGTTCTTATAAGGACTGGTAACTTGGTATAGGGTGCTACGGTACATAGGCTTGAGTGCGGTACAGTCTGCTGTTCTGTAAGGACCGCTATCGGTCCACAATAGATAGGGTTGACGTGCACCACTGCTGACCGCTGCCCTATACTGCAGCAGTCCTTCAGCGGTATAGGGACTGACGTACAGTCTGCTAAACACTAATACACAACCTGCTTGGTCCACAAAAGTTCTTATAAGGACTGGTAACTTGGTATAGGGTGCTACGGTACATAGGCTTGAGTGCGGTACAGTCTGCTGTTCTGTAAGGACCGCTATCGGTCCACAATAGATAGGGTTGACGTGCACCACTGCTGACCGCTGCCCTATACTGCAGCAGTCCTTCAGCGGTATAGGGACTGACGTACAGTCTGCTAAACACTAATACACAACCTGCTTGGTCCACAAAAGTTCTTATAAGGACTGGTAACTTGGTATAGGGTGCTACGGTACATAGGCTTGAGTGCGGTACAGTCTGCTGTTCTGTAAGGACCGCTATCGGTCCACAATAGATAGGGTTGACGTGCACCACTGCTGACCGCTCACCTATACTGCAGCAGTCCTTCAGCGGTATAGGGACTGACGTACAGTCTGCTAATCACTAACACACAACCTGCTTGTTCCACAAAAGTTCTTATAAGGACTGGTAACTTGGTATAGGGTGCTACGGTACATAGGCTTGAGTGCGGTACAGTCTGCTGTTCTGTAAGGACCGCTATCGGTCCACAATAGATAGGGTTGACGTGCACCACTGCTGACCGCTGCCCTATACTGCAGCAGTCCTTCAGCGGTATAGGGACTGACGTACAGTCTGCTAAACACTAATACACAACCTGCTTGGTCCACAAAAGTTCTTATAAGGACTGGTAACTTGGTATAGGGTGCTACGGTACATAGGCTTGAGTGCGGTACAGTCTGCTGTTCTGTAAGGACCGCTATCGGTCCACAATAGATAGGGTTGACGTGCACCACTGCTGACCGCTGCCCTATACTGCAGCAGTCCTTCAGCGGTATAGGGACTGACGTACAGTCTGCTAAACACTAATACACAACCTGCTTGGTCCACAAAAGTTCTTATAAGGACTGGTAACTTGGTATAGGGTGCTACGGTACATAGGCTTGAGTGCGGTACAGTCTGCTGTTCTGTAAGGACCGCTATCGGTCCACAATAGATAGGGTTGACGTGCACCACTGCTGACCGCTCACCTATACTGCAGCAGTCCTTCAGCGGTATAGGGACTGACGTACAGTCTGCTAATCACTAACACACAACCTGCTTGTTCCACAAAAGTTCTTATAAGGACTGGTAACTTGGTATAGGGTGCTACGGTACATAGGCTTGAGTGCGGTACAGTCTGCTGTTCTGTAAGGACCGCTATCGGTCCACAATAGATAGGGTTGACGTGCACCACTGCTGACCGCTGCCCTATACTGCAGCAGTCCTTCAGCGGTATAGGGACTGACGTACAGTCTGCTAAACACTAATACACAACCTGCTTGGTCCACAAAAGTTCTTATAAGGACTGGTAACTTGGTATAGGGTGCTACGGTACATAGGCTTGAGTGCGGTACAGTCTGCTGTTCTGTAAGGACCGCTATCGGTCCACAATAGATAGGGTTGACGTGCACCACTGCTGACCGCTGCCCTATACTGCAGCAGTCCTTCAGCGGTATAGGGACTGACGTACAGTCTGCTAAACACTAATACACAACCTGCTTGGTCCACAAAAGTTCTTATAAGGACTGGTAACTTGGTATAGGGTGCTACGGTACATAGGCTTGAGTGCGGTACAGTCTGCTGTTCTGTAAGGACCGCTATAGGTCCACAATAGATAGGGTTGACGTGCACCACTGCTGACCGCTCACCTATACTGCAGCAGTCCTTCAGCGGTATAGGGACTAAGAGTTTTGTCACAGGGTCATTTAAAAAATGACATGCAGAGGAAGAGGCAGGCCCTTCCGCAGGGGTGGTAGGGGTAGGGCAGGAGCAACAGGCTTGAGCCAAAGTGGGAAGTTGCAGAAGGTGCGTTCAATTACTTTAAAGGATGCACCAGACTTGGTTGAGTGGCTCGCTCAGCCTTACTCTTCTGCACCCTCCTCATCCTCTCGATCTGCACCCTCTTCTTCACTCTCTGCTATGTGCACCCCCAAAGACACTACCACCAACAACACGACCACCACCACCACCACCACATACCTTCCGCTTGAGTCACTGGAATTATTTTCCGATCCATATCAAGAGGACATTTCTGATGCGCAGCCACTCTTGGTATTGGATCAGGAAGAGGAGGTAGCAACAAGCGCTACTCAGCAGTCTGACGCCAGTACCCAGATCAGCCCAAGGAGGAGGTTGGTCCCCGGTGTTGCTGCCTACTCTACTTATAGCGGTGGGGAAGGTGACGTTGATGATGACGTGTCTAGTGATGTCACGTGGGTGCCCACAAGAGAGGAAGAGGAGGGGAGTTCAGAGGGAGATATGGACCAGCAGATAGGGAGGAGAAGCAGCAATGACTTACATTGCACAGCAGGGACAAAGCAGACTGCAAATGTATCAGGAGCGAGTCATCGACCATGTACGGTCACATCTGGCGCTCCCAGGACACCGGCACATGGCTCCGCAGTGTGGGCTTTTTTTAACGTGTCCGCTGCTGACAATAGCGTTGCCATCTGCAATCTTTGCAGTCAACGCGTTAGTCGCGGTAAGCCCAATACTCACCTAGGGACGACCGCCTTAAGAAGGCACATGAGCAGCCATCACCGAGCCCAGTGGGAGCAACGGAACACACAAAGCCACACTGCAGGCTCTCACCGTCCAGCCTCGTCTTCTACTTCTCCTTCTCCTCTCTCCTCACAATTGTCCTCCACTCCACCTTCCATCACGCCAAGCTCACATTTTTCTGCAAAAAGGCAGGCTTCCGTGGGCCTAATGTTTGAGCGTAAAAAAATGATGACGCCGGATAACCCTCTTGCCCAACGGTTGGCGGCTGGCTTGTCAGAACTCATAGCCCGCCAACTACTGCCATATAAACTGGTGGACTCGGAGGCCTTTCGCAAATTTGTGGCCATTGGAACACCACAATGGAAGGTCCCAGGAAGGAAGTATTTCTCAGAGAAGGGCATCCCAGAGCTATATGGCCATGTTCAGCGGCAAGTGAATGTATCTCTGGCACACAGTGTCGGTGCCAAGATACATCTGACCACAGACACGTGGTCTAGCAAACACGGGCAGGGAAGGTATATCAGTTTTACTGCCCACTGGGTGAACCTTCTGACGGCCGTCAAGCATGTAACCCGTGGCACCCGTGTAGATTTGGTTTTACCGCCACGGATTGCATGCAGGCCTGACTCTTCTTCTCCTCCTCCTACTCCATCCTCCTCCCTCTCCTCCTCAGCTGCCTCCTCCTTTTCCGCTGCTAGCGTCTCTTCCACTGCACCGCCCAAGCTCCCCAGAACCTATTCCACATGCCAGGTGAGACGTTGCCATGCCGTGCTGCGTCTGTTGTGCCTGGAAGCAAAGAGCCACACTGGCCCGGCACTCCTTTCAGCTTTGCGTTCACAGGCAGATGAGTGGCTAACACCGCTCAATTTGACAGTTGGTAAAGTGGTGTGTGACAACGGTGCCAATCTGCTTAGCGCATTGAAACAGGGCAAAATCACGCACGTGCCGTGCATGGCACACGTCTTAAACTTGGTCGTGCAGCGATTCCTTGTCAAATACCCTGGGGTCCAGGACATCTTGCGGCAGGCAAGGAAAATCTCGGCCCATTTCAGAAGATCTTACACGGCCATGGCTCGCCTTGCTGACATTCAGCGGCGACACCATCTGCCGGTCAGACGTCTTATTTGCGATTGCCCGACGCGATGGAACTCAACCTTCTATATGCTTGATAGGCTGCTCCAGCAGAAACGTGCAGTTAACGTCTACCTGTATGAACTCTGCGAAAGAAACGGTTCTGGGGAGCTGGGTTTTTTTTCACCGCGCCAGTGGCTGCTCATGCGCGACACATGCAGACTTCTGCGGCCATTTGAGGAGATCACCAAACTGGTCAGTCGCAGCCATGGCGCCATCAGTGACATGGTACCTTATGCCTTCTTTCTGGAGCGTGCATTGCGTCGTGTCATTGATCAGGCTGTGGAGGAGCAGGAGCGGGAAGATGAGGAAGTCGCAATGCTGGATGAATTCCCAGGGGGGGCTACTCTATCTGAGACAAGTCAACAACAGGAGTCTGATGAGGAGTCAGAGGAGGATGGTGCCGGGGCGGATGAGCAGGAGCAAGAAGAGCATGCTTTAAACCTTTCTGGGATCCCTGTTGTGCGAGGATGGGGAGAGGAGAATGAAGAGGACGACATTATCCTGGATGATGAGCAGGAGCCAGGCCACCACACCGCTTCCACTTTAGTGCAAATGGGGGCCTTCATGCTCCAGTGTTTTAATAGGGACCCCCGTATAAAAAGCATGAGGGTCAAGGACCAGTACTGGGTGGCAACGTACTTAGACCCCCGGTACAAACACAAAATGGCGGAAATGTTACCGCCGTCGCAGAGGGCTGTCAGAATGCAGCACTTCCAGGCCTTGCTTCGAGAAATGCTGCATTCTGCTTTTGCGTGCGCTGGCAGAGGAGCAATTCCCACTCCCAGAGAAGGATTTGCGGGTACCAATCCAACAGCGCCTGCAAGAAGAGGCCGGTTTGAAGATGTGTTGGTGACTTCGGATATGAGGTCATTCTTTCAGCCGACCCATCGACAGGTGTCATCCGGATCCAGCATCAGGGAACGCCTAGACCGTCAGGTGTCCGACTACATTGGGTTAACGGCCGATGTGGACGCTCTGAGGAGTGATGAACCCCTAGACTACTGGGTGGGCAGGCTTGACCTCTGGCCAGAGCTTGCCCAATTTGCAATCGAACTGTTGGCTTGCCCCTCATCCAGTGTCCTGTCCGAAAGGACGTTCAGCGCAGCAGGGGGGATTGTGACCGATAAGCGTACTCGCCTAGCTCACCACAGTGTTAACTACCTCACATTTCTAAAAATGAATGAGGCATGGATCTCGGAGGAATTCAACACATGTGATCAGTAGACCATGTATATGTCTATAAACAATTTTTGGAATCAAGCACACAGACCTTCTTAATTCATTTGGCTCACTTCCCTGACCCAAAAAAGCACACCGTACTATATGCCCCTACCCTCCTCTTTGAAGAGGTTGAGCGGTGTCATATTTCTACTGGGGCTGCTTATTATGAGGGGTTCCCACCATCCCTGTGCTGTGCTGACTTCCTCCTGGGTGTTCTTATTATGAGGGGCTCCCACCATCCCTGTGCTGTGCTGACTTCCTCCTGGGGGTTCTTATTATGAGGGGATCACACCATCCCTGTGCTGTGCTGACTTCCTCCTGGGGCTGCTTACGGTGCTGCTGTCAGCGCTGTATGTCACGGAGCTGCTGTCAGCGCTGTATGTCACGGAGCTGCTGTCAGCGCTGTATGTCACGGAGCTGCTGTCAGCGCTGTATGTCACGGAGCTGCTGTCAGCGCTGTATGTCACGGAGCTGCTGTCAGCGCTGTATGTCACGGAGCTGCTGTCAGCGCTGTATGTCACGGAGCTGCTGTCAGCGCTGTATGTCACGGAGCTGCTGTCAGCGCTGTATGTCACGGAGCTGCTGTCAGCGCTGTATGTCACGGTGCTGCTGTCAGCGCTGTATGTCACGGAGCTGCTGTCAGCGCTGTATGTCACGGAGCTGCTGTCAGTGCTGTATGTCACGGAGCTGCTGTCAGCGCTGTATGTCACGGAGCTGCTGTCAGCGCTGTATGTCACGGAGCTGCTGTCAGCGCTGTATGTCACGGTGCTGCTGTCAGCGCTGTATGTCACGGAGCTGCTGTCAGCGCTGTATGTCACGGAGCTGCTGTCAGCGCTGTATGTCACGGAGCTGCTGTCAGCGCTGTATGTCACGGAGCTGCTGTCAGCGCTGTATGTCACGGAGCTGCTGTCAGCGCTGTATGTCACGGTGCTGATGTCAGTGCTCTGTATTACGGTGCTGCTGTCAGTGCTCTGTATCTCCTGCACCCTCTTGTTTGCCTACCCTGGTCCCTGACCTTCCCTCTCCTCCATTGCCTTCATTAGCTCCATAGTCCTGAATTGTCAGAACAATTTCCCAAATAAAAAAAAAATGCTTGTAGTTATCGATCCCAAATTCACCTCATACATGTATTATGCTATTGTCCAGGTGGTGGGACTACGTGCTACCCCCTAATAATTACCCCGTGGCCGCAAATTCGACCTAAAGGTTTGCGAAATTCGCCTCCCATTGAAGTCAATGGAGCCCGCGGCGAACGGTCGTTTTCGCGAACGTTTGTGTCCGTTCGCGTTTCGCGTTCGCGAAACGTCCCGTCGGAAGTTCGTCCATCACTAGTCTTTTTGATGCAATGCCATGCACTCCCAATTTTTCAGCCCCTGTTTAACAGGGGCATGTAATACAATTTTTGATGCAATGCTTTGCAGCAGGGCTCATTCCTGCACTCCAACAGAGTATCTGGGAGAGGTTGCAGTGTCATGGCACCAGCACCAGCACCAGTGCCTAAGGCCCATTTTTTCAGCCCCTGTTTAACAGGGGCATGTAATTACAAATGTTGATGCAATGCTTTGCAGCAGGGCTCATTCCTGCACTCCAACTAGAGTATCTGGGAGAGGTTGCAGTGTCGTGGCACCAGCAAGCAGTGCCCAAGGCCCAATTTTCAGCCCCTGTTTAACAGGGGTATGTAATTACAATTCTTGATATAATATTTCACAGCAGGGCCCGTTTCTGAGCCCACCGAGAGTAACTGCGAGGACTTATAGTGTTGTGGCACCAGCACCCCCACCACAACCACCAAAGGCCCAATTTTTCTGCCACTGTTCAACAACAGCATGTAATTACAATTCTTGATATAATCATTCACAGCAGGGTGCTCCAGCACCCACCAAGAGTCACTATGAGGGCTTACAGTGTTGTGGCAACACCAACACCTTAGGCCCACATTTCTGCAGAGCATATAGGGCAGGCCCCTACTTTCAAACATCCAACTTACAAATGTCTCCTACTTGCAAACAGAAGGAGACAAAAGGAAGTGAGATGAAAAAAGACGGACCTCCAAAAAAATTATACAGGGGTGATAACCCTTCCCTATGTTTTCCAAAAAGCTTAAAAATAGTTTTTTTGACTGGAGCTACACTTTGTACCAGTTAAAAATTACAAACAGATTCTACTTAACACAACAAACCTACACAGTCCCTGTCTTGCTTGAACCGCCTGTATACTGCTGTTCTGAGTATATAGGGCCTGGGGGCCCCATGCCTTTCCTTTTTTTAATTTGAGTACGGGGTTTCCCTTAATATCCGTACAAGACCCAAAGGGGCTGGTAATGGGCAGAGGGGGCTACCCATGCCATTTTTTTCTCAATTATTTTCATCTGTATTGCCGGAACCATACATGACATTAAAACCGCAAGCAGTTTTAAATTACTTTTTTTCCGTTAAATGTCATTTTGTGCAGGGACTGTTCTAAACACGGGAAACATGTGCCACTTCACAGGCATACTATAGACACCCCCCAGGCACGATATCTAAAGGAATATTTCACTTTTTTTTCACTTTAATCATCATTAAAATCAGTACTCCCGAAAAAAACGGCCGTTTTAAAAAAAAAATTGGCATTGACCCATGTCCCTTGGGGAAGGAGTCGGGTACCCAAACCCTTTTTAGGACAATATCTTGCATATTAGCCATTAAAATTATCAATTTTTATATTGAACGTTCAAGTCCCATAGACTTCAATGGGGTTCTAAAGTTCGCACAAATTTTCGGTCCGTTCAAAAGTTCTGGTGCGAACCGAGCCAAGGGGTGTTCAGCTCATCCTTAATTATGAGACTTTTTGTGGTTGTGTGTGTTTTTATTCACTGGTTTTACATGTTGCATGGCACTACCGTATATACTCGAGTATAAGCCGAGTTTTTCAGCACTTTTTTTTGTGCTGAAATGGCCCCCTCTGCCTATACTCGAGTCAAGCACTTTTCTGCAGCAGAGAATGAAATTTTGCAAACCGACTTTGGGGCTCCATATCTCGGGGGGCCACTTGGTGCTAGGAACCCCAAATTTGGTGTGCAAACCCAGTGGAACTAGAACTAAGTAGCACCAAATGGCCCCGAGATACGGGGCCTCAAAGTCGGTTTGAAAATGTAATTCTCTGCTACAGAAAAGTGCTTGACATTTTCCGAACCGACTTTGGATATGTTGTAGTTCTAGTTCCACTGGGTTTTCACACCAAATTTGGTGTTCCTAGCACCAATTGGCCTTGAGATACGGGGCCTCTAATTCGGTCAACTGTGTCCATTTGCAGCAATGTCATTTTGGGACCCTTTGGGTCCAGAGACCCCAAATTGGCTGCAGCTAGGGAGCATCTAGGAACCCTTAACTACAGAGTCTGAAGTTCGGGGGACCTATGGCTGCAAATGGGCACAGTGAGGCTGCAAATGGGCACAGTGGGGCATGCAAATGGGCACTGCTGACCCTCTTTTCTACTTACAGTAGCTGCGCATTTGTCCCCCTAGGCTTATACTCGAGTCAATATGTTTTCCCAGTTTTTTGTGGTAAAATTAGGTGCCTCTGCTTATATTCGGGTCGGCTTATACTCGAGTATATACGGTATTTAAACCTCATGAGCATCAGGGCTAGACCATGAAGGAGTATGAGTAGGGTAGTGCTGGAGCATGAAGAGGGTATGTGGTTTCCAAATTCAGACTAGGGACAAGCAATCTAAACAAATAACCTGGAAACTGAATATGGGCTTTAGGGGTTTGAAATGATGTTATAGTGTAGCCCCTCCCACTGTAGCTCTTAGATCGGGGGAGGAGAGCGACCTGAGGTAACGTGACCAAACAGAAACGATCTGAAATAAGGTATTTAGAGGCATAATTTTATACAAACGTTTACCCTATATAGTATAGCTTGGTAAAACAGAGGGGCTGGCAGTATTACTTCTTTTACTTTACTGCCAGCTACTAATAGTGGAAGGGGGGAGGGGCGGGGAGAAGATCACTCACACACTAAGTGCTAACAGACAGGGAGGGAGGCGGAGAGGGGATAACAGCGGCACATAAACAGACCGCGGAATCATTGATCAGTAGCCATGATTACCGTGGTCAGTTTACATAGGGGGGACACAGGAACAGGCAAGATCAACCAGATGTTTACAGCATAGAAAGGAACAGATTAGACAGCACAAGAAATGTGTGGTTTAATCTTCTATAAAGTTAACAGGATCTTTTTTTCTTAGGGTTACAACCTCTAAGTCTTAGGGTCAGACAAAGGATAAATTAGATAAATAGTTGTTGGGTGCCTGTGAAGTATTGACATGTTTTACTGCAAACATCCTGCTGGGATGCACTGCCAGTGCCACACTATTACTACATTGTGACTCTTCTAAGTAATGCTAAAATTGGTCACAATGTGTACAGTTTTTGAGCTATCTAACAAAAAAACACCAGACTAAAACTTATGTAGACAACAATCAACAGATCCATTATTTATATAAGAGCTCATATATACTGTACATAATATCTGGCATCTTGCATTTTGCACTTCTCAGCTTGGGCTGTATTTAAAGTGCATATTTTATTTTTCTATTTCTTCCTATGTTTCTCATGGTGGACATTTTCACTACAGTCAGATGAATCAATGTGACTTTATTTCCTGGAGCTATCCCTAGAACTCTTGGTTTGTGACAGAAGCGTCCTAGCTGTGAGGTCAGGGTTACACCTCCAGTGCCTCAAGAAACCAGGAAGTAGAAAAACAGTAATTGTAAGTAACAGCGAAAAAAAAAATGATGTATGATGATTCCATATCAGCATGCAGAACTGCTCACACAGGGAGGGTGAGTGGCAGGGCATGAGCAGTCTTTGGAGGATCCTCCATTGAGGAAGACTGTGGAAATGGGGTTTAGGTATTGTGAAGCTAAAGTGTACTGAACCAGTCAAGTGCTGAAAGGACAATTTGCTCCTGCGCATGCTTGACTTCCTCATACCACAGCAGAATGCTCTTATAGTAGCATCCTGTGCTGTTATTGAGAGCTGAGACTTTAAATCTTTTTTCTGGAAAAGCATGTGTTACTTAGTAGCTCCACAGTTACGGTTATTATTACAGACACCAACCACCAAGGCTGTGTTTTGTCATTGTGTTGCCAGCACAAGGTAGTGTTAATGCTAGTTAATAGTATATACATGAAGCAGACATGGAATGCCATCTAGTGGTAAGCATGGAAAGAAAGCAATTAGCAGACAAGGCAGACAAGCTGATTGTATAAATGCATATCTTGCTTTAGCTTTAGCAAGATGAGATGCTGGATCAATCAGATCCAGCTGACCTTGTCTGTCTTAAGAGCTAACTAAAAGTCTAAATTCTGGAACACCGGGAACTTTTGAACCTTTACAACATAGAAGTTTTATTTAATTTGATCAAGCATTTCACCAGAGGTTTCAAATTGCCTTTAGCAAAGACATGCTGGCATACGTTCATAGATTTTTGAAGCCTAATGTTTTTTTTTATGGTTTATTATGAGCTAACTTTATTTTATGTGTTCAAATGAAATAAAACAAAATGCTCTTGTGAAAATACAGAAAACACACATCTTTATCTCTGAATTAAGCCTTTAAAGTGACACTAAATAATATACTTATTCTACCAAAAATAATAATAATAATAATAATCCATACACATCCACCACTTAATGGCCCTGTAACCTATCTTTCATTACATCATTCCATACTGTGTTTTTATGCCTCCTTGCCTTGTAACGTCCTTAATGACCTACCAAACTTTTCCAGTTTTGTGCACGCTGCAAACCACATAGTCCATAGTCCCTAAAGTGGTTCTAAAGGCGCAAGGTTTTTTACATTCATGCACTCCCCCACCAATAATTACCTGAGCCCCATCTCAATTCTCGATCCAGCGATGTGCAGGAGTGCCTTGGCTCCCCAGGGACTCTGCCTCCTCATTGGCTGAGACATTGGCTCCTACTGCTGTCAATCACAGCCACTGAGCAGATCAGGAGAGAGAGGGCTCTGTGTGGAAATGGACAATGATACATAATCCTTTAAAAAAAAAAAGCAGGGTTAACACAAAAAAAGGCTCCAACAAGAGCAACCGAAGTAAGAGAATTCAAAGAAAGGTCTATGATTAAAGTGTTTCTAAAGTCAAAGGTGTTTCACTAATGTGTTAATGCACTAGCTGTTTTTTCCCCCCTCCGTTCTAAACACTTACCTACATCGATTCAGCACTTTGCCCACCTGCAGCTCTTCTGTCTCCTCTACCTGCTCTTACATGCTTCACTGAAACCTGCTCCTGCAGCTGTCAGTCAAAGCTTGAGAGGAGGAAGTAAAGGGTGGAGCGAGCAATGCTTTGTGTGTATGTACACACACAGCCTGTCTTGGGAGCCTGCCCACGTGTGTGTCCCCATAGCACACGGCTTTCAGTAGGGTCGCATGCAGAAGAGGAGGAATGGAGAGCACCCCTGAGGTTGTCAGGGAAGGTTTGCCCATAGTGAAAATTATGCTCTAAAATGCATACAGATGTGCAGGTGCAGACCAGTGGGTATCCATGCAGGTGTGCGCAGGCATCATATTTACTATTTAAACTGGCCTGCTGCTTTGGCTCATGGCTGTCTGATCTTCAGTGTGTCCATGTACCTGCTACACGTTCCTGTAATTGACTTGTTGCTGACTTGGCTTGCCTTTGACTACACTTGATCCCTACTTATCCTGACTTTGGCTTGTCTTTGGAATCTGCCTCTGCCTCCTGCTTACCTGATCTGCTCCACCATTGCTGACCTTGGCCTGCACCCTGACTACCCTTCTGCCTGCTGCTTGAGTCTGATCTGACCATTTGTTACTGACCCGAGCATCTGCCAGCCTGCTTCCCACCAGTACAGAATCTGCTGACATCTGCCTGTTACCTGTCACACAGATAACCCGACAAGGTACAGGTGCTCATGCCACTCCATGCTCTTGTGCATTCTGTTACCCTATCAGGAGCTCCTGAGCCAGAGCTGTAGGATTGACCTTCCTCTTCACATCAGGCTCTACTACCAGGTACATGAAAAGGGGACTCCAGAAGAGGAGGTAAGGGGCCACTCTGTACAATACAATTACACAGAGCAGTTAGTATAAACCACTCTTTTATTTTTTTAAATAGACTTTACAACCACTTTACCTTGTCAGCCTATATAGTTTCTATATACTTTCAGTGAGCGAGTTGCACCCAAGACATTCCCCCAATGCACCTGGAAGAAGAAAATGGTTTTGTGTATGATTATGTGTGTATGTGTTTTCTTAGGAGTGCAACACCCCGGGATATTATTACCCTGTACCAATTGGTTATTTTGTTGATGATAGCAACTGATGGCGGAAATAAAAATTAAAATTAAAAACCAATGATGCAATTGACTGTTATACTAAAACTACTTGCTGCAGAGTTAATATTGCCAGAAAAACATGAACAGCATCCAAACAATGGTAACCACTGTCCTCCTGAGATGCAGATATCCATATTGCACAGGTTACCATGATCCAGGTTGGAACCCAATACACATAGATACATTTGCTTACATTAAATAACCTTGTCATGATCACACAATACACACTTCTAGGTGCTTTGGCACCATCATTTTTTTTGGCAGCATTTTGGCTTTGCTTACTGTTGTGGGGACCCTGGACTCATTTCCAACTTGTTGTTCACTCTGCAAATATGCTCCAGTATTTTGATCCGTTTGATCGCCTATCGCTCACTCGGTTCTCTATTCTGACTCTGCCCTCAGTAGTTCTGGGAAAGACTAGATACCCCTAGCCTTAGCATCTTTGTCAGGAGCTTTTTACATTTAGCTTATAATCATAAGCATCTTCCAGCATCCCTGTCCCATATGCATAGGCTTCTTGTCCAGGCAAAGGATCCTAGTGGAATCCAGTGACATGTGCAAAAGGACCACCATTTAACCTCAGTGGTCAAAGTTGGCTGAGCTGTACATTTTTTTAACTGCTTCTTTAAAAAAAGTAGTGAAAGAAGAAAAATGTCAAGGGAAATTAAGTTTAAAAAAATGCAGAAAAGCAAAAAAGTTTTGAAAAAGGGCTAAAAATGTAATTAAATTTTGAGACCACAAAAATGTAAACATAGCATGCATACAATATATTTCTATAATATTGCCATGATTAATCAATTTGCTTTTGAATCTCAAATAAATGAGAACTCTTGTTTTATGCTATATATGTATGGAGTTAAATATTAACTTCTAAGCAGATTGTATAACAGTGCATCTGTAGGTCCTCACAGTTAAAGCCAAACTCAAAAATATAATATATTGCAGCTTACCAATGTTTCGGTATGGTGGCTGCATTTATTTTCTTTTTTTAGGCTTTGTTCCTCTGTTTTCACCTGGTGATCTGGCCAGAAACAGGCCTCCGATATTAGAGTGTCTCCACTGCATGGATAAGCACAAGGGCATCATTATACAGCAGCATTATCAGTCTGGGGGTAGGGGAAGTGTTAGATGGACTAGTAGATGTAGATACACTAACAAATTAAAGTTGAACCTCTGATAACACTTTTAAGCTCCATGGACACTGGAGTTCATAAACAGCCATTTTTTGGAGTTTGGGCATTTTTTTTCACAGCCCATAGACTCCACTCTATGTTATCCTATGTGTCCATGCACACATGGACATTTTTTAGCTTTTATCAGCAGTGGAGTGTATGGGCTGTTCTCTGAATGCCATGAAATCGTGTTCAAAGTCACGTTTTTCTAACCACAAAAATTGATAAAAAGCTGATAAAAACGCATTAACGCGCATTAATTAGCGTTCACCGTTCTATTTTTTCAATGCATTGTGGGAGTTTGGGAGTGTCCTCTGTGTATCTTTATTAAAAATGCCCATAAACGCTAATGCTAAAAAATGTGCATAAACGTGCATAAACGCTAGTACAAAACGTTGTTAAAAGCGCATTTTTCAAAAAGCTTTTTCTGCCAGCAATCTGGCATCCAGAAAAAGCTTTTTTGAGCTCCAGTGTGCATGGAGTAGTTACAGCAACAGTTTTTTTTTTTGGATAAAGGTTTTACATAAATACATAAAAGTTGATCATGTAAGCACACCTGTCAGCGGTGAAAAGGTTAATCATGTTCCTGTAACTGCTACAGCTGCAAGAGAGCCTGTTCTTTTGAAAAACAACAGACTTACTGGCCAGATCACTGGGTGATAATAGCCTAAAAAAGAAAACGAATACAGCCACCGCATCTAAGAATTGGTAAGTTGCAATATGAAAAGTGTTTGCTTTTTTTTTTTAGTTTAATACAGCTTTACTTTCCGATGATAGATTACATTCATAATGTCACAGATCAGATACAAAGCTGATCTGTTACCTGTGGTTCTACAGGCTTGCAGAATCCAAGGAAACAGGCAGGAAGAATAAAAGCCATATGTGCCACCATGCTTGCTGATTAATATACCTTACATATAGGCCACTTCCTTCCCTGCCTGTATATACACTACTGTGCAAACATTTTAGGCAGGTATGGAAAAATGCTGTAAATTAAACTAGAGGTGACGCAATGATGCTGGTAGATCCTCCCTACGCAATTAGTCAGTATGTCATCAGGAGCAGCCTGATGACGTTGTACTGACAAAATGTGTAGGTCGGAGCTACCAGCGCCACTGTGTCCCTTCTGGTTAAAGTCCGTGGAACGCATCGTGGCCCAGACTTTCTTTGTTCTTATGCTGTTTTAACTCTGTTTTGATGCATTTCAGATTTGTTTACAATAAAAAGATTATACAGTATTGCACTATGGGGTCTTGCCTTTACTATCTCCATATGTGAAAAAAATGGGGCAAGAAAGTTAAAGGAGAGAGGAACATCATATCGGCTGTGGATCTGAGGTCTGCTGTTTCAGCCACTGTGTCCTGTGGATACTGGCTATCCCCTAGAGGGGACAGCTCTCTCGTGAGTGAAGTGAAAAAGGGGGAGCATGAGTTGAAACACCAGCATCAAGCACTAATTTTAAATTATATTGGAGCACCTCTAAAGAGCACCTGTCACTTTATGAGCTATTGACTAACTTACTAATGAGCCAGTCTTGAGTATATATATTTATTTTACTGACACACTGGTTGGGAGCACCTTTATATACTATAGCACCAGTCACATTATCAGCTACAGAAGGACTTATTTTTTTGCTAAATTTGAGTTCATGTATATACTTATTTTTCTGGTACACATTTATTTTCATATGAATTGTTGATTTTTATACCTAAATTACAGGTTGGAGCACTTTTAAATATTGATGAATTTTACTATATATGAATTGTTCAATTTATGATTTGAAGCACTTTAAAGAGCACCTGTCACTTTGATTTAAAAAAAAATAAAAATAAAAATCTTCTCCCTATGGTCGTTCTGGCAATTCATCTGCACAGGGTCATCAACTCATTTCATATTATATGTACATACATTTTTTAGCATAATCTAGTGGTTACACACTAACATCATATGTTTTATAACACAGTGCACCTATTGAGTTGGTTTTAGTATATAGGAACCCACTGAGCCATCTATTTACACATATTTTTTCTTTTCAAAATATTATCCCACAAAGCAGCGCCACACCCAGTATTCATTCCTTTACTTTGAAATCCTTGTCTGAGAGAGACCTAGCTGATGCAATATACCATATATACTAGAGTATAAGCCGAGATTTTCAGCCCTTTTTTTAGGCTGAAAGTGCCCCCCTCGTCTTATACTTGAGTCACCGCCGTCTGCCTACCTGATCAGGCATGTCATGTAGACAGACGGTGGCCAGCGTGTCATAAAAACATACAGCGGCCATTCCAGTATTTAAAAGCTACACCTCCTCCTCGTCTGTGATATGCAGAACACTCAATTTCCCAGCAGTCAGTTTTCAGCCTATCACGGACATCCCCTCATCCTCGTCTGAGGTATGAGGATGAGGGGATGTCCGTGATAGACTGAACACTGACTGCTGGGAAATTGAGTGTTCTGCCTATCAGACGAGGAGGAGGCGCGGCTTTTGAATACTGGAATGGCCGCCGTATGTTTTTATGACATGCTGATCGGTGGCTGCAGATGGGCACACGGAGGAATGCACAGGACACAGAGGATGAAGATTAGCACAGGTAGGCTGCAATGGACACAGGGAGGTATACACAGGACACAGTGAGGTAGGCAGATCTGCACAGGACACAGGGAGGCATGCAATAGACACAGTGAGACATGCAGCTGCAGATGGGCATTGTTGACCCTCTTTGCCACTTACAGTAGCTGCTGCATTTCCCACCCCCGGCTTATACTCGAGTCAATACGTTTTCCCAGTTTTTTGTGGTAAATTAGGGGCCTCGGCTTATGTTCGGATCGACCTATACTCAAGTATATACGGTAACTATCTTTTGTCTTGTTGCTGTACTAAGTCTTGTCATGGTGTATGACCTATCACAAGAAACTGTCTTCAACAACCTCACCTTAGTACTAGAGTTTGGCTGTTCCTCACCCAGGTTTAAGCCTCCTACACAGCTGTTTCTTTTTCAGTTAATGATTGTGTTTCAACCTACATCTGAAATTGATGATCATTAGCATATGCTTGGTATAATAGATTAATCCTACACCTGACTCTAATCCTACAAATTCCGTGACTTTGTGCAAGTGTACAAAGTGTGCAAGTGTAATAATTATTGTTGGTTTGAGGCCAGGCGGTAGTCACACCAAATTATGATTTGGTTTCGATTTTTCTTCTGTTTGCTCACTTAGCATTTTGTAAATTGATAAAATAAACAAACAATAAACAAATTATATATATATATATATATATATATATATATATATATATATATATATATACACAGTATCTCACAAAAGTGAGTACACCCCTCACATTGTTGTAAATATTTTATTATATCTTTTCATGTGACAGCACTGAAGAAATTACACTGTGCTACACTGTAAAGTAGTGAGTGTACAGCTTGTATAACAGTGTAAATTTGCTGTCCCCTCAAAATAACTCAACACACATCCATTAATGTCTAAACTGCTGGCAACAAAAGTGAGTACACCCCCTAAGTGAAAATGTCCAAATTGAGCCCAAAGTGTAAAAATTTTGTGTGGCCACCATTATTTTCCAGCACTGCCTCAACCCTCTTGGTCATGGAGTTCACCAGAGCTTTACAGGTTGCCTCTGGAGTCCTCGTCCATTCCTCAATTATGATGGAGATGGTGGATGCTAGAGATTTTGCGCTCCTCCACCTTCCATTTGAGGATGCCCCACAGATGCTCAATTGAGTTTAAGACTGGAGAAATGCTGGGCCAGTCCATACCCTTTACTCTCTCAAGCGTCTCTTCTCCAGAGTGAATAAGTTCAGTGCTCGCAACCTTTCCTCATAACTAATATCCTCCAGACCCTTTATTAGCTTTGTTTTCTTTCATTGTACTCGCTCCATTTCCAGTACATCCTTCCTGAGGACTGGTGCCCAGAACTGAACAGCATACTCTAAGTGTGGTCGGACCAGAGTCTTGTAGAGCGAAAGAGTTGTCGTTTTATCTCTGGAATGAATCCCCTTTCTAATGCATGCCAATATTCTGTTTTCTTTGTTAGCAGCAGCTTGGCATTGCATGTCATCGCTGAGCCTATCATCTACTAGGACCCCAGGTCCTTTTCCATACTAGATTCCCGCAGAGGTTCTCCCCCCAGTGTATAGATTGCATTCATATTTTTGCCACCCAAATGCATTATTTTCAATTTTTCTACATTGAACCTCATTTGCCATGTAGTTGTCTACCCCATTAATTTATTCAGATCTTTTTTCAAGGTTTCCACATCCTGCGGAGAAGTTTTTGCTCTGCTTAGCTTAGTATTGTCTGCAAATACAGAGATTGAACTGTTTACCCCATCCTCCAGGTTGTTTATGAACAAACGAAACAGAATTGGTCCCAGCACAGAACCCTGGGGGTCCCCACTACCCACCTCTGACCATTCTCCCCATTATTACCACCTTCTGAACTCGCCCTTGTAGCCAGTTTTCAATCCATGTACTCACCCTATGGTCCATGCCAACGGACCTTATTTTGTACAGTAAACGTTCATGGGGAACTGTGTCAAATGCTTTTGCAAAATCCAGATACACCACGTCTACGGGCCTTCCTTTATCTAGATGGCAACTCATCTCCTCATAGAAGGTTAGTAGATGGTTTGGCAAGAACGATACTTCATGAATCCATGCTGATTACTGCTAATGATACCATTCTCATTACTAAAATCTTGTATAAAGGTGTCCTTTATTAAACTGCGATAAAATACTGCAATTCAGTTCTCAGGCATTCTCAGAGGAGATCGCTCTCCTCTGAGTGCCTGTTTATGATGGTCTGTAGATCGCTTCTCATGTTGAGTTGAGAAGCGATCTACAAACGCCCAGAACTCCTGGGAACGGCTCCTCACACTGTAATCTCGCACGATGTAGCGGGATTACAGTCTGAGGAGATTTAAAATACAAAAGTTGAACACTAATCACCACACATTATTCCCCAACATATTAATAAAATAATAAAGTTAAATTCCCCCTACACAATATACATTAACCTAATTATTAAAAAACATTGTTTTTATCAATATTTAAAGATCATAAATGTGCCTATTTAAATGTGAATGGTGTATAGTAAAATAATGTAATCCACATATGTAATGCAGCTATACACCATTAATATAAATGTAAAATACATTTATAATCATTAAAAAATAATTTTAATAAAGTATACAAGTATGAATATTTATTAATAAATTAAAATAAAATATATTTCATAATTGATAAACCCCTATAACTGTAATAGAACATGCCATGGGTAAAACCATATTTCAGGGTTTACAACATTTTATTTACTAATAAATTAAAAATGATATAAAAATGACATCAATAATAGCATTTAAATGCAGGTAGAATATATATATATACATATATTTATATATAGATAGATAGATAGATAGATAGATAGATAGATAGATAGATAGATAGATATAGATATATATATACTGTATATATAGATAGATAGATAGATAGATAGATAGATAGATAGATAGATAGATAGATAGATAGATAGATAGATAGATAGATATTTATATCTATATCTATCTATCTATCTATATATATATATATATATATATATATATATATATATATATATATATATATATATACACAAACACATTGAAATAAACACACACACGCATAGGTCAAAAAGGTCAAAAGACTTCCTGCTTTCTCCAGAATACTGAGGCAGCTTCGTGCTTCTCTCTCTGATTCTCCACCTCTGAGATGGTGAATCAGAAAGTGAGAACTCTGTCACAGATCGCCAGTGAGGTGCCGAGATCGCACCTTCAGACACTGGCCGTTTCTGTGACAGTCAGTTACAGATTCTCACTGTGCTGAGATAATCAGTGGAGAACATGTTCTCCGCTGATTACCTCAGTTTCATAAACCTGAGATCAGCTGTGAGACTTGGGATCGCAGCTGATCTCAGTTTCATAAAAGGACATCATAGTCCCTTATCATCCCCTCCAAGAGTTTACATACTATTGATGTTAGTCTAACTGGTCTGTAATTCCCAGGGATGTATTTTGGGCCCTTTTTAAATATTGGTGCTACATTGGCTTTTCTCCAATCAGCTGGTGCCATTCCATTCAATAGACTGTCTGTAAAAATTAGGAACAATGGTCTGGCAATTACTTGACTGAGTTCCCTAAGTACCCTCGGGTGCAAGCCATCTGGTCCTGGTGATTTATTAATGTTAAGTTTCCCAAGTCTAATTTTAATTCTGTCCGCTGTTAACCATGGAGGTGCTTCCTGTGATGTGTCATGAGGATAAACACTGCAGTTTTGGTTACTGAAGCCCCCCGATTCCCTCGTGAAGACTGAGGAGAAGAATAAATTCAATAACTTTGCCATCTCCCCAAACTTTGTAACCAGATCTCCTTCCTCATTCTTTATGGAGCCAATGGTCTGTCCTCCATTTTTTACTGTTTACATACTTAAAGAATTTCTTGGGATTTTTTTGCTCTCCTTCCACAATGTGTCTTTCATGTTCTATCTTAGCCATCCTCATTGCACCCTTACATTTCTTGTTGCATTTTTTATAAAGTTTGAATGCTGATGAAGATCCCTCAACCTTTTATTTTTTGAAGGCCTTCGCCTTTCCTTTTATATGCATTTTTACTTTCAGGTTTGCTTTAGTCTCCCTTCTGTTACAAAAATAGTTACATTGTAATTAGTTGCACTTGACAGCTAAAGCTATATGCAATGTAACAATTTTGTATGTACAGCATGCACTGATGCTGTAACAAACTGTTGCAACAATTTAGATGCAAACAAGCCACTGACAGTGGTTCTACTACACCAGTGGTCTCAAAATGGAGGCCCTGGGGCCACATTTGTTTGCCTTTATGTGGCCATTGAGACATTATTGTTGCCACTGACAACAACAATGGGGCATGATTCATTCCACTGACACCAACAACGGAACACTGTTCCATCCACTGATACCAACAAGTAATCTGGTTCTTTCTTTAGAAAGTGTAGACACCCCTGTACTTCACAGTCCTGGACTTTAGCTTTCAATCTGATAGCAGGTCCAAGTATTTACACCAGCAGGCACTCCCTGTGGAGAGATTTAATAATTTCTTAACTGGTTAAAATATACAATCACTTTGTCTGTCTGGAAGATTTTTGAAAGTCTTACGTCATGCAAAACTACACTGACTTCTGTGCACTGTTCTTATAACAATGTCAGAGGAAATATTTGCCTACTGCTTTCACAGGCATCTGCACACAGATGACTTAACTGTTTCCCATAGTCATTAGATAATTGCTTTACATTCCTGCTGGTTATAATCAGATCAGGAAATTATTGCATCTCTATGGGCACAATATGACCTCTGCAGACACCCTCATTTTGACCTGTCTCAGGAAAAAATATCACTTGTCTATTATTAATTTCCTAGACTATCTTTACTGTTTACAAAGAAAAAGTTGACACCAAGTGGGTCTGTTCAATGCATAAACATAAATTTCAGTCCAAGACAATCAAACATTTTTATGTCATGACTGTTCTAAAGAATTAATACTCGGCAACACTTTGGCCATCAGCCTTATTTCTAAGATACTCCAGGAAAAGCTCAGCGAGTTCATTATTTTTAATTGCACAAAGTTTGAGAAAATATGTGTGTTAGCAGTAAAGTTGGGAGCATGAAATTGTCCAATATGTTTTGGTATGCTGATGCTATAAGAGTTCCCTTCACTGGAACTAAGGGGCCAAGCCCAACCCCTGAAAAACAACCCCATACCATAATTTCCCATCATCCAATGATTTGAGGGGCGGCCCAGTACTTTTGGTAATATAATGTGTATGAGCGAGTTTGGGGTGGAGGAATTTGACTGGCCTGCATAAAGTCCTCAACCGCATCAAACACATTTGAGATGAATTATAGCGGAGATCGCAAACCAGGCCTTCTCGTCCAACATCAGTGCCTGACCTCACAAATGCGTTTCTGGAAGAACAGTCAAACATTCCCATAGAAACTCTTAAACCTTGTGGACAGCCCTCCCAGAAGTGCTGAAGCTGTTATAGCTGCAAAGGATGGGCCAACTCAACATTGAACCCTATGAACTAAGACTGGGATGTTCATGTGCGTGTAAAGGCAGGTGTCCCAATACTTTTGGCAGTATAATGTATATACAGCTGTGCTCATAAGTTTACATATCCTGTCAGAATTTACGATTTCTTTGCCATATTTCTGAGACTATGAATGATAACGCAAAAACTTTTCTTTCACTCATAGTAAAGCCCCAGGCACACGGTCAGAAATTCCAACAGAAAAAGTCTGATAGGATTATGTTGTTGGAAAATCCACTCACGTGTGGGCTCTATCGGACTTTTTCTGTCGGAATTTCAGACGGAAAAAGTTTGAGAGCTGGATCTAAAATTTTCTGACAACAAAATCCGATCTGACTTTTTCCAATTGTGTGTAGAGAATTCCGACGCACAAAGTGCCACGCATGATCAGAAAAAAATTGGAAAATGATGTAGTCCCATCGTACATTTTGTGCGTCATCTCGTTCCGAACCATCAGATTTTCCAATAACTTTGTGCGGCCGTGTGTATGCAAGACAAGTTTCGGCCAAACTCCGTCAGAAAAAATCAGATGGATTTTGTGGTCGGAATGTCCGACCGTGTGTATGGGGCATTTGTGTTTGGCTGAAGCCTTTTATTATCATCTGTTTACTTTTTTAAATCATAATGGCAACAAACTACCCAAATGACCCTGATCAAAAGTTTACATGCCCCAGTTCTTAATACCGTGTATTGCCCCCTTTAACATCAATGACAGTTTGAAGTCTTTTGTGGTATTTGTGGATGAGACTCTTTATCTTCTCGGATGGTAAAACTGCCCATTCCTCTTGGCAAAAAAGCCTCCAGTTCCTGTAAATTCTGCTGTAGCCAATGACAGGTTGACTTGGCCTTGTGTTTTAGATCATTGTCATGTTGGAATGTCCATGTATGTCCCATGCGCAGCTTCCTGGCTGTTGAATGCAAATGTTCCTCCAGTATTTTTGATAACAAACTGCATTCATCTTGCCATCAATTTTGACCAAAATTTCCTGTGCCTTTGTAGATTACACATCCCCAAAACATCAGCGATCCACCTCCATGTCCCACAGTAGGAACTGTGTATCTTTCATCATAGGCCTTGTTGACTTCTCTCCAAATAAAGCATTTGTGGTTGTGGCCAAAAAGCTCAATTATGGTCTCATCACTTCAGATGACTCGGTGCCAGAAGCAGGGCCGTCTTTAAGGCAGGGCCCTGTCATTGTTGTGGGGCCCAAAGCAGCTACCTCATACTTGCCAACTATCCTAGTTTAAATTCCCTTGTCCTTTGGAGTTTTAGTCCTGTGCTGTTTCCCAATATCTCAGTGTAAAGTGCTGGTACTAATACTGCCCAGCTCTGCCCTATTGTTATGTAGAGATGACTCACCTGTAGACCCTGTGTTTACATGTAAATAACTAGCATTCATATGTAAATAGTGGCGGCATTACTAAGTAAATAGCTGAAACCAGTGGCATTGATATGTAAATAAAGGGGGCATTCATATGTATATCATGCTCCCCTGCAGTGAGGAAATGATGTGCTGTAACCTCTAGCAACCAATCAGTGAGCAGTATTACTGTACAGTAATCTCTGACAACCAATTAACAAGCAGAAATCATTTGCTGTAACCTCTAGCAACTAATCAGTGAGCTGTAATGTGTGCTGTAACCTCTAGAAACCAGTCAGTAAGCAGTAGTGATATGCTGTAACCGCTGGCAACCAATCGTAATTGCTGCCTGATCTGATATAGTAAACTCATTTTAAGTCTAGCTGCTATTTATTGTATGTCTCAGGGCAGGTGGAGAGTGAAATTGCATTGGGGGGGCAGGATATTTTTTGCCCAGGGTCCAATCAATATTAAAGACGGCCCTGGCCAGAAGGTTTGAGGCTTGTCTGTGCTGTTTGGCATATTGTAAGTGGGATACTTTGTGGAATTTGCATAGTAATGGCTTTCTTTTGGCAACTCAACCATGCAGCTCATCTTTCTTCAAGTGCCTCCTTATTGCACATCTTGAAACAGCCACGCCACATGTTTTCAGAGAGTCCTGTATTTCATCTGTAGTTATTTCTGGGTTTCTCTTAGCATTCCAAACAATTTCCCAGGCAGTTCTGGCTGAAATTTTAGTTGGTCTACCTGACCGTGGTTTGATTTCAACAGAACCCTTAATTTTCCACTTCTTGGTTAGAGTTTGAACACTGCTGATTGGCATTCTCAATTCCTTGGATATCTTTTTAGATCCCTTTTCTGTCTTATACAGTTCAACTACCTTTTCCTGCAGATCCTTTGACAATTCTTTTCCTTTCCCAATGACTCAGGATCCAGAAACGTCAGTGCAGCATTGGATGAAAGATGCAAGGGTCTGTCAGGAGTCCAGAAACGAATTGACCATTTTTTTAACTCTAATTACAAGCAAACAGATTGCAGGTGAGGATGGTTATCTTTAATAGCCATTCAAACCCCCTTGTTTAAAAATGTTAGGCCAAAATCACCAGGGTATGTAAACTTTTGATCAGGGCTATTTGGGTAGTTTCTTTTGTGATCATGATTTAAAAAGAGTAAACCCAGTTGACTGATAATAAATGGCTTCAGTCAAACACTAACCATGAGTGAAAGAAATGTTTTTGTTATCATTCATATTCTCAGAAAAATGGCCAACAAATCATAAATTCTGCCAGGGTTATGTAAACTTATGAGCACAACTGTATATTTATGTATATATAAATACTGTATATTCATACAGTATACACACACACACTATATAACTTAAAGATTGCTGGACATAAGCATCAACTCAACATTTCAGTTTACATAAATACATTTTATTCACCATTTGCATTAAATTACATTAGAACTGTGGAAACGATCAAATTCTTGCTAACTAGCTATTTCAAAAATGTGTGTGTGTCTGTGTGTGTCTGTGTGTGTGTGTAAAAAGCTGGAGCAGCTAAGTGCATTTTAGCACTGCCAAGCAGAGAAAAGTATTCATGCTTTTAAAAACCTACAAGGCTAACAAATACTGAACACATTGACATAACAAACAACCAGTAAAATAAAAACATTATGCACTGAAACGAGCACTGAGTTTCCAGATGGCACATTTATCTATGCTGGCTTTGTAGACGTATGACGCTATCTGGGCTTTTGCAGCTAAACAAAGTATGTTGTTTTCACACTGAATCACAACAACAGGCCTGAGCAAACCTATTATTAGCCACCTTGTCTTCCAGAGGAGACGTTGCTTTACCAAGTGTGGCTTATGGACGTAGATTACATTACATGGAATACAAAAATATATGAATATTTAATACAAACTATTCACAAAAGAAAAGACAAACAGCTATGACAAATTCTTCTTAACAGGGCTCAGCTGTGTGTTTTCTCTTTTTTAATAACTGTAACATATCAGATTATTGAATTTTTTTAGCTCCACTGTTGTAGGATAGAATAGATGCAACACTGTGAAAACAAAAGGGATTATTATAATTTTCAGATTTTCATTTCCAGTATTTCATATCTAACATTGCATGTATCAGAGGTCTGGAATTGCATAAAAGCATGGACTCTGCAATCCAGAAACAGCTTATGTTCTCTGCAAACTCTAAACATTCTGTGCACATCTGGGCCAGGTCGGATTGGATAAGGCTGGGCTGGGTTATTTGTTTCTGTCTGCTATATTATGTAGATGAGGCATTTATTTTGCTGACTTGTCATCTACCTTGAACATGGAACAGAATTTCATAAAAACACCGGAGAAAATGAAGGTTCGCAGTGCAGTATAATTAAAACAGATTTTCTTCATTGCGTTATAATGAAGATTTTTTTAGGCATATTTCACATTAAAAAGCACATTATATTATATTATATTATATTATATTATATTATCAGTTCAGCCACACTTTGTGTTACATCAGTTTGGATAATAAAATCATGCCCTCTTCCTTATGTAATATAAGGCAGTGGTTGCCAACTTATGAGATAAAGAGGCCTTACATGCAGTAAGAGTCGCTGCTAAGCTGGTTCACAAAGCCTAATAATCACACCAACATCATCATTCTTATCATGAGCAAGGAACTGACCGCAGTATAAACCATTATATCCACCTATATAGCTAGCTATCTTGCTCTTTTTTAATAGAGCTTGCAGTCAGTTGTAGGAGATTGTGCGTGCTGTCTGCGTGCCCTGACCGCAGTATACACCGTTATATCCACCTATATAGCTAGCTATCTTGCTCTTTTTAAATAGAGCTTGCAGTCAGTTGTAGGAGATTGTGCGTGCTGTCTGCGTGCCCTGACCACAGTATACACCGTTATATCCACCTATATAGCTAGCTATATTGCTCTTTTTTAATAGAGCTTGCAGTCAGTTTTAGGAGATTGTGCATGCTGTCTGCGTGCCCTGACCGCAATATACACCGTTATATCCACCTACATAGCTAGCTATATTGCTCTTTTTTAATTGAGCTTGCAGTCAGTTGTAGGAGATTGTGCATGCTGTCTGCGTGCCCTGACCGCAGTATACACCATTATATCCACCTATATAGCTCTTCTCTAATTGAGCCATCTGCCATCTGCAGGAGTTAGTGGGTGTTGTGTGTGCCTCCAGCACAATATACACTACCCAATTGCTGGTTTTCCCATCTCCCTTCAGGCCATTACTATGTCTTGAAGGCCAACAAGGAGAGGCAGACAGGCACGAGCCTGTGTCTAGAGACAACAGTGCTGGTCATGGACGCGGTGCATCGTCATCATCAGCACGTGGCCATGGGACACGCTTGTCCTTCTTTTCGGTAGCTGGACATGTTGAGCCGCAACATGCCGAAGACTTGGTAGAGTGGATGACCAAGCCCTCTTCATCCTCCTCATCCTCTCTCACCCAGGCTCAGGGTACTAGCAAAGCAGCTGCCAACGCATCGTCTTCCCTCGTCTCAATTTCATCATCAGTGACTCCTTCCCTAGACCCACCACGTCCTCCTGAGGAGTCTCCTGAACTCTTTGAGCACAGTGTTGGGTACATGCTCCAGGAGGATGCCCAGTGTTTTGTAGGCTCTGATGATGATACTCAGCTAGAGGAAGGCAGTAGCGTGAGCGCAGAGAGAGGGGATGCTCAAGAAGGACAGCAATGTGGCAGTCATGTTCCACAAACTGCAGCATACTGCCAGGTTTTCTTCAGGGATGAAGAGGGAGGGGATGATGAGGGCACTGACTCCACTTGGGTGCCTGGTAGGAGAGAGGAGGAGGAGTAAGCACATGTCCAACGAGGCAGGATGCCTTCGGGGGCCAGCTTAGGGGCAGCACACCGACTGAATCACACCGCAGAGTTCCCCCTGTGCAGGGCGCTGCATCTGCACGTTATTCTAAAAGTTCTTTGGTGTGGGCCTTTTTTGAGACGAGTGCATCAGATCGCACCGCTGCTATTTGCAACATATGTCTCAAGCGTATCTTGCGTGGCCAAAACATCAGCCGCTTGGGCACCACATGCTTGACCAGACATATGTTGACCTGCCATGCAGCTCGTTGGCAAGTGTAACCTCAAAGACCCACACCAAAGAACAAAGCGGACCTCTCCTTGCTCCCCATCAGCTAGGATCTCCAACCCGACTAGACCTTCAGTCCTCTCTGAAACCTGCTCTGAGAGGAATGAAGGTGTAGAATTAGGTGTGTCAGAGCCAAGTGCTTCCGGCCACTCTGCTAGCAGTACACCCACGTCTGATTATAGCAGGCAAATGTCCCTGCCCCAGCTGCTGGACCGTCAAAAGAAGTTCACTCCCAGCCATCCACATGCCCAGCGGTTGAATGCTAGCTTGGCTAAATTGCTAGCACTTCAACTGCTGCCTTTTCAGTTGGTAGACTCGGCCCCCTTCCGTGAGTTTGTACAATGTGCGGTTCCTCAGTGGCAGGTCCCCAAAAGCCACTTTTTCTCACGGAAGGCGATTCCGGCTCTCTACCGGCATGTGGAAGGCAATGTCCTTGCCTCACTGGACAGGGCGGTCAGCGGTAAGGTGCATATTACCACTGACTCATGGTCCAGCAGGCATGGACAGGGACGTTACCTGTCTTTCACGGCCCATTGGGTCACTCTTCTGGCAGCTGGGAAGGATGCAGGACAAGGTGCAGTAGTGTTGGAGGTTGTTCCGCCACCACGCCACCAAAATGCTACTATTGGTTGTGACACACCTCTCTCCTCCACCCCCTCCTCTTCTTCTTCCTCCATGGCCTCTTCCAGTGCTCTGTCCTCAGAACCAGCGGTGCTCTGTAGGCGTTCCAGAGGCTACGCAAATACGCAGGCAAAACTATGCTATGCCGTGCTTGTGTTGGTTTGTTTGGGGGACAGGAGCCCCACTGGGGCAGATATTTTGTCAGCTCTTCAGGGGCAGGCCGAGAGGTGGTTGGCGCCATGCCAGCTTAAGCCAGGAATGGCGGTTTGTGACAATGGCACCAACCTCCTCTCCGCCCCCCCGACAGGGACAACTGACCCATGTGCCCTGTGTGGCTCACGTCCTTAACCTGGTGGTGCAGCGGTACTTGGGCAGGTACCCGGGCTTACAGGATGTCCTGAAGCAGGCCAGGAAAGTCTGTGTGCATTTCCGCCGATCATTTAATGCCTATACTTGGCTGGCTGAGCTCCAAAAGGAGTTGAACCTGCCCAAGAACCGCCTTATATGTGACATGTCCACCAGGTGGAACTCAACGTTGGCCATGCTGCAGCAGCTGCACATGCAGCAGAGAGCCATCAATGAGTACCTGTGCGACTACGGCACCAGGACGGGGTCAGGGGAGCTCAGTTTTTTCTCACCACGCCAGTGGGGCATGATCAGGGATGCATGCACTGTCCTGTCACCATTTGAGGAGGCCACATGGATGGTGAGCAGTGACAGTGCATGTATCAGTGACACTGTACCTCTTTTCCACCTCTTGGAGCATACGCTGTGTGGAATAATGGACAGGGCACTTGAGGCAGAACAGAGGCAGGAAGAGGAGGACTTCCTTGCCTCTCAAGGCCCCCTTTATCCAGACAGTGTTCCTGCTGTGCCACCCATCACACAGGAAGAGGATGAGGAGGAGGAGAAGGAGGAGGATGATTGTGTCAGCATGGAGGTGGAGGCTGGCACTCAGCATCAGCAGCAGCAGCAGTCTTGTATGGATGATTTACAGTCCCAAGAAACCCGTGGGCTTGTACGTGGCTGGGAGGAGGTAGCTGCGGATCATGTTGTCCTTAGTGACCCAGAGGACTCCGGACCGAATGCCTCAGCTAACCTACGCTGCATGGCCTCCCTGATCCTGCAAAGCCTGCGGAAGGATCCTCATATTCTTTGGATCAAGGAGAGGGACCATTACTGGCTGGCCACTCTCCTTGATCTACGGTACAAGGGTAAGGTTGCCGACCTTATATTGCCGTCACAGAGGGAGCAGAGGATGAGACATCTCCGGGAGGCCTTGCAGAAAGGTCTGTGCAATGTGTTCCCAGAGACTGGGAGGTTACAAACTCCTGGTCCTGGACAACGTGTTGCTGAGGCATCGGTCAGAAGGAGCGGTGGAGAAGGTGGCCGTCTGACCGATGCGTTCAGACAATTTTTTAGTCCGCAGCCCTAAGGTATGATCGGTTCCAGCAACCATCACCAGCGTCTGATTTACATGGTGCAGGAATACCTAGGGGCAAGGTCAGACTTGTACACCTTTCCCACTGAAAATCCTCTGGCTTACTGGGTCTTGAGGATGGATCACTGGCCAGAGCTTGCACAGTATGCAATTGAGCTACTGGCCTGTCCTGCATCCAGCGTTCTTTTGGAACGCACCTTCAGTGCTGCTGGTGGCTTTGTTACCGATCACAGGGTGCGCCTGTCCACCGACTCAGTTGATCGACTGACCTTCATCAAGATGAATCAGTCTTGGATCACCCACAGCTACCAAGCACCTGAAGCTGATGTAACCGAATAATTTTTTTGAAATATCACATCCCTTCAAGACTGCCTATGCTGATGCTGAGTGACTGTCCTGTTATGTTGATTGTCTATCCTCTTCCTCCTCCGCTGATATGTTGGAAGAACATTTTTGGTTCTGGGTGATGACACCAGCCCAATTTTTCAGCCCGTTTAACAGGGGCATTTAATTACAATTTTTGATGCAATGCTTTGCAGCCGGGCTCATTCCTGCACCACAACTAGAGTATATGGGAGAGGTTGCAGTGTCGTGGCACCAGCACCAGTGCCTAAGGCCCAATTTTTCTGCCCCTGTTTAACAGGGGCGTTTAATTACAATTTTTGATGCAATGCTTTGCAGCAGGGCTTATTCCTGCACCACAACTAGAGTATATGGGAGAGGTTGCAGTGTCGTGGCACCAGCACCAGTGCCTAAGGCCCAATTTTTCAGCCCCTGTTTAACAGGGGCATGTAATTACAATTCTTGATATAATAGTTCACAGGAGGGCCCGTTCCTGTGCCCACCCAGAGTAACTGTGAGGACTTATAGTGTAAACCACCAAAGATCAATTTTTCTACCACTGTTCAACAATGGCATGTAATTACAATTCTTGATATAATCTTTCACAGCAGGGCGCTCCAGCGCCCACCAAGAGTCACTTTGAGGGCTTACAATATTGTGGCAACACCAACACCTTGTTCCGCCATTTCTGCAGAGCATATAGGGCAGGCCCCTACTTTCAAACATCCAACTTACAAACGTCTCCTACTTGCAAACGGAAGGAGACAACAGGAAGTGATATGAAAAAAGATGGACGGCAAAACAAATTATACAGGGGTGATAACCCTTCCCTATGTTTTCCAAAAAGCTTAAAAATTGATTTTTTGACTGGAGCTACACTTTAAAAATGTACCAGTTGAAAATTACAAACAGATTCTACTTAACACAACAAACCTACACAGTCCCTGTCTTGTTTGCACCGCCTGTATACTGCTGTTCTGAGTATATAGGGCCTGGGGGCCCCACGTACAAGACCCAAAGGGGCTGGTAATGGGCAGGGGGGTTACCCATGCCATTTTTCTAAATGATTTTCATCCATATTGCCGGAACCAAATATAACATTAGAACCGCAAGCAGTTTTAAATGACTTTTTTTTCGTTAAATGTCATTTTGTGCAGGGACTGTTCTAAACACGGGAAACACGTGGCACTTCACAGGCATGCTATAGACACCCCCCAGGCATGATATTTAAAGGAATATTTCACTTTTATTTTCACTTTAATCGTCATTAAGATCAGTGCTCCCGCCAAAACCGCCATTTTTAAAAACATTTTAGGCATTGACCCATGTCCCCTGGGGCAGGAGCCAGGTCCCCAAACCCTTTTTAGGACAGTATCTTGCATATTAGCCATTAAAAATTAACACTTTTTATTTCGAACGCTCGAGTCCCATAGACTTCAATGGGGTTCTAACGTTCGTACGAATTTGCAGTCCGTTCAAAAGTTCTGATGCAAACCGAATCGGGGTGTTGTCGGCTCATCCCTACTGGGGGAACTACCCGGTGGGGTGATGGAAGGGTAGTTGACATGGGTTTGCTTTATAAGATAATGTTCTTTTCTTGTTATGGTGCATGTGAGGTAAATTACTATAGCTACTCTGTATTGCTAAATGTAATCAGATATGACTTTGTACTTCATTTTAGATGATACGGCATAATGTGCATGGATTCTCTGGAACTTTCTTTTTTATGTTTTAACCACTTTAGTCCTGGAAGAATTGGCCCCTCATTGACCAGAGCACTCTTTACAATTTGGTACTACGCTGCCTTAACTGGTAATTGCACAGTCATGCAATGCTGTACCCAAACCAAATCTACATCCTTTTTTTCCCACAAATAGAGCTTTCTTTTGATGGTATAAGATTGCCTCTGCAATTTTAATTTTTTGCGAAAAAAAATTAAAAAACATTCATATTTTCTACTTGTTGTTTTATATATATATATATATATATATATATATATATATATATATATATATATATATATATATATATATATATATATATATATATAAATCTGAAAAAATCTATTTTAGTCATACATTTAGGCCAAAATGTATTCAGTCACATGTCTTTGGTTTAAAAAATGTCAATACAGGTATATTTATTGGTTTGTGCAAAGGTTATAGCATCTACAAACTAGGGTACATTTTCTGGAATTTCATTTCTTGAGGTGCTAAAATGGCAGGGCAGTACAAACACCCCCCCCCCCCCCCCATGACCCCATTTTGTAAAGTAGACACCCCAAGGAAGTTGTTGAGAGGCATTGAGTATTTTATTTTTTGTCACAAGTGATTGAAAAAAATGATTTAAAAAATTAATAATTTACACAAAGTTTTCACTAAATGATTGCTCACACATGCCATGGTTATATGTGGAATTACAACCCAACATACATTCTGCTGCTTTTCCTGAGTATGGGGATACCACATGTATGATACACATGAGACTTTTTGGGAGCCTAGCCGTGTACAGGACCCCGAAAACAAAGCACCGCCTTCAGGATTTCTAAGGGCGTCAATTTTTGATTTCACTCCTCACAACCTATCACCTATATACCATAAAATGCCAAGCGCAAAACCCAATTGACCCCATTTTGGGAAGTAGATACCCCTAGCTATTTGCTGAGAGGCATGTTGAGTCCATGGAATATTTTATAGTTTGCCACAAGTTGCGTGAAAATTACAAACTTTTTTTTTTGCACAAAGATATCACTAAATGATATATTGTTCAAACATGCCATGGGCATATGTGCAATTACACCCCAAAATACATTCTGCTGCTCCTCCTGAGTACAGGGATACAACATGTGTGAGACTTTTTGGGAGCCTAGCCGTGTACAGGACCCTGAAAACTAAGCACCTCCTGCAGGCTTTCTAAGGGCCTAAAATGGTGATTTCACTTCCTCACTACCTATTACAGTTTCGGAGGCCATAAAATGTCAAGATAGCACAACCCCCCCCCAAATGACCTAATTTTGGAAAGAAGACACTTCAAGCTATTTTCTGAGAGGTATGTTGAGTCCATGGAATATTTTATATTTTGCCACAGGTTTTTTTTTGTTTGTTTACACAAACACAAACACCACATGTGTGGGACTTTTTTGCAGTCTAACCACGTACAGGACCCAGAAAACCAATCACCTTCTTCAGGCTTTCTAAGGACGTACATTTTTTATTTCACTTGTCACTGCCTATCACAGTTTTGAAGGCTATGAAATGCCAAGATAGCACAAAACCCCCCTAAATGACCCCATTTTGGAAAGTAGACACCATTTGCTGAGAGGCATGTTGAGTATTTTGCAGATCTCGCTTTTTGTCACAAAGTTTTGAAAATTTAAAAAAATATATTTCCTGTTCTTCCTTCATTTTCAAAAACAAATGAGAGCTGCAAAATACTCACCATGAGTTAGCAAATACCTTGGGGTGTCTACTTTCCAAAATGGGTTCATTTGGGGGGTTTGTGTTATCTTGACATTTCAGGGCCTCCATAACTGTGATATGTAGTGAGGAGTAAAATCACAATTTTACACCTTTAGAAAGGCTGAAGGCGGTGCTTCGTTCTTGGGGTCATGTACGCGGCTAGGCTCCCAAAAAGCCTAACACATGTGGTATCCCCATACTCAGGGGACACACACTATATCATTTAGTGACAACTTTGAGCAAAAAAAAAAAAAATGTGTAATTTTCCTGAAACTTGTGGCAAAATATAAAATATTCCATGGCCTCAACATACCTATCAGAAGATATCTTGAAGTGTCTTCTTTCCAAAAAAGGGGCATTTGTCACACATATCCCACTGTTCTAACCACTTGAAAACAAAACCCTTTCTGAAACTTTGTTTACATGAAAAAAAAATTTGGACCCCCAAACATTATATATTTGTTTTAAAGCAAAGGCCCTATAGATTAAAATGGTGGGTGTTGCAGTTTTGTTTTCACACAGTATTTGCGCAGCGATTTTTCAAGTGCAATTTTTGTTGGAAAAAAAAACTTTTTTGATTTTAATGCACTAAAACACACTATATTGCCCAAATGTTTCATGTAATAAAAAAGATGATCTTATGCCGAGTACATAAATACCAAACACGACATACTTTAAAATTGTGCACAAACGCACAGCGCCGACAAACTACATACATTTTTAAAAGCCTTTAAAATCCTTTACAGGTTACCAGAGGAGGTCTACTGCTAATATTGCTGCCCTCGATCGGACGCTCGCAGTTATACCTCACATGCATGGTGCAATTGCTGTTTACGTACGACACCAGACCAATGCTTGCGTCTCTTTTTGCGCATGAGCACGGGGGGACAGGGGTGCTTTTTTTTTAAACTGTTCCTTTCACTTAAAAAAAAAAATTCACTTTTATTGTTATCTCAGGGAATGTTAATATTTCCCCTATGATAGCAAAAGGTAGTGGCAGGTACTCTTTTTTGAAAAAAATGGGGTCTATTAGACCCTAGATCTCTCCTCTGCCCTCAAAGCATCTGACCACAATAAAGATCGGTGTGATAAAATGCTTTCCCAATTTCCCAATGGCGCTGTTTATATCTGGGAAAAGTCATGAAATGCTTGTAGCTTCCCGTTTCTTAGCCCATAGAGATGATTGGAGCCATTCTGGTCTCCGATCAGCTCTATGGTCAGCTAGTGGAACCACTGGCTGCATTCTTGGGTTCCCTGTTGGGACAGGAGAACCAGAGAAAACCATAGAAGACCATGGGATGGGGTGTTGTTCCCGCCCACCGCTTTTAAAAGCAGTCTAGAGGCTAATTAGCTGCTATTATTGCTTTTACATGAAAGCCAACCGCTGGCTGAAAAAAATTATACCAAGATGATACCTAAACCTGCAGGCATAATTCTGGTATAACCACTCAAATTCCAAGCAACATACTGGTCCTTGTTGGGCATATATTGTAATATTCTTTTTTTAATGCAGCCTGTGGGCTATAGAAAAAAGAGATTGATCGGTGGGTATGCCCACAATTGGAATACCGCCCTTCATCCACCCACTTCTAATTATGGGTATACATGCACCAAATATATATATGCCGAAGCATGGGGGCATCCTCCTGCAAAAGGTAGGAGCAAATCGCTCCTCCACCCCTGCTGCCCCCATGCTTTGGCATATATGCTCTTTTTTTAACTGTGGTGGGGAAATCACCTCCTACAGCGCTAGAGTCACGGCTTTATGTATCGTGGGAGCAAACACTGTTGATGTGAAGATAAATAAATCCACGCTGCAACTGAATGACATACCTGCTAAGCAAATGATGGTTAACAATAAAACAAAGTAACATTACAGTATAACAATAAGACTTACCATACCTGCAAAGCAAATACAAAAAAAAAAACCATAGTAAAAAATAACACAAATCTGTGCCTAAAATATATATATGCTGAAGCATGGGGGCAGCCTCCCGCAAAAGGAAGGAGCAAATCTCTCCTCCACCCCTGCTGCCCCCATACTTCCACATATATGCACTTTTTTTAACTGTTGTTGTGAAATCACCTCCTACAGAGCTAGAGTCACTGATTTACGTATCGTGAGAGCGTGCCGAAGCATGGGGGCAATTCGCCCCTAATGTTAGGAGCAAATCGCGCCTCCACCCCTGCCCCCATGCTTCGGCATATATGCTCTTTTTTTAACTATGTTGATGAAATCACCTCCTACAGCACTGGAGTCATTCTGCTGCTGATGAAATCACCTCCTACAGCGCTGGAGTCAGGGCTTTACACTACATGGGAGCAAACACTGTTGCTGTCAGAATAAATAAACCCAAGCTGCATCTGAATGGCATACCTGCTAAGCAAATAATGGTTAACAATAAAACAAAATAACATTACATTATTTTTGGCTTATTTTTTTTGTATTTTTTTTTTTTTGCCCTTTTATATAAACGGTCAGCTGTAAACGTTCCAGATTAAGGGTTCTCAAAATGTGATGGCCATCTCATCTTTTGAGACCCTGTATAAGTGTGCCCTAGAACTGTTTGGTGCTGTACCCTACACTAATACTCCACTAGTGTGTGGTAGTGTTTGAAACAGTCACTGATGCAAAGTTGGTCAGAACAATAGGGACAATAAAAGCAGGTGTCACGCCTTTTCTAAATCCGTGTTTTCTGCAGACATGACATCTTCTTTGGGGTGTTCTTTGGGCAGGGGTACCAGGGAGGACATACGGAAAATGCCTCTCATGCAGCTGGCTCGCTGCATTTGCACTGGGAAGTTGGGCCACAGCACAGTCTGGAAATAGAAGGGCTGTGATGGTCTCTTCCTGGAGATTTAGGAAGGATCCAGTTCATCCTGAAGCTTTGTATAGCACATAAGCATTCAGCAGAGCCAATTGGAAAAAAAAAACAGACACTTTTTGTACCAGCATATGGCCTTATGGGCAATTAGGTACAGCGTCAACAACTGGTCATTGAGCTTCACCCCTCCCATGTTAAGGTTGTATTCCTGGACACAGAGGGGTTTCTTCACAACAGCAGTCACCGTAGAAATTTGGACAGTCGTATCTGCGTGACGGGAGGATAGAACGAAAACATTCCGTGTATCCCTCCCCTTCACTGCTAACAAATGATTACATTCCAAGCAGACTCGCTCTCCCGTCTAGGTTGGGACTCTACAAGCCATTGGTGGATAGCCCCGGCGATTAGATCGCACGGTGCCACATGCGCCAATTCCACAATCAACAAGGTGACTAAAAAGTGGCACGCTTGTGTAATAATTGTCCACATACAAAGTGGTACCCCTTTTCCGAATAAGGGTGACACCAAGTCAGTTCAATCAGTCAGTCTGGGCAGTTCTCTGGCTCCAAGCGACTATCTCTTCCCCCGTAAACCATAAAACTATATGTATAACCTGTTGCCCTGTCACAGAGCTTATACATCTTGACTCCATATCTTGCACGCTTGCTGGGAAGATACTGTTTGATAGACAATCGACCAGAAAACTTAGCCGGGGTCTCATCAGATCTGACAACTTGATCGGGAGTAAACAATGCTGCAAAATGTTGATTGAAGTGGTTTATGAGGGGCGGAATATTGTGGAGCCGATCAAATCCTGGGTCACCCCGAGGGCGACAGAGTTCATTGTCATTGAAATGCATGAATCGCAATATCCGCTTGTATTGTGTCTTGGTCATGGAGGCAGAGAACATGGGCATATATATATATATATATATATATATATATATATATATATATATATATATATATATATATATATATATATATGTAGTGGTCATAACCCTCAATGAGGCGGCCTTGACCTTTGGGCTTACCGGTTGCCTCCGCTTGGCTTGCTCTTCCAGGTCTAGGGGTTCCCAGGGTTAGTGCCCAACAACTTTGGACACTGACACCATAAAAGTCCTTAGAAAGGATTTTTATATGCAGGGGTAACATCCAACAAACACAGTCTCATATGGGAACAGAGGACAAGGGTGAAGAAACTAAGGCACCTTGAACTGCTAATCACTAGAAAGTCTCTAATACAAGAGAGTAGCCACTCGCAGCTGGGCGCTTCAAAGCTGAACAAATCTCTAGCCAGAGATTATGGCAGTCAGCACGTTAATACAGAACTTGCAAAGTCTCTGATCTTGAATAAATTTGCAACTGAAAGTAAACAGGAACCTTTCTTCAGTACCTGGAACGTTCTCTGTCTCCTTGGCAGTACTAGAAAAGCGTGAATTTGTTAGTGTCCTTGACAGCCTAGCAACCAGGCACTTCTTGGGATGCCAGCTTGTTGGCCCTCCTCTGAAGAGTCCTCCCCCATTCGCTTACACGAGCTGTGGTGCCCCTCCAAGCTGAGAGCACACCCGGACGCCTTGAATCCTCCCTCAGTTAATGCGCCTCTGACCAGCCGGTTCCGAGACTCAGGAACAGACGGATCCTTGCCCCAGACCATCCGGGTCTAATGGGGCTAGTCAAACCGATCATGTTGCGGAGCAGCACACGCTCCTGTGACCGGGACCCCTCGCAGGCCTACCCGGAACAGGCAGCTCTGGCCTAACGAACCCCAAACATGTGACTTCAGCCTCTTAAGTACCCTTCCCCAGACTCCTCAGCAGGGCCAGACGCACCTTGATTGGCTCCGGGGAACGCTGATACCCAAAGCGCACAACCAGGCCTGGTTCTGGTCCTGTCATGTGCACCTCACTGTACACATGACCAGGCAGAACCCCAACACAGCCCAGCCAAACTGAGGCCAAAGTTAAACCTGCACAATCAACCCTCAGAACCCCTTTACTGTTCTGAGGAAAAACTAAATTTGTACATAGCGGACACCTTGTCAAAAGTGGCGCTACTACATATATATATATATATATATATATATATATATATATATATATATATATATATATATATATATATATATATATATATATATATAAGTCCAGGGGTGAGGTGCGTGTCGGTAACAGCAGTATGCGGTAAAGCAATGCAGCTTTCCCAAGGGCTTAACTATGGAAAAAATCAAGTGGGATTGCTGCACAAAAATGAAAAAATGTCATCAACAAGATAAGGCAGTCATGGTGACAGTTTCAGGCTAATACAGATCGTGCCCTTTTTCAAACTCTCATACCTAGGCAATCCCACTTGATTTTATATATATATATATATATATATATATATATATATATATATATATATATATATATATATTCATGTGGGAGGGTGGGATCTAGGGGCTCCCTTGTTAAAGGGGGCTTCCGGACTCCGATAAGCCCCCTCCCCACAGACCCCCACAACCACTGGCCAGGGTTGTGAGGAAGAGGCCTTGGTTCCGCTCAACATGAGTGCAAAGTGCTTTGGGGCAGGGGGGTAGAGGCCCCCCTGCCCCAAAGCACCCCCCAATGTTAAAGGCATGTGGCCTGGTATGGTTCAGGAGGGGGGCACCATGCTCGGATAAGGGTCTGGTATGGATTTTGAGGTGGACCCCATGCTGTTTTTTTCTCCACTTTTTTCTATTGCCAGCAATGGGTTTTTCTTCATTCAGTGGAGAAGCCCATTGACAGCTGATGACTCACCTGTTGTAAGGATAATTTAGGCACATTCTAGCAATAAGTTAATTACAGGTTATATATCCATGAGGTTACATTTAAATACAATACCCAGAATTGTCATAAGAACAACGCAGTGAAGTGCATAGGGGAAAGCAAGCACCTCAAAAAGAAAAGTAGCATGTATAAGGAAGATGTTCCCCTACAACAGGAGCAGAGTTCCTATGGGGAAGGTGGGATGTCAAAAGAAAATCAGGATCCGATGTTTAACAAAGTTTTGGGGGCTGTAAGGTACGGAAAGTTCAAAATAAACCATACAAATACTTAAAGCTACTAACATCATACTAACTCAGGGCTGCCAATCTCCCACAGCATAGAGATTAGTGAACTCAGTTATAGACCTTTTTCCTGTTTACTTTAAGGTTTGCACCATTTTTACCTTGTATGAAGCAGATAAAAATAAACCCATATAACATCAGCACCAGAAAAAATAAACTTAAAATTTCAGGGAGCTAAGGGAAAGCAGCACCATAAATCTTGTATTTATTAAAAACGGCAGGCATATAAAGAGCAAAAAGCTGCCAGAGCTAACTGTCCACAGTTTGTCAGGCATAAGAATTACCACCACACAATAACCTTGAATAGAAGAGATCAGATGACCCAAAGTCACATGAGCATGACATAAAAGCAACGTATTACTAACATATTTTATCACAACAAACTATATTGGATTTAGAACAAATTTATGACAATTGGATTCATATATATATTAAATATAGGATTTCACTCACTTGGCTCTTTCCTCCTGTTAGCATATTTATTGTCAGCTGACTGCACTTTGTAAACGACAACAGAATCTGATCCAGAGTGTTGGCTCTCTCTTTACTAGAGTCCTGCGGTTAAAATGATTATAGAAAGCTTATTTCAAGACTAATTCAGATAGTTTTACTAGCTATATTTAAAATCGTCTAATGATTATTTTTTTGAATACATAGCTGAATTAATGAAATTTTAACCACTTCAGCCCCGGAAGAATTTACCCCTTGCAATTCGTCACTGCGACGCTTTAACTGACAATTGTGCGGTCGTGCTATGTTGCACCCAAACAAAATTGACCTCCTTTTTTTCCCACAAATAGAGATTTCCTTTGGTGGTATTTGATCGCCTCTGCATTTTTTTATGATTTGCGCTATCAACAAAAAGCAACAATATGAAAAAAAATACACAATATTTTGTACTTTTAAATTTTTTCTCAGTTTAGGCCGATATGTATTCGTCTACATATTTTTGGTAAAAAAAATAAATTAAAAAAATCGCAATAAGCATATATTGATTGGTTTGCGCAAAAGTTATAGTGTCTACATAATAGGGGATAGATTTATAGCATTTTTATTATTTTATTTTTTTTACCATTAATGTGATTTTTATCATGACTGGACATTATGGTGGACAATTTTGACAGATTTTTTGGGACCATTGGCATTAATACAGCGATCAATGCTATAAAAATGCATTGATTACTGTAAAAATGTCACAGGTAGTGAAGGGGTTAACACTAGGGGGCGATCTAGGGGTCAACTGTGTTCCCTGGGAGGTGATTCTAACTGAAGGGGGAGGAGACTGACTAGAGGAAGTGACAGATCGTGGTTCCTAGCTAATATCTAGCAATCTGTCACTCCTGTCAGAACAGAACAGGGAAGTGTGTGTTTACACACACTCATCCCTGTTCTGTGTCTCCTGCTTACGATTGCTCGTGGCCAGCGGTCATCGTAACCGTCGGCCACGAGCATCGGCACCCCCACTGTCCCACCTGCTATCCTGACACCGCAAGCTGACGTATAGCTACGAAGGCTACAGGGGAGCCAGCCTGCCACAGTATAACTGCGGAGGCTGGTTGGGAAGCAGTTAATACCTGCCGGGAGTTCAACGTTAAAGTTGGCCTGAACTCAAAAATGAATGATTGTATAGGAAACATTTAAAAGCGTTATTTGTATCTAAGCAATACCCTGAAAAATGTACCATCTGCCTGTAATTTTGTCTAAAAAATATCAGTGTACGTCATAATATGTGAGGGTGCTTATGCACTCCTGTACCTACAACACCATAACTCCTTTGATTTTCGGGCTGCTCAAATTTCATCACAAACCAGACTAAATTTGGTTAGTGTATGGCCAGCTTTAGATTTAGTGATGTTATTACTGCGCTGCCTACTTTTCTCTTTGCTGGGGAGGAGAGAAAGCTGTACCTGAGGACCTGAAGTGTATGCATCTCCCTTCTTCTTCCTCATTCATTCTTTAGAACTTTCTCCACTCTTCCCTGCTGTTGCTTTGTTACCCCACCAGTTATCAGATTACCAGTCATCAGGAGCAGTGCCAGGAGGAAAATGACAAACTGCATCCCCCCATCCCATTTTTATTACAAAAGAGTCAGTGTCTATTCAAGACAGGAAAATATTTACTGGGGCAGTTTTTTTTCAGTGCAGTGGGTGGCTGTGTGAAGAGAACTTAAAGAGGAGGACCGGTTTTGAAAAAAAAATGTAAAAGTCAGCAGCTGCAAACACTGTAGCTGCTGACTTTTAATAAGTAGACTTACCTGTCCAGGGCGCCCGCGATGTCGGCTGCCCGAGGCTGACCCATCCCTTGGTCTCGGGTCCAGGCGCCGCCATTTTGGGTAAGGGAAACAGGCAGTGGAGCCTTGCGGCTTCACTGCCTGTTTCCTACTGCGCATGCGCGAGTCGCGCAGCGCTTTGTGAATGGGACGCGCTGTGTTCTGGCACACACAGTTCCCAGAAGCGCAACCCATTACCCAGAAGACACCGCACGGAGGAGAGAAGAAAGAAGATCTCTGCGGAGGAGGGAGAGGCAGATTAGGATGATGTGCCTAGCAACAGGCATTTCTGGTAAGTAAAAAAAAAATTTTTTTTTCATTTTTTTTTAATGATTTTTTTTTCTAATTTTTAATGTATTTTCTTTTTTTCAGGGTGGCCCTCCACTTTAAAGTGATACTAAACACACACTGTTTAATTTACCTTGCCCCTTCTGTTTATGTAGGTGGATGATAGCACTGTAATTATTTTAATTGAAAAATAAAATTGAAGTACCTTTTTCTAAATCAATATACAGGTGTCACATGGCCCAGCTCTTTCCCAGCCTGTCTGAGCTTTTAGTCCTTCACTGTTGGTTACATGTTCAAAATAAAAACAGAGTAAAAATAAATAAATAATATCAATAAACAGTTTTAAATTGGCCTATAAATATATATTTGAAATTAAATCATTATTATTTTGTGGAAATAACATGGTGTGGGCGGATTTCTGCCAATCACAGGCTGTGTCACTCCCCTCCAGCCGGTGTCTTATGCCGCTTACACACGACCGGACTTTTCGACGGACTAAGTACAACGGTCTTCCTGACGGACTTTCGGCGGAGTTCCGACTGACTTTCCAAATGAATGGACTTGGCCACACATAATCACACCAAAGTCCGACGGATTCGAACATGATGACGTCCGACAGGAATAGAATAAGGAAGTTCATAGCCAGCAGCCAATAGCTGCCCTGGCATTGGTTTTTGTCCGTCGGACTAGCATACACACAAGCGGATTTCTTGATAGGAACTGGGTTCGGCGGAGTTCCGATGAAAAAATTTGATAGATGTTCTATTTCTAAAGTCTGTCAGATTTTTGGACAGCAAAGGTCCGATGGAGCCCACACACTATCGAATTGTCCGACTGATTTGTTCCGTCGGACCTTTGCTGTCAAAAAGTCATCGGTCATGTGTACGCGGCATTAGAACAAGAAGAAGGTGAACCCTCCATTAATCTATATGTAATATCCCACCCCCATTGTGTTTAGCTGGTTAGTGGGCATGGAGGAGGAAGGAGGGATTGGTCTGTCATTAACCACTGTGACTCTATAGCAATGTTTCTCAACTCCAGTCCTCAAGGCTCCCCCCACCAGGTCATGTTTTCAGGCTTTCCATTATTTGATCAGTTTCAGCTGTTTCATCTGACGGAAATCCTGAAAACATGACCTGCTGGCAGAGGCGTAACTAGAAACCTCAGGGCCCCGATGCAAGAAATCAGGAAGGGCCCCCCCCCCCCCCGAAAAGCATGATTTTGATACTATATTTTTTTCCACTGTAGAACAAAGTAAAACATTTCTGTGCAGCCTGTGTCCCGAGTGAAACCTGTGTCACCAGTGCAGTGGTGGTACTGGAGGGGGGTGGCAGTGGTACTGGAGGGGGATGGTGGTCCTGGAGGTGGGTGGCGGTGGTGGTCCTGGAGAGGGGTGGCAGTGGTACTGGAGGTGGTGGCAGTGGTACTGGAGGTGGGTGGTGGTGGTGGTACTGGAGGGGGGCTGATGGTGGTACTGGAGGTGGGTGGCGGTGGTGGTACTGAAGGTGGTAGCGGTCCTGGAGAGGGGTGGCGGTGGTACCGGAGGTGGGTGGCGGTGGTACTGGAGGCTGGGTGGTGGTACTGGAGGAGGGTGGTGATGGTACTGGAGAGGCATGATGGTCCTGGAGAGGGGTGGCGGTGGTACTGGAGGTGGGTGGCATGGTGGTGGTACTGGAGAGGGGGTGGCGGTGGTACTGGAGGTGGGTGGTGGTGGTACTAGAGGTGGGTGGCGGTGGTGGTACTGAAGGGGGGTGGCGGTCCTGGAGAGGGGTGGCGGTGGTACCGGAGGGTGGGTGGTGGTACTGGAGGAGGGTGGCGATGGTACTGGAGAGGCATGGTTGTCCTGGAGGTGGGTGGCGGTGGTACTGGAGGTGGGTGGCATGGTGGTGGTACTGGAGAGGGGGTGGCGGTGGTACTGGAGTGGGTGGTGGTGGCACAGTCTGGAGGGGTGGTGGCAGTCTGGAGGGTGGGTGGTGGGCTGGTGGTACTGGAGGGGGGGTGGTGGCACTGGAGAGGCGATGGTGGCATTGGAGGGAGGGGTGGCACTGGAGGGCGGTGGTGGAACAGTCTGGAGGGGGGTGGTGGAACAGTCTGGGGGGGGTGGTGGTGGTGGCACAGTCTGGAGGAGTGGTGGTGGTGGCACAGTCTGGAGGAGTGGTGGCACAGTCTGGAGGAGTGGTGGTGGTGGCACAGTCTAGAGGGGGGGATGGTGGCATTGGAGGGAGGGGTGGCGGCAGTCTGGAGGAGTGGTGGTGGTGGCACAGTCTGGAGGGATGGTGGTGGTGGCACAGTCTGGAAGGGTGGTGGTGGTGGCACAGTCTGGAAGGGTGGTGGCACAGTCTGGAGGGGTCTGGAGGGGTGGTGGTGGCACTAGAGGGGTGGTGGTGGCACTAGAGGGGGCTAGTGGCAGTCTGGAGGGGTGGTGGAGGCACTAGAGGGGGGGTGGTGGTGGCACAGTCTGGAGGGGTGGTGTTGGCAGTCTGGAGGGGGGGTGGTGGGCTGGTGGTACTGGAGGGGGGGTGGTGGCACTGGAGGGGGGATGGTGGCATTGGAGGGAGGGGTGGCACTGGAGGGCAGTGGTGGCAGTCTGGAGGGGGGGTGGTGGAACAGTCTGGAGGGGTGGTGGTGGAACAGTCTGGAGGGGGGGTGGTGGTGTCACAGTCTGGAGGGGGGGTGGTGGTGGCACAGTCTGGAGGGGGGGTGGAGGGCTGGTGGCACTGGAGGGCGGGTGGTGGCACTGGAGGGGCGGTGGCACAGTCTGAAGGGGTGGTGGCACTGGAAGGGGGTGGTGGGCTAGTGGCACTCGAGGGGTGGTGGTGGCACAGTCTGGAGGGGGGGTGGTGGCACTGGAGGGAGGTGGGGGTAGCGGCACTGGAGGGGGGTGGTGGTGGCACTGGAGGGGGGTGGCACAGTCTGGAGGGGTGGTGGTGGCACAGGAGGGGGGGGGGGGTGGGCTGGTGGCACTATGGTGGCACTGGAGGGGTGGTGGTGGCATTGGAGGGAGGGGTGGCACAGTCTGGAGGGGCGGTGGTGGCAGTCTGGAGGGGGGTGGTGAAACAGTCTGGAGGGGTGGTGATGGCACTGGAGGGCGGGGGGCACAGTCTGGAGGGGTGGTGGTGGCACTGGAGGAGGTTGTGGGCTGTTGGCACTGGAGAGGGGTGGTGGCACTGGAGAGGGGGTGGTGGGCTGGTGGCACTGGAGGGGGGGTGGTGGTGGCACAGTCTGGAGGGGGGGTGGTGGTGGCACAGTCTGGAGGGGGGGTGGAGGGCTGGTGGCACTGGAGGGCGGGTGGTGGCACTGGAGGGGTGGTGGCACAGTCTGGAGGGGTGGTGGCACTGGAAGGGGGTGGTGGTGGCACTGGAAGGGGGTGGTGGGCTAGTGGCACTCGAGGGGTGGTGGTGGCACAGTCTGGAGGGGGGGTGGTGACACTGGAGGGAGGTGGGGGTAGCGGCACTGGAGGGGGGTGGTGGTGGCACAGGAGGGGGGTGGCACAGTCTGGAGGGGTGGTGGTGGCACAGGAGGGGGGGTGGTGGGCTGGTGGCACTATGGTGGCACTGGAGGGGTGGTGGTGGCACTGGAGGGAGGGGTGGCACTGCAGGGAGGTGGTGGCACAGTCTGGAGGGGCGGTGGTGGCAGTCTGGAGGGGGGGTGGTGGTGGAACAGTCTGGAGGGGGGGTGGTGGTGGCACAGTCTGGAGGGGGGGTGGTGGTGGCACAGTCTGGAGGGGGGGGGGGGGTGGAGGGCTGGTGGCACTGGAGGGCGGGTGGTGGCACTGGAGGGGTGGTGGCACAGTCTGGAGGGGTGGTGGCACTGGAAGGGGGTGGTGGTGGCACTGGAAGGGGGTGGTGGGCTAGTGGCACTCGAGGGGTGGTGGTGGCACAGTCTGGAGGGGGGGTGGTGGCACTGGAGGGAGGTGGGGGTAGCGGCACTGGAGGGGGGTGGTGGTGGCACTGGAGGGGGGTGGTGGCACAGGAGGGGGGGTGGTGGGCTGGTGGCACTATGGTGGCACTGGAGGGGTGGTGGTGGCATTGGAGGGAGGGGTGGCACTGCAGGGAGGTGGTGGCACAGTCTGGAGGGGCGGTGGTGGCAGTCTGGAGGGGGGTGGTGAAACAGTCTGGAGGGGTGGTGATGGCACTGGAGGGCGGGTGGCACAGTCTGGAGGGGTGGTGGTGGCACTGAAGGAGGTTGTTGGCTGGTGGCACTGGAGGGGGGTGGTGGCACTGGAGAGGGGGTGGTGGGCTGGTGGCACTGGAGGGGGGGTGGTGGCACTGGAGGGAGGTGGTGGCACAGTCTGGAGGGGTGGTGGTGGCACTGGAGGGGGTTGTGGGCTGGTGGCACTGGAGGGGGGTGGTGGCACTGGAGGGGGGGTGGTGGCACTGGAGGGAGGTGGTGGCACAGTCTGGAGGGGCGGTGGTGGCGAACAGTCTGGAGGGGGATGGGGTGGAACAGTCTGGAGGAGGGGATGGGGTGGAACAGTCTGGAGGAGGGGATGGGGTGGAACAGTCTGGAGGAGGGGATGGGGTGGAACAGTCTGGAGGGGGGGATGGGGTGGGACAGTCGGGGGGGGATGGGGTGGAACAGTCTGGAGGAGGGGATGGGGTGGAACAGTCTGGAGGGGGGGATGGGGTGGGACAGTCGGGGGGGGGGGGGGGGGTGGAACAGTCTGGGGGGGGGGGATGGGGTGGAACAGTCTGGGGGGTGTGGTAGAACAGTCTGGAGGGGGGGTTGTGGTGGCACAGTCTGGAGGGGGGGTGGAGGGCTTGTGGCACTGGAGGGCGGGTGGTGGCACTGGAGGGGTGGTGGCACAGTCTGGAGGGGTGGTGGCACTGGAAGGGGGTGGTGGGCTGGTGGCACTATGGTGGCACTGGAGGGGTGGTGGTGGCACTGGAGGGAGGGGTGGCACTGCAGGGAGGTGGTGGCACAGTCTGGAGGGGCGGTGGTGGCAGTCTGGAGGGGGGGTGGTGGTGGAACAGTCTGGAGGGGGGGTGGTGGTGGCACAGTCTGGAGGGGGGGTGGTGGTGGCACAGTCTGGAGGGGGGGGGGGGGGTGGAGGGCTGGTGGCACTGGAGGGCGGGTGGTGGCACTGGAGGGGTGGTGGCACAGTCTGGAGGGGTGGTGGCACTGGAAGGGGGTGGTGGTGGCACTGGAAGGGGGTGGTGGGCTAGTGGCACTCGAGGGGTGGTGGTGGCACAGTCTGGAGGGGGGGTGGTGGCACTGGAGGGAGGTGGGGGTAGTGGCACTGGAGGGGGGTGGTGGTGGCACTGGAGGGGGGTGGTGGCACAGGAGGGGGGGTGGTGGGCTGGTGGCACTATGGTGGCACTGGAGGGGTGGTGGTGGCATTGGAGGGAGGGGTGGCACTGCAGGGAGGTGGTGGCACAGTCTGGAGGGGCGGTGGTGGCAGTCTGGAGGGGGGTGGTGAAACAGTCTGGAGGGGTGGTGATGGCACTGGAGGGCGGGTGGCACAGTCTGGAGGGGTGGTGGTGGCACTGAAGGAGGTTGTTGGCTGGTGGCACTGGAGGGGGGTGGTGGCACTGGAGAGGGGGTGGTGGGCTGGTGGCACTGGAGGGGGGGTGGTGGCACTGGAGGGAGGTGGTGGCACAGTCTGGAGGGGTGGTGGTGGCACTGGAGGGGGTTGTGGGCTGGTGGCACTGGAGGGGGGTGGTGGCACTGGAGGGGGGGTGGTGGCACTGGAGGGAGGTGGTGGCACAGTCTGGAGGGGCGGTGGTGGCGAACAGTCTGGAGGGGGATGGGGTGGAACAGTCTGGAGGAGGGGATGGGGTGGAACAGTCTGGAGGAGGGGATGGGGTGGAACAGTCTGGAGGAGGGGATGGGGTGGAACAGTCTGGAGGGGGGGATGGGGTGGGACAGTCGGGGGGGGATGGGGTGGAACAGTCTGGAGGAGGGGATGGGGTGGAACAGTCTGGAGGGGGGGATGGGGTGGGACAGTCGGGGGGGGGGGTGGAACAGTCTGGGGGGGGGGGGGGATGGGGTGGAACAGTCTGGGGGGTGTGGTAGAACAGTCTGGAGGGGGGGTGGTGGTGGCACAGTCTGGAGGGGGGGTGGAGGGCTTGTGGCACTGGAGGGCGGGTGGTGGCACTGGAGGGGTGGTGGCACAGTCTGGAGGGGTGGTGGCACTGGAAGGGGGTGGTGGTGGCACTGGAAGGGGGTGGTGGGCTAGTGGCACTCGAGGGGTGGTGGTGGCACAGTCTGGAGGGGGGGTGGTGGCACTGGAGGGAGGTGGGGGTAGCGGCACTGGAGGGGGGTGGTGGTGGCACTGGAGGGGGGTGGTGGCACAGGAGGGGGGGTGGTGGGCTGGTGGCACTATGGTGGCACTGGAGGGGTGGTGGTGGCATTGGAGGGAGGGGTGGCACTGCAGGGAGGTGGTGGCACAGTCTGGAGGGGCGGTGGTGGCAGTCTGGAGGGGGGTGGTGAAACAGTCTGGAGGGGTGGTGATGGCACTGGAGGGCGGGTGGCACAGTCTGAAGGGGTGGTGGTGGCACTAGAGGGGGTTGTGGGCTGGTGGCACTGGAGGGGGGTGGTGGCACTGGAGAGGGGGTGGTGGGCTGGTGGCACTGGAGGGGGGGTGGTGGCACTGGAGGGAGGGGGTGGCACAGTCTGGAGGGGGATGGGGTGGAACAGTCTGGAGGAGGGGATGGGGTGGAACAGTCTGGAGGGGGGGATGGGGTGGGACAGTCTGGAGGGGGGGATGGGGTGGGACAGTCGGGGGGGGGGGGGGGTGTGACAGTCGGGGGGGGTGGGGTGGAACAGTCTGGAGGAGGGGATGGGGTGGAACAGTCTGGAGGGGGGGATGGGGTGGAACAGTCTGGAGGGGGGGATGGGGGGGAACAGTCTGGGGGGGGGATGGGGTGGAACAGTCTGGGGGGGGATGGGGTGGAACAGTCTGGGGGGTGTGGTAGAACAGTCTGGAGGGGGGGTGGTGGTGGCACAGTCTGGAGGGGGGGTGGAGGGCTTGTGGCACTGGAGGGCGGGTGGTGGAACTGGAGGGGTGGTGGCACAGTCTGGAGGGGTGGTGGCACTGGAAGGGGGTGGTGGTGGCACTGGAAGGGGGTGGTGGGCTAGTGGCACTCGAGGGGTGGTGGTGGCACAGTCTGGAGGGGGGGTGGTGGCACTGGAGGGAGGTGGGGTAGCGGCACTGGAGGGGGGTGGTGGTGGCACTGGAGGGGGGTGGTGGCACAGGAGGGGGGTGGTGGGCTGGTGGCACTATGGTGGCACTGGAGGGTTGGTGGTGGCATTGGAGGGAGGGGTGGCACTGCAGGGAGGTGGTGGCACAGTCTGGAGGGGCGGTGGTGGCAGTCTGGAGGGGGGTGGTGAAACAGTCTGGAGGGGTGGTGATGGCACTGGAGGGCGGGTGGCACAGTCTGGAGGGGTGGTGGTGGCACTGGAGGGGGTTGTGGGCTGGTGGCACTGGAGGGGGGTGGTGGCACTGGAGAGGGGGTGGTGGGCTGGTGGCACTGGAGGGGGGTGGTGGCACTGGAGGGAGGGGGTGGCACAGTCTGGAGGGGCGGTGGTGGCGAACAGTCTGGAGGGGGATGGGGTGGAACAGTCTGGAGGAGGGGATGGGGTGGAACAGTCTGGAGGGGGGGATGGGGTGGGACAGTCGAGGGGGGGGGGGTGGGGTGGGACAGTCGGGGGGGGGGGGGGGTGGAACAGTCTGGAGGAGGGGATGGGGTGGAACAGTCTGGGGGGGGATGGGGTGGAACAGTCTGGGGGGTGTGGTAGAACAGTCTGGAGGGGGGGGGCTGGTGGCACTGGAGGGGGGGTAGTGGGCTGGTGGCACTGGAGGGCAGGGGGTGGCACAGTCTGGAGGGGTGGTACTGGAGGGGCGATGGTGGGCTGGTGGCAATGGAGGGCAGGTGGTGGCACTGGAGGGGGGTGGCGGGCTGGCACAATCTGGAGGGGGGGGTGGTGACTTACCGCCAATCAGTCGATGATGATGATCGATTCCCCCTCCTCAGAATCCTGCAGAGTGACGTAAAGTTCCTCCACGAAGCGTGCCTCCGCTCCTCCTTGCTTCAGAGAGTGCCTTCACTGCATTGGCTGAAGGTTTTTTTGTGTCGCAGAGTCGCAACAGTCGCAAGTGCGACTGGGCCCTGTAATTCTCGGCCACTTCAGGGGGCCCACCGGCAGCCCGCCCGCCGCCCGAGGGGCCCACCTGACTGTCCGGCCGGGGGTGTGCGTGTGCGGTGTTATTAATGTCAGGTTCATGCCGTCCTTCACCAGCGTGAGAGAAGTGCTCGGTTGGCTCCGCCCCCGCCTATCCAGAGCGACTGTAAGGGAGGCGGGGGCGGAGCCAACCGAGCACTTCTCTCACGCTGGTGAAGGACGGCATGAACCTGACATTAATAACACCGCACACCCGCGGCCGGACAGTCAGGTGGGCCCCTCGGGCGGCCGGCGGGCTGCCGGTGGGCCCCCTGAAGTGGCCGAGAATTACAGGGCCCAGTCGCACTTGCGACTGTTGCGACCCTGATAATTCCGCCACTGGTGGTGGCACTGGAAGGGGGTGGTGGTGGCACTGGAAGGGGGTGGTGGGCTAGTGGCACTCGAGGGGTGGTGGTGGCACAGTCTGGAGGGGGGGGTGGTGGCACTGGAGGGAGGTGGGGGTAGCGGCACTGGAGGGGGTGGTGGTGGCACTGGAGGGGGGTGGTGGCACAGGAGGGGGGGTGGTGGCACAGGAGGGGGGGTGGTGGGCTGGTGGCACTATGGTGGCACTGGAGGGGTGGTGGTGGCATTGGAGGGAGGGGTGGCACTGCAGGGAGGTGGTGGCACAGTCTGGAGGGGCGGTGGTGGCAGTCTGGAGGGGGGTGGTGAAACAGTCTGGAGGGGTGGTGATGGCACTGGAGGGCGGGTGGCACAGTCTGGAGGGGTGGTGGTGGCACTGGAGGGGGTTGTGGGCTGGTGGCACTGGAGGGGGGTGGTGGCACTGGAGAGGGGGTGGTGGGCTGGTGGCACTGGAGGGGGGGTGGTGGCACTGGAGGGAGGGGGTGGCACAGTCTGGAGGGGCGGTGGTGGCGAACAGTCTGGAGGGGGATGGGGTGGAACAGTCTGGAGGAGGGGATGGGGTGGAACAGTCTGGAGGGGGGGATGGGGTGGGACAGTCTGGAGGGGGGGATGAGGTGGGACAGTCTGGAGGGGGGGATGGGGTGGAACAGTCTGGAGGGGGGGATGGGGTGGAACAGTCTGGGGGGGGGATGGGGTGGAACAGTCTGGGGGGGGGATGGAGTGGAACAGTCTGGGGGGTGTGGTAGAACAGTCTGGAGGGGGGGTGGTGGTGGCACAGTCTGGAGGGGGGGTGGAGGGCTTGTGGCACTGGAGGGCGGGTGGTGGCACTGGAGGGGTGGTGGCACAGTCTGGAGGGGTGGTGGCACTGGAAGGGGGTGGTGGTGGCACTGGAAGGGGGTGGTGGGCTAGTGGCACTCGAGGGGTGGTGGTGGCACAGTCTGGAGGGGGGGTGGTGGCACTGGAGGGAGGTGGGGGTAGCGGCACTGGAGGGGGGTGGTGGTGGCACTGGAGGGGGGTGGTGGCACAGGAGGGGGGGTGGTGGGCTGGTGGCACTATGGTGGCACTGGAGGGGTGGTGGTGGCATTGGAGGGAGGGGTGGCACTGCAGGGAGGTGGTGGCACAGTCTGGAGGGGCGGTGGTGGCAGTCTGGAGGGGGGTGGTGAAACAGTCTGGAGGGGTGGTGATGGCACTGGAGGGCGGGTGGCACAGTCTGGAGGGGTGGTGGTGGCACTGGAGGGGGTTGTGGGCTGGTGGCACTGGAGGGGGGTGGTGGCACTGGAGAGGGGGTGGTGGGCTGGTGGCACTGGAGGGGGGTGGTGGCACTGGAGGGAGGGGGTGGCACAGTCTGGAGGGGCGGTGGTGGCGAACAGTCTGGAGGGGGATGGGGTGGAACAGTCTGGAGGAGGGGATGGGGTGGAACAGTCTGGAGGGGGGGATGGGGTGGGACAGTCTGGAGGGGGGGATGGGGTGGGACAGTCGGGGGGGGGGGGTGGGGTGGGACAGTCGGGGGGGGGGGTGGGGTGGGACAGTCGGGGGGGGGTGGGGTGGAACAGTCTGGAGGAGGGGATGGGGTGGAACAGTCTGGGGGGGGGGATGGGGTGGAACAGTCTGGGGGGTGTGGTAGAACAGTCTGGAGGGGGGGGGCTGGTGGCACTGGAGGGGGGGTAGTGGGCTGGTGGCACTGGAGGGCAGGGGGTGGCACAGTCTGGAGGGGTGGTACTGGAGGGGCGATGGTGGGCTGGTGGCAATGGAGGGCAGGTGGTGGCACTGGAGGGGGGTGGCGGGCTGGCACAATCTGGAGGGGGGGGTGGTGACTTACCGCCAATCAGTCGATGATGATGATCGATTCCCCCTCCTCAGAATCCTGCAGAGTGACGTAAAGTTCCTCCACGAAGCGTGCCTCCGCTCCTCCTTGCTTCAGAGAGTGCCTTCACTGCATTGGCTGAAGGTTTTTTTGTGTCGCAGAGTCGCAACAGTCGCAAGTGCGACTGGGCCCTGTAATTCTCGGCCACTTCAGGGGGCCCACCGGCAGCCCGCCCGCCGCCCGAGGGGCCCACCTGACTGTCCGGCCGGGGGTGTGCGTGTGCGGTGTTATTAATGTCAGGTTCATGCCGTCCTTCACCAGCGTGAGAGAAGTGCTCGGTTGGCTCCGCCCCCGCCTATCCAGAGCGACTGTAAGGGAGGCGGGGGCGGAGCCAACCGAGCACTTCTCTCACGCTGGTGAAGGACGGCATGAACCTGACATTAATAACACCGCACACGCACACCCCCGGCCGGACAGTCAGGTGGGCCCCTCGGGCGGCGGGCGGGCTGCCGGTGGGCCCCCTGAAGTGGCCGAGAATTACAGGGCCCAGTCGCACTTGCGACTGTTGCGACCCTGATAATTCCGCCACTGCCTGCTGGGGCGCCTTGAGGAGTGGATTTGAGAAACACTGCAGGATGCTCAGATGTGATAGGGAGGAAATGCTCAGGATAGAAACTTACTGAAAACTGAGCATTTGCAGAGTTGCCACCACAGCTGCAAAATCCCTAGCTGAATTGGAGACATGAACGGAAGGTGGAGAAAACAGAAAACTAATTTCATAGTGACTAAGTGAATATTAACAGCATGTAATAAATCATTTATAGATATTTTTTTTATTATGCTGGTTTAGTTTCACTTTAAGGAAATGGCAATTGTGACATTGCAATAAAGTTTTAACAAAAAAAGAAAACAGTGGGAAATGTAAGGATCAGTGCATCAGCACTATTTACTTCCAATGCACATCAACAGCATTGCAATCAGTGTGGCTTGCTGGTGTGAACAGGTTCTAAAAATTTTACAGTACTTCACATTTACAAAACTTACCTTACTTGTTTTTTTGAAGCTGCACTCAGTGACCTCTTTGAGACGTCTGTTCAGGGGAGGCAGAATAAATTTAGTTAAAAGATTAAGAAAAAATCTGTTCTGTTTGAAAGATGACACCCTGGCAACTTATGCTTGCAGCTATCTCCTTTAGCTACTAGCTTAGTATTTCCAGTGTTCCTACAATTTACTTTTAAGCATGTTTGCTTCACTTGTTTTGGGTGCATAATACACTGTAAAACAGCAATCCTGCTGTACTTTGTACCACAAAGCACATTGAAGAGAAAATAGGAATAAAAAAAAGCCCCATTGCTGCCGTAATAATAATAAGCCCTCGCACTGATATCATTGGGTGCAATAATAACCCCCAGTATTAGTGCGAATTTCAGTAATAATAACCTCCAGCATTGGTGCCGGTTTAGGCAATAATAACAATAAGATCCCCCAGCATTTGTACCAGTCTACATAATATAATCCCCATTGTTGGTACCAGTTTACCCAATAATATCACTTTGAATTTTTGCCAGTTTCTGCAGAAACTGCCAAAGCATTGGTGCAAGTTTCTGCAATAATTACCTCCAGGATTAGTGCCATTACACGTAATAACAATACCACCCTAAATGTAACATGTGAGAACATGCAAAAATGTGCATGCTTATTAAACCTGCATAGTGGCAATGCTTTTTAAAACATCCTTCTCCATTGATGATCAGTGACAGTATTAATTAATACTTTCAGAAAGCAGCATAAAGGGGTAATTAATACTGCCACTGACCACTAATAGATATAAACAGGGCAAATTAACGCTTCTACTGTCTATCAATGCAACATGAAGGGGTTAATTAATACTGCCACTGGCCAATGCATTAGCGGCCAGTGGCACAATTAACCATTTCATGCTGCATTAGTGGCCAGTGGCATTGTTAATTACCCCCTTTGTAATGCAACATGAAAGGTTTAATTAATGATTTAATAAACACTGCCAATGGCCATTAATGCAACACAAAGGAGTTAATTTACTGCCACTGGTCACTAAAGCGATAGCGGCCAGTGGCAATGTTAATGTTTGATGACCAAGTAAAACAGAGGGGGGGTAATGACTAAAAAAGAAAAAGAATGCAGCTACCACATTTTAGGATTGGTACCCTGCAATATATTACATTTTTGCTTTTGTGTTTAATACCAGTATAACATAAATATCCTTCTATTAACTGAAAGATATTGAAAATAATTATTATAGCTATAACACATCAACACTGTATGAAATATATCTTTATGTTATATACTGACATTTTTTCCTCTTCCTTCTATTTCAACACAGTTCTTTGGCAATATTACTAAAATTACTATGGAGGGTGAAAATAATACATTATTATCCAATTTGTGTGAAATGTACCATACAAAGTGTAGCCATAAGAGGGTGGTTTTTAATATGGATCTTTTTTAAATTGAGGTAGTCTACTTGGTATTATTATGTAAGACAGAAAAAAAGACAATATGATAATATAATCATCTCAACTACGCTTTTTTTGAAATTATGCTAATGCAATCAAACCCTACATTGAACTTATCTGCCAGCATCAGGAAATCAGCCTACCAAGATGTTCCTGTGGCTTTAATGTTATGGTAGAATCCGGTACATCTCCATCAAACTATTTTTCCTAGTAGAGTATGATTTAAGAAAAAGATAGGTCTTGCTTATTCAGGATGGTTGGTTCTCTCTTTATTGAAATGCTTGTGGCAGAAATATATTGAAGTCCTCAGAGATATAGATAGACAGCAGTAGCCAGCAAAGAGCAATACAGTATACAACTTAATATGGAATCAGTATTTTGGGTAGTAATAGAATCAGTGATTTTGGAAACAGTATTTTATTTTAGTTGTCCAACTATATTGTTAAATAAACTCTTATTTTTATGTACTAATTCTTAACAGCATTACTCACAGCAACCAAAAGTCATAATTGTACTTATCTTATTTTAACAAGATGAAGCCTAAGTGTATGCTGTGGGGTTAGGAAAAGAGATGTATTTAGAGTAAGGCTGGCCATACACAAAGCAAATTTCCTTCCTGTAACCACAGATCTTTTTTTTTTATTTTTATTTTTTTTCGATTATTTAGCAAAAAATAAAAAACCCAGGGGTGATTAAATACCACCAAAAGAAAGCTCTAGTTTTGTGAACACAATTATACAAATTTAGTTCGGGTACAGTGTTGCATGACTGCACAATTGTCATTCAAAGTGTGACAGCGTTGAAAGGTGAAAATTGGCCTGAGCAGGAAGGGAGTAAAAGTGTCCTGTACTGAAGTGGTTAAAGGAAAGAAAAAAAAGAAAATAAAGAATGTTTACCTTACTTTTGTTTACCTTACTATTGTTATAAAACTTTGCAAATAAATAATCTTTCTTCATAAATTTAGTGCAAAATGTATTCTGCTACATTTTTGGTAAACGTGTATATTAATTAGAATGTGTAAGTTATAGCTTCTACAAAGTATCATATATATTATACAGAGCAAAAATTACCACACAGTGGTTAAAGGAGAAAAAGATGAATGTCCTTACATGGCATAGTCAGAACCCAGACCTTAACCCCATTGAAAATCTATGGAAGTACTTAATGGGGTTGATTTGCTAAAGGCAAATCTAATTTGCACTACAAGTGCACTTAGAAGTGCAGTCGCTTTAGATCTGAGGGCAAGATCTGAAATGAGGGGAGGCTCTGCTGATTTTATCATCCAATCATATACAAGCAAAAATGCTGTTTTTTATTTTCCTTGCATGTCCCCCTCAGATCTACAGTGACTGCACTTCCAAGTGCACTTGCAGTTTACCTGAACTTGAGCAGTTCTAGAAAGAAGAAAATATTGCAAAGTCTATATGTGCAAAGTTAGTAGAGACGTATCCCAACAGAAAAAAGGCTGTAATTAAAGCAAAAGGTGGTTCAACAAATTCCTGAAACAAGGGGGTGATCCTTTTTCCAACTCAGGCCGCGTACACACGAGAGGATTGTCCGTCCAACTTAGTCTGCTGAAACGTGTTTCAGCGGACAATCCGCTCGTGTGTGGGCTTCAGCTGACTTTTTCAGCGGACAGTCTGGCGGACTAAGTCTTTCGGAATTTCCGTAATACAGTTCGTCCAAACTTGGTTTCAGCGGACAGTCCGCTCGTGAGTAGGCAAGTTGGACGGACTAAGTATGGCGCATGCTCAGAAAAGATTTACACGGCCGAAGGTTGCATTGCAGTGTATTGGACGTCGAATTTCTAGTCCCGTCGTACGTGCCGTACACGTCATCGCGCAAGCTTTCAGCGGACTGTCTGTTCGTCGTGTGTGGTCAAGTCCGTTCATTCAAAAGTAGGACGGACTGTCTGTCGGATTGTCTGACGAACTTAGTTGGCCAGACAATCCGCCCGTGTGTACGCAGCCTCAGTCATTTTGTTTTTGAATTATTTTTATTTTCTTTGACATGTTGGTGTTATATCTCTCACTTGGCTACTATATGTTGTTAGAGATGAGTAGATATCAAAAACATGTTTTTATTGGTGAAACAAGGAACATGGCAAAATGACATGATACACGCAGCAATTCATAAAATTGTCAAAGACTTATTACAATGTAAGTACTCATAGGGATGAGTAACTCTCTCCCTTTCTTTTTGTACATATCCTCCCCGTTGAGGGGTACAATATTGGATCATACTGGTCTACTCATGTTTTGTTTTTTTATAGATTTGCATGCTTCTGCCCCTGAAGAGTGGTATTATCCACTAAATGCATCTGGCTAATTTGGGTGCACTTATTCTCATGCAGATGCCCCTGCAAAATATTATCTTGAGTTCTCCATCTACCATGTCATTTTAAGTGTTTTTACTACATCCAGGACTCATTGCTACTAATGTTTGTTTCTATATATGATCTGTAATATGTGATTGACAATTTTATGAATTGCTGCATGTATCATGTCATTTTGCCATGTTTCTTGTTTCACCAATAAAAACATGTTTTTTATTGGTGAAACAAGGAATTATTATTGTTCTACTCATCTTCTAGCCATGTGTACTCCCCTCATTTAAAGTCCCAACCCCCCCCCCCCCCTTTTCTTTACACAGATATAGGGATGGAGACATGTGACCTATATGTCTAAATTAAAGTCCTAAACTCCCCCTTTTTAGTTCATATCTCTCATTTGGATGTTATAAGTTGCACTGAGTAAATACTGCTGAATAAAATAAAAACTGTGTCTGGTTTCATTTCAGGCTCCAAAGCAACAAAATGTGATTATTTTAACCACTTTCAGACCGGACCATTTTGCTGGTAAATGACCAGAGGTCTTTTTACAATTTGGCACTGCGCTGCTTTAACTGGTAATTGCGCGGTCATGCAATGTTGTACCCAAACAAAATTTGCGTCCTTTTCTTCCCACAAATAGAGCTTTCTTTTGATGGTATTTGATTGCCTCTGCGATTTTTATTTTTTGCGATATAAACGTAAAAAGACCGCAAATTTTGAAAAAAATGATATTTTCGACTTTTTGTTATTAGAAAAATCCAATAAACTCAATTTTAGTCATACATTTAGGCCAAAATGTATTCAGCCACATGTCTTTGGTAAAAAAAAAAGTCAATAATTGTATATTTATTGGTTTGCGCAAAAGTTGTCACATCTACAAACTAAGGTACGTTTTCTGGAATTTACGCAGCTTTTAGTTTACGACTGCCTATCTCATTTCTTGAGGTGCTAAAATGGCAGGGCAGTACAAAACCCCCCCAAATGACCCCATTTTGGAAAGTAGACCCCCTAAGGAAATTGATAAGTGGCATGTTGAGCCCATTGAATATTTTATTTTTTTGCCTCAAGCGATTGAATAATGACAAAAAAAAAATTTTTTTTTTTTTTTTTACACAAAGTTGTCACTAAATGATATATTGCTCACACATGCTATGGGCATATGTGAAATGACACCCCAAAATAAATTCTGCTGCTTCTCTTGAGTACGGGGATACCACATATGTGGGACTTTTTGGGAGCCTAGCCGCGTACGGGGCCCCAAAAACCAAGCACCGCCTTCAGGCTTTCTAAGGGCGTAAATTTTTGATTTCACTTCTCACTACCTATTACAGTTTTGAAGGCCATAAAATGCCAAGATGGCACAAAACCCCCACAAATGACCCCATTTTAGAAAGTAGACACCCCAAGCTATTTGCTGAGAGGCATTTTGAGTCCATGGAATATTTTATATTTTGCCACAAGTTGCGGGAAAATTACAAACTTTAATTTTTTTTTTTTTTTTTTTCACAAAGTTGTCACTAAATGATATATTGCTCACACATGCTATGGGCATATGTGAAATGACACCCCAAAATAAACTCTGCTGCTTCTCCTGAGTACGGGGATACCACATATGTGGGACTTTTTGGGAGCCTAGCCGCGTACGGGGCCCCGAAAACCAAGAACCGCCTTCAGGTTTTCTAAGGGCGTAAATATTTGACTTCACTCCTCACTACCTATTACAGTTTTGAAGGCCATAAAATGCCAAGATGGCACAAAACCCCCACAAATGACCCCATTTTAGAAAGTAGACACCCCAAGCTATTTGCTGAGAGGCATGTTGAGTCCATGGAATATTTTATATTTTGCCACAAGTTGCGGGAAAATTACAAACTTTTTTTTTTATTTTTTATTTTTTCACAAAGTTGTCACTAAATGATATATTGCTCACGCATGCCATGGGCATATGTGAAATGACACCCCAAAATAAATTCTGCTGCTTCTCCTGAGTACGGGGATACCACATATGTGGGACTTTTTGGGAGCCTAGCCGCGTACGGGGCCCCGAAAACCAAGCACCGCCTTCAGGCTTTCTAAGGGCGTTACAGTTTTGAAGGCCATAAAATGCCAAGATGGCACAAACCCCCCCAAATGACCCCATTTTGGAAAGTAGACACCCCTAAATTTAGGGGTACACTAGTGAGACTAGGTAATAAATGGCGGGTGCCCTGAAACTATAAAAAAATAACTAACCAACCAGCGTCACCTGTAACAGTTATATGGTGATCACTGGTGAAAGGGTTAACTAGGGGGCAATCAGGGGGCTTTATGCGGTAGTATATGGGGGTCCCTGGCGCTATAAAAAGCTGCGGCGAACCTAAATACCTACCTGCCTAACTAGCGTCACCTGTGACACTAATACAGCGATCAGAAAAACTATCGCTTATTAGGCTGGGTTCACACTGGAGCGATGCGGGAACGCCACGAATCCGCGGCGGGTTCCCGCATCGCATGCCTCCCGGCGGCAGTTCACACTGCCCTATGCGAACTGCTGGGAGTGTCAGTGAAATGTTAATGACAGCCCCAGATCAGTTCGCATATCGCAGTGCGATCTGCAAACTCGGATCGCATGGTGTGAACACCCATGCGATCCGATTCTGCTGCGGGCCAAAATAAGGGTCCCGTGCGAATTTGCGGCGGGTGCGGCGGGTGCGATGCGAATTCAGCCATACTATCTGTATGGCTGAACTCGAATCGCACAGAGATCGGATGTGATTTGCACTGCAGTGCGGTGCGAATCACATTCGTTCTCATAAACCGCTGCAATGTGAACCCAGCCTTAGTGACACTGGCGACGGGGGGTGATCACGGGGTTAAACCTTTATTGGGGGGGTTAGGGGGGTACATTAGAACTAAAGGGGGCTAACCCTAACTGCCCTAACAGTTATTACAGTCACAAATGACACCAATGCAAAAAAAATAAAAAATGACATTGGTGTCACTGTGACTGGGGGGCAGGGGTAATTGGGGGGGTGATCGGGGGGTGTGAGTGTGCCTGACATGTTCTACTGTGTAGTGTCGTGTTGGTGCAACTCACCGATCCTCTCTCCTCGGTGTCGGAACGAAAAATACCGACACGGAGGAGAGATTACATCACTTCCTCTCCTGTGTTTACATTACAGGAGAGGAAGTGATGTGACGAAGGATTTCTATTCGTCGGGAGCGATCGCGAGGGGGTGGCCATGAATGAATGGCCGCCCCCTCATCCCGGATCGCTCCCGAACGAATACCGACCGCCGCAGGCACCAGGGCGGGGGCCCGATCGGGCCCCCGACCCGCGGGAAGGCAAGGACGTACATGTAAGCCCTTATGCCTGCCCGTGCCATTCTGTCGACGTACATCGTCGTGCGGCGGTCGGGAAGTGGTTAAAGGGGATGATTATTTCCTATACACATTGTATATTTAAAATGTCTCAAACCTGATGTTCTCTCATATTAAGAATTTTGGATTTTGTGAGGACTTAAAATGCAAAGACAGGAAAACATAAAGACCCCTTTTTTAAAAGTAATGACCCCAAAGTATTTAGTAAGAAACATGGTAGGTATTTAGCAAATCTTATTTCATTTTTGGAAAATAAAGATATTAAATTACATTTTTAGAATCTTTTAGAACGTGTCATTTTAACAAATAATTTCTCGTACACAGCAGGGGTGAATTTAAAATTAAAACCCAAAACACACACTTATACACTCTTATCACATGTGTGAGACTTTGGATAGATGCACGGAGTTGCCCAAAATCACATAAATCTGCCCATTAGTAAGATACTTCTTACAGACAGCTTGGGCATACATAGAGTTACACCTTAAAACACATTCTGCTACTCCTCCTGAGTATAGAGATACCAAGTGTGTGAGACTTTTTTTTTCTGCCTAGCAGCATAGGGAGGCCCAATATCCAAGGAGCAAGGCATGAACTTTTTCTTTATTTCCTGAATACCTATCACATTTTTGCCAAGGCCTTGAAGTTCAAAGACAGTAAAAGCACCCATAAAATGACCACATTTTGGAAATGCTTGGTTTCACGATACACCTTTTAACAGGGATATCGTCATCCTCTGAATCAGAGGTTGTTGTTAATGAACCCCTGCTTTCTATAGGTTCATACTCCAAATTTGAATCTGACTGAGAAGTCTATCAGATGACTCTGTACTGGTGTGGCTGTTGATCAGGTTACTGGTTTTGGGTAACACTGGTATTAGATGACACTGTACTGGTGTGGCTCTAGATCAGGTCAAACACTGATGCTCAATGATACTGAACTGATATGTCTGGTGATCAGGTCAAACACCAGTAATAGATGATGTTGTACTGGTGTGGTTGGCGATCAGGCCCCTGGTGCTGGCTTAACACTGGTACTAGATAACACTGGTACTAGGTGACATTGGTACTAGTGTGGCTGGCAATCAGGAAACTGGTTCTAGAATACACTGGTATTAGGTGATACTAGTACTGGTGTGGCTGGTAAACAGAATGGTGGTGCAGGCTTACACTGGTATGTGGATCGTAATCAGAAGAGTGATGATGGCTTACACTTGTACTTGGTGACATTGGTACTGATGTTTCTGGGGATAAGGATAGTTGTACTGGCTTACACTGGTACTAGATGACACTGGTACTGGTGTGGTTGGAGACCAGAACACTGGTCCTGGCTAACACTGGTACTAGATGACACTTGCTTACGTGGCTGGTAATTGGGACAGTAGTGTTCACTTACACTGGCATTAGGTGACACTGTTACTAGTGTGGCTTGCGATCAGGACACTGGTTCTGGGTAACATTTGTACTAGATAACACTCTACTAGCGTGTCTCTAGATCAGGTCAAACACTGCTACTAGAAGACACTGTACTGGTGTCGCTGGCGATCAGGCCAAGCACTGCTACTACATAACACTGTACAGTTTTTGCTTACAATTAGTTTATTAGTGCTGGTTTACTGTACACTGGTACTAGGTGATACTGGTACTGGTGTGGCTGATGATCAATATGGTGGTCCAGACTTACGCTGGTACCAATATGGATGGTAATCAGGACATTGATTCTGGTTAACACACGTAATAGATAACACTGGTACTGGTGCTGGCTTACACTGGTACAGATTTGGCGTTCAATTAGGGACACAAGTGTGGCTGGCAACTAGGACTGGTTGTGATCAGAACACTGGTGTTGGATTACACCAGTACTAGATGACACTGATAGTGGTTTGGCTGGTAATTGGGACAGTGCTGCTGGCTTACACTCAGAATAATGACACTGCTAATGGTGTGGCTGATGATCAGGACACTGGTCCTGCCTTACATGCATACTACTCATACTGGGTGACACTGGTACTAGTGTGGACGTCAGTCAGGAGATTAGTGCTGGCTTACACTGGTTCTAGAAGAATCTAGTAGTGATGCTGATGGTGAGATCAGTGCTGGCTTACACTGGTACTAAGTGACACTGGTGTGTCTGGCAACCAGGTGACCAGATGACTAGGGGAGGTGGCTTATACTGGTACTAGATGTCACTGGGTTGGGGATCGGAACAGTGGTGCTGGCCTACACTGATGCTAAGGGACAATAATACTGGTTGGGGATCAGTTCACTGGTATTGGTTCATACTGGTACTGGTGTGACTGGCAATCAGGACATTGGTGCTGGTCTACACTGGTACTAGGTGACATTGGTATTGGTGTGGCTGGTGATAAGGACACTAGTTCAGGCTCACACTAGGTGACACTGGTAATGCTGTAACTGGCAATCAGGACACTGGTGCTGGCTTACACTGGTACAAGGTGATACTGGTGGTGATCAGGAGACTGGCGCTAGCTTACACTAGTAATAGGTGACACTGGTACTGATGCTGGCAGCAATCAGGAGACTGGTCCTGGCTTACACAGATGATACGATAAGGTAAGATTTTATTGTCATTGTATGTATACAACAATATTCATGAAGATACTCTAAACAACAGCAATTTTTAAAAAAAACATTTCTTAACTCAACCACACATACATACTTTTTTTAAACAGTAAAAATGTCACATACAATTCCTAAAATCGTTACCTGGTGGGTTTATAGACAATACAGCCCTAGGGAAAAAAACTAAACTTCAGACGATTTATGTGCATTTTGAATGCCCTGTATCTTTACCCTGATGGTAATGGGGCAAATACACTGTAAACCAGATAGGTTGGATCACTACTAATAGCCTTTTCCCGCATTTTAATCAGCTGGCTTACGCGTCCAAATTCGATAGATCTGTACCTATGATCCCTTGTGCTGTGCACTTCCTATTCTCTGCCCTCCAATTTGCATACCACACTACAACACAATGGAGAAGAATACTCTCAATGGTGCAATGATAGAAATTGACCAGAAGCCTTACTTTAGAAGTGTTACTAAACCCACAACAGTAAAATCAGTCTGTATATGCAGTAAGCATGCTTGCTATACTCACTGTGTAACCTAAGGGGTTAATCCTCTGCATTGTATAAAAAGGCTGTTTGATCCTGTCTTCCCTGATCCTCCCCTCCTTCCACCGCCCCCCGATAAATTCCTAAAAACACAGATTCTATGGAGTCAGGCTGCACATGCTCAGTTTTTTTTCTTCTTGGTAGAGTGCATGTGATCAGCATAGGGCCAATCAGCACTGTCCAGACAGAGGGTCAGGGGTCTTGCAGTCTCATAGGACAGTCAGAAAACTCCTCCAACAAGCTGTAGCCAGTGCTTGGCTGAACACTGATAGAAATCACAAGGCTTTTATATACTGTTGATGAGAAAAAGTATTTAGCAGTTTATATTTACTAAAATAATTGCATTTCCATGTTCTGTATACTGTTGGAGACCAGATATAGTGAATGCAGTTTTTGGTAACACTTTTAGGGCAATCCAGCCTGTTTCAATCTCCTAAGGAAAAACAGTCTCTACTGCGCTTTTTTCACTAGAAAACAAGTATTTTGAGACCACATGCACTTCCAAAAATATGATAGCCAGCAATATGGTGGTTGTGGGGGTCTATGGGTGGGGGCCTTATTGGAATCTGGAAGCCCCCTTTAACAAGGGGACCCCCAGATTTCAGCCTACCCCCCTATGTGAATTGGTAACGGGTACATTGTACCCCTACCATTTCACAAAAAAAGTGTTAAAAATAGTAAAAAAGACAGGAGACACTTTGGGACAAGTCCTTTATTGAAAGCTAAAAAAAATAAAAATGCCCCATGATGTAAATCCATCTAATGCCGCAGACGAGCCAAAAAATAAAAAAAAGCAGTAACAGCTCCGCCTGCATAGGACGCTCCAGCCGAGTGGCGCTTCTTTTCAATGACAGCTGTTATATAGCTGAGGGCGGGCCACTCCGTGATGTAAATGGATGACCCCACCTTCCTCTGACGTCTCATGGTGTGTTTTGTGTGTAAGAAACAAGGTCAGTTAAAAGCAAATTTAAAAATCTGGAAAGCTACAAAAAGATACTCCAATCTTCAGAAGCATGAATGCTTTCATTGTAAAAATCCACACATTACATCAATAGACCACGATACAACAGGACTATAGCAGCAAGGTTAACATGTCAACATTTATGAACCAAATCACTTTAAAGGTAACTCCAATTTCGTGGGGAAAAAAAATGACAAATAAAGAAAAAATAAAATAGAGTATACAATTGTGACACAAATCATATTGTTATTGAATGTTATTAAAAAAATTACCTTTGCTTTTCAATCTACAGCTCTGTAAAATTTCTGAAAAGGCAATGCAACATGACTACCTGGAGTTGTTCTGTACACAGAATGGGTACTGACCACCCCCTATAAACATTATTTCCAGTTTGTGTGATTGGCTCATCAATTTCCCCAGAAGTCTGTCTAAGGTACAAGTCAGATTTCAGGCATCCCCTGTAACAAAAATGTAATTTTTGGTGAGATACTCCCAATAGGAACACGTCTAAAGGGATGCAGGACTATCAGCGTCCCTTATTAGTGCCCTGCAGATGTACAACTCATAGATAATTATGAAACCACTCCCATTAGACCCACTCGGCACAGAGGCACAGAGGAACAAACAGTGATTTCTTCAGAATAATGAAAGGTAGGAATCTGCAACAAATGTTCTAATTCTTGCAATGTACATAGATTTTTTTCTCAACAAAAGTGGAGTTATGCTTTAATCATAACCTCAGAAGCACATGTGTAGTTAACTCTTATATACCTGAATAACAGCTGAATCAATTAGTGCTTAAAGACTGCTGCTTTTGCGTTTTATCTTGCTCTATACTGTGTGCTTCTTTACACACTAGATGTGTCTGTTTTGTCCTAAGCATCGATTAAGTGATTTGGTTCGTGAAACATGTTAACCTTGCTGCTATATTCCTGTTGTGTCGTGGTCTATTGATGTAATCCATGGATTTTTACGATTAAAGCATGTATACTTCTGAAGATTGGTGCGGTCACCTCTTTTGCACATATGTTGACAGTCTTCAGTTCATGGACTGGACCAGCACCAGATCTTCAGTACAGCTATTGTATCAGCTGGAGCAGTGTTGCAGCCTCTCTTTGTCCATGTGGACTGTGCACTATCTTTCTGATCTGCAGGGCTATATACAGAATTTCTAACATTAACACTGCTTTTCTCCTGCCAGGTGAAAAGCATTCCAAAGAGCTGTGTGTGCATGAGACCTTAAACATTACATGCATTACTTGTTTGTTTAAGGGGGAATCCTGTTAGTCTGGGATGGACATAAGTTCCTTGACATAAGTACCAGTGCAACTACCATGCTTCTTTGATGTATATTCATTTTGTTTTTATATAGAACCAGTGCGCAGTGTGTGATAATACTGGATGATTTAAAAGACATTTTAAACCCATCCGAAAATGAGACTGTTGTTGTTTCTAAAAATGTAATTCTAAGTATGAAACATACAATGCTTTTGCTGTCTTCCTAAAAATAGCTTTGACTTACCAGTACACAATTTCAATGAATACATGTTCATTGAAAAAAACAAGTCGTGTACATTTTATTCCTCCATATCCTGCTGAGAGTTCAATCAAAGCACATTTACAGAGAGTATGATGGAATACTGCTAAAAATGGGGTCAACAAATAACATCAGAAAAGAAGATAAAAGAAATATTTAATGGGAGTTTCAGTGAGTTTTTGCCACAAAATGATCACAAACCACCGTGTGCCTGCACAGAAAGGTTTTAGAGTGGACCTTAAGTTCACTTAGAGTGATTGTAAAGTCTTGTTATTTTTCAATAAAAATAACAAACATGTTATACTTACCTGCTGTGTGCAGTGTTTCTTCACAGAGCAGCCCAGATCTTCTTCTTCTCTAAATCCCTATTCGACTCTTCTGGCCCTCCCTCCTGTCGAGTACCCCCATAGCACGCAGTTTGCTATGGGGGCACCCGAGCCAAGTCACAGCTCTGTGTGACCATTCAGACACAGAGCTGCGACCCAATCCTGCCCCTTGTCTCCTGATTGGCTAACTGACTTTGACAGCAGTGAGAGCCAATGGTGCCACTACTGTGTCTCAGCCAATCAGGAGGGTGAGTCTCAGACAGCCGAGGAACTCGTGGACATCGCTGGATAGAGATGGGGCTCAGGTAAGTATTGGGGGGCTGCTGCACACAGAAGGCTTTTTATAGATGAAAAACCTTCTGACTTTACAACTCCTTTAAAAGAACAACTCCACTGCTATACAGAAAATATTGCATTTGTACTACATTCAGTTGAGTTCAGTTCATCTTTACATTTTGCTTACTCCACTGCAGTCGGATTCACCACGTTTTCAAAGTTATTCTGAGTGGACCAGCAAACATTTCCGACAAGGTACCTGTGTTGTATAACCTCCTTATCTGAGAATTAAAGGAGGGTAGTTCACAAAACAAAGGAACACAATGATATGTAGAGGAAAATTGAAGGTCATTCAGAGGACCCAGATATACACCATAGAAAATGATTTACCTTAGCAATATATTTTAAAAGTGGAACTGTAGTTATGCTTCTCTTGCCATAATGCCAAGTACATTTAGGCAGACTTAACTGGCTGTTTTCCCTCCTCCGGTGCTGATAGAGCAGAGATGTCCCGCATCGCTCTATTAGCCATTGTAGTCATCGTCTCCCAGTCTTCTTTGGGTTCCTGAATCTACTCTTTGAAAATGGGGTGGCCACTGATAATGTAACTTCACCAGCACACAGGACTTAAATAGTCCTGACACCCAGCTATGTTCTCTGCATCTTACAGATGCAAGAATAGGGCTGGGAGTATACACTGCACTACACATGTGCCTCAGGCAGTGCATACCATTAAAAAAATATTGCTAGGAGAAAGGGAAGATATGTTTTTAGTAGACGAGACATTCAAAATGTTTCCTGCTAAAAAGAAAAACAAATCTGTCCCCTATCTTTTCAGTTCTCCTTTAACTTGGTCAAATGAACCTGCAGTCATTTTGAATACCCAGTCATTGATTACTTAAACAAATGTAAATTTCCACAATCAAATGATTAAACTAAGCATAGCTTCAATGAGCTAGGGTAAGGTAAAATGTACATTTTAGTACATCCTGATGAATACACTAACCTAGTCTCTGTTTCCAAAGTAAGTTTTAACGCAACATCTTTAAATCAATTTAAACTTAAAGCCACAACACAAATGCATGTGTTCAAATAAGCTTCTTAAATCATTAAGTAAAATAGAATTGAGTGGTTATTACGTATATTGTGTTTTTTCCATTGAAGTGTTTACAGTTTTATGTTTCTTATGTTCTTTTAGTACTAATAAATTTATGTTTCATGGAGACTTCATAAAATTATCAAATCTTTCCATTCATTAAACTACGTGTAGCGATATCCTTGCAGGAGCCACTGGTATTTTTATCGGATCCCTTCTGCCATGCACCTGTGATGGCTTGCCCCTTACCTGCAACCAAAAACACTATTACACCTTGAAGGTTTAAACAGGCTTTATTTAATGGAAAAAACCCTAGAAAGGAATGGGTGATTTAACAACAATTTACAATATAGCAGTGTAGGCACCTTGTTAAGCGCCATAATTCACAGGGTGTCGCTGTTTGTTCATTACACCTGCTTGGGAAGCAACTGGTGCACAAATGTGCACTAGGTGGGTGCTAGTGAGTGATACTGGCTTGTAATTGCAGCCTACCTGCTACCTAATGCAGATTTTCCCTGCCTAGCCAGTGCCTAACTGTGTAGAGAGAGTATGCTGGCAATGGGCCCCTTGTATGAGAGCGCTCAGTAAAGTAAATAAGATGGTGGATGGAAGCCTCTCACCACTGAAGACTGATTCTAGTCCTGAGGGGTTCCTCCGTGGCTGGTGAAATGGCCCTTCCTCTTGAGCCAGCTCTCTGTAGCTTTAGCAGGTAGCTGTAACACATTTTCTATGTGAAAAACTGAAATGCAGTGGAATGAGGGCACAGTTTCTCCTCCCTCACTACAGAAAATAGTGTTCAGAATAGCAGTGGCCCGCAGCCTGGACCCTGCACACAGTTTTGATGTGATTAAGGTGCAGTACACGTTTCCTGGCCGAATAGATCCTCTGAAAACAGCACGTGGTCAACAGCTAACAACAATAGTCCTATGGCTTCTTGCAGCCCTTAGCCCTGTGACACAAGCTTCCAGGCTAACACTCTCTGGGCCTACAAAGCACAGTTCAGCTACTGGGCTCTGTAATAGCAGTCACAGTAAGCTCTCAATTCTGTTTCTCTACTCACAGAACACTTTCCAAGGATATATTCCCGGGCTCTCTAAATGGATCCCAGAGCCCTCTAATCAGATCCCACATGGATCTCCTGTGTCTCTCAGTGGTTGACGCATCAACCTGTGCAGCCTGTCAGTATCCTGTGTGTGTCACGCTGGGATTTTCAATAAAGGATTTGGGACTACCTGTGGTGTTCAGCTATTTCTTCATTTATTGTGCATTATATGGTGGCGAACCGGGGCGGGAGCCCACGTGTAGAGTCTATCAGGCATCAACACCTCACCTGGAGCAGCTGGTCTTCATTTATGATCTATGATCTCATGATCTATTCTTTCAGTGGTGGCGGGGCTAAAAATGTCCCACAGCCAAATACCACCAAAGCATTAAATATTCATTATTGTCTTCAATCCCAGAAACAACAAGGATTTTTCCTTTCCCTTGATGCTGAGAAGGCATTTGATAGAGTGGCCTGGGACTATATGTTCCTCACTCTACAGGCATTAGGTTTTCCAATCCAGATGATCAACCTTATCACGACCTTATATACTAATCCCACGGCGAGAGTCCCGGTAAATGGCCACCTATCAAACACCTTCTCCGTCCAGAATGGTACCCGACAGGGGTGCCCTCTTTCCCCGATCATATTTATCCTGACTTTAGAGCCCCTTCTCAACAGTATTCGAGCCAACTCAGACATAAAAGGAATTACCATTGACCACCACCAATACAAAGTTGCGGCATTTGCCGACGACATCCTTCTTTTCCTTTCCGACCCGTTGACCACCATCCCTTCCATACTTCGGTCCCTACAACATTACCAATTACTCTCCAATCTCCAAATTAATTTAGCAAAATCAACAGCCCTTAACGTGTCCCTTTCACAAGAGCTATGTGACCGGTGCAAAAAAGACTTCCCCTTTATCTGGGACCCCTACAAGATTACGTATTTGGGTATCCAATTGACAACTAATGCACACGATTGGTATGCAGCCAATTATCTGCTCCTCTTACAATCCATCACCAGAGATCTCACCAAATGGTCAGGTGGGTTATTCTCCTGGTTTGGAAGAATTGCGATCATTAAAATGAACATCCTGCCTAGGATACTTTATCTTCTCCAGGCTCTTCCAATTGCCCTCCCGAAAGCCTTTTTTGCGTCGGTCCGCAGATTATGTTCCTCCTTTATATGGGGCACTTCCACACCTAGCTTAAGTTATGCGAAACTGACGGGGGCCAAAAACAAGGGGGGCCTGGGTCTGCCCGACATCCGTAAATATCTTGCATGTCATCTCACGAGAATCCTGGATTGGCATATACATACTAAAACCAAACATTGGATACAATTAGAAAATGCTATTGCTAAATCTCCTCTAGCCCAAGCCCCATGGATAGCTCAGGCACGCATCCCACAGGTACTGACAACTCACCCATTGATCCACCCCACTCTCTGTGTGTTTCGGGATAGTTGCACCAAATACAATATTTCCTCCATTCCCGGACCACTAACTTCCTTGAAAATGAATCCAGACTTCCCCTCGGGAATGCGTAATGACTTTCTTTCAGATTCATGGCCTCATGACACTGTGCTAGCCCGGCAGTTCTATGACGGAAACAATTTACACACGTATGAAACGATAGTTGCAATGTCTCAGACAAATTCATTTCCCTTCTGGACTTACATTCAATTAAGACATTTTTTTTGCAATAAGCGACCGCAGACAATTTGGTCACGCCAACTTACCTCTTTTGAGGACCTTTGTTCCTCTACTGAACCAAAACGACATCTCATTTCAGTCACATATGGTCTTCTCCTTCAGTCATCAGAACACATGAACGACTGGATTACAAACAGATGGAATCAAGACCTGTCGCAGTCATTGACTGCGGAAGACTGGGATGCCATCCATACCCACACTCACAAAGGTTCACTTAACACTACGACACAAGAAAACGCATACAAAATTACCTTGCGTTGGTATCGAACTCCTCTTAAATTACAACGTATGTTTCCTCACTTGTCACCCCTTTGCTGGCGTTGTAATGAGGGAGTAGGGTCCTACCTCCATATCTGGTGGTCATGCCCCAAATTACAATCGTTCTGGAGAGAGGTACATAGACTTATTAAAAAGGTGACCACTCAAGACCTAGCCTTTGCCCCGACACAATTCCTGCTTAATCTACCTTCAATACCCAAAAAGATGTTCTTTCGCTCACTGGCCATGCACATGGTGAACGCAGCCAAGTTATGTATTCCGGCCAAATGGCGGACACCCGATCCCCCTTCTACCAGAGACTGGTTGGATAGGGTTGGTAAAATAGCAGACATGGAAAATCTTATCCATCAAGCACACGATTTCCCGGCCAAATTCACTGCGATTTGGGCATGCTGGTTTCACTTTATTACTACCCCGGAATATAAAAATATTTACCACTCAGTGGGGCTGGGGGGGGGGTGCAGGGATGATCAGAGATCCCCCTATTATTTCCTGTCCTCTTTTTGTTCCTTACCTGATTCCTGAGACATGAGGATCACTATTCCTTTACCTTTCACCAATTATCCCACATTCTCCCATAGATAAAGGTGTAATTGATGCCTACAAAAACTAAATACATGACACTGTAAGCTCCGTGTATTTCTCTCCAATTGGTCAAGGTCACTTCGGAAGACCATCAAGTGGGATTCTTCTGTACCTTATTTCCATTGTCCGCAAACTTGTTACCGCATGACCCTATAAGGGGACTCCTACTTTTTTTGCCTTACGAACATAGCTTATCCTTTATTTTATTTTCTTTGTACATCAGCCTTTGGAAGACTAGGGAGTATTTCTACCAGGGTTTGCTAGAGTTGCGGAATTGTAAGTTTTCAATATATGTGGACTTTATCAGTGAATTCCATTTATTCTTCTACACTACAATTTATCATATCGCTGTGTTAGGGAACTGTACGGTTATATACTGTTTTTGTTTCCGAATTCTGTTATATCTTGCGGCCTTGTTTTGTAGCTGATCAATATCTGTATGCTGTAAAACAACAATAAAAACATTTTTGAAAAAAAAAAAAATGTCCCACAGCCAATTGCGAACCAGCCTGGATTAGGCAGCTAATCGGGAGTGCTTCTTCCCCAGGGTTTCTAGGGGCAGGTCCTCTTGAGCTGTAGCAACAGCCAGTCAGGGCACAATCCAGCCCCATCTCTCTTTGCAGCTATCCATAACAGGAATGAAGAAAAAAAAGTGATTTCTGTGTATATTTTGTCAGCACTACTGGGAGAAAATGTATTATCATTAGGGGAATGTGGACAATGGCAACAGATTTTAAATGCAGCCATTACAATATTTTCAGAGGTTTTTATGATAATGATTATGTAGCTGTAGTGCCTGTCTTTTATCATCCCTTGATTTAATCACTGTGCTGTTCTCCTGGATTTAGATTTACCACGTGTAATCTCTGTTGTGCTTGTAAAAATCTGTATACAATTTCAATGACACCTATGACTGGTTATTCAGAAAACATATAAAAAAAAGCTCCACTCAATGAATGCACATTGTATAAAGGCAACAAGACAACAACACAACACAAAAACAAAATTACAGTGGAACCTTGAATTACGATCATAATCCGTTCTAGGAGAATGCTTGTAATCCAAAACACTCCGGGGCCGGAGAGACTCCGAAATACTCCGAGACCACTTGGATGCACTTGGAATCCCTCGGAACCAAGTGTTTCCGAGTATTTCTGAGTTTTTCCAAGTGCATCCGAATGGCTCCATGTATCACTGGCGCCCCCTCACCTCTGGCCAAATGTGGTACTGCACACTGCAGAGGCTTGAATCCTGCTCGTTTTGTGAGACAACACTCGCAAACCGAGTCAGGATTTAAAAAAATAATAGCTTGTATTGTGAAACACTCATTAACCGCGTTACTCGCAAACCAAGTTATTACTGTAGTTTGCACACAGCCACATAACCTAGAAAACCCCAACAAAAACAACTACAAACATTCCCCCCTTTAAATATTCCATATATAGTTTATAGCATGCGTGCATGTGTAAACACTGTATTAACTCAGAAGTATCAGGCACCAATGTAATCCAAACAATTATATGATAGTCATTTCTGGACTCAGTAAACACCATCAAATTAGGTTATGATCCAGTGAAAAAATCCAGCATTACTTCCAAGACAGTTCATATATCATATCAAAGTGACTGTAACATCCACTCCACAAGATAACTGCACTTGCACTTCACAGTGTAGGTCTCAGCTGGAAGTGCCCCATACATCCAACCGGCCACAGCGGTCAAGAGGAGGACATAAACATCTATCACCATCCTGAGCCTTAAACCACAATATGCTGACGCCCCCCTCCCCCCATCTCCTGAAAGAAGTTTGGGACCATTTCGGGACTGATACGTATTATTGCACATTATGCTGACAATATGTTTTTGAAAAACCTTTGGTCACAATATTTTGTGTTTGAGATGGTGAATACCTCAGGTGTGTGACTGTGCTGATTTACTCAATGCACTGTCCCCACTATTCTAGAAAAAGGATTATCCTCTTTATAGTTGGTGTGCAAGAGAGGTGTTGTGGCATCCTTCTCTATTTTGCTATAGGGAGGTGACACTCTGGGCATTACCCAGGTTGGTGATGAACATACTGTAGATGTCTCCCTCTTGACCATTATTTTGGGTATGTGTCTGTGTTTAATTTTTTTTGTATGTGTGTGTGTTAATAAAGCTTTTGTATAATGTTGATGGAGTGGAGCCCTTCATCCATTAGCATTACCAGGATTCAGCAATCTTTTTTAGATAATACTCACTAATGATAACTAATTATCACTAGGCAGGGCCTTGGAGGCAAGAAGATTCTTCCAAATATTTGCAGCATACACCACTGGTGATTAAACCTCTTGTGGTTTGCTGCAGAAATATAAATATTCATAACCCAAAGCTTGCCACCTAAACCTCCGCAACAGTTTCAAAGTATACCCCTTCCTAACCAATGACACCACAAAGCTCCTAATTCACTCCCTGGTTATCTCTCGCCTCAATTAGTGCAACTCCCTCCTCATTAACTTACTTTTAAATAAGCTATCCCTTATTCAGTCCATCATAAATGCCCTTGCCAGACTCATTCACCTTGCAAACCACTCAGCATCTGCTACCCCTCTCTACCAGTCCTTCCATTGGCTGCTACTTATCCAACAAATGAATCTCAAATTACTAACAATAACTTACAAAGCCACCCACAACTCTGTCCCCAGCTACATCACTAACCTAGTCTCAAAATACCAACCTAATCGTACTCTTTGTTCATCCCAAGACTTCCTGACTCCTTCCGAGCCTCTCCCACCCTTTGGAATTTCTTACCCCAATGTGTCTCCTACTCTATCCACTTTTAGGTGATCCCTGAAAACTTTTCTATTCAGAGAAGCCTATCCTGCCTCCAGCTAACAACTGTACTTTTATTTTCTCCATCAGCTCACCCCCCACATGTATTACCTTTTGTATCTCTTGACCCTCCCTCCAACATTGTAAGCTCTAACAAACAGGTCCCTCTCATTCCTACTGCATTGAATTGTGTTGTGACTGTACTGTTTGCCCTATTGTTGTAAAGCACTGTGCAAACTGTTGGCACTATATAAAACGTATATGATAATAATAATAACCCAGATCATTGTTTATCCCCATACTATTGCTAGCAACATTCCTCAACAGCTAAAGAACAATAATGCAGGACTTGAGGTAAAGCTTGAGGAAAACAAAACCATCAATTAGAGCTTGGGCTAACTTCAACCCAGCAAAACTAAAGTTAAACTAGAGACACAGCTGCTTATATTAGCATCTGGGTATTATCAACATAACTGGGAGAAGAGTAATTGGTCAAACTCACATATTTAGTTGAAGGTCTTTTGAAGGCAATAGTTTCTTTTTTTTTGTAATAGAATAGTTTATTATAATTAAGAAGGGTGAGTTATGTTCAGATATCTGAGGTTGACCTTGTATCTAGCATTGTCTCATAAGGAACATTTTAGCAGTCCTAAAGCAGCTGAATGGTATTCTATGTGAATGACCTAGTTATAACAGCATAGGAACCAGGCCTCAAGAGTCACTGTTTAGTCACAATACACATTTAATAGAAGAAATGTCACAAAAACAAAAATCATTCATAATTACAAATTTTACCAGATCTATGTAATTTTCAGATCGTTTTTTTCGTATCAAGCTATGTTTAAAGTAATACTCTATTTTTAGTTTTAGGTTTCCAACATGTTGTGTTGGGTGGTTAATTTTTGTACGGCAATAATTATAATGTATGTTATAGTATGCTTAAAAGCAAATACCTAATAAAATAATAACAGAAAAGGTCAACTGTGCTAAATTAAAAATATGCTTTTCTCTGTGACATCAGAACATATACTCAACATATAATTCCTTTAAATGAGTACAATTTCCTAATTTCACCCATGAACAAACACTTTCCTCCAAACTCCCTATGAATAATTAAGACATCACATAAGTAGTAACTTACATATTGCAAAGGTTTTTTTTATTTTTTGTGTAAACCATGGTGGTTTTCAACTAGAAAAGAAGCAAGACTTAAAAAAATAAAAACTTAAGTTAAAAATATTATTTAGAAATTGATACGAAGGCTGCAGACTAAGGCTGGATTTATGATACTAGGTTTAAAAACTGAGCAATTTTAGTGAAAGTTTGCAAAATCGAAGAAGTCTGATCCTGTCTCATGGCTTAAGATTTAAAGACTGAAGAATAACTGGGGCACACACTGAACTGTTGTCTCCGCTGCTATAATTCATTCCTTTCTTTAATATTTGTTAATACATTTTTAAGCAGTATATAGAAAAGAATGAAAAGAAAAGGGTAGTAGAAAGATGGTAGAATGAAAATTATACTTTTCACATTCAATATGTCTGCATAAATAAACATACACCACATGTACAAAGAGAGGCACACAGACAGACACAGAGATAAACAAAAACTGATAGTGAGAGGCTATACAAATTAAATCTGCAATTGACCAGCTCTGCAGAAACCTGTTGATTTACATTCAGTGGCATATTTAATAAAGAAAAACACTATCTGTAATTATTGCAATAAAAAGTGTAACTGTATGGTAAATTTAGTATTCAATTGGTAGCCATTTAAAGCCTAAGTGCAGCCAAAATCACAAACAGCGAAATAAGCACAAGGGGCATAACTTACAGTCAGTAGGATATGTCCATTGTGCTGACTCCTTTTCTGTTCATGAAAATCTTCCCCCACCCTGGATCTATGAATGGAGGAAGAACAGATGATTTATAGCTCTGTCCCCTCCATTCGTTCATAGACTTTGTTCCATTCACAGATGCTCTAGAGCAGCTGTCATACTCTGCATTCTGCACTCTACTGCACATATTTATTGCCCTCACATTCTCAGTACTCAACACAAATTCTGAATTTCTTCTAAGGCAACGTAAATCATGGCCTAAGGCACCACAGCTGCCATGGGAGGTGGCCAGTTCCCCAGACCATTTGAAAATCTGGTGACTGTTTATCATTTTAGGCTTACAACACCTAATGCCAAAAATCTGCTGCACCATCTCCCCCCCCCCCCCCCCCGCCACCATGGATCTTTTGTTGTGTTATTTCACATAGTGGATCTGACTGGAAAGTCTTTGCAAGCTGCCTTTACAGAGGTCTGCTGAGAGCTCATCGATCAATTCAAAACACATCCATTGCGACAGCCTGCAAAAAACAGTAAAGAGTCACAAAATAGTGGTACATACAGTGCCTTGCGAAAGTATTCGGCCCCCTTGAACTTTTCAACCTTTTGCCACATTTCAGGCTTCAAACATAAAGATATAAAATTTTAATTTTTTGTGAAGAATCACCAATAAGTGGGACACAATTGTGAAGTGGAACGAAATCTATTGGATAATTTAAACTTTTTTAGCAAATAAAAAACTGAAAAGTGGTGCGTGCAAAATTATTCGGCCCCTTTACTTTCAGTGCAGCAAACTCACTCCAGAAGTTCAGCGAGGATCTCTGAATGATCCAATGTTGTCCTCAATGACTGATGGTGATAAATAGAATCCACCTGTGTGTAATCAAGTCTCTGTATAAATGCACCTGCTCTGTGATAGTCTCAGGGTTCTGTTGAAAGCGCAGAGAGCATCATGAAGACCAAGGAACACACCAGGCAGGTCCGTAATACTGTTGTGGAGAAGTTTAAAGCCGGATTTGGATACAAAAACATTTCCCAAGCTTTAAACATCCCAAGGAGCACTGTACAAGCAATCATTTTGAACTGGAAGGAGTATCAGACCACTGCAAATCTACCAAGACCTGGCCGTCCCTCTAAACTTTCAGCTCAGACAAGGAGATGACTGATCAGAGATGCAGCCAAGAGGCCCATGATCACTCTGGATGAACTGCAGAGAACTACAGCTGAGGTGGGAGAGTCTGTCCATAGGACAACAATCAGTTGTACACTGCACAAATCTGGCCTTTATGGAAGAGTTTCAAGAAGAAAGACATTTCTCAAAGATATCCATAAAAAGTCTCGTCTAAAGTTTGCCACAAGCCACCTGGGAGACACAGCAAACATGTGGAAGAAGGTGCTCTGGTCAGATGAAACCAAAATCGAACTTTTTGCCTACAATGCAAAACGATATGTTTGGCGTGAAAACAACACAGCTCATCACCCTCAACACACCATCCCCACTGTCAAACATGGTGGTAGCAGCATCATGGTTTGGGCCTGCTTTTCTTCAGCAGGGACAGGGAAGATGGTTAAAATTGAGGGGAAGATGGATGCAGCCAAATACAGGTACATTCTGGATGAAAACCTGTTGGAGTCTGCAAAAGACCTGAAACTGGGACGGAGATTTATCTTCCAACAAGACAATGATCCCAAACATACAGCAAAATCTACAAAGGAATGGTTCACAAATAAACGTATCCAGGTGTTAGAATGGCCAAGTCAAAGTCCAGACCTGAATCCAATCGAGAATCTGTGCAAAGAGCTGAAAACTGCTGTTCACAAACGCTCTCCATCCAACCTCACTGAGCTCGAGCTGTTTTGCAAGGAAGAATGGGCAAGAATTTCAGTCTCTCGGTGTGCAAAACTGGTAGCGACTTGCAGCTGTAATCGCAGCAAAAGGTGGCTCTACAAAGTATTAACGCAAGGGGGCAGAATAATTTTGCACGCCCCACGCCCCACTTTTCATTTTTTTATTCGTTAAAAAAAGTTTCAAAAATCCAATAGATTTCGTTCCACTTCACAATTGTGTCCCACTTGTTGGTGATTCTTCACAAAAAATAAAAATGTTATATCTTTATGTTTGAAGCCTGAAATGTGGCAAAAGGTTGAGAAGTTCAAGGGGGCCGAATACTTTCGCAAGGCACCGTACATTAGCATATACCTTGTTTGGAGGCTGAAGTGAGGAGAGGGCTTCCCTTTGCCCTTTTATTTGTGCTTGGTAAACAACAGCTTGGTAAATTTAGTTAGCTCCTCTGTAAACAGAGGAGCAGAGTTAATTGCTTAAGATAATCTGTGTCTTACAGGCTGCTGTTGCAACCTGTGAGACAGACTGTCCTTGTCTTCTGGAGAGTGCTGGAAGTATAGTGGGAGGGACAGCAGAGCAGGTAATCTGAATATTTAGGGGTCTCTGGCTATTCCCTGGCGAGGTGCATACAATAGGTGGTTGGAGGACCTATAAATATTCTGAGTGCTGGCAGACATGGGCAGACTTCCAGGGTAAAACCCACTGAATGTGACCCCTGTGCTGGGGGCTCTGCCCCGGGGCAGAGACAGAGAGGAGAAGCCAGAGGAGTCCTGAAAATACATCAAGATCCTAGCTAGGCTTAGCTAGGGGCCCTACCAGAGACAGAGAAAGCCTGGGTCAGAGTCTGGATACGACCCCGATAGATAAGAGTAAGGAAGCTCCAATAGTCTGGGTATGAGTAATTGATCCTGCTACACAGTAGAAAAGTGACTATGGGTGACTCAGCTTACAAACCAGTGCTTGGTGCAACCAGGAGTTGTGCAAGACAACCAGGAGCATGCCATACTGTTAAAGTGCTTAGTGCAGCCAGGAGCCATGATGGACAGCCAGTAATTGTTCTAAATAACCAGGAAAAAATTCAGCACAGTTTTGCAATACAGCTTGCAATTTGTACAGAGCTGCTAGAAACCTAGACGTTTTCAAGTTCTAGATTTTGGGGTATCCCATTCTCCTATCCCTATCCAAGTTCCCATTCAATAATAAAAAAATTAAAACACTAGAAATATCCTTGAGCCAATGAAAGAATGACAAACATGCTGTGTGCCTGGCTGTGTATGTTGTGAATGGGGGAAATAGGCCCAAATTACCAGCAGCTCCTGCAGGGGTAGTGCTACACCCCTATTAGTTGCAAATTAACTGAGCAGGAACATCCATAATAGGAGTACTTCCCAATCCACTCAACAGATCAAGACCACAATTTCTAGAACTTCAGTGGACAATAACTTTCATTATATGTCAGGTTTTCAAATGACAATATGGAATGCATCCCCCAGTCCACTCCACAAGAAAGGAAGGAACCAGGAAATCCACATTATAGCTATGGATGGGCTTTCTGTTGATCATGAGTTCGACTCAAACCCTGGTTGCTCACAGTTTACCAATCAGGCCAACTAAATGGTCAGATCTGAGCAGCTCTACCTCAACAGGGAGTTTAATCAAAATTTGATCGGTAGATTGACTTCTGTTCCATCACAGTAACTATACATGGATCGAAATTTGGCCGGTCCATGCTAAACCAGTTGAATTCAGATCAATATAGGGCCAACTTAATGTGGGGTCTGCCCCAAAATCCATACCAGGCCATTCAGGTCTGATATGGATTTTAAGGAGAACCCTTAATGGCGTAGAGGTCCCCCCAAAATCCATACCAGACCCTTATCTGAGCAAGCAGCCATGGCATGCCAGGAAAGGGGAGGACGAACGAGCGCTCCCCCCCCTCCTGGACCATACCAGGCCACTTGCCCTCAACATGGGGAGGGTGCTTTGGGGTCCCCCCAAAGCATCTTGTCCCCATGTCGATGGGGACAAGGGCCTCATCCCCACAACCCTTGCCCGGTGGTTGTGGGGGTCTGCGGGTGAGGGGATTATCGGAATTTGGAAGCCCCTTTAACAAGGGGGCCCCTAGATACCACCCCCCTTGTGAATGGGTAGGGGGTACATTGTACCCCCTACCCATTCACCAAAAAAGTGGCAAAAAATTAAAAATGACAGGAAACAGTTATTAAAAAAAAATGTCCTGTGATGTCCATCTATCTTCAATCATGGCGCCCAGACCCGAATTTTTTTTTTTTTAAATCTCCACCCGATGGGAGGCGTCTTGCTGACTGCTATCTCTTGGCTTTGACAGCTGTTATATAGGCAAGAATGACCCCGCCCCCTCTGATGTCAAGTGATGTCACGTGATGTCAAAGGGAGGCGGGGTAGCCCAGTCCTTGCCTATATAACAATCACAGCTGCGTCCATCGCTCGCTGTGATTGAAGATGGCTGGACATCACGGGACACTTTTTTTAAATACAGGAATTGTCAAAAACTGTCAACTGTTGTTCTTACTTTTTTTAAACTTTTTTTGGTGAATGGGTAGGGGTGCAATGTACCCCAAACCCATTCATGAGGGCCCCCTTGTTAAAGGGGGCTTCCAGATTCCAATAAACCCCACCCACAGACCCCCACAACCACCGGGCAAGGGTTATGGGGATGAGGCCCTTGTCCCCATCAACATGGGAACAAGGTGCTTTGGCGGGACCCCAAAGCACCCTTGTTATATTGAGGGCAAGCGCCCTGGTAGACCTGAAGGGCCTGGTATGGATTTTGGGGGGACACCAAACTGTTTTTTTAATCTTGACGTGGAGTTCCCCTTAATATCCATACGAGATCTGAACGGTCTGGCATGGACTGGGGGGGAACCCATGCTGATTTTTTCATTGATTTTTATCTATATTGGCAGGGTCCGGCAATACATTACAGACACAAGCAATTTTAAATGACATTTTTTCCTTGCCAGTATTCAGGTTATAGGAGGAAAATCAGCCCCATCCTTTGTTACTGCATCAAGGGAGCATCCTTTTTAGTTACAGAGCATGGGTGGGCAGACACTAACAGTACTTACCAAGAGTGTAACAGATCAATCTATGTAGCTATCTAGGTATCTTTATACCTACCCACCCACTCCCAGGTTTTAAAAACATTTTTTTTGCATTGATACATGTCCCCTGGGGCAGTAACCGGTCCCCAAACACTTTTTGGCAATAACTTGCATATAAGCCTTTAAAATGAACACTTTTGATTTTTCACATTCATGTCCCATAGACTATAATGGGTGTTTGCACGTTTTCACAATTGTTTTGTCTGTTCGCATGCTCTGGTGCGAACTGAACTGGGGGGTGATTGGCTCATCCCTACTTATGTAGGGAGATTTGTTTAATCTCTGTGTATCATCTTTGGCTGTTCACTTCACTGTGTATATGTGAGGGTTTACATCTACTTTAAGTCTGGTATTTTTCAACTTCATCTAACAGAACAATCTGCCAGGCAAAATTGTCTATTTAGCATTGATAAGGGTGTTTACAATAGTCAGTTTAAATAAAAAACTGTTTTCTAACACCACACACATGCCCCTGCCCTCAATCACAGCAACCTCATCCCCTCCTCTTGCATCCATGTTACCCCACACTGGCTTTTGAAAGAAATACTGTCCCTCTATAGCAAAGTTAAGCTAATGGCTACACAGATGAAGCAACATACAAAGGAGCATCTTAACAGTCCCTTTCAAAGGCATACTACAGTGGTGGTGAAGCATGGCCTAACATCGTCATTAGACAAGGCACCACCTCTCCTCTGAATGCAGTATTTTAATCTTGTTAATTAAAAGCAGGTTCCTGTATAACAAGTGCACATAGACATAGAATTCCGACTATGTTGTACACCTTACTGTGAGAACCATGTCTGCCTCCTAGTAAGAATATGAGTGAGTCTCATATGGCTACCTCTGCTACCACTACTTGGCCACTCTCGATGGCACTTGCAACAGCAGCCTGTGCTGGGTATCATCATTGCCTTGTCCATACATACCTATCCCTGGCTACTCTGCTTTGATTGGCTGCTCTTCTTCAGTGTCAGATTTAGGCATTGCAAGCTCAGTGCTCCCTTCCTGTCATTCCCTGTCTGCTAATCCCTGCTTTGTACCTGGAGGACTCTTTTGGATTTCGACCTGAACTTTACTTTGGACTGGTTACTAAATTATGCTTGCAAGTTCCTTTCTGACCTTGGAGCTATCTACTGGATTATGGTTGCCTGCTACCTTTACTGACTTTGGACTATCCCAGGATTATGCTACCAGCCACGGTCTTCTGTCTTACCAGCCCTGGGACTACAGGTACCTCACTCATTCAGGATATCTGGCCAAGAACTATTATGTTCTAAGACCTTGTGGCCACCAAGTACTGGTAATACCTGCTTGCTCTAATGGAATTGGGTCTGCTAAATGCAAAAGAAACACTCACCAGCTATAGTTTCTGACCTAGGCATTGGGTTGTTCATCTGTTCATCACAACTCCCCATCCAACCAGCCTTATGGCTTATGCACAGGAGGAACAGTTAGAAAAAACTTATGTACAAGAAGCAAAGTTAGGGTGACTTTTGAGTGCTTTTTAAGTACTACTAAAGTGAACAGAAATTGCAAACACAACATAGGCAGTCATTGCAATTGCAATGCACTTTAGAGGTGTGCAAAGCTAGCAGTTTGCTTGGGGCTAATATGTAAGAAGCCACAGGGAACAATATGTTTACTGTAGCTAACCCTGAAAAATAAATTAACAGCCACGCAATTGGGCTTACTATTATACAAATCTATATCATGATATTGAAAAATTATCAAAAAAGAAGGCAGAGGAAGAAAATTAAAATAAGCAGTATTATATTGAAATTGTAGAGTATATATAATGCCTTCTACGCATATGGTTTCATTGTTATATTGGTGCTATTATAAAAATTTTGTGTTAGCACTGTGTTTCAGAGTATTGCAAGCATAATGGCATTGAAGTGGTCACCAAAGCAGATCGATAGTTTTATAAAGCACCGCAGAACATAGATCTTCCTCATCTCACATTATAAAATCTATGCAAACTGCAAATAGGCCTTCTGTCACTCATATAGCACGACTCCCTCGTGACCAAGTGTTTGAAAGAACAGCTGATTAAGGTCTAGTTAGTTTTAGCAAGTAACTGTGAAGGAAAAAAGGCATTTGATATTGATCGTAAGAAAGAGTTATCACCAATTTTTAGTGCACAGACACATAATTGGATCTCACATTATAGAATTCTCCCTTCTGCCTTTGAATGGATACATTTCTTTCTGCATTTTAAGCATTTTTCCCTAATGCTGTTTTACAAACTATGTCAAGTATTATTCTGTAATGTGCCACACAACAATTTCAGCATTCATTGCACAGCCTCCTTTGTATCTATTCAAACCTGACTTTATTGCCTGCTGCCTCGTGTAGAGAGCACATTAAAATTTCCTACTCTGATTTTTGGGCATTTATTAGATAGATGGATAGATAGATAGATAGATAGATAGATAGATAGATAGATAGATAGATAGATAGATAGATAGATAGATAGATAGATAGATGTGTTACTATTGCACTGGCTATGTTCTGTATGTTAATGTATGTATGGCAAGGTTTGCAATATAAAATAAAAATATTCATTTATTTTTTTCATACACGGTCCTTGTCAGAACATAATGTACTTATAACTAAATCCATCAATAATAGTATTTTTTAACAATAGTGTCATATGAATTTCATTCTAGGTAAGCAAATAAGGGCAGACTCTGAGTTGTGAATTACTGTAGGTGATTCTCCGATTTTTAGGTGTATACAGATTTGTACAATATGCAGATAATTATGAATTTCAATAATCTGTAAACCAGAATTCATGAACAGTACAATTTTCTGTTGTGTGGGCAGAGAATGGGCAGATAACATTTAGGGATTTAGAGGAAATCTTCCACATTAACCGCTTCAACCCCGGACCAATTGTCAGCCTAAGGACCAGAGGTCTTTTTACAATTTCGCACTGCACTGCTTTAACTGGTAATTGCACAGTCATGCAATGTTGTACCCAAACGAAATTTGCGTCCTTTTCTTCCCACAAATAGACCTTTCTTTTGATGGTATTTGATTGCCTCTGCGATTTTTATTTTTTTGCGATATAAATGGAAAAAGACCGAAAATTTTGAGAAAAAAATATATTTTCTACTTTTTGTTATAAGAAAAATCGAATAAACTCAATTTTAGTCATACATTTAGGTGCTAAAATGGCAGGGCAGTACAACCCCCCCCCCAAATGACCCCATTTTGGAAAGTAGACACCCCAAGGAAATTGCTGAGGGGCATGTTGAGCCCATTGAATATTTTTTTTTGTCCCAAGTGATTGAATAATGACACAAAAAAAAAAAAGTTTACAAAAAGTTCTCACTAAATGATATATTGCTCACACATGCCATAGTTATATGTGGAATTGCACCCTAAAATATATTCTGCTGCTTCTCCTGAGTACGAGGATACCGCATATGTGGGAATTTTTGTGAGTCTAGCCGCGTACGGGACCCCGAAAAACCAATCACTGCCTTCAGGATTTCTAAGGGTGCAAATTTTTGATTTCACTCCTCACTACCTATCACAGTTTTGAAGGCCATAAAATGCCAAAATAGCACAAACCCCCCCCCCAAATGACCCCATTTTGGAAAGTAGACACCCCAAGCTATTTACTGAGAGGCATGTTGAGTCCATAAAATATTTTATATTTTGCCACAAGTTGCAGGAATATTACAATAATTGTTTTTTTTTTTGCACAAAGTTGTCACTAAATGATATATTGCTCACACATGCTATGGGCATAAGTGAAATTACACTCCAAAATAAATTCTGCTGCTTCTCCCGAGTATGGGGATACCACATGTGGGGGACTTTTTGGGAGCCTAGCCACGTACAGGACCCGGAAAACCAAGTACTGCCTTCTGGATTTAAATATAAAACGCTACCAAAAAAAACTTTTAGCGATCGCAGGGATCAGGCCTGACTCTGCGAACACTGCAGATATGTGTTTAGTGTTTTGTAAGTGACAGTGATCGATCGATACTGCACTTGGGTGGGCTGGGTGGAGGGGCAAAACGCAGGTGCCAGCAGGTATCTGGGCTGATCCCGCTAACAATGCGTTTTTTTGGAACCCTAAACTGCTGGGGACACTAGTATAGATCTGATCAGATCAGATATTGATCTGTTCAGATTCTATACCACTACGGGAGGTTTATGCTTTGCGCGTGGGTGTTAGCGGAACTGGCACTAACCTAGCGCTGCCTGGGGCGACGCAGACCCTGACCCTAAAACCTAATTGATATCACCCGCCGGGTGATCAGGGGGTTAAACCTTTATTGGGTAATAAATGGTGGGTGCCCTGATGCTATAAAAAGCATACTAACTAACCAGAGTCACCCGTAACACTTATACGGTGATCACTGGTGAAAGGGTTAACTAGGGGCAATCAGGGGGTTAAAATCTTTTTTAGGTAGTATATGGGGGTCCCTGGCGCTATATAAAAACCTGACGGGGAACCTAAATAACTAACTGGCTAACCAGCGTCACCAGTGGCACTTATACGGTGATCGCTGGTGAAAGGGTTAACTAGGGGCAATCAGGGGGTTAAAACCATTATTGGGTAGTATATGGGGGTACCTAGCGCTATAAAAAACTGGCGTGAACCTAAAAAAATAACTAGCTACCTAGCGGCACCAGTGACACTAATGCAGCGATCAGAAAAACGATTGCTTAGTGATACTGGCAAAAGGGGGTGAAAGGGTTAACTAGGGGCAATCAGGGGGTTAAACCTTTATTGGGGGGGTAGGGGGCTACCCTGGACTTAACACTAACTGCCCTGACAGTTTTTACTGTCACAACTGACACTAAATGCAGTGATCAGTAAATAAATGATCACTGCAATCAGTGACACTGTGACTGGGAGGGGGGGCGGGGGCGATCGGGGGGCGATCGGGGGGGTGATCGGGGGGATTTGTGTGCCTATGTGTACCTACATGTCAGTGTAGTGTTGGTGCACACTTACTTTCTCTGTTCTCCTCGCAGTCCGGTCAAAAAGACCGCCCCCCGAGGAGAATGACATCACTTCCTCCCTGCCTGTGTTTACAATACACAGCGGGGGAAGCTTCTCATTCGCCAGGAGCGACCGAGAGGGGATGGCCAGAAACCAACGGCCATCCCCTCATCCTGCATCGCTCCTGAAGCGAAACGGACCACCGCATCCAGCGGGAGGGGGTCAGATCCGACCCCCCACCCGCTGGAAGGCGAGCACGTACATGTACGTGCTTGTGCCTGTCAGTGCCATTGCGCCGACGTACATTGCCATGCGGCGGTCCTTAAGTGGTTAAAGAAAATCGAACCACATGTTAATAGGCTTTGAAAAGGGGTTGTGTGGTATGTGTTTTTGCTTCCAGCCTGTTGGAGACCTGGACTGGACAGACTTTGGCCCTGCTTCCTCTTAAATATGGCTCTTACATCTGTTGTATGAGAGAACCTCTCTCCCATTTTTTCACATTGCTTCCGGCCATAGACCCACTTACCAACATCACCAGCCAGAGGCATGGGTTGAAAGTCAATTGAAAATCAATACTCCTTCCAATAAATCATCACACCCAACGTTCTGACAGAAAATTTAGTGCAGGACACCATTGACAAGAACATACATCCTATTAGCAATTACATTTGATATATTTAATACTGATTTATATTAAAACAATTTTTTTGGGGAGTTTATTAGTGAATTTAATCAATCAACTGTCAAGAAGGTCAGCCCAGCCATCCGACTGCTCCTGAAGGTTCGGGCCGCAAAGCCCCTGTTGAGAGTGTCTGTCGACGCACGCGGGTGCGCGCTAACGCAGGTGGGCGCACGCGGGTGCACGCTAACGTAGGTGGGCGCACGCGGGTGCACGCTAATGTAGGTGGGTGCACGCGGGTGCGCAGATGTCCTGATGGGCGCACGCGGGTGCGCGTTAACGCTGATGGGCTCACGCGGGTGCGCGTTGACGCAGATGGGCGCACGCGGGTGCGCGCCGGTGTTGTTGAGCGCACGGGAGCGCGCACGGGAGCGCGCGCGGGAGCGCAGGGGAGTGCGCCGTGATGGCTCTTGATGCCAAAGGGGTTACTTAAAGGGACCTGTTGCCTTGCCTCCTTGCTGTCCGGTCTACAGCGTTCCTGTCGTGATCCCTTTGCACCTGCTTGATACTTGTAAACTCCTGCGACCCGGCTTACCCTGACGACCTCTTATTTGCTGCCTGCCCATGACCCCGGCTTGTCTGACGATTCTTCTGCCTGCTGATTCGGTGCCTATCTGCCTGCCTGTTCCTGACCCGGCTTGTCCACGACCTCGTCCAGTCTGCTGTCCCTCCACGGTGCCAGCCTTCCAGTATCCTGCCCTACCTGCTTGTGGGTCTGCTGTGAGAAACCGTACTACAGAACACCTTCCCCGCTGCTTCAGCGTGTGCATCTTCCACTGCTCTCACCTCCTGCTGGTCGCTGTTCCTGCTGCATCTGCTCCTCTCCAGTACCCGGAGCCGGATCAGTCCTGACACCTGTGTCCCGCTTGGCACTTGTGCCCCTTCTGCGCTCTTGAACCTCTGTCTCCTCTACCAGGAGTTCCTGAGCCGGAGGAATACGAGTAGCTGCTCCCAGAGTGACAGTACCGGACAGCCATGTCCGAGCCCATTTCGGGAGCCTCCCCAATGGATGAACTCTGCCGCCATCTTGCTGGTCTCACTCAGGCTGTGAAGAACCTACAAGAAGGGTACAACCGTCTGGAGGGTCAAGTTCAAGCTCTGTCGGCATCTTCACCTCCTTCATCAGGTCCAGCTCCCACTCTGTCCGTGGTAATGATGCCACCCGAACCAAGGGTCCCCACGCCTGAGAGTTTCTCAGGCGATCGAAGCAAATTCAGGGCATTCCGTAATGCCTGCAGTTTATTCTTTGCCCTGCAACCTCTGACTTTTTCGCTTGAATCCACTAAGGTGGGGTTCGTCATTTCCCTGTTACTGGGGGAACCACAGTCTTGGGCCCACCGTCTTCTTGAGCAGAAGCATGCCTCCCTTGACAACTTGGACTCCTTCTTCCAGGCGATGTCCCAGCTTTATGAGGACCCTCAATTGACAGCTACCGCGGAGGCGGCCTTGCACTCCTTACAGCAGGGCCGCAGACCTGTAGAGGACTATGTAACTGAGTTCAGGCGGTGGAGTTCCGATACCAACTGGAACAACCTTGAATTTAAAACTGGCATGTCCCTCCAGGAAACTGGTTCCAAAGTTCATTGGTCCTTTTCCGGTTAAAAGGAAGATCAACAGTGTGGCGAACGAGTTGCAACTACCAGAGTCTTTCCGAATCCACCCGGTCTTCCATGTGGATCTTCTCAAACCCGCTGTCCCAGATCCCTTCGTTGGCAGAGATGTTGGTCCACCTGAACCTGTCCTGATCGACGGAGAAGTCGAATTTGAAGTAGAATCGATTCTGGACTGCAGGAGGAGACGGGGACAGGTTCAGTACCTGGTGAAATGGAAGGGATATGGTCCTGAAGATAATTCTTGGGAGCCGGAAAGTAACATTCATGCTGAAAAGCTGATTCTGGCCTTCAAGAGAGCGCACCCAGCTAAGCTGGCCCAGTTGGGCATCCGAGGGCTGCCCCTTGTGGGGGGGCAATGTCAAGAAGGTCAGCCCAGTCACTGCTCCTGAAGGTTCGGGCCGCAAAGCCCCTGTTGAGAGTGTCTGTCGGCGCACGCGGGTGCGCGCTAACGCAGGTGGGCGCACGCGGGTGCGCGCTAACGCAGGTGGGCGCACGCGGGTGCGCGCTAACGCAGGTGGGCGCACGCGGGTGCGCGCTAACGCAGGTGGGCGCTAACGTAGGTGGGCGCACACGGGTGCGCAGATGTCCTGATGGGCGCACGCGGGTGTGCATTAACGCAGACGGGTGCACGCGGGTGCGCGCTGGTGTTGTTGAGCGCACGCGGGTGCGGGGGCGCGCGGGAGCGTGCGCTTGCGTACGTGTGCACGCGGGAGCGCGCCGCGACGGCTCTTGGCGCCAAAGGGGTTACTTAAAGGGACCTGTTGCCTTGCCTCCTTGCTGTCCAGTCTACAGCATTCCTGTCGTGATCCCTTTGCACCTGCTTGATACTTGTAAACTCCTGCGACCCGGCTTACCCTGACGACCTCTTGTTTGCTGCCTGCCCACGACCCCGGCTTGTCTGACGATTCTTCTGCCTGCTGATTCGGTGCCTATCTGCCTGCCTGTTCCTGACCCGGCTTGTCCACGACCTCGTCCAGTCTGCTGTCCCTCCACGGTGCCAGCCTTCCAGTATCCTGCCCTACCTGCTTGTGGGTCTGCTGTGAGAAACCGTACTACACCTTCCCCGCTGCTTCAGCGTGTGCATCTTCCACTGCTCTCACCTCCTGCTGGTCGCTGTTCCTGCTGCATCTGCTCCTCTCCAGTACCCGGAGCCGGATCAGTCCTGACACCTGTGTCCCGCTTGGCACTTGTGCCCCTTCCGCGCTCTTGAACCTCTGTCTCCTCTACCAGGAGTTCCTGAGCCGGAGGAATACGAGTAGCCGCTCCCAGCATCCATGGGCTCAACCACCAGGTATGTGACATCAACATACTTTATATATGACACTATATCTTACTATATGTTTAGAATAAGAGGACATGGGAGTGGAGGGAGGGAGGAAGGAAGAAAAGCATGGGAGTGTCATTTACCACTGTGTATATAACCAAATGTCAAAAGGGCTGCACAGATAAGAAAAAGGAGGAAATGAAGAACCTGCAGCATGCTCAGTGGATGACAATAGCAAGTCTACACAATCTCAGCCTGTAATAGGAACACAAAAAAGATGGGAGGGACAGATGACGGCAGGATTAACCAGGTATATTTCACTCTACACAAAACAAATGAGAGTTTTTCAAAGTCTGGGTTTAATGACTCTTCAAGGGGCACTAACACCTGTCAACATGCCAGTTGCCTTCCGGATGTCTGATCTGAAAGTGTATACTCAAATGTATTTGTCACATCAATCACATGACCTTAGGTGAATGGTAAAACTCATTTTAAATTTTTCGGAGCCAAATAAGATTACTCAAGCTTGTATACTAATGATACTATTTTTATTGCATCATATAAAAATATCCATTAACCACTTGCCGACCGCCGCACGACGATATACGTCGACAGAATGGCACGGGCAGGCATATGGGCGTATATATACGTCCCTGCCTTCCCGCGGGTGGGGGGCCCGATCGTGACACCAATGTAATTTTTTTTTTCTTTTTTTTTTTGCATTGGTGTCATTTGTGACTGTAATAACTGTTAGGGCAGTTAGGGTTAGCGCCCTTTAGTTCTAATGTACCCCCCTAACCCCCCCAATAAAGGTTTAACCCCGTGATCACCCCCCGTCGCCAGTGTCACTAAGGCTGGGTTCACATTGCAGCGGTTTATGAGAACGAATGTGATTCGCACCGCACTGCAGTGCAAATCACATCCGATCTCTGTGCGATTCGAGTTCAGCCATACAGATAGTATGGCTGAATTTGCGTCGCACCCGCCGCAAATTCGCACGGGACCCTTTTTCTGGTCCGCAGCAGAATCGGATCGCATGGGTGTTCACACCATGCGATCCGAGTTTGCAGATCGCACTGCGATATGCGAACTGATCTGGGGGTGTCATTAACATTTCACTGACACTCATAGCAGTTCGCATAGGGCAGTGTGAACTGCCGCCGGGAGGCATGCGATGCGGGAACCCGCCGCGGATTCGTGGCGTTCCTGCATCGCTCCAGTGTGAACCCAGCCTAATAAGCGATCATTTTTCTGATCGCTGTATTAGTGTCACAGGTGACGCTAGTTAGGCAGGTAGGTATTTAGGTTCGCCGCAGCTTTTTATAGCGCCAGGGACCCCCCATATACTACCGTATAAAGCCCCCTGATTGCTCCCTAGTTAACCCTTTCACCAGTGATCACCATATAACTGTTACAGGTGATGCTGGTTGGTTAGTTATTTTTTTATAGTTTCAGGGCACCCGCCATTTATTACCTAATAAAGATTTAATCCCCTGATCACCCGGCGGGTGTCATTTGTGACTGTAATAACTGTTAGGGCAGTTAGGGTTAGCCCCCTTTAGTTCTAAGGTACCCCCCTAACCCCCCCAATAAAGGTTTAACCCCGTGATCACCCCCCGTCGCCAGTGTCACTAAGGCTGGGTTCACATTGCAGCGGTTTATGAGAACGGATGTGATTCGCACCGCACTGCAGTGCAAATCACATCCGATCTCTGTGCGATTCGAGTTCAGCCATACAGATAGTATGGCTGAATTTGCGTCGCACCCGCCGCAAATTCGCACGGGACCCTTTTTCTGGTCCGCAGCAGAATCGGATCGCATGGGTGTTCACACCATGCGATCCGAGTTTGCAGATCGCACTGCGATATGCGAACTGATCTGGGGGTGTCATTAACATTTCACTGACACTCCCAGCAGTTCGCATAGGGCAGTGTGAACTGCCGCCGGGAGGCATGCGATGCGGGAACCCGCCGCGGATTCGTGGCGTTCCTGCATCGCTCCAGTGTGAACCCAGCCTAATAAGCGATCATTTTTCTGATCGCTGTATTAGTGTCACAGGTGACGCTAGTTAGGCAGGTAGGTATTTAGGTTCGCCGCAGCTTTTTATAGCGCCAGGGACCCCCCATATACTACCGTATAAAGCCCCCTGATTGCTCCCTAGTTAACCCTTTCACCAGTGATCACCATATAACTGTTACAGGTGATGCTGGTTGGTTAGTTATTTTTTTATAGTTTCAGGGCACCCGCCATTTATTACCTAATAAAGATTTAACCCCCTGATCACCCGGCGGGTGTCATTTGTGACTGTAATAACTGTTAGGGCAGTTAGGGTTAGCCCCCTTTAGTTCTAAGGTACCCCCCTAACCCCCCCAATAAAGGTTTAACCCCGTGATCACCCCCCGTCGCCAGTGTCACTAAGGCTGGGTTCACATTGCAGCGGTTTATGAGAACGGATGTGATTCGCACCGCACTGCAGTGCAAATCACATCCGATCTCTGTGCGATTCGAGTTCAGCCATACAGATAGTATGGCTGAATTCGCGCCGCACCCGCCGCAAATTCGCACGGGACCCTTTTTTTGGTCCGCAGCAGAATCGGATCGCATGGGTGTTCACATCATGCGATCCGAGTTTGCAGATCGCACTGCGATATGCGAACTGATCTGGGGGTGTCATTAAAATTTCACTGACACTCCCAGCAGTTCGCATAGGGCAGTGTGAACTGCCGCCGGGAGGCATGCGATGCGGGAACCCGCCGCGGATTCGTGGCGTTCCCGCATCGCTCCAGTGTGAACCCAGCCTAATAAGCGATAGTTTTTCTGATCGCTGTATTAGTGTCACAGGTGACGCTAGTTAGGCAGGTAGGTATTTAGGTTCGCCGCAGCTTTTTATAGCGCCAGGGACCCCCATATACTACCGCATAAAGCCCCCTGATTGCCCCCTAGTTAACCCTTTCACCAGTGATCACCATATAACTGTTACAGGTGACGCTGGTTGGTTAGTTATTTTTTTATAGTTTCAGGGCACCCGCCATTTATTACCTAGTCTCACTAGTGTACCCCTAAATTTAGGGGTGTCTACTTTCCAAAATGGGGTCATTTGGGGGGGGTTTGTGCCATCTTGGCATTTTATGGCCTTCAAAACTGTAACGCCCTTAGAAAGCCTGAAGGCGGTGCTTGGTTTTCGGGGCCCCGTATGCGGCTAGGCTCCCAAAAAGTCCCACATATGTGGTATCCCCGTACTCAGGAGAAGCAGCAGAATTTATTTTGGGGTGTCATTTCACATATGCCCATGGCATGCGTGAGCAATATAGCATTTAGTAAAAACTTTGTGAAAAAAAAAAAAAAAGTTTGTAATTTTCCCGCAACTTGTGGCAAAATATAAAATATTCCATGGACTCAACATGCCTCTCAGCAAATAGCTTGGGGTGTCTACTTTCTAAAATGGGGTCATTTGTGGGGGTTTTGTGCCATCTTGGCATTTTATGGCCTTCAAAACTGTAATAGGTAGTGAGGAGTGAAGTCAAATATTTACGCCCTTAGAAAACCTGAAGGCGGTTCTTGGCTTTCGGGGCCCCGTACGCGGCTAGGCTCCCAAAAAATCCCACACATGTGGTATCCCCGTACTCAGGAGAAGCAGCAGAATTTATTTTGGGGTGTCATTTCACATATGCCCATGGCCTTTGTGAGCAATATATCATTTAGTGACAACTTTGTGAAAAAAAAATAAAAAAAAATAAAAGTTTGTAATTTTCCCGCAACTTGTGGCAAAATATAAAAATTCCATGGACTCAACATGCCTCTCAGCAAATAGCTTGGGGTGTCTACTTTCTAAAATGGGGTCATTTGTGGGGGTTTTGTGCCATCTTGGCATTTTATGGCCTTCAAAACTGTAATAGGTAGTGAGAAGTGAAATCAAAAATTTACGCCCTTAGAAAGCCTGAAGGCGGTGCTTGGTTTTCGGGGCCCCGTACGCGGCTAGGCTCCCAAAAAGTCCCACATATGTGGTATCCCCGTACTCAGGAGAAGCAGCAGAATTTATTTTGGGGTGTCATTTCACATATGCCCATGGCATGTGTGAGCAATATATCATTTAGTCATTATTCAATCGCTTGAGGCAAAAAAATAAAATATTCAATGGGCTCAACATGCCACTTATCAATTTCCTTAGGGGGTCTACTTTCCAAAATGGGGTCATTTGGGGGGGTTTTGTACTGCCCTGCCATTTTAGCATCTCAAGAAATGAGATAGGCAGTCGTAAACTAAAAGCTGCGTAAATTCCAGAAAACGTACCTTAGTTTGTAGATGTGACAACTTTTGCGCAAACCAATAAATATACAGTTATTGACTTTTTTTTTACCAAAGACATGTGGCTGAATACATTTTGGCCTAAATGTATGACTAAAATTGAGTTTATTGGATTTTTCTAATAACAAAAAGTAGAAAATATCATTTTTTTTCAAAATTTGCGGTCTTTTTACGTTTATATCGCAAAAAATAAAAATCGCAGAGGCAATCAAATACCATCAAAAGAAAGCTCTATTTGTGGGAAGAAAAGGACGCAAATTTTGTTTGGGTACAACATTGCATGACCGCGCAATTACCAGTTAAAGCAGCGCAGTGCCAAATTGTAAAAAGACCTCTGGTCATTGACCAGCAAAATGGTCCGGTCTGAAAGTGGTTAAATAATCATATCATATGTTGACTAGGAATCAGAGAAAGCTGGTAGGATTTGTGTTCCTAGCTGTCCAGCAAACTTTGGTCAGAGAATGGAAAAAAACATTTCTCAATTTCGATAAAGTGCGACAAAGACTCATGGCCACAATGGTGCACGAAAAGCCCACCTCCATCCAAAGGGACACTCAAGCCAAATTCCTCAAAAGTTTGGGATCCTTAGATCATATATAATACTCTGGTGACTGTGGACAGGACCTTGCTTGCAGTATTACCAGGCTTAGCAACTCACTGGCACCGTAGTCTGATTGAACCATGTGAAACATACTCTTTCAGCCCTTTCCATCCCTCTTCTCCCCTCTCTCCTCCTTCTTCCCAGACATGTATCCGTTGTAACGGTTCTCACTCTTATCTTTCCTATTTACTCCCCGCTCCTCACCTTTTTTCCTCATCCTTTCTTTTTCTTTGCACATTGTGGTATTGGTTATTAACAACAAACAGCGACCCTCATTGACAAATGCACTGCAGTGAACCTCTTGGCTGTGATCTTCTAGCACACTGTTGGGTAGCGACTTTTACATTAAGCCTCTCTGGCATGGTTATTGAGAACTTGAAATTTCTAATGTAGTTTGCCTTCTTCTTCATACAACTTATACCACTTTGCTGTGTATTTTTCTGCTGTTTATTCCTTCTTCTTTATTGTAAAACTTAAAAAAACAAATAAGACTTTTGTAAAACAATACAAAATAAAATCATTTCATATGACATAAATACAATCGGTAAAATTAAGACTTATACGTTACAGCCTCTGTTTATCTCAGGAAGCTAACCTCTAACGTTTCTAAAACTAAATGTACGAAAATATTAACCAAAGAACAAATGACGGTGTATAGTGGCCCCTTGATAGATAGAAACCGAATGTTGTTTCTGATTTTTAAAGCTGTGTTTATACAAATATCTATTTTGTTATACTGTATATTGAGCTCTTATTTGAGAGTGAGATGAGCATTTCTGACTTTTTGTTCTTATGGACAAGTGGAGATGCATATGATAGATTCATTGTAGTGTAGGTTCCTTTGGTTTCATTTCATTACCCCTAACTGCACTACATAGTACACATGATTTTTTCCTGTATATGTACTCTATAAACTTAAAAATGTTTTTAATGTGGATAAAATTGTAGAATATTGGCTGCATCATCCATGGGTGGAAAGTATGGTTTATACCAAGTAACTTTATATTATGTTAAAGATTTTAAGTATAAGTTCAACCTTACTGTGAATTTCATAGGGTCCTAAGACAAGGCATTATTATCTTAACATAGATCCTGGGCCTGGCCATTCACATATCTTTCCCCTTGTGGCTCTCTCGGGAGGGACTTCCCCTTGTTATTTGCAATGTGGTATATATGCACACTATTTTAACAAAGTAAGTAACTAAATGTAGATAAATGTAAACTATGAAAGCTCTCTTTGCTTTACAATGTATTCATGTAACAACTAACATAACTTATTTGATTGCCATTATAGATTCTCTCTGGTTTCTAATTGATTTATTAAATGTTGTTAGAATTATTGTATTTAGTAATAGCAGTAGTAGTAGATGTTTAAGAATTATTTTGATTATATTCAGAAATATTCTGAAACTATATACTTTTTTCTTTGAGACATGTATATCAGTCTTCAGACTGCAAGGCTTAGAAACATGAAATTTCACAAAAAAATATAAAACACCCAAGATTAATGAAAAGCATTTTTACTTGCCAGCCCATAAAATGTTCCCTATAACCTAAAATAATATTTGATAGACAAGAAAGTGTACTGAATGGTTGAGTGAAGGGCAATATGAAAATGAGGATAGTTAAAGTTTGGAGAAGCATTAAATGTGTTCTTTGAAAAAAATCTTTGAAAAGATTCGCTCAGCTCTGTCTGCCCCTTGAAGTGTAATCAATGTTATGCTTCACAATCACCATAAACTCGCTTCAAAGATGTATTTGAATACATCTCAAAGAATAGAAATGTGATTCTAACATTGCTTTGGAGATCATAATGTCATAGCTTCCACAGGAAACAGAAAAGATATTGCAGGAGTACACCCTGAAATTCAATGTACTCTGTTTCAAAGGGTGTTCATCTACCTCTCTGAAATGATTTTCTCAGAGCTCCGTTCTGTACCCAGGATAAGAATATGTATAAACCAAAAGCATGCATAAGGATTTTTGTTCTTTATATCTTTAGATACACAGTAATTTAGGACTAGAGTTCTGTGAATATCTTAACAATTCCTTCCTTGGTGATCTGCCTATACCACCCCAAGCAAATTGAAAATATTTTTTTTATGGTAAAATCATAGAATAAAAGAATCCCTATATTGATTTTATACACATGTCAAATTTTTTTTCCTCTATGAGTACTCATATAGAAAGGTGTTCAAATTAGAGCACTGGTAATGTAGCGCCCTCCCAGTTAGTGCAAGTTCCTAGGTAGATTTAATTTACCTTCTCCTTCGCCTTGGTCAACATATCTGAAGATTCTCTGCTGTGTTCTTGTTAAATACTTGCCTGGCTGATGTCCCTTCTGGTTCCTGCTGTTTCCGACTATGCTGATCTCTGGCTTCCTGATTTATTGGCTTGAACTGACTCCTCACTTTGATTACTGAACCCTGGCTATGTTTTAACTACATTTACTATTTGTACCATTTTTACCACTATATTAAAGGTGTGATTTGTACTGCATTTTCTGTCTCCATCCGATTCATGATTCCTGACACTGTGCCTGCCTTTGCCTATTCCCCTTCATTGCTCAAATTAACTTCCCAGGTACAATTCTGCATTGCTGAGTCTACAGACATACCCTTGTTTCCCTGCATGCCAACATCTTCAATGACCTCAACTTAGCCAGCAGAAGATTCATGTTAAAGACTATAGTTAGATCGCTTTAGCCCGAGGGCAGACCTGTGTTCAACTTTAAATTTTTAATGCTCAGGCCTAAACCTAGCCCCTTTGTCTGACAGCTCGCAAGAGGCATAATTTGGTCTGCGTTGTTACTCTTGTTGGTCACCTGGAGTGACTCATCTCATATGGAGAGATACTGTTGATGCCATCGGGGTCACAGTATATGCTGGAGTCTAAGCCTAGGTTCACACTATATCACGCTGTGGATCACACAGGAGCACTGTGCGTCCCTGTTCCCCATTTCAGGGATGAATCAGTGCCGATTCTATGCCAGAATTCGGCCCTGAAACAGAGCCAAAAATGCACAGCGTTTTTCTGCAGTGCGCTCTGCAGCCGCCCCGGTGATATGTGATACAACTCCATAGGGGGCCAGTCACATTCTCCTACTATGCGAATTAGATGCGGGGAAACACACATCTAATTTGCAAAGGTGTGAATGGAGGGTAAAGCTCCTGTAAAGGGCCCCGAGAAGCTGACTGTGTACTCATTATTATGTTCATGCTGGTTGACTTTAATGTAATAATACATTCTGTGATTCTTTTATGACTAACCTGCCAATATACTCTGTTATTCTTTTATACAGGTGTGAGCCCAATTCTTGTGTGCCTGATGAGCTTTACAGAAAGGTTAACCGGTGGTGTCAATGAGGTCAATGCCAAAACAAAAATGTCAGCAGCACTCCAGGGATCTCCAAAATGGGTCCAAAGTTTTATTAGCAATCATATTGTTACAGCAAAAAGCAAAATTTCGGAGCCACGCAGGATTCCTTCATCAGGCATGTGACAAAGTGTAATATAAAATGAAGATATTTGAAGAATCATCCATCATATCTTTGTCACATGCCTGGTGAAGGGGTCCTGCGTGGCTTCGAAATGTTGCTTTCTGCTGTAACGATGTGATTACTAATAAAACTTTGGACCCATTTTTAAGATTCCTGGTGTGGTAGTGACATTTTTTGTTTTGATTTGTTTTGATTTTAAACAGTTCCAGCTGTTGGTCACTACAGCACCTACTTAGATGCACAGCCATTTGAACAGGAATGTGTGCATTTGGATTAGTATGAATAAGGTTGAGGTGTCACATAGAGTTGGACAAGAGCAGAGGACTCAAACTAACCAACGGCTCCTGCGGGGAGCACACAGTCTGTAGAACAGCAGACGGTGTCAGTAGGGCAGAGATTGGTGTCAGTAGGGCAGTGAACGATGTCAGTAGTTATTTATTTGTACTATTAACATTTTCTACAAGTATTATTTATTTTTGTAATTTTTTTTAGTAGCCTTGTATATATATGTGTGTGTGTGTGTGTGTGTGTGCGTGGGGGGGGGGGGGGGGGGGGGTAATAAGGAATAAATAGAGTCTATTTCCATCAAAATAGCAGTTGATAACTACATGAAAAATTATAAATACAGTCTTAAATAAAGCACTTAGATCTTATCTCAATAGGCAACTATTTACCAAAAGCCTGTGCAATTACTAAACATTCCTTTTTATGTTTCCTTTAGTTTTAGAAAGGACAAAGGTGGTAGAGGATAGCATTGAAATTATACTCAATTCAAATTGGTTGCAAAACATTACAACTATCAGAGACAGACACAGATGCTCGGCTTTACTGCTCTGGCTGGTTTAAATATTCAAATTCTCAAATAACAATCAGAGTCACTGAGCTCTGCTGCAGTATATAAACTTTAATAGAATTAAATATTGTATCACCAATAGCCCATAAAATGTGTAATATGGTGTGAATGCCATTTTTGTACAAAAAAATATATGGTAAAATTTCCAAGTACAAACAGATATGAGCTCTACATAGGGATAGATATTAATGTATAAAAAAATAAGGTCTACTGCAATATAATATAATTTTTTTAAACAAGGCTGGTAGGTTAATTGGCTTCTGTCCAAAAAAGAAATTGGCCCTAGTATATGAATGTGAGTTGGGGACCTTGGATTGTGGGCTCCTTGAGGGTAGGGACCAATGTAAGTGTGCGATGTACATGTGGAGTGCTGAGTAAATTGACAGCTCTATATGGGTACCTTAAATAAAAGAAAATAGGGATAATTGTAGACATGCACTCACACTCACTCAGGTTGAACTGGATGGACTGGTGTCTTTATTGAACCTTACTAACTATGTAACTATGTAAAAGTGAGGTTGTTAAAAACCTCAAAATCACACTTGATCTCCACCAGTTCTTGGCTAACAACTTTCAACCGGTTGTGAATCAACTTACCATTAAATGTTGGATATGGAAAACTCTGCCCCTAACTCCAGTAGGCTGGGTTAACTTGAAAAAAATTACCTTTTTGCCAAAATTCCTGTATGTATTTCATACAATACAATACCCCGGTTTTGGTTCCCAAGGTCTTTTTTCGATAAAATTGATCAACTTTCTACCCCGTTTATCTTGGCTGGTAAAATTCCCTGCATAGCGAAAAATACTTTGCAGCTACCAATGTCACTGGGGGGGCTTGCCCTTCCTAACTTCAGGCACTGTTATTAGGCAGCGGTCCTTGTCACTGTTCGGTGGTGATTTGCCCAACTGCATAGCAACCCTGTGGCCAACTCTGAAGACCCACTTTTGGGCCCCTATGCTGAATTGATGTGTTTTTTGGGGGGGCCATGTCTAACCCCAGGATTACGGTTCTGATACAATTAGGGTTTGGCAGCAGGTGACTAGATTTCTGAATGAGCCTAATTTTATCTCACCATTTACACCATTATGGGCTAACCCCTATCTTCCACACCTCCAGTCGATCCCAGATCCCATAGTGTGGGCAAGATTTGGTATCACTACTGTTAATCATTTTTTTTAGAATGGCTCCTTGTGGGCTTTTGACAATTTAAAGACAGAATTACCTCTCCCTAACTGAATGTTTTTTAGATACCTCCAGTTACGACATGCGGTTAGAGCACAATTCCCTACTGCTATTGCTCTAACATCACATTCAGTGGAGTGCTTCTTAATTTGTAAAAACGCGGACAGGATTCTTTCTTCCCTCTATCTCTGGATCTCTGGGAAGGAGACAACTAAGGTCACTCAATTGTGTCACACCTGGCAGAGCGATATACCAGGCCCTACTGATGAGGACTGGGGGAAAGACATGTAGCAATTCATCTCCATGATGATCTTGGCCAGAGATAGGTTCATTCAATTGAAGTTTCCAACACCGAGCAAACTATAACCCTCAGCCGCTCTCTCTTATCTACCCCATAACTGAAAAATACTGTTCTAGGTGTAAGTCAGAGATAAGCACTTTTATACATATGGTCTGGTCTTGTCCTGCTGAATCAGCGAGTCCCATGGAATCCAAGTTTTATGAGTAGCTACGAGTCTTGTTAAACTCCCTTTTGCGAAAAAGTTTTATCCCTATTGTGGGGTCACCAGTATGGTATTTGTGTATTGAAATCATATCCCCTCTCAAGCGTCTCTTCTCCAAAGAGAATAAGTTCAGTGTTCGCAACCTTTCCTCATAACTTCCAGTCCCTTTATCAGCTTCGTTGCCCTTCCTTGTACTCGCTCTTCCTTGTACTCGCTCAATTTTCAGTACATCATTCCTTCTTCATCTGCCTCTCAATTGACTCCAAAACACAGTGTACACGCCCCCTTCCCCAGTGGGGCTTCTGTGATTTTAGAGCAGATGCAGAGAGGGAGGAGTGTACAGCCTGCAGTGGGGGAGAGACTGCAGTCTGCTAGAAGAAGGTGAGCTAAGCTCAATGTATTCTTGTCAGTGCGTACCCTGGTGGGCAGAGGGGTGTTTCCTCTAGCAGGGCTCCTGAGGATGTTAGATTGATTTTGTGTGTGAGAAGTGTACTGCTTTTGGAGGAAGGACATGTCCTGAATGTCTCCCCCAATCTATGCTACATCTCCCTACTCATTACCTGCCCACCACTACACAAGCACAGCCTCCTCCTCCTATCTTGTATTACCACCTAGTGTGTCTGTGAGCTGCTGGGGCACTACAAGTACCTGCATGCCAGGAGATGGGACAGCAGCAGTGTGTTCCAACAGGATGATTTTTAGAATAAAAGTGCTGGCAGCTGGTGTGTGTGTCTCTGTATGTGTGTGTGTGTATACTCTGTGTGTGTATACTCTGTAACTGTGTGTCTGTGTGTATGTATACTGTGTGTGTATACTCTGTAACTGTGTGTATGTGTATGTATACTGTGTGTGTATACTCTGTAACTGTGTGTCTGTGTGTATGTATACTGAGTGTATACTCTGTAACTGTGTGCATTTATACTGTGTGTGTATACTCTGTGTATGTATACTGTGTGTGTGTATACTCTGTGTGTGTATACTCTGTGTGTGTGTGTGTGTGTGTGTGTGTATACACTGTTTGTGTGTATAATGTGTGTCTGTGTGTATGTATACTGTATGAGCCATGTGTGCCCACTGCCACTCGACAGAAGTCGCTCTAACAATTGACTTCTATTGAACAGACATGGTGGAAAAAAAGCCACTCAGTCAGAGGCTATGTTGCCAATTGTCCACAGAGAGGAGAAAAAAGCTAGTGAAAAGTCCACTTGTTGCCATTCAGAGCCAGCTGAGTGGTGCACTGCTGAACTTGGTCTGGGTGTACACCTGTGCAGTGACATCATGACACACATCAAGCATGACTTTTATTTACATGCCCCACTGCCCGATCTGAGGCCAACCACATTAGTTCACATTTCTTGCTGGCTCAACGACTGCACATGTGCAGTTCAGAGTCTGCAACATGGATTTTTTTAAAACCTTTTCCCACCAGCTACCTACCATACCAAGCACTAAGGTAAAAAGTTGCGTGTAAGGGGACTCTGATGGAAAGTGGCTCTCTGTGGGCTCTGCCATAGGGTGGCACTCTGCGGGCTCTGCTGTAGGGTGAGACTCTGATGTAAGGTGGTACTCTGCAGACAGTTATGTACAGGAAGAATGTTAGGACTATGATTTAAGGTAGTACTCTATCTCCTTCCCATCCAGCCTATAGCAGAATGACAGTCGAGCGGGGGATCAGTTATCTTGACTGGGTGTCAGATGTTGTCCAGCAGGATAAGTTGCTTGTTGGTGCCTCTGGGGGGCACACAGCAAGGCAATTGGTAGTCAGCGCTGATAATCAGTGCATTGATTATCAGTGCATACCCATCAGTGATGCACACCAGTGCCCGACCAGTGATGCCCACTACTGCCTGCCAGCAATGCCAATCTGTGCCAACCTATGATGCCAATCACAGTGCCCATCAGAAATGCCTGTCAGTGTCCATTAGTAATGCATATCAGTGCTGCCTATCAGTGCCATCTATCAGTGCTACCCATCATAAAAAGGTAAAAATGTCATATGGGTACAGTGTTGCCCGACTGCACAATTGTCAATCAAAGTGTAACAGAGCTGAAAGCTGAAAATTGTCCTTGGCAGGAAGGGGGTAAAAGTGCCCAGTATCGAAGTGGCTATATGTTGCTTTATTTGTTACTTCTGACACACATACTCTGCACATTATATTGTAAATAGACCTGACCAGGGTGTTAATTGTCTCAACAATTGCTGGTTTTAAATAAGTTCTTCTGTAAGATAGCCTAATGCCGCGTACACAAGTAGCCAACTATCCGGCGGACTTAGTCTGACGGACTTCCCGCCGGACTGTCCGCCGGACTTTCCAAACTAGCTACTTGCCCATACATGGCACTTTTTCAGCGGACTAATACGGCGTACTAAGTCCGCCGGACTATCCGCCGTACTTTTTAAATGAACGGACTCGCCCACACACGCGGAGGAAAGACCACTCTTTTTGAGCGCGTCTCCAGGTAGCCGGGGGCAGCGAAGGAGGCGTCGCTGGTGCTGTCACCTGGTATGGACTTAAAGGGGAACCCCTACGCCGAAAAATCGGCGTGGGGGTTCCCCCTAGGTCCACGCCAGACCCTTGTCCGAGCACGCTACCCGGCCAGCCAGGAAAGGGGGTGGGGACGAGCGAGCGCCCCCCCCCCCCCTGAGCCGTGCCAGGCCATGTGCCCTCAACATGGGGGGGTGCCTTGGGGAAGGGGGGGCCGCTTCTGAAGAGAAGAGAGGGGGGCGCTTCTGAAGAGAAGAGAAGAAGAGAACAGAAGAACAGAAGACGGCGACAGCGGTGACAGAAGACCGGGTCACCGCCTGTAAAAGAGCTAGAAGAAGGCGCGATGGCCCGGCAAGAAGAACCAAAGAGGGGGACAAAACCCCCGAAGAGGGGGACAAGACCCCCGAAGTCGGAAGAAGAGGGCGGCAGCGAAGAAGAAAGCCGGGCTCCTCCGCTAGCAAAAGGGCTAGCAGAAGATAGCAGAGGAGTCCGGCGAGAAGACCCCCGAAGACGGACAGAAGACCCCCGGAGCTGTGCAATAAACTATTTTAACCCTTGTGTGTTGTGTTTTTTTTTTACTTTTTTTTACAGGTGAATGGGTAGGGGTACATTGACAATCCAAAGACATGCAGGTAGGTTAATTGGCTTCTGTCCAAAATTGGCCCTAGTATATGAATGGGGACCTTGGATTGTGGGCTCCTTGAGGGTAGGGACCAATGTGAGTGTGTAATGTACAGGGATAGGGACAACTTTAGACACTCAGGTTGAACTGGATGGACTGGTGTCTTTATTCAACCTTACTAACTATGAAACATAGGGTGGGGGGCCGGTATCCGGGGGCCCCCTCATTAAAGGGGGCTCCCGGATTCCGATAAGCCCCCCACCTGCAGACCCGGACAACCAACGGCCAGGGTTGTCGGGAAGAGGCCCTTGTCCTTATCAACATGGGGACAAGGTGCTTTGGGGTGGGGTGGCCGCGTGGCCCCCCTTCCCCAAGGCACCCCCCATGTTGAGGGCACGCGGCCTGGCACGGCTCAGGAGGGGGGGGCGCTCGCTCGTCCCCACCCCCTTTCCTGGCCAGCCGGGTAGCATGCTCGGACAAGGGTCTGATGTGGACCTAGGGGGAACCCCCACGCCCATTTTTCGGTGTAGAGGTTCCCCTTTAAGTCCATACCAGGTGACGGCACCAGCGACGCCTCCTTCACTGCCCCCGGCTACCTGGAGACGCACTCAAAATGAGCGGACTTTTCTCAGCGCGGGAAAAGTACGCTCATTTCAAAAGTACGGCGGACTAGCACACACACGGCCGTACTGTCCGCCGAAAAGCGAGTCCGGCGGACAGATTGGAGTGCAAAAATACTTTCTTAGTCCGCCGCACTTTTGGATAAAAAAAGTCCACCGGAGGCTACACACGGGAGCATTGTCCGGCGGACTTGAGTTTGCCGGACTTTTCCACCGGATTGTTTGATCGTGTGTACGCGGCATAAGTAAGACAAAAATATCCTTTTTTTGTGCATAAAAACATATATAATGGAAACATTTATTTTAAAAACAAATGATCCTTTGACTGAAATGTATTTGTGAGATTATCAGTTGTGACAGTAAGTAGAATTTTATGGGTACAAGGACTGTGGTATATGTTTACATTGTATAGAGCAGATGTAGATTCTGTTCAATACTCCTTTAACACTTTCCCACTGGCTATGTCCATTGTTTGCCATGGTGTTCTTTGCTGGTGGGGTCCCAGTGCTTTTTTGCTGTTAAGATGGCACTGCCCATGAGAGGCTCCTAGTGCCTTCACTGGGTCTCCCGCTTTAAGTCTCCTGCCACATTGCATATCACATTAATGTTGCACCAAAAAGATGGCTGCCACATGGCGGCCATCTGTAATCCTGGGGGCCCCATAATATTCTACTGCCCAGGGTCCCCATGAGTTGTCAGTCTGCCCCTGCTCTGGATAGAAAACCCCTCCACTGGACACACTCCTCAATGCTTTTGAACCCGATTCCAGGCAACCTCTCTAAACTCCGCTTATAAAATATAAGTGTGCAACCTTTTTAAATTATTATTTTTTAAATAACCTTTCTAAATATCAAACATTAAAAATATCACACATATCTCAAGTTATAGAGATCACACTTGATCCCACAGGTTCCAGCTATCACTCATTAGCTCATTTAAGGATGCTCCCTCTGTGTAAGATTACTGCTCCAATATATCTAGTGTGTCCTCTGGATCCACCATACCTTCATACATGGAAGGTAATAGAAGGAAGAGGAAGCTTCATGGTGCAGTACGTTAAAACATAATTTATTACAAAGTATCATTGCACTTACATGTATGAAAATGATCAGAAGCACAGCAAACAGCTGTGGACCTCGCCTGCAGGCTGGTGTGTAGTGACGTCACAAAGATCGGCTCCACCCGATGCATTTCCCCATAAGAGGCATCGACTGGGAACAGAGGCTCTAGAATCACAATTACCAAAACTTACAACCCAATATAAACAAAATCCTACTTCCATGCTTTAACATCAGCTGGAGCTAATCTCCTTTTAACAGACAACTTAACCACTTGCTTACTGGGCACTTAAACCCCCTTCCTGCCCAGACCAATTTTCAGCTTTCAGCACTGTTTGAATGACAATTGCGCGGTCATGTAACATTGTACCCAAATTCCATTTTTATAAATTTTTTCACACAAATAGAGCTTTCCTTTGGTGGTATTTAATCACCACTGGGGTTTTTATTTTTTTGCTAAACAAACAAAAAAAGACAGAAAATGTAAAAAAAAAAAAAAGAAAAAGTTTCATAGTTTGTTATAAAATTTTGCAAACAGGTAATCTTTCTCCATCATTGATATACGCTTATGAGGCTGCACTGATGGGCACTGTTAAGCTGCACTGGTGGGCACTGATGGGCTGCACTAATGGGCATCTATAGGCACAGATAAGGCAGCACTGATAGGCACAGATAAAGCGGCACTGATGGGCACAGATAAGGCTTTACTGATGGGCATAGATAAGCCGGCACTGATGGTCACTAATAAGATGTCACTTATGGGCCCTGATGGGTGGCACTGATGGGCACTGAAGGGCACTGATAGGTACCACTGATAGATGGCACTGATAGGGGAAACCTAGATACAGATCCATTGGTCCAAGAATAATAATAAATAAAATATTTACAAAAATGTGGGGGTGTACATATTTTTGTGAGATACTGTAAGTACCTGTAACAAATAAATCATAAATCATCTGAAAAAACCCAAAACTTTACTGCAACCTTTACACCTTAACATTGGCAACAGGGGCCAACCAATAACCCAGCCAAGATCGCAGGTGAATTTCATTCATGCTTATGAGCACTTTATAGGAATGGGTTCATTGTTAATCAATCACAATTAGATGCATTTCTCTCCAAAGTACGACTCCATACACTGCCCTAATCTTTAGCAGATGCTCTGGAGGCCCTAAGGGCAGAGAAGTAAAAACAGCCATAAAACAACTTAACACAAACGCCTGAGTCCACATGTTTTTACCGCTTCAGATTACTAGAAATGTTGTGAAATTCTCATTCCACACCTGATCGATCTCTTTAACTTCTTGTTAGATACTGGTAAATTGAGCTCAGGCGCTCTAACTGCTACTAAATGTAGGATACCGAAACCAAACTTGGTTGGTGGGGCAGACCAAACTGGTTTATGCCCAAACATCAAGTCAAAGATAACATCAGACAAGCCATCCAACTTATACAGCTAGCCAAAACTAGAGGTCAGAGAGACTTTCTTCTCTCCTTGGACACCTGAAAACAGGGGCGTTGCTAGGTGGCAAAAACACCAAGGGCTTCGGCCTGAGGTCCGAGTCTGGCATGAGTGGGTGTTACCTACCTGACGTGCACTGATCTACCTGATGTGGACTGACCTACACTGACCTACCTGGCGCACACTGACCTACACTGACCTACCTGGCCTGAACCAACCTACCTGATGCGCACTGACCTACCTGACGCACACTGGCCTACACTGGCCTACCTGACACGCATTGACCTACCTGACGTACACTGACCTACCTGTTGTACACTGATCTACCTAACCCACACTAATCTACCTGACACACACTAACCCACATTGGCCTACCTGACTACACTGAGCCACACTGACCTACCTGATGCGCACTGACCTACACTGACCCACACTAACTCACACTGTCCTACCTGACCTACACTAATCTACCTTACATAAACTGATCCATACTGACCTACCTGACCTACACTGACATACACTGACCCACACTGACCTACCTGACCAGACTTCAGATGACTTGACCTCCTCCTGCCGCTCAGCAGTTGTGTGCAGGCACTCCAAGCAGCCGCAGCCAGAGCCATGACAGGACACAGAGCAGGAGAGGATAGGAGGAAAAGACAGGACACAGGACAGGAGAGCCGTGCCTGTGATAGGGCAGGAGGAGAGGAGGAGAAGGACAGGAGAGGAGAAAAGAGCCTCTCCGCCCAAGCGGGATCCTCTCACAGTGACGTGGCGGGCGCATTGTAATTCCTGCCTTCTGGACCCTAAAAGAGGGTGCTTGACTTGTCAATCAATTACCCACGGACGTCCAGAAATCAATACTAGGAAAGGTATTTCTTTCCAAATAAAACAATTTATTACCTGTTCGACCAAATTTGTCGTTTATGTTCTACCATGCCCATGTAAAGTTTTGTATGTGGGTCGCACGATAAGTACCCTTCTCATTAGGGTAGGTGAGCGCTGCAGACTTATTAAAAAGGGCTGTGTTAAACATAGTGTCCCGCGCCACTTCCTCCAAGCACACAATAAAGATTTTAGATGCTTGGAGGTCCTGGCAATTGAGGCTATCCCCAAGGGGACACTTACTGGCAACGAATGGTTTTCTCTCCTTTGCAGGAGAGAAACGTTTTGGATCTTCCGATTGGGTTCACTCTCGCCTGAGGGCTTGAACGAAGAACTAAACATCCTTAGTATCATCTGATTTTACAGGTGATGTTTGTCAAGCACATGTTTAATTTTAATTTAATGTTTATTCTTAATCCATTGTTAGCCTAATGGGTATACAGTTGTTCACTGACCTTTTTGGGGCACCCTCACATGTGCATATAATGTATTTATGCCATGTTCTGTGCCCCGTGCACGCTGCTATTAATTTACTAATTTAAAAAAAAAGTTTATTTTTTTATTAAATTTTTTTTAACCATCTATACCATATATAATTATAGCACATACTATGAGTAGTCGTCACATGGTGTTGTCACATGATGACGCTCTTTAGGTCTGTTATTTTTGATCTTCACCTTGGGTCCATTCATCTATTTTGTCATTTATATTTAAAACAAGATTATTTATTTATTTCTTGATTTATTTTATTTTATTTTAAACAAGATACATGTGGTATAAATGTAGTATAATCGATTTTTTAATTCATGATTTTGCACCATTCATCTAATGTGTGTTTTTATATACACATTTTTTTTTATAGATTTTTATAACCTATCGGTAGCCATCACTATTACTATTTTGGTTGTTCTTTGGTTTAGGTGTATGTGCCTATATGTGTGTTTTTTTTTCTATTTTTATATGTATTTATGTATTGAGGCAGTGTGCACATTCTTTTTCAATTGATTTTCATTGATTTCTTATATATATGCAATAGGTTAAGTGATGGGTTAACATCAGGTCTTGATTGTATCCTCCCCGCCCCTCCTCTTCCCTGTCAATGTGCTTAAATTAATGGTGTTGCCGTCCATCCTGTGACTTTGATAAAGCGCTGAAGCGTGAGCCTATGATGTTCCACTGCTGATTACTGACGAGTTCCCGTTGTTTCCAGCTTCCCTTTGTTTCCGTGGTAATGCTGACGTCCCCCAGTGCGTCCGGCTCCTAGTCTGCCTGTTCGGTTTTTTTGGCTTCCTTCCCCCTTGCGGTTGTCGCTGTCTAGCCTTTACACAGCTCAGCATCCTCATAGGAGCGTCATCCCACGTCCCACGATAGGGCTTGCTGTGCCCATCTGAGGATCCTCCTTTCCGTGCCTGTACGTGTGTTTGTAGGCTGAGCGCTTTCATCTGGCAGCTACAAGATTTGAGATACCATCCTCGCCCCTGTCATACTGGGATTTTCATACCATCTATTTAGAGTTGTGACAGCCCTCTCCACGGTCCAGCCTGAAGCCGATTGGTTGATGTTAACCCCCTCTCATTCAGACTCAGCAGTGGTATAATTTATTATTTATACCAGTATCTTATTTAGCTATATGCTTTTATTAATATTCTGCAACCATCTACAAGTATCTATATTACTATTGACTTACTAATAACTTTTTATATTTGACTCTTGCAATAAAGTGCATATAGTGCAATATAGTGCAATAAATTCATCATGTTACTTATCTAAAGACTAATACATTTTCATGCGATTTCCATCGTGCGCTGCTTTTTGTTTTATGTCGCCTTCTGGACCCTGCCCATGATGGACGTTACATGTCCCGTGGCCCCGGCATTCATTGGACCTGTTTGATGTCCATCATAGGCACTGCGGGTCCAGGAGGCGGCGCCTCCTGGACATGGCAGCACCTACGACGGACGTCTCATTGGTCCTGGTAGGGACCATGTGACGTCCTATAGACTTGAGAGTTAGGCGCCGCCGCCCATGGGACCAGAACTTCAGATTGATCCCCCTCATGCACTGTGTGCCGCCACACTATCTTGGGTGACTCTGGGCTAATAATTGTCTTATACATGGCCGAGACTCTGAGCTTTTCGGGGACACATTCCGGGCTCCAGCCCCCCCTCCAGACACCACTGCCTGAAAAGCTTTTGACAGCCTTGCATGGTCATACTCACACTCCCTTCTGGCAACATGGGGGTTTGGCCCCCCATTTTCTATCCTGGATTTCAGCTTTGTATGATAAATCAAAGATGTTTGTCCAATTTGCTGGTTTTCAATCACCATAGTTCCCCATTCATAAGGGCCCAAGACAGAGGTCTCACTGTTGTCATTTGTTCTTGTAATGGAACCCTTGGCCCTATCTATAAAAGCTGCTCCTGATCAACTCCCTTAAGGCAAACTTTCCCTTTCAATGGGTCTCAGTACATTTTCCATAATTAGGTATATATAGCACATCATGGCATAAGACTTATTATGCAGGGAACCTGGGGTGTCTTTTGTGTCTAGGTTTCATGGATAGGTAGAATAACAGCCCTAAAAAAGATTCTACTTGCTAAATTGTTATTGCCCTTTCAGACCCTCCTTCCTACACATTCTTATAGGAGGTAAATTGGGAATATGGCACTACAGAAGGTAAAGCCCTTGGATTGGAATAGTGTACTATACACACATCCAGACTAAGCTACGCAACCTCCTTAGCGAAATTCATTGACATCAGCAGCGTCATGTGACGCCGCTTCTCAGCTGTGTCCTGGAAGTGAGCCTAGGGCGAGTTTGAGAGACAGGGAAGCGGAGAGACTGTAGCAGATGACACACAGAGCCGTAGCATTGCAGGAGGGCAACGTAAGAGCGGAAACTATTAGCGCTGTTGAGCCTACAACATACGTAATGGAACTTTTATATCATCAACTAAGGGATCCGGTACGTGAAATTGTCCTTGTGGGACCATCACTCCTCGAACATCATTCACTGGATACAGCAACACCGAGGATAGGGTATTGTAGGGCATATTTCCTTTCATACATATTGCCAATATTGGCGTGCTATATGGACATTTCATAAGCCTCATACCCAGTACCAAATTAGAGCAATCCAGTTTATTTGGGACTATCATTCGGGCCATGATTATACTAGGTTACCCACTATCACATGACCTTTTAATAGGTCCACCACAGATCCCCATATATCCATAGATATTTCCGCTCCTTACTAGTCCTGTGCACTACCATTAATTTTCAGACGATGGGCCATAACCATTGATACACAGCTGCCAGTGCCTCTGGGAATTATTCATCAGCGACTATACTTACTATTTTTACAGGACTTTCTGACCACCTGAGTTAGTCCCTCTCCTCTTTCCCCTACCCTCTCTCTCCCCGCATACTACAAGTTTGAGCCTTTCAAGGACCCCTGTGTGGATATCTCTGCCTACCAGCATATTTATGCCATAGCACATACACGTTGATTATATGTGGCAGGGACACCCACACACAGACCTTTGGCGTCTGGACGTTTTGTTATATGTTGTACGTATTTTGTGTTTTGTGTTTATTTGTCCCTTTGTTGCCACATCCAGAATATGCATGACATGGTATTTCTGGATGCCATTTAGCTGCACATGTCCATACATTTTTACCTCCCATTGTGGAGTGGTTTGTACTTTTTGTAAATTTATAATACATTTTCATTATTTATCTTCACATTGCATGTGGTGATACTCATTTGGTCCTCAAGTTCCTGCCAGCCTAGACAGGAACACACCAGTTTTTTTTGATAGATGTGCTATATATTTGACCAGAGTGGGCCAGCGATGTTTTGAAGAGATTTTCTGTGTATATTCGGTTACACTAATTTTATGCCCTATTTTCCATGTTTTTTTGGTATAGTGTACATATAGTTGTACATATAGTTGGACAGTCATAAATGTTACAATAGGGTTGAGTCAAGTAAAAAGAGGCGCCACTCTGAATGTAGTATTAAAATGCAGACATTTATTGCACAAGATTAAAAGCACGTACAAAATATAAGTAAAAGTCATGCTCTTCTTAAGTATGCAGTCTTGGCAGTTCTGATGCCACGGGCTCCACACACCAAACGTATAGCTGGGAAGAAGTCAGGTTGGTTGTTGTACAGAATAGATGTGCTTCAGAGAGAATCAGGAAGTGGTCGGCTCCACACTTGAACCGCGGAAGAGGAAATTATGTCACCAGCATGGGGAGGGAGGAAGGGGTCAGCAGTAGTGATGGCCGAACGGTTCGCCCGGCGGTCGTTTCGCGGCGAATTTCCGACTTTCGCCGTCCGCGGGTTCGAACGCCTTTTTCCGTCGTTCGCCCCGGCGGACTTACGTGTTTAATGTATACAAGAACTTTAACCTTTCGTGACACGTTTATCATGTGTTACAGGACAACCAATTGAGACATGACAGCTCATGGACACTTGGACATTCCCCCTAACCTATAAATAGTGATGGCCGAACGGTTCGCCCGGCGGTCGTTTCGCGGCGAATTTCCGACTTTCGCCGTCCGCGGGTTCGAACGCCTTTTTCCGTCGTTCGCCCCGGCGGACTTACGTGTTTAATGTATACAAGAACTTTAACCTTTCGTGACACGTTTATCATGTGTTACAGGACAACCAATTGAGACATGACAGCTCATGGACACTTGGACATTCCCCCTAACCTATAAATACACCCGATCCGGTGGCCATTTTACATTCTTTCTTCTGTCACTGTAGGGAAAGGATCCTGTGTGGAGTAGGGACAGAGAAAACGCTAGCTATTTGGTACACAAAAGTTCTTTTCAGGACTGGTATAGGTGTTAGGTCAGCAGCCTGAGTTTCTTTTGTCAGTTTAGATAAAGGGACAGAGCGCTGTATGCTGCTATTTTAGGGACAGCTCAGCCAGATTAGTCTTTCTTCATCATCATCATCATCATCATCATTAGCTGTTACTATCAGGTCCACAAAAGAGCTGTTCCAGCTAATCGTTCCAGCCTACTCTTTTTTGCCAATTTGTATAGGGACAGGCAGGAAGCAGTGTGTCAGGCAGTGAGGATAATTTTAAAGACTTGCTGTTACTATTAGTTCCACAAAGGTTCTTTTCAGGACTGGTATCAGTGGTACGGTAATAGGCTTGTACACGTATAATATTCTTTCTTCCAAATATAGAAAGAATATTATACTTGACTGCTGCCCTTCTGCTGCAGTCTGCTAATCATTCACAACTCACTTGTTCCACAAAGCTCTTTATCAGGACTGGTAACTTGGTCTGTCTAGGGTGCTACGGTACATAGGCTTGGGTGCGGTACAGTCTGCTGTTCTGTAAGGACCGCTATCGGTCCACAATACATAGGGTTGCCGTGCACTACTGCTGACCGCTGCCCTATACTGCAGCAGTCCTTCAGCGGTATAGGGACTGACGCACAGTCTGCTAAACACTAATACACAACCTGCTTGGTCCACAAAAGTTCTTATAAGGACTGGTAACTTGGTATAGGGTGCTACGGTACATAGGCCTGAGTGCAGTACAGTCTGCTGTTCTGTAAGGACCGCTATCGGTCCACAATACATAGGGTTGCCGTGCACTACTGCTGACCGCTGCCCTATACTGCAGCAGTCCTTCATTGGTATAGGGACTGACGTACAGTCTGCTAATCACTAACACACAACCTGCTTGGTCCACAAAAGTTCTTATAAGGACTGGTAACTTGGTATAGGGTGCTACGGTACATAGGCCTGAGTGCAGTACAGTCTGCTGTTCTGTAAGGACCGCTATCGGTCCACAATACATAGGGTTGCCGTGCACTACTGCTGACCGCTGCCCTATACTGCAGCAGTCCTTCATTGGTATAGGGACTGACGTACAGTCTGCTAATCACTAACACACAACCTGCTTGGTCCACAAAAGTTCTTATAAGGACTGGTAACTTGGTATAGGGTGCTACGGTACATAGGCCTGAGTGCGTTACAGTCTGCTGTTCTGTAAGGACCGCTATCGGTCCACAATACATAGGGTTGCCGTGCACTACTGCTGACCGCTGCCCTATACTGCAGCAGTCCTTCAGCGGTATAGGGACTGACGCACAGTCTGCTAAACACTAACACACAACCTGCTTGGTCCACAAAAGTTTTTATAAGGACTGGTAACTTGGTATAGGGTGCTACGGTACATAGGCCTGAGTGCAGTACAGTCTGCTGTTCTGTAAGGACCGCTATCGGTCCACAATACATAGGGTTGCCGTGCACTACTGCTGACCGCTGCCCTATACTGCAGCAGTCCTTCATTGGTATAGGGACTGACGTACAGTCTGCTAATCACTAACACACAACCTGCTTGGTCCACAAAAGTTCTTATAAGGACTGGTAACTTGGTATAGGGTGCTACGGTACATAGGCCTGAGTGCGTTACAGTCTGCTGTTCTGTAAGGACCGCTATCGGTCCACAATACATAGGGTTGCCGTGCACTACTGCTGACCGCTGCCCTATACTGCAGCAGTCCTTCATTGGTATAGGGACTGACGTACAGTCTGCTAATCACTAACACACAACCTGCTTGGTCCACAAAAGTTCTTATAAGGACTGGTAACTTGGTATAGGGTGCTACGGTACATAGGCCTGAGTGCGTTACAGTCTGCTGTTCTGTAAGGACCGCTATCGGTCCACAATACATAGGGTTGCCGTGCACTACTGCTGACCGCTGCCCTATACTGCAGCAGTCCTTCATTGGTATAGGGACTGACGTACAGTCTGCTAATCACTAACACACAACCTGCTTGTTCCACAAAAGTTCTTATAAGGACTGGTAACTTGGTATAGGGTGCTACGGTACATAGGCTTGAGTGCGGTACAGTCTGCTGTTCTGTAAGGACCGCTATCGGTCCACAATAGATAGGGTTGACGTGCACCACTGCTGACCGCTGCCCTATACTGCAGCAGTCCTTCAGCGGTATAGGGACTGACGTACAGTCTGCTAAACACTAATACACAACCTGCTTGGTCCACAAAAGTTCTTATAAGGACTGGTAACTTGGTATAGGGTGCTACGGTACATAGGCTTGAGTGCGGTACAGTCTGCTGTTCTGTAAGGACCGCTATCGGTCCACAATAGATAGGGTTGACGTGCACCACTGCTGACCGCTGCCCTATACTGCAGCAGTCCTTCAGCGGTATAGGGACTGACGTACAGTCTGCTAAACACTAATACACAACCTGCTTGGTCCACAAAAGTTCTTATAAGGACTGGTAACTTGGTATAGGGTGCTACGGTACATAGGCTTGAGTGCGGTACAGTCTGCTGTTCTGTAAGGACCGCTATCGGTCCACAATAGATAGGGTTGACGTGCACCACTGCTGACCGCTCACCTATACTGCAGCAGTCCTTCAGCGGTATAGGGACTGACGTACAGTCTGCTAATCACTAACACACAACCTGCTTGTTCCACAAAAGTTCTTATAAGGACTGGTAACTTGGTATAGGGTGCTACGGTACATAGGCTTGAGTGCGGTACAGTCTGCTGTTCTGTAAGGACCGCTATCGGTCCACAATAGATAGGGTTGACGTGCACCACTGCTGACCGCTGCCCTATACTGCAGCAGTCCTTCAGCGGTATAGGGACTGACGTACAGTCTGCTAAACACTAATACACAACCTGCTTGGTCCACAAAAGTTCTTATAAGGACTGGTAACTTGGTATAGGGTGCTACGGTACATAGGCTTGAGTGCGGTACAGTCTGCTGTTCTGTAAGGACCGCTATCGGTCCACAATAGATAGGGTTGACGTGCACCACTGCTGACCGCTCACCTATACTGCAGCAGTCCTTCAGCGGTATAGGGACTGACGTACAGTCTGCTAATCACTAACACACAACCTGCTTGTTCCACAAAAGTTCTTATAAGGACTGGTAACTTGGTATAGGGTGCTACGGTACATAGGCTTGAGTGCGGTACAGTCTGCTGTTCTGTAAGGACCGCTATCGGTCCACAATAGATAGGGTTGACGTGCACCACTGCTGACCGCTGCCCTATACTGCAGCAGTCCTTCAGCGGTATAGGGACTGACGTACAGTCTGCTAAACACTAATACACAACCTGCTTGGTCCACAAAAGTTCTTATAAGGACTGGTAACTTGGTATAGGGTGCTACGGTACATAGGCTTGAGTGCGGTACAGTCTGCTGTTCTGTAAGGACCGCTATCGGTCCACAATAGATAGGGTTGACGTGCACCACTGCTGACCGCTGCCCTATACTGCAGCAGTCCTTCAGCGGTATAGGGACTGACGTACAGTCTGCTAAACACTAATACACAACCTGCTTGGTCCACAAAAGTTCTTATAAGGACTGGTAACTTGGTATAGGGTGCTACGGTACATAGGCTTGAGTGCGGTACAGTCTGCTGTTCTGTAAGGACCGCTATCGGTCCACAATAGATAGGGTTGACGTGCACCACTGCTGACCGCTCACCTATACTGCAGCAGTCCTTCAGCGGTATAGGGACTAAGAGTTTTGTCACAGGGTCATTTAAAAAATGACATGCAGAGGAAGAGGCAGGCCCTTCCGCAGGGGTGGTAGGGGTAGGGCAGGAGCAACAGGCTTGAGCCAAAGTGGGAAGTTGCAGAAGGTGCGTTCAATTACTTTAAAGGATGCACCAGACTTGGTTGAGTGGCTCGCTCAGCCTTACTCTTCTGCACCCTCCTCATCCTCTCGATCTGCACCCTCTTCTTCACTCTCTGCTATGTGCACCCCCAAAGACACTACCACCAACAACACGACCACCACCACCACCACCACATACCTTCCGCTTGAGTCACTGGAATTATTTTCCGATCCATATCAAGAGGACATTTCTGATGCGCAGCCACTCTTGGTATTGGATCAGGAAGAGGAGGTAGCAACAAGCGCTACTCAGCAGTCTGACGCCAGTACCCAGATCAGCCCAAGGAGGAGGTTGGTCCCCGGTGTTGCTGCCTACTCTACTTATAGCGGTGGGGAAGGTGACGTTGATGATGACGTGTCTAGTGATGTCACGTGGGTGCCCACAAGAGAGGAAGAGGAGGGGAGTTCAGAGGGAGATATGGACCAGCAGATAGGGAGGAGAAGCAGCAATGACTTACATTGCACAGCAGGGACAAAGCAGACTGCAAATGTATCAGGAGCGAGTCATCGACCATGTACGGTCACATCTGGCGCTCCCAGGACACCGGCACATGGCTCCGCAGTGTGGGCTTTTTTTAACGTGTCCGCTGCTGACAATAGCGTTGCCATCTGCAATCTTTGCAGTCAACGCGTTAGTCGCGGTAAGCCCAATACTCACCTAGGGACGACCGCCTTAAGAAGGCACATGAGCAGCCATCACCGAGCCCAGTGGGAGCAACGGAACACACAAAGCCACACTGCAGGCTCTCACCGTCCAGCCTCGTCTTCTACTTCTCCTTCTCCTCTCTCCTCCCAATTGTCCTCCACTCCACCTTCCATCACGCCAAGCTCACATTTTTCTGCAAAAAGGCAGGCTTCCGTGGGCCTAATGTTTGAGCGTAAAAAAATGATGACGCCGGATAACCCTCTTGCCCAACGGTTGGCGGCTGGCTTGTCAGAACTCATAGCCCGCCAACTACTGCCATATAAACTGGTGGACTCGGAGGCCTTTCGCAAATTTGTGGCCATTGGAACACCACAATGGAAGGTCCCAGGAAGGAAGTATTTCTCAGAGAAGGGCATCCCAGAGCTATATGGCCATGTTCAGCGGCAAGTGAATGTATCTCTGGCACACAGTGTCGGTGCCAAGATACATCTGACCACAGACACGTGGTCTAGCAAACACGGGCAGGGAAGGTATATCAGTTTTACTGCCCACTGGGTGAACCTTCTGACGGCCGTCAAGCATGTAACCCGTGGCACCCGTGTAGATTTGGTTTTACCGCCACGGATTGCATGCAGGCCTGACTCTTCTTCTCCTCCTCCTACTCCATCCTCCTCCCTCTCCTCCTCAGCTGCCTCCTCCTTTTCCGCTGCTAGCGTCTCTTCCACTGCACCGCCCAAGCTCCCCAGAACCTATTCCACATGCCAGGTGAGACGTTGCCATGCCGTGCTGCGTCTGTTGTGCCTGGAAGCAAAGAGCCACACTGGCCCGGCACTCCTTTCAGCTTTGCGTTCACAGGCAGATGAGTGGCTAACACCGCTCAATTTGACAGTTGGTAAAGTGGTGTGTGACAACGGTGCCAATCTGCTTAGCGCATTGAAACAGGGCAAAATCACGCACGTGCCGTGCATGGCACACGTCTTAAACTTGGTCGTGCAGCGATTCCTTGTCAAATACCCTGGGGTCCAGGACATCTTGCGGCAGGCAAGGAAAATCTCGGCCCATTTCAGAAGATCTTACACGGCCATGGCTCGCCTTGCTGACATTCAGCGGCGACACCATCTGCCGGTCAGACGTCTTATTTGCGATTGCCCGACGCGATGGAACTCAACCTTCTATATGCTTGATAGGCTGCTCCAGCAGAAACGTGCAGTTAACGTCTACCTGTATGAACTCTGCGAAAGAAACGGTTCTGGGGAGCTGGGTTTTTTTTCACCGCGCCAGTGGCTGCTCATGCGCGACACATGCAGACTTCTGCGGCCATTTGAGGAGATCACCAAACTGGTCAGTCGCAGCCATGGCGCCATCAGTGACATGGTACCTTATGCCTTCTTTCTGGAGCGTGCATTGCGTCGTGTCATTGATCAGGCTGTGGAGGAGCAGGAGCGGGAAGATGAGGAAGTCGCAATGCTGGATGAATTCCCAGGGGGGGCTACTCTATCTGAGACAAGTCAACAACAGGAGTCTGATGAGGAGTCAGAGGAGGATGGTGCCGGGGCGGATGAGCAGGAGCAAGAAGAGCATGCTTTAAACCTTTCTGGGATCCCTGTTGTGCGAGGATGGGGAGAGGAGAATGAAGAGGACGACATTATCCTGGATGATGAGCAGGAGCCAGGCCACCACACCGCTTCCACTTTAGTGCAAATGGGGGCCTTCATGCTCCAGTGTTTTAATAGGGACCCCCGTATAAAAAGCATGAGGGTCAAGGACCAGTACTGGGTGGCAACGTACTTAGACCCCCGGTACAAACACAAAATGGCGGAAATGTTACCGCCGTCGCAGAGGGCTGTCAGAATGCAGCACTTCCAGGCCTTGCTTCGAGAAATGCTGCATTCTGCTTTTGCGTGCGCTGGCAGAGGAGCAATTCCCACTCCCAGAGAAGGATTTGCGGGTACCAATCCAACAGCGCCTGCAAGAAGAGGCCGGTTTGAAGATGTGTTGGTGACTTCGGATATGAGGTCATTCTTTCAGCCGACCCATCGACAGGTGTCATCCGGATCCAGCATCAGGGAACGCCTAGACCGTCAGGTGTCCGACTACATTGGGTTAACGGCCGATGTGGACGCTCTGAGGAGTGATGAACCCCTAGACTACTGGGTGGGCAGGCTTGACCTCTGGCCAGAGCTTGCCCAATTTGCAATCGAACTGTTGGCTTGCCCCTCATCCAGTGTCCTGTCCGAAAGGACGTTCAGCGCAGCAGGGGGGATTGTGACCGATAAGCGTACTCGCCTAGCTCACCACAGTGTTAACTACCTCACATTTCTAAAAATGAATGAGGCATGGATCTCGGAGGAATTCAACACATGTGATCAGTAGACCATGTATATGTCTATAAACAATTTTTGGAATCAAGCACACAGACCTTCTTAATTCATTTGGCTCACTTCCCTGACCCAAAAAAGCACACCGTACTATATGCCCCTACCCTCCTCTTTGAAGAGGTTGAGCGGTGTCATATTTCTACTGGGGCTGCTTATTATGAGGGGTTCCCACCATCCCTGTGCTGTGCTGACTTCCTCCTGGGTGTTCTTATTATGAGGGGCTCCCACCATCCCTGTGCTGTGCTGACTTCCTCCTGGGGGTTCTTATTATGAGGGGATCACACCATCCCTGTGCTGTGCTGACTTCCTCCTGGGGCTGCTTACGGTGCTGCTGTCAGCGCTGTATGTCACGGAGCTGCTGTCAGCGCTGTATGTCACGGAGCTGCTGTCAGCGCTGTATGTCACGGAGCTGCTGTCAGCGCTGTATGTCACGGAGCTGCTGTCAGCGCTGTATGTCACGGAGCTGCTGTCAGCGCTGTATGTCACGGAGCTGCTGTCAGCGCTGTATGTCACGGAGCTGCTGTCAGCGCTGTATGTCACGGAGCTGCTGTCAGCGCTGTATGTCACGGAGCTGCTGTCAGCGCTGTATGTCATGGAGCTGCTGTCAGCGCTGTATGTCACGGTGCTGCTGTCAGCGCTGTATGTCACGGAGCTGCTGTCAGCGCTGTATGTCACGGAGCTGCTGTCAGTGCTGTATGTCACGGAGCTGCTGTCAGCGCTGTATGTCACGGAGCTGCTGTCAGCGCTGTATGTCACGGAGCTGCTGTCAGCGCTGTATGTCACGGTGCTGCTGTCAGCGCTGTATGTCACGGAGCTGCTGTCAGCGCTGTATGTCACGGAGCTGCTGTCAGCGCTGTATGTCACGGAGCTGCTGTCAGCGCTGTATGTCACGGAGCTGCTGTCAGCGCTGTATGTCACGGAGCTGCTGTCAGCGCTGTATGTCACGGTGCTGATGTCAGTGCTCTGTATTACGGTGCTGCTGTCAGTGCTCTGTATCTCCTGCACCCTCTTGTTTGCCTACCCTGGTCCCTGACCTTCCCTCTCCTCCATTGCCTTCATTAGCTCCATAGTCCTGAATTGTCAGAACAATTTCCCAAATAAAAAAAAAATGCTTGTAGTTATCGATCCCAAATTCACCTCATACATGTATTATGCTATTGTCCAGGTGGTGGGACTACGTGCTACCCCCTAATAATTACCCCGTGGCCGCAAATTCGACCTAAAGGTTTGCGAAATTCGCCTCCCATTGAAGTCAATGGAGCCCGCGGCGAACGGTCGTTTTCGCGAACGTTTGTGTCCGTTCGCGTTTCGCGTTCGCGAAACGTCCCGTCGGAAGTTCGTCCATCACTACCTATAAATACACCCGATCCGGTGGCCATTTTACATTCTTTCTTCTGTCACTGTAGGGAAAGGATCCTGTGTGGAGTAGGGACAGAGAAAACGCTAGCTATTTGGTACACAAAAGTTCTTTTCAGGACTGGTATAGGTGTTAGGTCAGCAGCCTGAGTTTCTTTTGTCAGTTTAGATAAAGGGACAGAGCGCTGTATGCTGCTATTTTAGGGACAGCTCAGCCAGATTAGTCTTTCTTCATCATCATCATCATCATCATCATTAGCTGTTACTATCAGGTCCACAAAAGAGCTGTTCCAGCTAATCGTTCCAGCCTACTCTTTTTTGCCAATTTGTATAGGGACAGGCAGGAAGCAGTGTGTCAGGCAGTGAGGATAATTTTAAAGACTTGCTGTTACTATTAGTTCCACAAAGGTTCTTTTCAGGACTGGTATCAGTGGTACGGTAATAGGCTTGTACACGTATAATATTCTTTCTTCCAAATATAGAAAGAATATTATACTTGACTGCTGCCCTTCTGCTGCAGTCTGCTAATCATTCACAACTCACTTGTTCCACAAAGCTCTTTATCAGGACTGGTAACTTGGTCTGTCTAGGGTGCTACGGTACATAGGCTTGGGTGCGGTACAGTCTGCTGTTCTGTAAGGACCGCTATCGGTCCACAATACATAGGGTTGCCGTGCACTACTGCTGACCGCTGCCCTATACTGCAGCAGTCCTTCAGCGGTATAGGGACTGACGCACAGTCTGCTAAACACTAATACACAACCTGCTTGGTCCACAAAAGTTCTTATAAGGACTGGTAACTTGGTATAGGGTGCTACGGTACATAGGCCTGAGTGCAGTACAGTCTGCTGTTCTGTAAGGACCGCTATCGGTCCACAATACATAGGGTTGCCGTGCACTACTGCTGACCGCTGCCCTATACTGCAGCAGTCCTTCATTGGTATAGGGACTGACGTACAGTCTGCTAATCACTAACACACAACCTGCTTGGTCCACAAAAGTTCTTATAAGGACTGGTAACTTGGTATAGGGTGCTACGGTACATAGGCCTGAGTGCAGTACAGTCTGCTGTTCTGTAAGGACCGCTATCGGTCCACAATACATAGGGTTGCCGTGCACTACTGCTGACCGCTGCCCTATACTGCAGCAGTCCTTCATTGGTATAGGGACTGACGTACAGTCTGCTAATCACTAACACACAACCTGCTTGGTCCACAAAAGTTCTTATAAGGACTGGTAACTTGGTATAGGGTGCTACGGTACATAGGCCTGAGTGCGTTACAGTCTGCTGTTCTGTAAGGACCGCTATCGGTCCACAATACATAGGGTTGCCGTGCACTACTGCTGACCGCTGCCCTATACTGCAGCAGTCCTTCAGCGGTATAGGGACTGACGCACAGTCTGCTAAACACTAACACACAACCTGCTTGGTCCACAAAAGTTTTTATAAGGACTGGTAACTTGGTATAGGGTGCTACGGTACATAGGCCTGAGTGCAGTACAGTCTGCTGTTCTGTAAGGACCGCTATCGGTCCACAATACATAGGGTTGCCGTGCACTACTGCTGACCGCTGCCCTATACTGCAGCAGTCCTTCATTGGTATAGGGACTGACGTACAGTCTGCTAATCACTAACACACAACCTGCTTGGTCCACAAAAGTTCTTATAAGGACTGGTAACTTGGTATAGGGTGCTACGGTACATAGGCCTGAGTGCGTTACAGTCTGCTGTTCTGTAAGGACCGCTATCGGTCCACAATACATAGGGTTGCCGTGCACTACTGCTGACCGCTGCCCTATACTGCAGCAGTCCTTCATTGGTATAGGGACTGACGTACAGTCTGCTAATCACTAACACACAACCTGCTTGGTCCACAAAAGTTCTTATAAGGACTGGTAACTTGGTATAGGGTGCTACGGTACATAGGCCTGAGTGCGTTACAGTCTGCTGTTCTGTAAGGACCGCTATCGGTCCACAATACATAGGGTTGCCGTGCACTACTGCTGACCGCTGCCCTATACTGCAGCAGTCCTTCATTGGTATAGGGACTGACGTACAGTCTGCTAATCACTAACACACAACCTGCTTGTTCCACAAAAGTTCTTATAAGGACTGGTAACTTGGTATAGGGTGCTACGGTACATAGGCTTGAGTGCGGTACAGTCTGCTGTTCTGTAAGGACCGCTATCGGTCCACAATAGATAGGGTTGACGTGCACCACTGCTGACCGCTGCCCTATACTGCAGCAGTCCTTCAGCGGTATAGGGACTGACGTACAGTCTGCTAAACACTAATACACAACCTGCTTGGTCCACAAAAGTTCTTATAAGGACTGGTAACTTGGTATAGGGTGCTACGGTACATAGGCTTGAGTGCGGTACAGTCTGCTGTTCTGTAAGGACCGCTATCGGTCCACAATAGATAGGGTTGACGTGCACCACTGCTGACCGCTGCCCTATACTGCAGCAGTCCTTCAGCGGTATAGGGACTGACGTACAGTCTGCTAAACACTAATACACAACCTGCTTGGTCCACAAAAGTTCTTATAAGGACTGGTAACTTGGTATAGGGTGCTACGGTACATAGGCTTGAGTGCGGTACAGTCTGCTGTTCTGTAAGGACCGCTATCGGTCCACAATAGATAGGGTTGACGTGCACCACTGCTGACCGCTCACCTATACTGCAGCAGTCCTTCAGCGGTATAGGGACTGACGTACAGTCTGCTAATCACTAACACACAACCTGCTTGTTCCACAAAAGTTCTTATAAGGACTGGTAACTTGGTATAGGGTGCTACGGTACATAGGCTTGAGTGCGGTACAGTCTGCTGTTCTGTAAGGACCGCTATCGGTCCACAATAGATAGGGTTGACGTGCACCACTGCTGACCGCTGCCCTATACTGCAGCAGTCCTTCAGCGGTATAGGGACTGACGTACAGTCTGCTAAACACTAATACACAACCTGCTTGGTCCACAAAAGTTCTTATAAGGACTGGTAACTTGGTATAGGGTGCTACGGTACATAGGCTTGAGTGCGGTACAGTCTGCTGTTCTGTAAGGACCGCTATCGGTCCACAATAGATAGGGTTGACGTGCACCACTGCTGACCGCTCACCTATACTGCAGCAGTCCTTCAGCGGTATAGGGACTGACGTACAGTCTGCTAATCACTAACACACAACCTGCTTGTTCCACAAAAGTTCTTATAAGGACTGGTAACTTGGTATAGGGTGCTACGGTACATAGGCTTGAGTGCGGTACAGTCTGCTGTTCTGTAAGGACCGCTATCGGTCCACAATAGATAGGGTTGACGTGCACCACTGCTGACCGCTGCCCTATACTGCAGCAGTCCTTCAGCGGTATAGGGACTGACGTACAGTCTGCTAAACACTAATACACAACCTGCTTGGTCCACAAAAGTTCTTATAAGGACTGGTAACTTGGTATAGGGTGCTACGGTACATAGGCTTGAGTGCGGTACAGTCTGCTGTTCTGTAAGGACCGCTATCGGTCCACAATAGATAGGGTTGACGTGCACCACTGCTGACCGCTGCCCTATACTGCAGCAGTCCTTCAGCGGTATAGGGACTGACGTACAGTCTGCTAAACACTAATACACAACCTGCTTGGTCCACAAAAGTTCTTATAAGGACTGGTAACTTGGTATAGGGTGCTACGGTACATAGGCTTGAGTGCGGTACAGTCTGCTGTTCTGTAAGGACCGCTATCGGTCCACAATAGATAGGGTTGACGTGCACCACTGCTGACCGCTCACCTATACTGCAGCAGTCCTTCAGCGGTATAGGGACTAAGAGTTTTGTCACAGGGTCATTTAAAAAATGACATGCAGAGGAAGAGGCAGGCCCTTCCGCAGGGGTGGTAGGGGTAGGGCAGGAGCAACAGGCTTGAGCCAAAGTGGGAAGTTGCAGAAGGTGCGTTCAATTACTTTAAAGGATGCACCAGACTTGGTTGAGTGGCTCGCTCAGCCTTACTCTTCTGCACCCTCCTCATCCTCTCGATCTGCACCCTCTTCTTCACTCTCTGCTATGTGCACCCCCAAAGACACTACCACCAACAACACGACCACCACCACCACCACCACATACCTTCCGCTTGAGTCACTGGAATTATTTTCCGATCCATATCAAGAGGACATTTCTGATGCGCAGCCACTCTTGGTATTGGATCAGGAAGAGGAGGTAGCAACAAGCGCTACTCAGCAGTCTGACGCCAGTACCCAGATCAGCCCAAGGAGGAGGTTGGTCCCCGGTGTTGCTGCCTACTCTACTTATAGCGGTGGGGAAGGTGACGTTGATGATGACGTGTCTAGTGATGTCACGTGGGTGCCCACAAGAGAGGAAGAGGAGGGGAGTTCAGAGGGAGATATGGACCAGCAGATAGGGAGGAGAAGCAGCAATGACTTACATTGCACAGCAGGGACAAAGCAGACTGCAAATGTATCAGGAGCGAGTCATCGACCATGTACGGTCACATCTGGCGCTCCCAGGACACCGGCACATGGCTCCGCAGTGTGGGCTTTTTTTAACGTGTCCGCTGCTGACAATAGCGTTGCCATCTGCAATCTTTGCAGTCAACGCGTTAGTCGCGGTAAGCCCAATACTCACCTAGGGACGACCGCCTTAAGAAGGCACATGAGCAGCCATCACCGAGCCCAGTGGGAGCAACGGAACACACAAAGCCACACTGCAGGCTCTCACCGTCCAGCCTCGTCTTCTACTTCTCCTTCTCCTCTCTCCTCCCAATTGTCCTCCACTCCACCTTCCATCACGCCAAGCTCACATTTTTCTGCAAAAAGGCAGGCTTCCGTGGGCCTAATGTTTGAGCGTAAAAAAATGATGACGCCGGATAACCCTCTTGCCCAACGGTTGGCGGCTGGCTTGTCAGAACTCATAGCCCGCCAACTACTGCCATATAAACTGGTGGACTCGGAGGCCTTTCGCAAATTTGTGGCCATTGGAACACCACAATGGAAGGTCCCAGGAAGGAAGTATTTCTCAGAGAAGGGCATCCCAGAGCTATATGGCCATGTTCAGCGGCAAGTGAATGTATCTCTGGCACACAGTGTCGGTGCCAAGATACATCTGACCACAGACACGTGGTCTAGCAAACACGGGCAGGGAAGGTATATCAGTTTTACTGCCCACTGGGTGAACCTTCTGACGGCCGTCAAGCATGTAACCCGTGGCACCCGTGTAGATTTGGTTTTACCGCCACGGATTGCATGCAGGCCTGACTCTTCTTCTCCTCCTCCTACTCCATCCTCCTCCCTCTCCTCCTCAGCTGCCTCCTCCTTTTCCGCTGCTAGCGTCTCTTCCACTGCACCGCCCAAGCTCCCCAGAACCTATTCCACATGCCAGGTGAGACGTTGCCATGCCGTGCTGCGTCTGTTGTGCCTGGAAGCAAAGAGCCACACTGGCCCGGCACTCCTTTCAGCTTTGCGTTCACAGGCAGATGAGTGGCTAACACCGCTCAATTTGACAGTTGGTAAAGTGGTGTGTGACAACGGTGCCAATCTGCTTAGCGCATTGAAACAGGGCAAAATCACGCACGTGCCGTGCATGGCACACGTCTTAAACTTGGTCGTGCAGCGATTCCTTGTCAAATACCCTGGGGTCCAGGACATCTTGCGGCAGGCAAGGAAAATCTCGGCCCATTTCAGAAGATCTTACACGGCCATGGCTCGCCTTGCTGACATTCAGCGGCGACACCATCTGCCGGTCAGACGTCTTATTTGCGATTGCCCGACGCGATGGAACTCAACCTTCTATATGCTTGATAGGCTGCTCCAGCAGAAACGTGCAGTTAACGTCTACCTGTATGAACTCTGCGAAAGAAACGGTTCTGGGGAGCTGGGTTTTTTTTCACCGCGCCAGTGGCTGCTCATGCGCGACACATGCAGACTTCTGCGGCCATTTGAGGAGATCACCAAACTGGTCAGTCGCAGCCATGGCGCCATCAGTGACATGGTACCTTATGCCTTCTTTCTGGAGCGTGCATTGCGTCGTGTCATTGATCAGGCTGTGGAGGAGCAGGAGCGGGAAGATGAGGAAGTCGCAATGCTGGATGAATTCCCAGGGGGGGCTACTCTATCTGAGACAAGTCAACAACAGGAGTCTGATGAGGAGTCAGAGGAGGATGGTGCCGGGGCGGATGAGCAGGAGCAAGAAGAGCATGCTTTAAACCTTTCTGGGATCCCTGTTGTGCGAGGATGGGGAGAGGAGAATGAAGAGGACGACATTATCCTGGATGATGAGCAGGAGCCAGGCCACCACACCGCTTCCACTTTAGTGCAAATGGGGGCCTTCATGCTCCAGTGTTTTAATAGGGACCCCCGTATAAAAAGCATGAGGGTCAAGGACCAGTACTGGGTGGCAACGTACTTAGACCCCCGGTACAAACACAAAATGGCGGAAATGTTACCGCCGTCGCAGAGGGCTGTCAGAATGCAGCACTTCCAGGCCTTGCTTCGAGAAATGCTGCATTCTGCTTTTGCGTGCGCTGGCAGAGGAGCAATTCCCACTCCCAGAGAAGGATTTGCGGGTACCAATCCAACAGCGCCTGCAAGAAGAGGCCGGTTTGAAGATGTGTTGGTGACTTCGGATATGAGGTCATTCTTTCAGCCGACCCATCGACAGGTGTCATCCGGATCCAGCATCAGGGAACGCCTAGACCGTCAGGTGTCCGACTACATTGGGTTAACGGCCGATGTGGACGCTCTGAGGAGTGATGAACCCCTAGACTACTGGGTGGGCAGGCTTGACCTCTGGCCAGAGCTTGCCCAATTTGCAATCGAACTGTTGGCTTGCCCCTCATCCAGTGTCCTGTCCGAAAGGACGTTCAGCGCAGCAGGGGGGATTGTGACCGATAAGCGTACTCGCCTAGCTCACCACAGTGTTAACTACCTCACATTTCTAAAAATGAATGAGGCATGGATCTCGGAGGAATTCAACACATGTGATCAGTAGACCATGTATATGTCTATAAACAATTTTTGGAATCAAGCACACAGACCTTCTTAATTCATTTGGCTCACTTCCCTGACCCAAAAAAGCACACCGTACTATATGCCCCTACCCTCCTCTTTGAAGAGGTTGAGCGGTGTCATATTTCTACTGGGGCTGCTTATTATGAGGGGTTCCCACCATCCCTGTGCTGTGCTGACTTCCTCCTGGGTGTTCTTATTATGAGGGGCTCCCACCATCCCTGTGCTGTGCTGACTTCCTCCTGGGGGTTCTTATTATGAGGGGATCACACCATCCCTGTGCTGTGCTGACTTCCTCCTGGGGCTGCTTACGGTGCTGCTGTCAGCGCTGTATGTCACGGAGCTGCTGTCAGCGCTGTATGTCACGGAGCTGCTGTCAGCGCTGTATGTCACGGAGCTGCTGTCAGCGCTGTATGTCACGGAGCTGCTGTCAGCGCTGTATGTCACGGAGCTGCTGTCAGCGCTGTATGTCACGGAGCTGCTGTCAGCGCTGTATGTCACGGAGCTGCTGTCAGCGCTGTATGTCACGGAGCTGCTGTCAGCGCTGTATGTCACGGAGCTGCTGTCAGCGCTGTATGTCACGGAGCTGCTGTCAGCGCTGTATGTCACGGTGCTGCTGTCAGCGCTGTATGTCACGGAGCTGCTGTCAGCGCTGTATGTCACGGAGCTGCTGTCAGTGCTGTATGTCACGGAGCTGCTGTCAGCGCTGTATGTCACGGAGCTGCTGTCAGCGCTGTATGTCACGGAGCTGCTGTCAGCGCTGTATGTCACGGTGCTGCTGTCAGCGCTGTATGTCACGGAGCTGCTGTCAGCGCTGTATGTCACGGAGCTGCTGTCAGCGCTGTATGTCACGGAGCTGCTGTCAGCGCTGTATGTCACGGAGCTGCTGTCAGCGCTGTATGTCACGGAGCTGCTGTCAGCGCTGTATGTCACGGTGCTGATGTCAGTGCTCTGTATTACGGTGCTGCTGTCAGTGCTCTGTATCTCCTGCACCCTCTTGTTTGCCTACCCTGGTCCCTGACCTTCCCTCTCCTCCATTGCCTTCATTAGCTCCATAGTCCTGAATTGTCAGAACAATTTCCCAAATAAAAAAAAAATGCTTGTAGTTATCGATCCCAAATTCACCTCATACATGTATTATGCTATTGTCCAGGTGGTGGGACTACGTGCTACCCCCTAATAATTACCCCGTGGCCGCAAATTCGACCTAAAGGTTTGCGAAATTCGCCTCCCATTGAAGTCAATGGAGCCCGCGGCGAACGGTCGTTTTCGCGAACGTTTGTGTCCGTTCGCGTTTCGCGTTCGCGAAACGTCCCGTCGGAAGTTCGTCCATCACTAGTCAGCAGGACTGTCTGTGTAAACTTAGAGGCTATGCGCTTGGAGCTCACAGCTCCTTCTACTGGCCTGTTATTCTCTGGAGGAGAGCGCTACTAAGTACACCCTCATGAGCATGATGTCCATGGCCGTAGGACTACAACAGTCAGTGGACCCAAAACAATAAGATGAAGGAATTTAAATGTTTTAGGAGTAAAAAAAATGGGACTTTCATAGGTTGACAATGGTATGAAATAGAGCACATATTTTTCTGTTGGAAAAGGCAAAAAATCACAATCTAGATAATGAAATATAAAGTAATATGTCTTAAGAGACATATATATTAAAAATATATATTAAAAAAATATATTATCCTCCTGAGTCCTATTCGAGTCCTAAAGCATTGTTCCCTTTTAGACCCTGATTTGCTGATTTGCTGAAAGAATGGGAATTTATTTCTAAATTTTGTACGTAAAAATGGATGAAGGTCATCATTACACAAAGGAAAATTAAATATGAGACCCTCACCCAAAAGATTAAAGATATATGTAATGAAATTGCACAGAGTATTCCATAATTACCACATACTCGGTTTAGGACTCTTAAGAGAAACACTATTAAGTAAACTAGGTACATTTAAGCCCCGTACACACGAGAGGACTTATGTCCGACAGACTTCCGAAGGAGTTCTGCCGGAGTTCTGCCGGAGTTCCGACAGAATTCTGACGGACTTTTCGGCTGAGCGGACTTGGCCACACACAATCACACTAAACTCCGACGGATTCGAACGTGATGACGTACGACTGGATTCGAATAAGGAAGTTCATAGCCAGTAGCCAATAGCTGCCCTAGCGTCGGTTTTAGTCCGTCGGAATAGCATACACACGAGCGAATTTTTCGAAGGGACCGGGTCCGGCGGAGTTCCGTCGGAAAAATTTGAAGCATGTTCCATATTCTAAAGTCCGTCAGACTTTGGTGAATCAAAAGTCCGTTGCAGCCCACACACGATCGAATAGTCTGACGGAATCAGTCCGTCGGACTTTGGATGTTGAAAAGTCCGCTCGTGTGTACGGGGCATTAGGAGAGACATAGATGACTATACTACCAAAAAGGTTTTCTGCTGGAAAAAATTTAGAGTTCCATCACATTTCCTCCTGCTTAAAACAAAATTACTTTGAATTTGATGACAATTATTATTTACAAACCCAAGGCACAGGTATGGGGGCAAAGTTTGCCCCCAGCTATGCAAACCTTACCATGGGGTATTGGGAACTAGAGTACATCTCACAAAATAACCCCTTCTCAGCCAACATTATTTTTTATGGGACTTAGTCATCATATGGAATGGCACTATAGACAGCTTGATACAATTTGTATGACATTGTAACCACAACAACCTGGGGTTATCTTTCACCCATGTGGTTGATCCCGACAGACTAGCCTTTCTGGACTTGGAACTATACCACTGTGACTCACGTATAGAGGCCACTAACTATATAAAACCCACTGCCGGGAATTCATTCATCCACTTCCAAAGTTGTCATCACCCTAGGTGGATCATTAATATCCCCAGGAGCCAGTTTCCTAGAGTCTGAAGTAACTGTACTCAAGATGAGGTCTACCCAGGGTCAGTTACTTAGCCACAAATTCCTGGATAAAGGATACCCCCCCCCCATCCTTGTAGAAGATGCCTTCAAACAGTACAAAACTAAGCCTGCATCCAAGCCCACTACATCGGATGAACCCCAACCAATACGGTTTACTACACAATTACTTACAAAACACTGGCCAATTTTGTTGGAAGACCCCCTTTTGGGTTCTTCTCTCATGCAGAAACCCAAAGTCTCTTATCGCAGGGCCAAAAACATTAAAAGCCCATTGGCACAAAGTAAAATTTGTAAGTCCCAGTCCATCCCCACTATACACACTCCCCTCATACCACTGATAGGCATGTTCCAATGGCAGAAAAAATTATGCCTTATGTGTAAATTTGTATATCATAGGCAAAAAACATTCACAACAAAAGGAAAGACATATGCCATTAAAGAAGTCCATAATTGCTCTAGTGAGTATGTCATATACTGACTGACATGTCCTGCTGGTCCCCTGTATGTAGGGAGGACCATCCATCCCCTACGCCAACAATTTGGTGTTTGCACAGTGAGCACCTAAAGCTACCCCAATTGCTGGAGTTCTTCTGATCCTATACCACAGACAGGCAGCTGCGGTAATTACAGTTGGTGTACTGTGTACTCTGCACAGTGTGCACTTAAAGCTACCCCCAATTGCTGGTGTTCTTCTGATCCTATAACACAGGCAGGCAGCTGCAGTAATTGCAGTTGGTGTACTGTGTACTCTGCACAATGAGCACCTAACTCTACCCCAATAGCTTGTGTTCTGCTGATCCTATCCGCAGGCAGCTGTAGTAATTACAGCTGGTGTATTGTGTCATCTGCACAGTGTGCACCTAAAGCTACCCCAATTGCTGGTGTTCTGTTGATCCTATCTGCAGGCAGCTGTAGTAATTACAGGTGGTGTATTGTGTCACCTGCACAGTGTGCACCTAAAGCTACCCCAATTGTTGTTTTTTCTGCTGATCCCATACCGCAGGCAGCTGTAGTAATTACAATAGGTGTACTGTTTAATCAGCACAGTGTGCACTTAAACTACCCCAATTGCTGGTGTTCTTCTGATCCTATACCACAGTCAGGCAGCTGCTGTAACTACAGTTGGTGTACTGTGTACTCTGCACAGTGTGCACCTAAAGCTACCCCAATAGCTTGTGTTCTGCTGATCCTATCCGCAGGCAGCTGTAGTAATTACAGTTGGTGTATTGTGTCATCTGCACAGTTTGCACTTTAAGCTACCCCAATTGCTGATGTTCTTCTGATCCTATCCGTAGGCAGCTGTAGTAATTACAGTTTGTGTATTGTGTCATCTGCACAGTGTGCACCTAAAGTTACCCCAATTGCTGGGGTTCTGCTGATCCTATACCGCAGGCAGCTTTAGTAATTACAGTTGGTGTATTGTGTCACCTGCACAGTGTGCACCTAAAGCTAGCCCCATTTGCTGAAGTTCTTCTGAATCTATACCACAGGCGGGCAGCTGCAGTAATTATAGTTGGTGTACTGTGTACTCTGCACAGTGTGCACCTAAAGCTACCCAAATTGCTGGTGTTCTGCTGATCCTATACCTCAGGCAGGTTTAGTAATTACAGTTGGTGTATTGTGTCATCTCTACAGTGTGCACCTAAATTTACCCCAATTGCTGGTGTACTGCTGATCCTATCCACAGTCAGCTGTAGTAATTACAGTTGGTATATTGTGTCACCTGCACAGTGTGCACCTAAAGCTACCCCAATTGCTGAAGTTATTCTGATCCTATACCACAGGCAGGCAGCTGCAGTAATTGCAGTTGGTGTACTGTGTACTCTGCACAATGGGCACCTAAAGCTACCCCAAGTTCTGGTGTTCTTCTGATCCTATACCACAGGCAGGCAGCTGTAGTAATTACAGCTGGTGTATTGTGTCATCTGCACAGTGTGCACCTAAAGCTACCCCAATTGCTGGTGTTCTGTTGATCCTATCTGCAGGCAGCTGTAGTAATTACAGGTGGTGTATTGTGTCACCTGCACAGTGTGCACCTAAAGCTACCCCAATTGTTGTTTTTCTGCTGATCCCATACCGCAGGCAGCTGTAGTAATTACAATAGGTGTACTGTTTAATCAGCACAGTGTGCATTTAAACTACCCCAATTGCTGGTGTTCTTCTGATCCTATACCACAGTCAGGCAGCTGCTGTAACTACAGTTGGTGTACTGTGTACTCTGCACAGTGTGCACCTAAAGCTACCCCAATAGCTTGTGTTCTGCTGATCCTATCCGCAGGCAGCTGTAGTAATTACAGTTGGTGTATTGTGTCATCTGCACAGTTTGCACTTTAAGCTACCCCAATTGCTGATGTTCTTCTGATCCTATCCATAGGCAGCTGTAGTAATTACAGTTTGTGTATTGTGTCATCTGCACAGTGTGCACCTAAAGTTACCCCAATTGCTGGGGTTCTGCTGATCCTATACCGCAGGCAGCTTTAGTAATTACAGTTGGTGTACTGTGTCACCTGCACAGTGTGCACCTAAAGCTAGCCCCATTTGCTGAAGTTCTTCTGAACCTATACCACAGGCAGGCAGCTGCAGTAATTATAGTTGGTGTACTGTGTACTCTGCACAGTGTGCACCTAAAGCTAACCCAATTGCTGGTGTTCTGCTGATCCTATACCTCAGGCAGCTTTAGTAATTACAGTTGGTGTATTGTGTCATCTCTACAGTGTGCACCTAAATTTACCCCAATTGCTGGTGTTCTGCTGATCCTATCCACAGTCAGCTGTAGTAATTACAGTTGGTGTATTGTGTCACCTGCACAGTGTGCACCTAAAGCTATCCCAATTGCTGAAGTTCTTCTGATCCTATACCACAGGCAGGCAGCTGCAGTAATTGCAGTTGGTGTACTGTGTACTCTGCACAATGGGCACCTAAAGCTACCCCAAGTTCTGGTGTTCTTCTGATCCTATACCACAGGCAGGCAGCTGTAGTAATTACAGTTGGTGTATTGTGTCATCTGCACAGTGTGCACCTAAAGCTACCCCAATTGTTGTTTTTCTGCTGATCCTATACCGCAGGCAGCTGTAGTAATTACAATAGGTGTACTGTTTAATCAGCACAGTGTGCACTTAAACTACCCCAATTGCTGGTGTTCTTCTGATCCTATATCACAGTCAGGCAGCTGCAGTAACTACAGTTGGTGTACTGTGTACTCTGCACAGTGTGCACCTAAAGCTACCCCAATTTCTGGTGTTCTTCTGACCTACCTGCAGGCAGCTGTAGTAATTACAGTTGGTGTGTTGTGTTATCTGCACAGTGTGCACCTAACGCTACCCCAATAGCTTGTGTTCTGCTGATCCTATCTGCAGGCAGCTGTAGTAATTACAGTGGGTGTATTGTGTCATCTGCACAGTGTGCACCTAAAGCTACCCCAATTGCTGGTGTTCTGTTGATCCTATACCACAGGCAGGCAGCTGCAGTAATTGCAGTTGGTGTACTGTGTACTCTGCACAATGGGCACCTAAAGCTACCCCAAGTTCTGGTGTTCTTCTGATCCTATACCACAGGCAGGCAGCTGTAGTAATTACAGTTGGTGTATTGTGTCATCTGCACAGTGTGCACCTAAAGCTACCCCAATTGTTGTTTTTCTGCTGATCCTATACCGCAGGCAGCTGTAGTAATTACAATAGGTGTACTGTTTAATCAGCACAGTGTGCACTTAAACTACCCCAATTGCTGGTGTTCTTCTGATCCTATATCACAGTCAGGCAGCTGCAGTAACTACAGTTGGTGTACTGTGTACTCTGCACAGTGTGCACCTAAAGCTACCCCAATTTCTGGTGTTCTTCTGACCTACCTGCAGGCAGCTGTAGTAATTACAGTTGGTGTGTTGTGTTATCTGCACAGTGTGCACCTAACGCTACCCCAATAGCTTGTGTTCTGCTGATCCTATCTGCAGGCAGCTGTAGTAATTACAGTGGGTGTATTGTGTCATCTGCACAGTGTGCACCTAAAGCTACCCCAATTGCTGGTGTTCTGTTGATCCTATCTGCAGGTAGCTGTAGTAATTACAGTTGGTGTATTGTGTCATCTGCACAGTTTGCACCTTAAGCTACCCCAATTGCTGGTGTTCTTCTGATCCTATCCGCAGGCAGCTGTAGTAATTACAGTTGGTGTATTGTGTAATCTGCACAGTGTGCACCTAAAGCTACCCCAATTGCTGGTGTTCTGCTGATCCTATACCGCAGGCAGCTTTAGTAATTACAGTTGGTGTACTGTGTACTCTGCACAGTGGGCACCTAAAGCTACCCCGATTGCTGGTGTTCTTATGATTCTATATCACAGACAGACAGCTGCAGTAATTACAGTTGGTGTACTGTGTACTCTGCACAGTGTGCACCTAAAGCTACCCCAATTGCTGGTGTTCTTCTGATCCTATACCACAGGCAGCTGCAGTAATTACAGTTGGTGTACTGTGTACTCCGCACAGTGTGAACTTAAAGCTACCCCAATTGCTGGTGTTCTTCTGATCCTATACCACAGGCAGCTACAGTAATTACAGTTGGTGTACTGTGTACTCTGCAATGTGCACTTAAAGCAATCCCAATTGCTGGTGTTCTTCTGATCCTATACAATAGGCAGCTGCAGTAATTACAGTTGGTGTACTGTGTACTCCTAAAGCTACCCCAATTGCTGGTGTTCTTCTGATCCTGTACCACAGGCAGGCAGCTGCAGTAGTTACAGTTGGTGTACCGTGTACTCTGCACAGTGTGCACTTAAAGCTACCCCAATTGCTGGTGTTCTTCTGATCCTATACCACAGGCAGCTGCAGTAATTACAGTTGGCATACTGTGTACTCTGCAGTAAGCACTTAAAGCTATCCCAATTGCTGGTGTTCTTCTGATCCTATACTGCAGGCAGCCGTAGTAATTACAGTTGGTGTACTGTGAACTCGGCACAGTGTGCACTTAAAGCTGCCCCAATTGCTGGTGTTCTTCTGATCATTTACCACAAGTAGGCAGCAGCAGTAATTACAGTTGGTGTACTCTGCACAGGGTGCACCTAATTCTACCCCAATTGCTGGTGTTCTTCTGATCCTATACCAGAGGCAGGCAGCTGCAGTAATTACAGTTGGTGTACTGTGCATTCTGCACAGTGTGCACTTAAAGCTACCCCCAATTGCTGGTGTTCTTCTGATCCTATACCACAGGCGGCAGCTGCAGTAATTGCAGTTGGTGTACTGTGTTCTCGGCACAATGGGCACCTAAAGCTACCCCAATTTCTGGTGTTCTTCTGATCCTATACCACAGGCAGGCAGCTGCAGTAATTGCAGTTGGTGTACTGTGTACTCTGCACAGTGTGCACCTAAATCTACCCCAATTGCCGGTGTATTTCGGATCCTATACCTCAGGCAGCTGCAGTAATTACAGTTGGTGTACTGTGTACTCTGCACAGTGTGCATTTAAAGCTTTCCCAATTGCTGGTGTTTTTCTGATCCTATATAACAGGCAGATGTAGTAATTACAGTTGGTGTACTGTGTACTCGGTACAGTGTGCACTTAAAGCTACCCTAATTGCTGGTGTTCTTCTGATGCTATACGACAGGCAGGTAGCTGCAGTAATTACAGTTGGTGTACTGTGTACACTGCACAGTGTGCACATAAAGCTACCCCAATTGCTGGTGTTCTAATAATACTACAGGCAGGCAGTTGATTCTGCTAACTGCAGTATAATCAGTATATACATCCCAGCTTTGTGCAGCTACATCTCCCTGCAGGCCATTAGTATGTCTGGAAGAACAACAGGAGAGGCAGACAGTCACGAGCCAATAAAAGAGGTCAAGCAGGCTCTGTGTCTAGAGGCAACAGTTCTGGACGTGGACACGGTGCATCCCCATCAGCACATGGCCATGAGACACGCTTGTCCTTTTTTTTGGCAGCTGGCCGCATTGAGCCGCAACATGCCGAAGACTTGGTAGAGTGGATGATCAAGCCGTCCTCATCCTCCTCATCCTCTCTTACCCAGGCTCAGGGTACTTTGTCTGGCAAAGCAGCTGCCAACACAGCCTCTTCCCTCAGCTCAATGGCATCAGTCACTCCTTCCCTTGCCCCCCCCAAGGAGTCCCCCGAACTGTTTGAGCAGTGTTGGGTACATGCTACAGGAGGATGCCCAGTGTTTTGAAGGCTCTGATGATGATACCCAGCTAGAAGAAGTCAGTAACGTGAGCCTAGAGAGAGGGGGTGCCCAAGAAGGACACCAATCTGACAGTCATGTTCCCCCAGCTGCAGCATACTGCCAGGTTTGCAGTGATGAGAAGGAAGGGGATGATGAGGACTCCACATGGGTGCTTGATAGGAGAAAGGAAGAGGAAGCACATCTCCAACGAGGCAGGATGCCCTCCAGGGGCCAGCTTAAGTGCAGCATACAACTGCATCACACTACGGAGCTCCGCATGTGCAGGGCGCTGCCTCTGCCTGTTATTCCAAAAGTTATTTGGTGTGGGCCTTTATTGAGACAAGTGCATCAGATTGCACCGCTGCTATTTGCAACATATGTCTCAAGCGTATCTCGCTTGGCCAAAACATCAACCGCTTGACCAGACATATGTTGACCTGCCATGCAGTTCGTTGGCAAGCGTACCTAAAATACCCACACCAAAGAACAAAGCGGAACCTCTTCCTGCTACTTATCAGCTGGGATCTCCAACCCCACTATACCTTCAGTCCTCTCTGAAACCTGCACTGAGAGGAATGAAGGTGTAGAATTAGGTGTGTCATGGCCAAGTACTTGCGGGCAATCTGCTATCGGTACACCAACGTCCGATTGTACCATGCAAATGTCCCTGCCCCAACTGCTGCACCGCCTAAAGAAGTTCACTCCCAGCCACCCACATGCCCAGTGGTTGAATGCTAGCTTGACTAAATTGCTAGCACTTCAACTGCTGCCCTTTCAGTTGGTAGACTTTGCCCCCATCCATGAGTTTGTGGAATGTGCTGTTCCTCAGTGGCAGGTTCCCAGACGCCACTTTTTCGCACGGAAGGTGATTCCGACTCTCTACCAGTATGTGGAAGGCAATGTCTTGGCCTCGCTGGACAGGGCAGTCAGCGGTAAGGTGCATATTACCGATGACTCATGGTCCAGCAGGCATGGACAGGGACGTTACCTATCTTTCATGGTGCATTGGGTGACTCTGCTGGCAGATGGGAAGGATGCAGGACAAGGTGCAGTAGTGTTGGAGGTTGTTCTGCCACCACGCCTCCAAAATGCTACTACTGGTGATTCTGACACACCTCTCTCCTCCACCCCCTCCTCTTCATCTTCCTCCATGACCTCTTCCTGTGCTTTGTCTTCGTATTCAGAGGTGCTCCATAGGCGTTCAAGGGGCTACACAAGTACACAGGCAAAAAGATGCCATGCGGTGCTTGCACTGGTGTGCTTGGGGGACAGGAGCCACACTGGGGCAGAGATTCTGTCAGCTCTGCAGGGGCAGGCTGAGAGGTGGTTGACACCATGCCAGCTTAAGCCAGGAATTGTGATTTGCGACAATGGCACCAACCTCCTCTCCGCCCTCCAACAGGGACAACTGACCCATGTGCCCTGTTTGGCTCACGTCCTTAACTTGGTGGTGCAGCGGTTCTTGGGCAGGTACCCAGGCTTACAGGATGTCCTGAGGCAGACCAGGAAAGTCTGTGTGCATTTCCGCCAGTCATATAATGCCAGTGCTCGGCTGGCTGACCTCCAAAAGTAATTGAACCTGCCCAAGAACCGCCTAATCTGTGACACGCCCACCAGGTGGAACTCAACATTGGCCATGCTTCAGCGGCTGCACATGCAGCAGAGGGCCATCAATGAGTACCTGTGCAACTAGGGCACCAGGTCAGGGTCAGGGGAGCTTGTTTTTTCAGGGATCAGGGATTAGGGATGCATGCACTATCCTGTCACCGTTTGAGCAGGCCACGAGGATGGTGAGCAGTGACAGTGCATGCATCAGTGACCCTGTCCCTCTTGTCCACCTGTTGGAGCACATGCTGCATGGAATACTGGACAGGGCACTTTAGACATAACAGAGACAGGAAGAGGAGGACTTCCTTACCTCTCAAGGCCCCCTTTATCCAGACAGTGTTCCTGTTGGCCCGCCCATCACACAGGAAGAGGACAAGGAGGAGGAGGAGGAGGAGGATTGTGTCAGCATGGAGGTGAAGCCTGGCACTCAGCATAAGCAGCAGTGTTTTAGGGATCATTTACAGTCCCAAGAAACCCGTGGACTTGTACGTGGCTGGGAGGAAGTGGCTGCAGATCATGTCGTCCTTAGTGATCCAGAGGACTCCGGACAGAATGCCTCAGCTAACCTATGCTGCATGGCCTCCCTGATCCTGCAAAGCCTGCAGAAGGATCCTCGTATTCGTCGGATCAAGGAGAGGGATCATTACTGGCTGGCAACCCTCCTTGATCCACATTACAAGGGAGCAGAGGATGAAACATCTTTGGGAGGCCTTACAGAAAGGTCTGTGCAATGCGTTCCCAGAGACTGGAAGGTTAAAAATTCCTGGTCCTGAACAACGTGTTGCTGAGGCTTCGGTCAGTCACAGAAGGAGCGGTGGAGAAGGTGGCCATATGATGTGTTCAGACAATTTTTTTGGTCCGCAGCTTCAAGGTATGATTGGTTCCAGCAACCATCGCCAGCATCTGATTTACACTGTGCAGGAATACCTAGGGGCAAGATCAGACTTGGACACCTTTCCCACCGACAATCCTCTTTCTTACTGGGTCTTGAGGATGGATCACTGGCCAGAGCTTGCCCAGTATGCAATTGAGCTACTGACCTGTCCTGCATCCAGCATTCTTTCGAAACGCACATTCCATGCTGCTGGAGGATTTGTAGCCGATCACAGGGTGCGCCTGTCCACTGATTCGGTTGATCGTCTGACCTTCATAAAAATGAATCAATCTTGAAGGTGGCCATCTGATGCGTTCAGACAATTTTTTAGTCCGCAGCCCCAAGGTATGATTGGTTCCAGCAACCATCGCCAGCATCTGATTTACATGGTGCAGGAATACCTAGGGGCAAGATCAGACTTGGACACCTTTCCCACCGAAAATCCTTTGGCTTACTGGGTCTTGAGGATGGATCACTGGCCAGAGCTTGCCCAGTATGCAATTGAGCTACTGACCTGTCCTGCATCCAGCATTCTTTCGGAACGCACATTCCATGCTGCTGGAGGCTTTGTAGCCGATCACAGGGTGCGCCTGTCCACTGACTCGGTTGATCGTCTGACCTACATAAAAATGAATCAATCTTGGATCACCACCAACTACCAAGCACCTGATGCTGATGTAACTGAATTTTTTTTTTAAATGTCAGATCCCTTCAAGGCTGCCTATGCTGATGCTGAGTGACTATCCTATTATGCTGAGTGACTATCCTCTTCCTCCTCAATGATCATGCTGATAGCTTGTAAGAACACTTTTTGGTTCTGGGCACCACCACCAGTGGCTAAGGCCCAATTTTTCATCCCCTGTATAACAGGAGCGTGTAATTACAATTTTTGGTGCAATATTTTGCAGGAGGGTTTGTTGCTGCGCTCAACTACAATATCTGTGAGAAGTTGCAGTGTTGTGGCACCAGCACCAGTGCCTAAGTCCCAATTTTTCAGCCCCTGTTTAACAGGGGCGTGTAATTCCAATTTTTGATGCAATACTTTACAGCAGGGCTTATTCCTGCGCTCCAACTAGAGTTTCTGTGAGGTGTTGCAGTGTTGTGGCACCAGTGCCTAAGACCCAATTTTTATGCCCCTGTTCAACAGGGACATGTAATTACAATTACTTGATCTAATATTTCACAGCAGGGCCTATTCCTGCGCCCACCAAGAGTAACTGTGAGGACTTACAGTGTTGTGGCACCAGAACCACCACCAGCAAAGGCCCAATTTTTCAACCACTGTTCAACAATGGCATGTAATTACAATTCTTGATATAATAGTTCACAGCAGGGCATTCCAGCGCCCACCAAGAGTAACTGTGAGGACTTACAGTGTTGTGGCAACACAAACACCTTAGGCCCAAATTTCTGCAGAGCATATAGGGCAGGCCCCTACTTTCAAACATTCAACTTACAAACGTCTCCTACTTGCAAACAGAAGGACACAACAGGAAGTGAGATGAAATCTACCCCTAGGAAGGGAAATTCTCTCCTGTAAGAGTTGATATGGGAAAAATGTGTCTCCTCTCCACTGATGCTTTATCGCCAATCTTTATTTCACTAAAACCCCCCAATTTTCATAAAACATTTGTCACTGGGACAGAAAGTGAGGTGAAATCTTCTGAAGAGGTGCACAGACAGCAAAAAAAATGTTATAGGAGTGATAACCCTTCCCTATGTTTTCCAAAAAGCTTAAGAATAGATTTTTTGACTGGAACTACACTTTAAAAATGTACCAGTTCAAAATAACAGATTCTACTTAACAACAAACCTACAGTCCCTGTCTTGTTTGCACCGCCTGTATACTGCTGTTCAGAGTATATAGGGCCTGAGGGCCCAACGCCTTTCCTTTTTTTAGTTTGGGTGTGGGGTTCCCCTTAATATCCATACAAGACCCAAGGGGCCTGGTAATGGACTGGGGGAGGGTACCCATGCCGTTTGTCTCACTGATTTTCATCCATATTGCCGGGACCAGACATTACATTAACTACTTCAGCCCCGGAAGAATTTACCCCCTTCCTGACCAGAGCACTTTTTGTGTCGCTTTAAGTGACAATTGCACGGTCGTGCGACGTTGTACCCAAACAAAATTGATGTCTTTTTTTCCCACAAATAGAGCTTTCTTTTGGTGTTATTTGATCACCCCTGCGGTTTTTATTTTTTGCAATATAAACAAAGACAAAGTCTTTTTGCTATGATAAATATCCCCCAAAATATATAAAAAAGCTTTTTTTCCCTCAGTTTAGGCCGATACATATTCTTCTACATATTTTTGGTACAAAAATCGCAATAATCGATTATTGATTGGTTTGCGCAAAAGTTATAGCATTTACAAAATAGGGGATAGTTTTATGGCATTTTTATTAATATTTTATTTATTTTTTTAAATGGCGGCGATCAGCAATTTTTATTGTGACTGCGACATTATGGCGGACACATCAGACATTTTTGACACATTTTTGGGACCATTGTCATTTATACAGCAATCAGTGCTATACAAATGCACTGATTCCTGTGTAAATGACACTGGCAGTGAAGGGGTTAACCACTAGGTGGCAGTGTAGGGGTTAAGTGTGTCCTAGGGGCATGTTGCTAACTGTGGGGGGTGTGGCTATGTTTTACAGATCACTTGTTGCTAGGCAGAACGTTCTTCCTCTCAGTGAGGCTATCGCGGGTATCCCAGTGGCGATCGTGTCCGCGGGACCTGCGACCGCACTCACGGAGCTTCTCTTAAAGTGTAAGTAAACCCCCTATTGTTTTCAGCCAAGGAAGCTGCCATCTTTGCCTCTGTTTAATCAACAACTACCATAGCGCTGCACATGTGATCACTTTTGACAGTTTGGTTGAGAGCACAACCAATGGGAGTGTTACATTTGCAGCATGTGCCAGAAATGAAACTTCCGGTTTACTTCCGCTTTAAAGGGCAACGTACAGGTACGTGATCTTGCCTGTATGTGCCCTTCTGCCGACGTATATCGGCTTGAGGGGGTCGGGAAGCGGTTAAAGCCGCAAGTAGTTTTAAATGACTTTTATTCCTTTAAAAATTTCATTTTGTGCAGGGACTGTTCTAAGCACGGGAAACACGTGCCACTTTACAAGCATACTATAGACACCCCCCAGGTATGATATTTAAAGAAATATTTCACTTTTTTTTCACTTTAAACATTATTAAAATCCCTGCTCTCGAAAAAACGTACGTTTAAAAAAAAAATACATTTGTATTGATACATGTCCCCTGGGGCAGGACTCAGGTCACCAAACCCTTTTTAGGACAATAACTTGCATATTAGCAGTTAAAATTAGCACATTTGATTTTGAACGTTTGAGTCGCATGGACTTTAGCGGGGTTCTAAAGTTTGCACAAATTTTCGGTCCGTTCGCAGGTTCTGGTGCAAACCGAACCGGGGGTGTTCGGCTCATCCCTAGCTGTGATCACTGAGTCACTGAGACTCATGTGATCACAGATCCGAGTAAGGGGCCGGTCCCAACCCCTTATCACGTGATCAGCTGTCAGCCAATCACATGATGTAAACAAAAAGTGCCAGTGCCACCTGCCATTCCCACCTGCCAGTGCCCACAGTGCCCACCAGTGGCACCTATTAATGCCCATGAGTGCCACCTATCAATGCCCATCACTGCCACCTATCGGTGTCCATTAGTGCTGCCTCATCACCGCACATCAATGAAGGAGAAAAATTATCTGTTTGCAAAATTTTAAAACAAAATATAAAAATATAAAATACAAAAATGTTTAAATTTTTTTAACAAAGAATAAAAACCGAAGAGGTGATCAAATACCACAAAAAGAAAGCTCTATTTGTGGGAACAACATGATAAAAATTTCATTTGGATACAGTGTTGTATTACCTCGCAATTGTCATTCAATGTGTAATAAATGTCTGCATTTTAATACTACACTCTGAGCGGTGCCTACCCCCTCCTTGTTTCTCCTACACATTGTTAGATCTCTCCAAAGGGTCTGGTTACATTTTTTCTGGTGTGACATATGACTGAGTGTATCTAAAAAAATTATATTTCATCCACAACTCCGAGGAATAGCCCCCTGGCCTCAAATAATGCGAAACTCTAAGGCCGCGTACACACGCGGGGACTGTTCGCCCAACTTTGTCCGCTGAACAGTGTTTCGGCAAACAGTCCGCTCGTGTGTGGGCTTTCAGTGGACAGTTTCAGCGAACAGTCCGCTGAACAAGGTTTTTCGGAAATTCCGAAAAACTGTCCGCTGAAACTTTGTTTCAGCGAACAGTCCCCTCGTGTGTAGGCTTGTTCGTCAAACTAAGTTCCGCGCATGCTCAGAAAGGATTTACACGCCGAAAGTTATAATGCAGTGTATAGGACGTCATATTTTTCGTCCCGTCGTACGTGCCGTTCACGTCATCGCGCACGGTTTCAGCAAACTGTTCGTTCGTCGTGTGTGGCCATGTCCGTCCATGCTAATTTTGAGCGGACTGTTTGCCGAAACTGTTTGACGGACAAAGTTGGGCGAACAGTCCCCGCATGTGTACGCGGCCTAATACCCCATTGTGGGTACGCAGGGATATGCAATTAGCGGACCTCCAGCTGTTGCAGAACTATAAGTCCCATGAGGCATAGCAAGACACTGACAGCCACAAGTATGACACCCAGAGGCAGAGGCATGATGGGACTTGTAGTTTTGCAACAGCTGGAGGTCCACTAACTGCTTATCAATGGTTTAGAGGCTCACCTGGTTGCCCTTATAGCAATAGATTTTTTTCCAGATAACTGAAAGCATATTGATAACCCCATAATTGAGCATTCTATTAGAATATAGGATTAGGTAAAATATTCAGGTAGGCTATATTCGCCACACAAATCTATGAGATGTTGACATTGAAAGAAGTGGTAATCTTTGATATGCTGCAAATATCTCATTGCATTCCTTCTGTGCATATGTTATTATGCAAGTATATATCGCACTATGGTAGAAAATGTGGTACCAAGTAAGCCCTTGTACACACGGTCGGAAATTCCGACAGAAAAGGTCCAATCGGATTATATTGTCGGAAAATCCGATCGTGTGTGGGCACGATCTGACTTTTTCTGTCGGAATTTCCGACAGAAAAAATTTGAGAGCAGGACCTCAAGTTTTACAACAAAATAAATCCGATCGACTTTTTCCTATCGTTTGTAGAGAATGCCGATTGGACAAAGTGCCATGCATGCTCAGATCAAATTACGAGACCAAAGCTATTGGCTACTAGCTGCAACGTAGTCCCATCGTAACGAACAAACGTCATCACATTCCGAACGATCGGATTTTCCGACAGCTTTGCCCGACCGTGTGTATGCAACACCAGTTTCGGACAAAATCCGGCGGAAAAAATCAGACGGATTTTGTTGTCGGAATGTCCAACCGTGTGTACAAGGGCTAACAGAGCAGCAGCACACCATGTGATATTTCCACAGTATACAAACATATAAATACAGTGCCATGCTATTGTAAAATAAATAAAATAATTAAAAACAAATAAACATTGACATCTAAATAAAACCAATAAAGTCCAAAAAGGGGAGAAAATTCAAGAAAAAGTCCCACAATAATTTCACAGATCCACTTCCACTGGTGGTCACTAAGGAAAGAAACTCACTATTCACAGAGAGCAAAAGTTAACAGTCATCACATCCTGATTACCGTATATGAAAAAAAAGAGAGAACAATCCCCCTAGGGAATGGGATTTTAAAAGTGACTGAAAACATTAGAGTATCAAAAAAGTATAAAGTTTATTTTATATAGTACAAACATTCACAAAATGTAATCATGTGGAATATACAAATTGAATTTGAATAAATACATAAAAGTGGCTCATAGTGAGACTCGACAATCGTTTCCGGCTTGATGCCCTTCTTCAGGGAATTTACAAACATATAGAGCCAAATGTCTAATGAAAAAACATATTACATTAGTATTTCAGTTAAAACGTACATACTGTACAACAAATTCTTAGGTGACTGAGAGATTGCAGGAGCCTTGGACAGCACCCATGATCTGCTGATTGTGAGTGCAATGCCTTACAGGCTGTCGTGTAAAAAATGTATAAATGCACATTTTTTAACTGCAAAAAAGATGTGCATTTATTTATTTATTTATTTTAAAAAGGTTAACTTATCCTTTAAAGACACTGTGCCTTCTGCTAATGGGTCACTATGACAAAAATGTTTGAAAGTTGTGAGTGTCAAAGGCAAGTTTGTATGTTTCAATGTTGATTTGACAGAGTTACGAATTTGAAGATATTGAAACAGTTGCACAGAAGGACGGATGGGCAGGGCCAGCTGTGGCGTCACCAGGTTCTGACTGGAAGTGTTCAGGAAGCCATTTTTGTGTATCCGTCGGCTTGATTTTTATGAAAGTGCTTTCTTGTTCTACAAAATGTGAGTTTAATGCTTTACCAATGAAGCCAAGTTTATTTTTAAATGGAGTTCACTATGAGAGATTTCTTGTTTTTCCCAGATATACGGAGCATTCCATTAGAGGCATGCTGCAGAGGCCAGAGAGGACTTGCCATTTTACAGGGAGCTTTTCAACCCATCTTCCCATGCTGGTTTTGACCTAGCTGTAATGGGTGGTCAATTTTGTCTGGTAAGCCTTGCATGCTGCCACACAATGGTATCCTTTCACAACACACAGAGCGGGGATTTGGCTCTTCACTTTCTAGAGACACTTAGTGACAACCAGAAAAATAGAGAACAATCCCCCTAGGGAATGGGATTCCCTAGATTGTTCCCTGATTGTTTCTATATCCAGAGATGCAGAGGTATCGTTCCGCAGTATAAGCCATCTCAGCTAGTGTGTACTTACTGCTGGACGGTTTAAGTAGGAGACAAAAATGCCCAGGCATAAGCAGTGATGCAGAAAGGCCATGTGATGTAGTCGCGACTGGAAACTGACAACTGACAACGACCCAAACAAAATTGACTTCCTTTTTTCCCACAAATGGAGCTTTCTTTTGGTGGTATTTGATCACCTCTGCGGTTTTTATTTTTTGCGCTATAAACAAAAAAATAGCGTAAATTTTGAAAAAAATCGCATTATTTTTTACTTTTTGCTATAATAAATATCCCCAAAGAATATATAACATTTTTTTCCCTCAGTTTAGGGCAATACGTATTCTTCAACATATTTTTGGTAAAAAAAATTGCAATGAGCATTTATTGATTGGTTTGCGCAAAAGTTATAGCGTCTACAAAATAGGGGATAATTTTATGGCATTTTTATTAATAATTTTTTTTACTAGTAATGGCGGCAATCAGCGATTTTTTATCATGACTTCGACATTATGGCAGACACATCAGACAATTTTTACACATTTTTGGGACCATCGGTATTAATACAGCAATCAATTCTATTGCATTGATTACTGTAAAAATGTCACTGGCGGTGAAGTGGTTAACCACTAGGGGGGAGGGGTTAAGTGTGTCCTGGGGAGTGATTCTAACTGTCTGGGGGATGGGCTAGCAGTGACACGACACTGATCATTGCTCCTGATGACAGGGAGCAGATGATCAGTGTCCTGTCACTAGGCAGAACGGGGAGATGCTGTGTTTACATTGGCATCTCCCCATTCTTCAGCTCCATGAGATGTCCGCGGGTCCCGCAGGCACAGTCACGGAGCCCGCAGCAGGTGCACGCATGCACGGCGGGAAATTCAAAGTAACATGTGGGTACATTACTTTGCCCAGCCGTGCTATTCTGCAGACATAAAAGTACAGGAGCTGGTCGGCAAACGGTTAAAGTGGGAGTAAACCCGCTGACTTTTTTTTTTCTACACCTGTAAGGGAAAAGGCATAATGAGCTAGCTCATTATGAAATACTTACCTTAGAACGAGGCGCCGGCATCTCACCCCGGTCCACGCCGAGGGAGCTGACATGTTCCCTCGGCGTGTCTTCTGGGTATCGCGGCTCCGGCGCTGTGAGTGGCCGGAGCCGCAATGTCGTCACTCCCGCGTGCATTCTTCCCGGCAGGGTCTGGCATCTGCCAGACTTTCAGCCGAGATTCCCTGAAGTGCATACGCTGCTGAAGTCAGCGGCTCATTGCGAGGGGAATATCTCCTCAACTGTACAGGTTTAGGAGATATTCTTTTTACCTACAGGTAAGCCTTATTATAGGCTTACCTGTAGATCAAAGTAAAAAATATGACTATACAACCGCTTTACGACCTGAGGCTGATGTAGAGTTCAAAATTGTTATCCATCTAGTTTCTCGCTGTAGCAAGATCCTATTCCAATCCCCTCCCCGGGTATTTGGATGTATTCTATCCAATATAGAAACCTAATTTTGGGGATCCTACTATCACAGATATCCCTTACATGGCGGCCCAGGGGAAGCTCTGGGGAAGATTTTTTTCATACTAGTAATGTGTCTTGATGCTCTTTTATGAAATGGTTGTTTGGTTTTGCCCACATAGAATGCGCCGCACTGGCATATCAACATGTAGACAACTCCTATGGTTTTACAAATTGCAAAATGGACTGGTTTGAAAATCTTCCCATTAAACTAATCTTTAAACTAAATTAGGACTAAATCTTTAAAGTACATTCTAATACAAAGTGAATTTACAGGGGAGTTTTGTTCTAACCCTTGCAAATACCCTGGTACCTACCGTTGTGGCTGCTGCAATCTATGTCAATATATGCATGTCAGTGAAAACATGATTTTACCTGATGGGAAGATTTTGAAACCAGTCAATTTTTGTACTTTTCAGCACTGAGTTCAGCTATTTATGTGCATCTGTAGGCATACCCCTCTGGAATATAGGAGGACTTGGATCCCCTCTCTTCAATATTGGGGTGCATTTTTCTACATGAAGCTGGTGTGTCGGTGTTATCAAGGATTCCCTTTGATTTCAAGGAATTTGGGTGGGTCAGTACACTTGTTGGTTTATTAACTTAATTTGAGAAGCATTTTTTCTCCCCCTTTTTTGTTTTCTGTTTTGATCTTTGAATAAATATAACATTTATTTATCACCAATTTTAGATCTTTAGTCTGCTTTTTTCTCTGTTTGGGGATTTTGCAGGGACCCTCACTGGGATTCACTGACTTTTTGGACTTGGAGAGAATTTGTTTCAATGTTAGCTGTACACACTTCTTTTGTTATTTGGGATACCATACAGAATCACCATTGATGTAAGATCTTTCTCTACGTCTTCTTTCATTTGCCCTTGTACACTGCATTTGCTGAACAGAAAGAATTGTATGTTTTAACTGAAATACTAATGTAATATGTTTTTTCATTAGACATTTGGCTCTATATGTTTATAAATACCCTGAAGAAGGGCATCAAGCCGGAAACGATTGCCGGGTCTCACTGTGAGCCTCTTTTATGTATTTATTCAAATTGGGTTTGTATATTCTACATAATTCAATTTTATGAATGTTTGTACTATATAAAATAAACGTTATACTTTTTTTTATACTCCATTGTTTTCAGTAACTTTTAAAATCCCATTCCCTAAAGGGATTGTTCTCTCTTTTTCTGGTGGTCACTTAGTGTCTCTAGAAAGTGAAGAGCCAAATCCCCACTCTGTGTGTTGTGAAAGGATACCATCGTGTGGCAGCATGCAAGGCTTACCAGACAAAACTGACCACCGATTACAGCTAGGTCAAAAACAGCATGAGAAGATGGGTTGAAAAGCTCCCTGTAAAATGGCAAGTCCTCCCTGACCTCTGCTAATGGGATGCTCTGTATATCTGGGAAAAACAAGAAATCTCTCATAGTGAACTCCATTTAAAAATAAACTTGGCTTCATTGGTAAAGCATTAAACTCACATTTTGTAGAACAAGAAAGCACTTTCATAAAAATCAAGCCGACGGATACACAAAAATGGCTTCCTGAACACTTCCAGTCAGAACCTGGTGATGTCACAGCTGGCTCTGCCCATCCGTCCTTCTATGCAACTGTTTCAATATCTTCAAATTCATAACTCTGTCAAATCAGCATTGAAACATACAAACTCATCTTTGACGCTCACAACTTTCAAACATGTTTGTCACAGTGACCCATTAGCAGAAGGCACAGTGTCTTTAAAGGATAAGTTAACCTTTTTTAAAAAAAAATAATAATAAATGCACATCTTTTTTGCAGATAAAAAATGTGCATTTATAATTTTTTTACATGGCAGCCTGTAAAGCAGTGCACCCACAATCAGCAGATCCAAGGCTCCTGTAAGCTCTCAGTCACCTATCCGCTCATACCTCCTGTATGAGCAGACAACTACCGGACTGCAGGAGGAATCAATCAACTATGAGAGCACTTACCAGTGCATTTTAACATAATGAAAAAATGGTCCTCTTGCATGAAGAAGACTGAGGTTGTACCTGCCCCCCCCCCCACCATCCTATCCCCTTTGTACACCCAGCCCCACACTCAGCCTCCTGGTGTGCAATGGGATAGCACTGTGCCCATGAAAAGTTTTCTGCGCAGTGGGTGCTGGGCAGAAAATGTAAGCAGCGGGTGCAGCTGATCCTGGCTGCTAGCTCCTGCCACTGTCCAAGTCCTGGGAAAACCAGCACAGGGGTCATAAATTGGTGCGCCGCACTGACACATCAACATGTAGACAACTCCTATGGTTTTACAATTTGTAAAATGGACTGGTTTGAAAATCTTCCCATTAAACGAATCTTTAAACTAAATTAGGACTAAATCTTTAAAGTACATTCTAATACAAAGTGAATTTACGGGGGAGTTTTGTTCTGACCCTTGCAAATGCCCTGGTACCTACCGTTATGGCGGCTGCAATCTGTGTCAATATATGCATGTCAGTGAAAACATGATTTTACCTAATGGGAAGATTTTCAAACCAGTCCATTTTTGTACTTTTCGGCACTGAGTTCAGCTATTTATGTGCATCTGTAGGCATACCCCTCTGGAGTATAGGAGGACTTGGATCCACTTTCTTCAATATTGGGATGCATTTTTCTATATAAAGCTGGTGTGTCGGTGCTATCAAGGATTCCCTTTGATTTCAAGGAATTTGGGTGGGTCAGTACACTTGTTGGTTTTTAACTTAATTTGAGAAGCATTTTTTCTCCCCACTTTTTGTTTTCTGTTTTGATCTTTGAATAAATATACAATTTATTTATTACCAATTTTAGATCTTTAGTCTGCTTTTTTCTCTGTTTGGGGATTTTGCAGGGACCCCCACTGGGATTCACTGACTTTTTGGACTTGGAGAGAATTTGTTTCAACATTAGCTGTACACACTTCCTTTGTCATTTGGGATACCATACAGAATCACCATTGATGTAAGATCTTTCTCTACGTCTTCTTTCATTTGCCCTTGTACACTGCATTTGCTGAACAGAAAGAATTGTATGTTTTAACTGAAATACTAATGTAATATGTTTTTCATTAGACATTTGGCTCTATATGTTTATAAACACCCTGAAGAAGGGCATCAAGCCGGAAACGATTGCCGGGTCTCACTGTGAGCCTCTTTTATGTATTTATTCAAATTGGATTTGTATATTCCACATGATTCAATTTTATGAATGTTTGTACTATATAAAATAAAGGTTATACTTTTTTTATACTCCATTGTTTTCAGTAACTTTTAAAATCCCATTCCCTAGGGGGATTGTTCTCTCTTTTTCTGGTGGTCACTTAGTGTCTCTAGAAAGTGAAGAGCCAAATCCCCACTCTGTGTGTTGTGAAAGGATACCATCGTGTGGCAGCATGCAAGGCTTACCAGACAAAATTGACCACCCATTACAGCTAGGTCAAAAACAGCATGAGAAGATGGGTTGAAAAGCTCCCTGTAAAATGGCAAGTCCTCCCTGGCCTCTGCAGCACGCCTTTACTGGGATGCTCCGTATATCTGGGAAAAACAAGAAATCTCTCATAGTGAACTCCATTTAAAAATAAACTTGGCTTCATTGGTAAAGCATTAAACTCACAATTTGTAGAACAAGAAAGCACTTTCATAAAAATCAAGCTGACGGATACACAAAAATGGCTTCCTGAACACTACCAGTCAGAACCTGGTGACGTCACAGCTGGCCCTGCCCATCAGTCCTTCTATGCAACTGTTTCAATATCTTCAAATTCGTAACTCTGTAAAATCAACATTGAAACATACAAACTCACCTTTGACGCTCACAACTTTCAAACATATTTGTCACAGTGATCCATTAGCAGAAGGTCTTTAAAGGATAAGTTAACCTTTTTAAAAAAAATTATAAATGCACATCTTTTTTGCAGGTAGAAAATGTGAATTTATAAGTTTTTTTACATGGCAGCCTGTAAAGCAGTGCACCCACAATCAGCAGATCCAAGGCTCCTGCAAGCTCTCAGTCACCTATCCGCTCATACCTCCTGTATGAGCAGACAACTACCGGACTGCAGGAGGAATCAATCAACTATGAGAGCACTTACCAGTGCATTTTAACATAATGAAAAAATGGTCCCCTTGCATGAAGAAGACTGAGGTTTTACCTGCCCCCCCCCCCCCCCAATCCTATCCCCTTTGTACACCCAGCCCCACGCTCAGCCTCCTGGTGTGCAATGGGATAGCACTGTGCCCATGAAAAGTTTTCTATGCAGTGGGTGCTGGGCAGAAATTGTAAGCAGTGGGTGCAGCTGATCCTGGCTGCTAGCTCCTGCCACTGTCCAAGTCCTGTGAAAACCAGCACAGGGGTCATAAATTGGTGGGTGAACTTTCTGTACTCTGAGCACTCTCCCATTTTTCTTTCCCCCCCTCTTTCTCCCACCCTTCCCTTTCACTCGTCTACTCTCCACCTCCCTTTTTCCCTCCCTCTGCCTTCTCCCTCTCACCCCTCTCCTCCTCTCTTCACTATCTTTTCTTCTTTCTATCTCCTCACCCCCCCCCCCCACTCTCTCACTTCCCCTCCTTTCCAGTATTCCACCCTCATTGTTTCCAACCCCCCTCTCATCCTGAATTTTGTACTCTGTGTTGTATGTTACTTACTCCTGCCCCTGCATTCTATATACTTTAGATTCTTTCACACTGAGGCGCTTTTCGGGTACTTTCACGCTAAAAAAAGCACCTGAAAAGCTAATGAAAACATATTTCCATTAAAATCAATGAATGCTTTCACACTGGGGCAGTGGGCTGGCAGGGCGATGAAAAAACACCCCTCTCCATGGTGACTAGCAGCCCAGACTTTAGAATATACATTCTCCACCAAGAGAAGAGCCACAGATACTGACAATGCAGCTATTACCTCTATGTACAAACCATTATTGTATTAACAGGTTATATAAACAATAAGAAGATTTATTAAAATTAAAACTGTCTTAAAATAAAATAAAAATGTTGCACCTAGCCTATGTTCAAGTCAACAGTTGAATAATTGGTTGAATGGTTGCCAGAGGCTTTTATTATTAAAATTATCATTTTAATTCCCTTATTGTTGCTTGTTTGCCCACACTGGTTACACACTTTGCAAATCAATTTCAGTTTCTCTCAGTATGTTACTTTGAATTTGCACACAACTATAGTTTTAATAATACTTGATTTATCAAAAGAAGAAGTGGCATAAAAACTATTGTTTCTACTTCAAATGCTATCTTGCATATGCTGTATTTGTATTTTCTCTTTTATTGTTATTATTCCTACATTCTACTAATTTAGCAAACATTGCTTAAACGAAGAAAACAAAAGAGTTTCTTTTGTCTCCTAATAGAACTACAGAACTACAATAGCAATAAAGCCTTACGTATTTATCATTCAAACTACCGTACATATATCACCTATATTTTCCACTAAAGGGTGGAGTGTATTGTCTCTTTCTCATATAAATAATTGAAACTCTGGAGAAAAAAACACTTAAATGAGAAACTGCTTTAATTTTGCATGTTCCAAATACACATCCCTCATCTTGGGATTAGTACCTATTTTAAAATTGCTGATTTGGGCTGCTGAAATTTGTGGATTCTGGTGAGATTCCATACACGGGTATATAATTAAAGCCAGATGAGTGCATCTTCTAGTTTATTGCTTTAATTTTATTTCACAAAACTTGGCAAGATATCTATATGGCTCTATTATAGTGAACTATAAAACATTCACATATTTTGTGGAAGCCAGCATAAAAGAAAGATTATAATGTGCACGTGACTCACATCCTATAAAATAACACTGTGAACCTAGAGATGCAACTGTTCATTTTAAAGCTAAACAGTGGCTGGTGTTATTGTATTTTGTTGAGATATTTTGCATAAAAGCAATAGAGTATTACAAGAATTTTGCATAAACCATTAAATCAATCCACCTATTGGGCATAAAAAACAGCTAATTTAGTTAAAAATTTTATTAAAAGAAACACATAAAAAGAAAACATTTACAATGTAAGAGAAAGAAAAAAAACAATAAGCTTGCTTTATAACTGTTTTTCCCTCTGGGTATGTAAAGGTGCATATCTTTGCTTTATTAACCCTGTTAACCTAATGACATCTTGCTCACGATTAGTTATGTCATTACCTCAGATGTCTTTTTTACCAGACATAGGGGGAAGATGTACATTACCCTAAAGAACATCAAAGTCACAAGATGTCTCTGAAACATGTAAATAATGGTACTTTTGTCCTAAACAACTGTAGCTCTAACCCCCGAAGGAGCTGCTGGTTAGGTTTGGGCCCACCGTTACCTTCTGTTTTCCTCGTTGCACATCTAGGGGTGTCCCGTGGTAAATGGCACAGTAACTTGAGTGACCGACAACAGATCCACTTAAATGCACTTAAATTGCAAAACGTAGACAATGAACAGTCTCCTAAATTGGGGTCAGAGGGTTGGAAAGGAAATTCAGGAACTCTTATGCCGCGTATACACGATAAAACAATCCGCCCGTGTGTGGGCTCCGGCAGACTTTTTTTCCCAAAAGTCTGGCGGACTTAGAAAGTAGTTTTGACTCAAAAATTGTCCGCCGGACTGCGAAAATGAATGGACTTTTCTGCACACGGAGGAAAGTCCGTTCATTTTGAACGTGGCTCCAGGTAGCCGGGACTATCAAAGGAAGTCAATGTCGCCTTCGTCGGCGAGATTGACGCGTCGCTGGCCCTGTCACCTGGTATGGACTTAAAGGTGAAGCCCTACGCCGAAAAAACGGCGTGGGGGTCCCCCCCAAGGCCGAAAGCGGCGACATTGACTTCCTTCGCTAGTCCCGGCTACCTGGAGCCGCGTTCAAAATGAACGGACTTTCCTCTGTGTGTGGGCAGGTCCACTCGTTCAGAAAGTCCAGCGGACTTTCCCGCGGTTTGTCCGCCAGACTAAGTCTGCCGGATAGTCTGATCGTGTGTACCCGGCATAAGTGTCAAAGTCAAATTGTTGAAGAACTTGCTTATTTTGACTGCATCCAGGATATAGCCATTTGCAACTGGATGATCACTCAGGTTGGACAGTCCCTCTCTCACAAGGCCTAGCAGCCAACAAGGTGCTTACTCAGGAACAAGTCTCTGCCACAGACGTTGTAGAACGTGCAAGATAATGGGGCTCATTTACTAAGATGAATGCGCTGCGCCGGTTCATACCTCCATTTGTGCGCCAGATAAAAGTCAGCGCATGAACCGGTGCACGCATAAGCGCAACACATAATATACTGGCGCATTTCATAATAGCACGCGCCATATCATTAACGGTCCATTCCCATAGGGGCAACACGACTTCCAGCGTGACTTTGGGAGGCAACTTGGACACGACTTGAGTGTAAATCACAGCACGACCTGGGGTGACTTACAACACGACTTTAAGTTGTCCCAGGCAACTTTACTTTTAAAAAAAACCCGCATGGGTTTGCACCAAAAAAATAAAATGACATGGGGGTTCCCCTCAAAATTCATACCAGGCCCTTCAGGTCTGGCATGGATTTTAAGGGGAACCCCACGCCCAAAAAAAATGGCGAAGGGTCCCCCTCAAAATCTATACCAGACACTTATCCAAGCACGCAAACTGGCAGGCCGCAGGAAAAGAGCGGGGTCGAGAGAGCGCTCCCCCTCCTTAACCGTACCAGGCCACATGCCCTCAACATTGGGAGGATGCTTTGGGGTCCTCCCAAAGCACCTTGTCCCCATGTTGATGAGGACAAGGGCCTCATCCCCACAACCCTGGGCCGGTAATTGTGGGGGTCTGCGGGCGGGAGGCTTATTGGAATCTGGAAGCCCCCTTTAACAAGGGGACCCCCAGATCCTGGCCTCCCCACTGTGTGAAATGGTAGGGGGGTACAAAACTACCCTTACCATTTCACCAAAAAAGTGACGAAAGTGTTAAAAATGATAAGAAACGGTTTTTGACAAGTCCTTTATTAAAGTCTTCTTTCATCTTCTTTCTTCTGGTCTTCTTCCTTCTTCCTTTCTTCATCCTTCGGTTTCTTCCTCCATCTTCTTCTTCCTCCATCTTCTTCTTCCTCCGATCCTCTTCTTCTTCTTGCTCCGGTGTTCTCGTCCGACATCTTCCTCCATGGCGTCTCTTCTTAGTTCTCGGGCCGCTCCGCGCAATAGGAGGCTCCCGCTGTGTGACACTTCTCTTCTTCTGACAGGTCTTATATAACGGTTCCATGCATCAGAGGGGGGACTCCAAAGCATCCTCTCAATGTTGAGGGCATGTAACCTGGTATGGTTCGAGGGGCGCTCTCTCGCCCCCCCCCTTTTCCTGCAGCATGCCAGGTTGCGTGCTCATAGAAGGGTCTGGTATGGATTTTGAGGGGGATCCCCACGGCATTTTTTTTTGGCACGGGGTTCCCCTTAATATCCATAATAGACCTGAAGGGCCCACACATTTTTTTTAATGATAACATGACCTGTGTGCAAATAGCCTTAAAAAAACCCATAGAAGTGAACCAGCGCAAAAAAAAAGTCAAGTTGAGAGGTCCGCCTGTTCAACTTATGCAAATGAACCTACGTGGCTTGGCATTTACTAAGATTTTGCAGACGCAGTGAACCAGAGCACTTTAACGGGAGCAAATGCCGCTTGCGCATGCGCAGTGCATAAATTGACCTAGCGCATTTCCAAGTGTATTTGCAGGCACAGCAAGCTTGCTCGGAGAAAGTTGATTTTCCCTTCTATTTTGGGCATATTTGTTACTTGGACAGTCATATCTATACTTCCTCACATCACCCCACATCACCCCCATAATATTGGCACTTCCAGCTTCTTGAATATGAATATGCCGTGTGCCAGGTCTATAGCAGCGCACGGATCGCGGCCGCTTGTGCGCCGGCATGCTCATAGTAAATGGGGAATTGTTACAGGCGCAAAGGCTTAGTGAATACAAAAACGGCAGTTGCGCGTCGGCGTGCACCGCAACTAATGGCGCAAATGCTTTGTAAATCAGCCCCAATGTCTCTGCCAGAGACGTTATAGAACACGTAGGGAAACTAAGCTTTAAAACACTCGTTGGATACCTGGATCTTTCAGCCAGCTTGGCAATATCCACAAGACCGGATTCTCTCGGGTACTTCAGCCCTTCCAGGCTCTTACTAAGAAATCAACCCGTACATGGTCTTCTTCTGAAGAGTCCTCCCCTGGAATGCTTGAAGTCACTGGGTCTCTCCCAAACCGTAGAAGGCACCCAACCACCTCAGAATCCTTCTTTAGTTTCCTTGCCTCGGGCTAGCTAGCCCCGAGACATCAAAATCGGGTGGATCCGCACCCCAGCCATAGCCTTCCTGGGGGCTGCTCAGGAGGACCAGGACCATGAAGTCAGTACATCATTCTAGACTGGAACCCCAAACCACGTGAGGTCCGCATCTTAAATACCCTCTCCCAGAAAGCACAGTGAGAGTGGGTACCTCCCTCCCAAAAAGGGGCAAATGTGGAGGGGGGGAACAAGCAGAGCTTGTAATTGTACAAACAATCAATAAGACAAGAGCATTCCCCAGAGAGTTATGGTTAAACACCTTTAGTATTCTAACTAACAGTAATTACTGAAGTAGAACTGAACTGCATTTATCTAGCAACCGTATATATCGTCCTAACTTGCTATAACAATCCCCGTTTTGTCACCTTGGCCAGTGAATGATAAAAAAAATTGGCTGCCAAATTTGGAAATCTTGAAGAAAGCTCAACAGTTCCCAGCAGACAAGAGCTTAACTTGTATGACTTTAGTCTGTTACCAGACCCAGGGCACCCTCTTCTGGGTCTCCGGACGTGTTCCATTTCAGTAAATGTCAAGTTTAAGTCAACCGGGGATAGAATGGACTGTCATCCCTCTCTTTCAATCTTGCTGAGACAGTCTATCTTTTCCTTCCCTAAAAGCAGTGGGAGTGCTCTAGTACAGTCTATGTAATCCAATGGTGCACTGGATTGTTCACAAATAAAGGGGAGTTAAGGGAACCCTACTGGGGCAGAACTATTTCATGAAACCAGGAAACAAGAAAAGTTTGTGAAAAGGGTCCTCCCTCAAAAGCTAGTACACAGAAGTAGTAGTCTGTGGCCCTCTCCTAATGGTTTAGGGGTCTGCTGATGTTTCAGTCACTAACCACATCCAGCAAGAGAAACACTGATCCCCAGTGTGGGCTCTCCGGTTCCAGGTCCCATCACATGTAGCACTGCACAGAGTATAATCACAGCAGCATTCTCTGAGCAGCACTCATCTCCTGGAAAGCACAGTATCAGATAGCTCCTGCAAAATCTGGCCGCATGCCATTGTTCCCACTTCACGGCAACCTTGTGGCATTCTCCCTCCTTTCCTCCTACTACACACTACACTTCTCCTTGCTCTGCTGCATCAGCCAGTCACCGTACTCCAGTTCATTTTAGTTGTTGTTTTCTTTCCTTTTCATACATCTAATGTGGATATGTGTATTGATTTTATATATTTACTAAAGGTACTTGTCAAGCAGGAGTTAATGCCATAGGCTTAGTATGGTTTTTCACAGGTATACACTTGAGCATTTGAGTGGTAGAGCTCACAGTCACAGCAGCCTTGTCATGATTAAGCATGCTACTGTGTGAAACACGTCAACATCTCTTGTCTTTGGTGATGTATGTAAGCTGACAATATTGGAATAAAGTGATCACTTTTTAGATGGCATCTTGCTGCGGTGTGTGACCAAAAGACTGTTATCGTTGGCCAGTGTTGACTCAATTATTTGGAAGGCATGCTTAGTATCTTTAAGATAAGCAGTAGTGGTGCAAACTAAAGGCTTCAGGAAAAAGTCAATGTATTGGCCCAGACGAGCAGTGACTGAGTCAATACCATTGACTATAGGCCTCCCCGCTGTCTTACTGGTTTTATACTATAGTGTCACCTTGTGGCTATTTAACGGCATTTACAGTGCCACTCTCAGATTTTGTGTTTACGTGTTTTTTATATATACTTGCTGACTGTTACCATTTATTGAGCCAAAAATTTGAACAGGAATCAGATCGCATGGGTGTTCACACCCAAGCGATTTGATTCCAGTGCGGGGGCGGAGAAAAAAGGTTCTTGCATCTTTTTTGTGCAAATCCAATGGGAGTTCAGTCATACAATGGCACAGCAATACGGGTGTGAATCACATGCGATGTCATTTGCAGTTAAATCTGAATATTCCCCCCCCCACACACACACACGCATACTGTGTATTTGTTATGTGTTACTAGTCACACAGAATGCATATTTTTAAGTATTTCTTACCTTTTAGATTTTTCACAGTAGGAGGTGTCATGGCTGACTGCAAGGTTTTTTGAACAATGTTAAAGTGTGCATGTCAACATACAATGCAAGAAGCCTAGCCTCTACACCTTTAACCCTTTCTTAGGACAGACAGGGAGAGGGGGGATTTACTAAAATTGGAGCATGCAAAATCAGGTGCAGCGCTGCATAGAAACCTATCAGCTTTTAGGTTTTCTAAAGCTTAATTGAACAAGCTTAATTTAGAAGCTGTTTGGCTACCATGCTCAGCTGCACCAGATTCTGAACACGCCAGTTTTAATAAATCAAATGAGTTCAAATCTAGTTACAATTGATAATAACGATCTGCCTACACAGTATAGACAGGATTAATTTTGACAAACACAGTTGCCCAGCTCCTTCATAAGCAAAGAAATCTATTTTAGGGTTGTTCCTTGCTCTAGGATCCAGAATAGTGCATCTAAACAAAGGTAAACTCCAATTTTTAAAATATTTTTGAAAGGAAGTTTTCTGTAGGAACTAATGTTCTCCTTTGTCTGGAGCCAGGTTTGTAAACGGGTGGTTTAATTCCCACCCTAATCCTCCCTCTCTCCTGTTCCTTTGTCAGCTACTTGTTCCTTGTAATACTAAATACAACTCTCAATAAATGATAAAATAGAACACAGGATAGTTCTGTGCAGTGACAGGCATAAAGAATTCTAGATATTTCTATTAGGTCTGCACAGCAGATGGTAAACATGTTGTGAGAGCTACAATACACAGTACACATTTTTGAAGGAGAGAGTGCATGTATGAATTTTAATTTGCAGTTTTGAATTAAAGTTATACTAAAGTCTCATTTCTTTTGTTAAAAAAAAGAAACATGTTATACTTACCTGCTCTGTGCAGTGGATTTGCACAGAGCAGTCCAGATCCTGCTCTTCTTGGGTCCCTCTTTGGTGCTCCTGGCCCCTCCCTCCTGTTGAGTTCACCCAAAGCAAGAAGCTTGCTATGGAGGCAACCGAGCCAAGCTGCAGCTCCCTGTTTCCATTCAGACACCGAGTTGTGGCTCCACCCCCTTTCTCTCCTCATTGACAATAGCGGGAGCCAATCACGCTATGCTGCTGTCTCAGCCAATGAGGTGGGAGAATCCCAGACAGCCAAGTGTCTTGTGCAACATCGCTGGATCTAGATGGACCTCAGGTAAGTATTAGACCCCTTTCACACTGGGACGTTTTTCAGGCTCATTAGCGTTAAAAAAGCACCTGTAAAGCACTTGAAAGAAGCCTCATCTGCGATCCCAATGTGAAAGCCCAAGTGCTTTAAGAGCCCTTTCACACTGCCAGCACCCGAAAAATGCTTGTAAAGCACCGCTTAAACTAGCGGCACTTTAGCAGCCTTTTTCGAGCGCTAGTGGGGCACTTTTAACCCCTGCTAGTGGCCAAATAAAGGGTTAAAAGCGCCCACAAAGCGCTGCTGCCAAAAGTGCTTTTCAGGCGCTTTTCAGACGTTTTGCAGGCACTTCCCATTGATTTCAATGGGAAGGGGTGCTTTAGCGCCTCAGTGTGAAAGCACTCGGGCTTTCACATTAGGATTGCAGTTGTGGCTTCTTTCAGGCTCTTTATAGGCGTTTTTTTTTAAGCTAAAGCGCCTGAAAAACGCCCCAGTGTGAAAGGGATCTCAGTGTGAAAGCACTCAGGCTTTCACATTGGGATTGCAGATGAGGCTACTTTCAAATGCTTTACAGGTGCTTTTTTAACGCTAAAGCGTTGAAAAAATGCCTGAAAAACGCCCCAGTGTGAAAGGGGTCTTAGGGGGGCTTCTGCACACAGAAGGCTTTTTATCTTAATGCATAGAATAAAAAAATAAAAAAACTTCTGCCTTTATGACCCCTTTACAAGACAATAATTCTGTTTTAAACTCAGAATTCAGAATATCTTTGCAGTTCCGCTGTTATGAAATTATGGGGTAAATAGGGAGTAATGACATGATCTGAGAGGTTGGCACATGTAAAGATGGACATTTGGAGGAGATCAAAGGTTGAGGATTGTGAGAGAGAACCACCGCTCCAGGTAAGTCCACAAATCCAAGAAAACAGCCCCTCCAGGAATGGAGAAACCCAGGTGCAGACACTGCATATACTAGTTGCAAAGCTATGAGTAAGCACTCTTGGTAGTGTGAAATGCGTTAGCTATTGTGCTTTGCTGTGACCCACTTTTGTGTGATTCTGCTTCACGAATAAAAGGCATTTTAATTTATCTTGGAGTGCAGAGTTCTTCAATTAGTTGAGGATTGTGAGCTTGAGAAAGGTCTATAAGGGACTGAAGCTTTGTTACTGGGTAAATAAACACAATATAATCCAAGATACTCTTTGCTTTTGCCCTCCACTCATGTCAATATTTGGACCTTATGACAGGTGCCTTGTTAAAGGGAATGCACTCATTCAATCCGGCGTGGGTGAGGTCTTTTCCTTTTTCTCTGAATGTAGATTGAGATATTACATATAAATTTCGTGAACATTACAATTCCAAGCACAATGATTTTCTTTTTTTATCTTGCTCCAGCATCGTTAATTCATTTTTTATTAAAAGTTCATATAAAACAAACATTGCTTTCTAATACAGAGCAAGTCCTCATTATACAAAAAGAAGTAAACAATATAGAAATAAATAGGACACAAAATGGCTATGCCTTTGTCTATCACCTACTGAGTAATTTGTTCAGCTAGTGCTAAATGCATCAGTAAGCCATTTTAAATGAACAAATGTAACAATAGACATCCTGGATTAAACAATTAGAAGCCAGTTAAGGTTCATTTTCTGGCAGTTATTTGTTAACTCACCTTTTTACAGAAGTGACTGCTGGTAATTAAAAGTGTGAACAGAGGCGCCTGCTGTTATTTAATTTTACCATGTTGCACTTTCCAGGTCACATTGTTCTTTGTTTAGCTGTCAACATTGTACAGCTTTACAAAGTGCTACAAAGGATGAATTATACATGAATTGTTTCCTTGTAGGAATGTGACTTTACTTCACACTTTTAATGGGTAAATAAATAAATAAAATATAAAATGGTCATTAGCACTTTCCATTTTGCCTCATTGCTGAAATACCCTAGCAGAGAAAAGAATAGACTTAATATATACTCCAAGTTTCTGGGACTGTTGCCAAACGATTGCATTTATACCACACAATATAAGATGTTACTGCTGGCATGCAAGTGCGTAGTTAGAAATGTAGGGTTAAATGATCTGTTAGAAAGAACACAATTTATACATCGGATCTTGTAAGAAATGGACATTATATTTCAGTAACAAAATATAAATAAGTTCACATAAATGCCTTCCTTTATTGGCTGCCTTTGGTTTCTAAATCCTACCATTTCAATTATTCATCCAAACTGTTGTTTTACAAACTAGCAATGCAAAAATCTAAGGTTTTATACGTTTAAAAAACGCAAAGTTTATGATTTGAAAATTATAACATAAGTAATTAATTTTTATTACTGTTAATTATCATTATTGTATATATAAATATATGTGTAAGTGTACCCAAAGACGTACATACACACACAGTGCAGAGTTACTACATCGATAAATTAATGCTATACTTAGTGCTATATAGTGATGGCCGAACGGTTCGCCCGGCGGTCGTTTCACGGCGAATTTCGGCTGTTCGCGGTCCGCAAGTTCGGCGGACTATTGGCACCGTTCGCCCGGTGGACTTCCGTGTTTACTGTGTAAAAGAACTTTGACCTATGATGACACATCCATCATGGGGTACAGGACAGCCAATTGAGACATTACAGCACATGGACACTTGGACATTCCCCCTAACTTATAAATACACCAGATACGGCGGCCATTTTACATTCTTTCTTCTGTCACTATAGGGAGAGGTTGCTGTGTGGAGCAGGGAGAGATTACAGTCACCCAAATCGCTAGCTATTTGGTACACAAAAGTTATTTTCAGGAATGGTATAGGTGTTAGGTGTAGTTCAGGATAGGCAGTGCTGTGCTAGTGATTGTTGCAGCAGCCTGAGTGTCTTTTGTCAGTGTAGAGAGAGGGACAGGATGCTGTGTGCTGTAGGGACAGCCAGTTTAGTCATTAGCTGTTACTATCAGGTCCACAAAAGTACTATTTCAATTATTGTTCCAGTAGCCTCTGTTTTGTCAGTTTATATAGGGACAGGCAGGAAGCAGTGTGTGAGGCAGTGAGGGTCAGTTTAATCAGTAGCTGTTACTATTAGTTCCACAAAGGTTCTTTTCAGGACTGGTATCAGTGGTATGGTAATAGGCTTGTACACGTATTATATTCTTTCTTCCAAATATAGCAAGAATATTATACTTGACTGCTGCCCTTCTGCTGCAGTCTGCTAATCATTCACAACCCACTTGTTCCACAAAGGTCCTTATAAGGACTGGTAACTTGGTCTGTCTAGGGTGCTACAGTACATAGGGTTGAGTGAGGTACAGTCTGCCATTCTATAAGGACTGGTATAGGTCCACAGTACATAGGGTTGAGGTGCACTACTGCTGACCGCTGCCCTATACTGCAGCAGTCCTTCATCGGTATAGGGACTGACGTACAGTCTGCTAATCACTCACACACAACCTACTTGGTCCACAAAAGTCCTTATAAGGACTGGTAAGGTATAGGGTACTACAGTACATAGGGTTGAGTGAGGTACAGTCTGCTACTCTATAAGGACTGGTATCGGTCCACAATACATAGGGTTGAGGTGCACTACTGCTGACCGCTGCCCTATACTGCAGCAGTCCTTCATTGGTATAGGGACTGACGTACAGTCTGCTAATCACTCACACACAACCTACTTGGTCCACAAAAGTCCTTATAAGGACTGGTAAGGTATAGGGTACTACAGTACATAGGGTTGAGTGAGGTACAGTCTGCTACTCTATAAGGACTGGTATCGGTCCACAATACATAGGGTTGAGGTGCACTACTGCTGACCGCTGCCCTATACTGCAGCAGTCCTTCATCGGTATAGGGACTGACGTACAGTCTGCTAATCACTCACACACAACCTACTTGGTCCACAAAAGTCCTTATAAGGACTGGTAAGGTATAGGGTACTACAGTACATAGGGTTGAGTGAGGTACAGTCTGCTACTCTATAAGGACTGGTATCGGTCCACAATACATAGGGTTGAGGTGCACTACTGCTGACCGCTGCCCTATACTGCAGCAGTCCTTCATCGGTATAGGGACTGAGAGTTTTGTCACAGGGTCATTCTGCAGGGGTGGTAGGGGTAGGGCAGGAGCAACAGGCTTGAGCCAAAGTGGGAAGTTGCAGAAGGTGCGTTCAATTACTTTAAAGGACGCACCAGACTTGGTTGAGTGGCTCGCTCAGCCTTACTCTTCTGCACCCTCCTCATCCTCTCAATCTGCACCCTCTTCTTCACTCTCTGCTTTGTGCACCCCCAAAGACACTACCACCAACAACACCACCACCACCACCACATACCTTCCGCTTGAGTCACAGGAATTATTTTCTGATCCATATCAAGAGGACATTTCTGATGCACAGCCACTCTTGGTATTGGATCAGGAAGAGGAGGTAGCAACAACCGCTACTCAGCAGTCTGACGACAGTACTTAGATCAGCCCAAGGAGAAGGTTGGTCCCCGGTGTTGCTGCCTACTCCGAGATCTCTACTTATAGCGGTGGGGAAGGTGACATTGATGATGACGTGTTTAGTGATGTCACGTGGGTGTCCACAAGAGAGGAAGAGGAGGGGAGTTCAGAGGGAGATATGGACCAGCATATAGGGAGGAGAAGCAGGAATAACTTACATTGCACAGGAGGGACAAAGCAGACTGCAAATGTATCAGGAGCGAGTCATCGACCATGTACGGTCACATCTGGCGCTCCCAGGACACCGGCACATGGCTCCGCAGTGTGGGCTTTTTTTAACGTGTCCGCTGCTGACAATAGCGTTGCCATCTGCAATCTTTGCAGTCAACGCATTAGTCGCGGTAAGCCCAACACTCACCTAGGGACGACCGCCTTAAGAAGGCACATGAGCAGCCATCACCGAGCCGAGTGGGAGCAACGGAACACACAAAGCCACACTGCAGGCTCTCACCATCCAGCCTCGTCTTCTACTTCTCCTTCTCCTCTCTCCTCACAATTGTCCTCCACTCCACCTTCCATCACACCAAGCTCACGTTTTTCTGCAAAAAGGCAGGCTTCCGTGGGCCTAATGTTCGAGCGTAAAAAAATGATGACGCCGGATAACCCTCTTGCCCAACGGTTGATGGCTGGCTTGTCAAAACTCATAGCCCGCCAACTACTGCAATATAAACTGGTGGACTCGGAGGCCTTTCACAAATTTGTGGCCATTGGAACACCACAATGGAAAGTCCCAGGAAGGAAGTATTTCTCAGAGAAGGGCATCCCAGAGCTATATGGCCATGTTCAGCGGCAAGTGAATGTATCTCTGGCACACAGTGTCAGTGCCAAGATACATCTGACCACAGACACGTGGTCTAGCAAACACAGGCAGGGAAGGTATATCACTTTTACTGCCCACTGGGTGAACCTTCTGATGGCCGTCAAGCATGTATCCCGTGGCACCCGTGTAGATTTGGTTTTACCGCCACGGATTGCATGCAGGGCTGACTCTTCTTCTCCTCCTCCTCCTACTCCATCCTCCTCCCTCTCCTCCTCGGCTGACTCCTCCTTTTCCGCTGCTAGCGTCTCTTCCGCTGCGCCACCCAAGCTCCCAGAACCTATTCGACATGCCAGGTGAGACGTTGCCATGCCGTGCTGCGTCTGTTGTGCCTGGTAGCCAAGAGCCACATTGGCCCAGCACTCCTTTCAGCTTTGCGTTCACAGGCAGATCAGTGGCTAACACTGCTCAATTTGACAGTTGGTAAAGTGGTGTGTGACAATGGTGCCAATCTGCTTAGCGCATTGAAACAGGGCAAAATCACGCACGTGCCATGCATGGCACACGTCTTAAACTTGGTCGTGCAGCGTTTCCTTGTCAAATACCCTGGGGTCCAGGACATCTTGCGGCAGGAAAGGAAAATCTCGGCCCATTTCAGAAGATCTTACACGGCCATGGCTCGCCTTGCTGACATTCAGCGGCGACACAATCTGCCGGTCAGACGTCTTATTTGCGATTGCCCGACGCGATGGAACTCAACCTTCTATATGCTTGATAGGCTGCTCCAGCAGAAACGTGCAGTTAACGTCTACCTGTATGAACTCTGCGGCAGAACCGGTTCTGGGGAGCTGGTTTTTTTTTCACCGTGCCAGTGGCTGCTCATGCGCGACGCATGCAGACTTCTGCGCCCATTTGAGGAGATCACCAAACTGGTCAGTCGCAGCCATGGCACCATCAGTGACATGGTACCTTATGCCTTCTTTATGGAGCGTGCATTGCGTTGTGTCATTGATCAAGCTGTGGAGGAGCAGGAGGGGGAAGATGAGGAAGTCGCAATGCTGGATGAATTCCCAGGGGGGGGCTACTCTATCTGAGACAAGTGAACAACAGGAGTCTGAAGAGGAGTCAGAGGAGGATGGTGTCGGGCGGATGAGGAGGAGCAAGAAGAGCATGCTTTAAACCTTTCTGGGATCCCTGTTGTGCATGGATGGGGAGAGGAGAATGAAGAGGACGACATTATCCTGGATGATGAGCAGGAGCCAGGCCACCACACTGCTTCCACTTTAGTGCAAATGGGGGCCTTCATGCTCCAGTGTTTTAATAGGGACCCCCGTATAAAAAGCATAAGGGTCAAGGACCAGTACTGGGTGGCAACATACTTAGACCCCGGGTACAAACACAAAATGGCGGAAATGTTACCGCCGTCACAGAGGGCTGTCAGAATGCAGCACTTCCAGGCCTTGCTTCGAGAAATGCTGCATTCTGCTTTTGCGTGCGCTGGCAGAGGAGCAATTCCCACTCCCAGAGAAGGAGTTGCGGGTACCAATCCAACAGCGCCTGCAAGAAGAGGCCGGTTTGAAGATGTGTTGGTGCCTTCGGATATGAGGTCATTCTTTCAGCCGACCCATCGACAGGTGTCATCCGGATCCAGCATCAGGGAACGCCTAGACCGTCAGGTGTCCGACTACATCGGGTTAACGGCCGATGTGGACGCTCTGAGGAGTGATGAACCCCTGGACTACTGGGTGGGCAGGCTTGACCTCTGGCCAGAGCTTGCCCAATTTGCAATCAAACTGTTGGCTTGCCCCTCATCCAGTGTCCTGTCCGAAAGGACGTTCAGCGCAGCAGGGGGGATCGTGATCGATAAGCGTACTCGCCTAGCTCATGACAGTGTTAACTACCTCACATTTCTAAAAATGAATGAGGCATGGATCTCGGAGGAATTCAACACATGTGACCAGTAGACCATGTATATGTCTATAAACAATTTTTTTAATCGAGCACAGAGACCTTCTTTCTTCATTTGGCTCACTTCCTTGTCCAAAAACAGCACACTATACTATATGCCCGTACCCTCCTCTTTGAAGAGGTTGAGCGGTGTCATATTTCTACTGTATATAATATTTCTATTATGAGGGGCTCCCACCATCCCTGTGCTGTGCTGACTTCCTCCTGGGGCTATACCTCTGCTGTGCATATTATGAGGGGCTCCCACCATCCCTGTGCTGTGCTGACTTCCTCCTGGGGCTGTACCTCTGCTGTGCATATTTTGAGGTGTTCCCACCATCCCTGTGCTATGCTCATTATGAGGGGCTCCCACCATCCCTGTGCTGTGCTGACTTACTCCTGGGGCTGCTTATTATGAGGGGCTCCCACCATCCCTGTGCTATGCTGACATCCTCCTGGGGCTGCTTATTATGAGGGGCTCCCACCATCCCTGTGCTATGCTCATTATGAGGGGCTCCCACCATCCCTGTGCTATGCTGACTTCCTCCTGGGGCTGCTTACGGTGCAGGTGTCAGTGCTGTATATCACGGTACTGATGTCAGTGCTCTCTGTCACGGTGCTGCTGTCAGTGCTGTATATCACAGTGCTGGTGTGAGTGCTTTATGTCACGCTGCTGATGTCAGTGCTCTCTATCACGGTACTGCTGTCAGTGCTGTATATCACGGTGCTGGTGTGAGTGCTTTATGTCACGCTGCTGATGTCAGTGCTCTCTAACACGGTGCTGCTGTCAGTGCTGTATATCACGGTGCTGGTGTGAGTGCTTTATGTCACGCTGCTGATGTCAGTGCTCTCTATCACGGTGCTGCTGTCAGTGATGTATATCACGGTGCTGGTGTGAGTGCTTTATGTCATGCTGCTGATGTCAGTGCTCTCTATCATGGTGCTGTAGTCAGATCACTCTATCACAGTGCAGGTGTCATTGCTGTATGTCATGCTGCTGATGTCAGTGCTCTCTATCACGGTACTGCTGTCAGTGCTGTATATCACGGTGCTGGTGTGAGTGCTTTATGTCACGCTGCTGATGTCAGTGCTCTCTATCACGGTGCTGCTGTCAGTGCTGTATATCACGGTGCTGGTGTGAGTGCTTTATGTCACGCTGCTGATGTCAGTGCTCTCTATCACGGTGCTGCTGTCAGTGCTGTATATCACGGTGCTGGTGTGAGTGCTTTATGTCATGCTGCTGATGTCAGTGCTCTCTATCATGGTGCTGTTGTCAGATCACTCTATCACAGTGCAGGTGTCATTGCTGTATGTCATGCTGCTGATGTCAGTGCTCTCTATCACGGTGCTGTTGTCAGATGACTCTATCACGGTGCAGGTGTCATAGCTGTATGTCACGCTGCTGGTGATCATCTCCTGCACCCTCTTCTTTGCCTACCCTGACCTTCCCTCTCCTCCATTGCCTTCATGCGCTCCACAGTCCTGAATTGTCACAACAATTTCCCATATAAAAAAAGAATGCTTGTAGTTGTCGATCCCAGATTCAACTCATACATGTGTTATGTAATTGGCCATGTGGTGGGATTATGTTTGCATAGCTATTAATTATTTTGTGGCTGCAAATTTGACCTGTAGGTTTGCAAAGTTCGCCTCCCGTTGAAGTCAATGGGGCCCGCCGCGAACGTTCCGGTTCGCGAACTATCGGTCGCGTTCGCGTTCCGCGTTCGCGAAACGTCCCGTCGGAAGTTCGTCCATCACTAGTGCTATGTATACATGCAATAAAATTAAAATTCATAAAAAATCATAATAAATGTCCAATAAATCAAAATCAATCTTAATAGTAGTTCTCCAGGGTTATTATCATATCACCATGCATCTCAATAATTCTTATTGCTTGTGCAAACCACCACCAGCTAATTAATCTACTCACCTCAAGGATGAGTCCGGAAGACTCAAATTAACTCTTCATTTTCACTCCCCAAAAGTTTTTTCTTTTCATATCTGTAAATATTTAGAAAAAAAACCTTGAAATCTTTTGGTTGGGGAACAGAATTGGTAACTCAGTGTGGTTCATCTGGTGTTTTTGAGATGTGTTGGCTATGTAAGCTTGGATTCTTTTTATTTACCATGGGCGCTTAAAACAGCCTGAGCTTGAAGGGTGGAAGACTTGTTGTTCCAGGAACTTTGGAGGAATGAAAGGAATATTTTGACAGAGGATAGGAAGGTATTGACCTTCATCAATTATACTAAGCTTTGTGAGCCTGAAGTGAGAACACTTACCCCTGTAGCATCCAGTGGTGCATTATACAAAAGTTTGATCATGAAAATCATCCAATCACTGCAATCAATATGTTGAGTGTAAATGCCGACAGCTGACCAATCCCTGCTTAGAGATTTTAACCAATCATGCAAAGTCTAAGAGATGAGTGCAAGGGTGAGTATAGTTTAACCACTTTCAGACCGGACCATTTTGCTGGTAAATGACCAGAGGTCTTTTTACACTTTGGCACTGCGCTGCTTTAACTGGTAATTGCGCGGTCATGCAATGTTGTACCCAAACAAAATTTGCGTCCTTTTCTTCCCACAAATAGAGCTTTCTTTTGATGGTATTTGATTGCCTCTGCGATTTTTATTTTTTGCGATATAAACGTAAAAAGACCGCAAATTTTGAAAAAAAATGATATTTTCTACTTTTTGTTATTAGAAAAATCCAATAAACTCAATTTTAGTCATACATTTAGGCCAAAATGTATTCAGCCACATGTCTTTGGTAAAAAAAAAGTCAATAATTGTATATTTATTGGTTTGCGCAAAAGTTGTCACATCTACAAACTAAGGTACGTTTTCTGGAATTTACGCAGCTTTTAGTTTACGACTGCCTATCTCATTTCTTGAGGTGCTAAAATGGCAGGGCAGTACAAAACCCCCCCAAATGACCCCATTTTGGAAAGTAGACCCCCTAAGGAAATTGATAAGAGGCATGTTGAGCCCATTGAATATTTTATTTTTTTGCCTCAAGCGATTGAATAATGACAAAAAAAAAAATTTTTTTTTTTTTTACACAAAGTTGTCACTAAATGATATATTGCTCACACATGCTATGGGCGTATGTGAAATGACACCCCAAAATAAATTCTGCTGCTTCTCCTGAGTACGGGGATACCACATATGTGGGACTTTTTGGGAGCCTAGCCGCGTACGGGGCCCCGAAAACCAAGCACCGCCTTCAGGCTTTCTAAGGGCGTAAATTTTTGAGTTCACTTCTCACTACCTATTACAGTTTTGAAGGCCATAAAATGCCAAGATGGCACAAAACCCCCACAAATGACCCCATTTTAGAAAGTAGACACCCCAAGCTATTTGCTGAGAGGCATGTTGAGTTCATGGAATATTTTATATTTTGCCACAAGTTGCGGGAAAATTACAAACTTTTTTTTTTTTTTTTTTTTTTTTTTTTAACAAAGTTGTCACTAAATGATATATTGCTCATGCATGCCATGGGCATATGTGAAATGACACCCCAAAATAAATTCTGCTGCTTCTCCTGAGTACGGGGATACCACATATGTGGGACTTTTTGGGAGCCTAGCCGCGTACGGGGCCCCGAAAACCAAGCACCGCCTTCAGGCTTTCTAAGGGCGTAAATTTTTGAGTTCACTTCTCACTACCTATTACAGTTTTGAAGGCCATAAAATGTCAAGATGGCACAAAACCCCCACAAATGACCCCATTTTAGAAAGTAGACACCCCAAGCTATTTGCTGAGAGGCATGTTGAGTCCATGGAATATTTTATATTTTGCCACAAGTTGCGGGAAAATTACAAACTTTTTTTTTTTTTTTTTTTTTTTTCACAAAGTTGTCACTAAATGATATATTGCTCACGCATGCCATGGGCATATGTGAAATGACACCCCAAAATAAATTCTGCTGCTTCTCCTGAGTACGGGGATACCACATATGTGGGACTTTTTGGGAGCCTAGCCGCGTACGGGGCCCCGAAAACCAAGCACCGCCTTCAGGCTTTCTAAGGGCGTTACAGTTTTGAAGGCCATAAAATGCCAAGATGGCACAAACCCCCCCCAAATGACCCCATTTTGGAAAGTAGACACCCCTAAATTTAGGGGTACACTAGTGAGACTAGGTAATAAATGGCGGGTGCCCTGAAACTATAAAAAAATAACTAACCAACCAGCGTCACCTGTAACAGTTATATGGTGATCACTGGTGAAAGGGTTAACTAGGGGGCAATTAGGGGGCTTTATGCGGTAGTATATGGGGGTCCCTGGCGCTATAAAAAGCTGCAGCGAACCTAAATACCTACCTGCCTAACTAGCGTCACCTGTGACACTAATACAGCGATCAGAAAAACGATCGCTTATTAGGCTGGGTTCACACTGGAGCGATGCGGGAACGCCACGAATGCGCGGCGGGTTCCCGCATCGCATGCCTCCCGGCGGCAGTTCACACTGCCCTATACGAACTGCTGGGAGTGTCAGTGAAATGTTACTGACACCCCCAGATCAGTTCGCATATCGCAGTGCGATCTGCAAACTCGGATCGCATGGTGTGAACACCCATGCGATCCGATTCTGCTGCGGGCCAAAAAAAGGGTCCCGTGCGAATTTGCGGCGGGTGCGGCGGGTGCGGCGAATGGCTGAACTCGAATCGCACAGAGATCGGATGTGATTTGCACTGCAGTGCGGTGCGAATCACATCCGTTCTCATAAACCGCTGCAATGTGAACCCAGCCTTAGTGACACTGGCGACGGGGGGTGATCACGGGGTTAAACCTTTATTGGGGGGGTTAGGGGGGTACCTTAGAACTAAAGGGGGCTAACCCTAACTGCCCTAACAGTTATTAGTCACAAATGACACCCGCCGGGTGATCAGGGGGTTAAACCTTTATTAGGTAATAAATGGCGGGTGCCCTGAAACTATAAAAAAATAACTAACCAACCAGCGTCACCTGTAACAGTTATATGGTGATCACTGGTGAAAGGGTTAACTAGGGGGCAATCAGGGGGCTTTATGCGGTAGTATATGGGGGTCCCTGGCGCTATAAAAAGCTGCGGCGAACTTAAATACCTACCTGCCTAACTAGCGTCACCTGTGACACTAATACGGCGATCAGAAAAATGATCGCTTATTAGGCTGGGTTCACACTGGAGCGATGCGGAAACGCCGCAAATCCGCGGCGGGTTCCCGGATCGCATGCCTCCCGGCGGCAGTTCACACTGCCCTATGCGAACTGCTGGGAGTGTCAGTGAAATGTTACTGACACCCCCAGATCAGTTCGCATATCGCAGTGCGATCTGCAAACTCGGATCGCATGGTGTGAACACCCATGCGATCCGATTCTGCTGCGGGCCAAAAAAAGGGTCCCGTGCGAATTTGCGGCGGGTGCGGCGGGTGTGGCGGGTGCGGCGGGTGCGGCGAATGGCTGAACTCGAATCGCACAGAGATCGGATGTGATTTGCACTGCAGTGCGGTGCGAATCACATTCGTTCTCATAAACCGCTGCAATGTGAACCCAGCCTTAGTGACACTGGCGACGGGGGGTGATCACGGGGTTAAACCTTTATTGGGGGGGTTAGGGGGGTACATTAGAACTAAAGGGGGCTAACCCTAACTGCCCTAACAGTTATTACAGTCACAAATGACACCAATGCAAAAAAAAAAAAAAAAAAAATGACATTGGTGTCACTGTGACTGGGGGGCAGGGGTAATTGGGGGGGTGATCGGGGGGTAAAGGGGGGGTGTGAGTGTGCCTGGCATGTTCTACTGTGTGTGTAGAGTGTTGGTGCAACTCACCGATCCGCTCTCCTCCGTGTCGGAACGAAAAATACCGACACGGAGGAGAGAATACATCACTTCCTCTCCTGTGTTTACATTACAGGAGAGGAAGTGATGTCACCGGGGATTTCTATTCGTCGGGAGCGATCGCGAGGGGGTGGCCATGAATGAATGGCCGCCCCCTCGTCCCGGATCGCTCCCGGACGAAAACCGACCGCCGCAGGCACCGGGCGGGGGCCCGATCGGGCCCCCGACCCGCGGGAGGCAAGGGACGTACATGTATGTCCTTATGCCTGCCCGTGCCATTCTACCGACGTACATCGGCGTGCGGTGGTCGGCAACTGGTTAAAGAGCAGCCCATCAAGGTGTAAATAGATAAAGAAACCACGTCCAATTTTTTAGTTAGTAGGGTTCTTAAAGGAAGAAGAGTCAATGTTTTGTTGAAGCATATCTATGATCAAAATTCAAAATTTAAAATCATTAAAATCATATAATAATTTCCACATTGTATTTAAATGATTTCTAGGCTACTACTATTAATCTACACAATCTTGACGCTGTAAACTAACTCTGTGAAGACTCTAAGCCCTTGTACACACGGTCGGAGATTCAGATGCAATGTGTCCTATCGGACCGTTTTGTCGGATATTCCGACTGTGTGTGGTCTGCATCGGATATTCCGACGGACCAAGTTTTCCAACTTGCCGGTAAAATTTTCAGACAAAATGCTCCTATCGGACATACTCCGATCATGTGTAGCCTACTCCGATGGACAAAGTGCCACGCATGCTCAGATCAAATACCTAGACCAAAGCTATTGGCTACTAGCCTGAACGTAGTCCCGTCTAACGAAATAACGTCATCACGTTATGTACAATCGGATTTTCCGACAACTTAGTCCGACCGCGTGTATGCAACATCACTTCCGGACCTCTTCCGGAATTAATCCGTCGGAATTACTCCGATGGATTTGGTAGTCGGAATCTCCGACCGTGTGTACAAGGGCTAACACATTTACTTCCTTCAATTCTGTGACACATATTCACTATATCCTGTAAGTATACACTGCTGTGTCACACATTTCAAAGAGCCTTACTTATGAACTACAGATGTGCTGAAAGTAGGAGCTTCAGAAGGCAGAGTCAGTACAGGAATCACTGCTTGCTGGCAGCAATGAATTATAGGATACAGGTATGCAGCCCTAGGAAATTAAAAAGTAAACAGCAAAGGAGAAGCTGCAAAGCATATAGGAAATCTAAGAGGTTGTGGGAAGAGATAACCATAGTTGCATAGTTAGTCTGGTTGAAAAAAGACACCAGTCCATGCAGTTCATCCCAAAAACAAATAAAGAAAAACACACACACACACACACACACACACACACACAAATTGAAAATCTCCATATACACTATCCTATACCCACAATTGATCCAGGGGAAGGCAAAAAAAAAAAAAAAACAATAAGGCATGATACAAATTGCTCCAGCGGGGTAACAGTGGAAGGCAACACTCATAACATGAAAGGACATTTTTCAAGTAAGGATTAGCAACAACAGACATCTTTATGTCAGCCTCTAACAGAGAAGATGAGGTGGATGATCTAAAACCTTGCGGCCAGGGGGATCCACAAGTTGGACCACCTGAGACATAAGAATTGCATAACTGAAGAAAATGCTTCTGCATAGGGCAGAAAGGGGAATGTGCCCCTGAGGATAAAAAGGAGGATCCAACTAGAATCTCTCAAAAATACAAAATGCACAATCCATCCCTGCGCCAATCACAGACTCCTACCTAGTGCAAATTAGAAATGTCACTTCCACCCATAGCTCTTAAAGGGCCACTTTTTTATTTATTTTTTTAAATGACAATTTTTTATTTTATTTTTTATTGCATTTTAGTGTAAATATGAGATCTGATGTATTTTGACCCCTGTTCTCATAGGTCCTGTCATGCTTTTTTTCTATTACAAGGGATGTTTAAATTCCTTGTAATTCCTTGTAATAGGAATAAAAGTGACAATTTTTTTTTAAAAAGAACAGTGTAAAAGTAAAAAATAAAAGGTAAAATAAATAAGAAAAAAAATTGTGAAAAATATAAAATGAGCAATGGCGCCAAAAAATACAGAGCAACCAATAATGAAATGCCGCACAAAAATTTGTGAAAACGAATAAAATATAAAATAATAGAGAAATTGGGTGTAAAACTATATAAATGTGTATATGAATATGAAATCACCCAAACATGCGTGAGTGCACCAGATATACCAGCACATATACCATAAATATGACACCAAAACAGTCCAGCATAAGTGATAAAATTCTTCTGTACAGTTAGAACACACTAACTCTCTACAGTTAGAACACACTGAGGGAACACGTTTAACCCCTTGATCGCCCCCTAGTGTTAACCCCTTCCCTGCCAGTGACATTTATACAGTAATCAGTGGCTATTTTTAGCTCTGATCGCTGTATAAATGTTAGTGGTCCCAAAAAAGTGTCAAAAGTGTCCGATCTGTCTGTCGCAATGTAGCAGTCCCAATAAAAATCACAGATCGCCTCCATTACTAGTAAAAAAAATACAAACTTTAAAAAATGCCATAAATCTAGCCCCTATTTTTTAGACGTTATAACTTTTGCACAAATAACTTTTTTGCTTTTATACTATATTTCAGGGGTAATGAATTAAAATTCAAGGAGGTCCGGTCGCCAAAATTTTCTTTGGGCCGAGGTCCGAATCTCAAGTCTGTGCTATGACTCAGAAAGATTGTAGTCACTGTATAGCTATCAAAAACATGAGAAATGTACAATTTCCTTAGCATTTCAACAATATTTATTGTCAAGTTTCAGTTACAATATTAAACATGTGGACAGTTAGAACTAGGATAGCTTTACATTTGCTCTTTACACCGGGTGTCCCCATCACAGTGCCCCTTTATACCGGGTGTCTCCATCACAGTGCCCCTTTACATCGGGTGTCCCCATCACAGTGCCCCTTTACATCGGGTGTCCCCATCACAGTGCCCCTTTACATCGGGTGTCCCCATCACAGTGCCCCTTTACATCGGGTGTCCCCATCACAGTGCCCCTTTACATCGGGTGTCCCCATCACAGTGCCCCTTTACATCGGGTGTCCCCATCACAGTGCCCCTTTACATCGGGTGTCCCCATCACAGTGCCCCTTTACATCGGGTGTCCCAATCACAGTGCCCCTTTACATCGGGTGTCCTCATCACAGTGCCCCTTTACATCGGGTGTCCTCATCACAGTGCCCCTTTACATTGGGTGTCCCCATCACAGTGCCCCTTTACATTGGGTGTCCCCATCACAGTGCCCCTTTACATCGGGTATCCCCATCACAGTGCCCCTTTATATCATCGGGTGTCCCCATCACAGTGCCCCTTAACAAAATGTGCACATCAGGGTGTCCCTTAACATAAAATAAGGGTCATGCTGATGGGCACATTTTATATTAAGGGGCACTCTGATGGACAACAAAATGTGCCCCTTAACTTAAAATTTGCCCAAAGTGCCCCTTTTAATATAAAATGTACCCATCAGTGTTGCTCTTAAAATAAAATATGCCGACCCCCCCACCCCCCCTTGATCCCCCTTAACCTTCCTCCTTCCCCCTCTCCTACCCCCCTTTTTTGGATTCATCTAGGACGAGCTTGGAGCGGACTGATCCCATTCTCTCCATGATACCTGCTCAGTTGTCTGTTCTATTTTCCCACCTGATAGTTTATAAGGCCTTACACTCCCTCATAGATGGTACAGGGTGTAACGGTTTCTATAGTTATTGTTGGTTATAGTTGTTGTGCACAGACAGCGCCCGGCGCCGCTCTGGCTTCCCGGGCTTGCTTAAGGTACTCAGTCTTCCGTGCTACTAGTTTATTAATAATTAATCCTTCATTATGTTTTAACTAGTCCAGTCTCTGTCGGCCTATCCAGGTCTGGGCGGGGTGGGGGGGTCTCCTACCACAGCAAGTACCCTTTTCGGGGTGGTGGGGGGCCTTCTGTCACTCTTCCCTAGACCGCCCGCAATAGGGTGTAGGTGTGAGATGCACCACTAATAACATCACCGAGCAGTGACGACTTCTTATTTCCGTTACCGCTAACGGGCCAACTTGCCTGGATAGCTGAGTTCCGCGCCCATTAGATTCCCTCAAAGTTTATCTCGTTAGGGCGATTTGGTCTCCTGATGTGTCTACATAGATCCTGACCGAAGCTTAATACATGTTTTACTCTGTTAGCTTTGGATCTTGCAGTGTGTATTACTGATTTTTACCAATAACATGTGCCTTTTTCGTAATGGTCATTGTTATTTAACAACCATCTACTGTAATACTGCTTGATGATGTAAGGCGGACATGTCATGTCTTGTTGTTCTTTCGGTTTGCATAAAATCAATAAAAATATTGAAACCAAAATAAAATATGCCCATCAGCATGCCCCTTAACATGAAATAAGGGTCACATTGATGGGCGCCTATTATGTTAGGAGGCACTCTGATGGACAAATTTTATTTTAAGGGGCATGCTGGTGGGTATATTTTTAATGTGCACATCAATGGGCATATTTTGTAGGGCACATTTTGTTGTGCCCCTTAACAAAATATGCCCATCGATGTGCACATTAAAAATATACCCATCAGTGTGCCCCGTAAAATTAAATTTGTCCATCAGAGTACCCCTTAACATAAAAGGTGCCCATCAGCGTGACCCTTATTTTATGCTAAAGGTCACTCTGATGAACACATTTTATTTTAAGGGGCATGCTGATGGGTATATTTGTAATTTGCACAATGCTGGGCTTTTTTTGTAAGGGGCATGCTGATGGGTATATTTGTAATTTGCACAATGCTGGGCTTTTTTTTGTAAGGGGCATGCTGATGGGTATATTTGTAATTTGCACAATGCTGGGCTTTTTTTGTAAGGGGCATGCTGATGGGTATATTTTTAAGTGCACACTGATGGGCATATTTTGTTAAGGCGCACCTTAACAAAACATGCAAATCAGTGTGCACATAAAAAATATATCCATCAGCATGCCCCTTACAAAAAAAGCCCAGCATTGTGCAAATTACAAATATACCCATCAGCATGCCCCTTACAAAAAAAGCCCAGCATTGTGCAAATTACAAATATAACCATCAGCATGCACCTTACAAAAAAGCCCAGCATTGTGCAAATTACAAATATACCCATCAGCATGCACCTTACAAAAAAGCCCAGCATTGTGCAAATACAATATACCTAACAGTCTGCATGATCACTAATGTGCCCACATACCTCAACTACAGGAGGAAGGGCACAACTGAAGCTGCCTCAAGGAGTCGGAGAGCCAGGACCCGGGAATTCGGAACCGCGGGCAGCATGGGGGGCGGGGCGCGCACGTGACGTCACACCCCCTACTGCCTGCGTGAGTGTCTTCAGCTCCGAGACGCGGCCAGGAGCAGGGGGCGGGCGCATGCGCACAGCGTCACTGGTTGCTAGGGAAACCCGCGGTCCCAGCAAACCAGTGATTGCTGTCATTTACTACGCAGGCGGACTCGGACCGCAGGCCGCCATTTAGTGACGGCTGCTATATTTGTTAAATAATGGTCAAGACTACAATTTGTAGAGTTCCCATACTACATTAAAAGCATTTCTTGCTATCATAAAATAAATTCTTATAGAAGAATGAAGGCAGAAAAAATGATAACACTGAGTACATTGAGTGTCATCAAGCAAGTGACAGATTAAAGATTTGGAGATGATTTCCATTAAGGCCATGACTATGAAGCAGTATTCTCTTAATCCCTAGAGCGATAAAATGAATTTCTAGATTTAGACATTTAGCAACCAAATGTAAATGTAAAATATAAAGATAACTTTGGCATTTTGTGTTTACACAAGCACAGATCTTAAAACCAGTGTATAGCAGAAAATTATATCTAAGTAATGTGGTAAAATCTTTGTTTAATTCATAGCATCAGTCATACCCTAGAGCCTACTGGGGTGGATTTACTAAAGACAAACAGACTGTGCATTTTTCAGGTGCAGTTGCACCCATTTTCCCCAGAGCTTAGTGATTTCAGTGAGGCTCTGCTGATTTCCATCATACAATCATGTGCAAGCAAAAATGCTTTTTTATTTTCTTTGCACCTGATTGGATATTTTTTACAAAGTGAAGCTTCACCACATTAACTAAACCCACCCTTATGTATGTTATGTAAAAAGTATGCCTAATTGATAAATATAATTTTGCAGAAGCATTTCTCTTTAATTTTACTTTCTTGTGTATTAAGAAAATTGTTATTATTTTTCAAATTGTTATCCACTTCAGCTCTTACAAAGTTGCAACCCTGATGGGCCAGAATATTTTTTACAATTTTAGCTGTGCACCTACAGTGGTGTGAAAAAGTGTTTGCCCCCTTCCTCATTTCCTGTTCCTTTGCATGTTTGTCACACTTAAGTGTTTCGGAACATCAAACCAATTTAAACAATAGTCAAGGACAACACAAGTAAACACAAAATGAAGACTTTGGAGTGGCCTAGCCAAAGTCCTGACCTGAATCCTATTGAGATGTTGTGGTATGACCTTAAAAAGGCCGTTCATGCTCGAAAACCCTCTAATGTAACTGAATTAGGACAATTCTGCAAAGATGAGTGGGCCAAAATTCCTCCAGGATGCTGTAAAAGCCTCATTGCACGTTATCGCAAACGCTTGGTTGCAGTTGTTGCTGCTAAGGGTGGCCCAACCAGTTATTAGGTTTAGGGGGCAATCACTTTTTCACACAGGGCCATGATGGTTTGGATTTTTTTTCACCTTTAATAATAAACACCTTCATTTACAAATTGCATTTTGTGTTTACTTGTGTTGTCCTTGACTATTGTTTAAATTGGTTTGATGTTCCGAAACACTTAAGTGTGACAAACATGCAAAGGAACAGGAAATGAGGAAGGGGGCAAACACTTTTTCACACCACTGTATTGATTTGGCAAAAACGTTTGTATTGCTTGAAGCATATTTTCACATCTGCAGTCAAATTTAAAAAAGCACCGCTATATGTTTGTGTTGATATGGATATTTTTGGATGATTTTATAGCATAGCTATATGTGAATAGTTTTTTTAAGACCATATACAGTTTTAGAAGCTAAACTTCCCCTATTGATATGAAAATGAACCACACTTGTTTGGAGACTTCGGAAGAAAACAGATATTTTATGCTGGAGTCTAAGGCCGCGTACACACGCGGGGACTGTTCGCTCAACTTTGTCCGCTGAACAGTGTTTCAGCGGACAGTCCGCTCGTGTGTGGGCTTCAGCGGACAGTTTCAGCGGACAGTTTGACGAACAAAGTTTTTCGGAAATCCCGAAAAACTGTCCGCTGCTCAGAAAGAATTTATACGCCGAAGGTTGCATTGCAGTGTATAGGACGTCGTTTTCTAGTCCCGTCGTACGTGCCGTTCACGTCATCGCGCAGGGTTTCAGCGGACTGTTCGTTCGTCGTGTGTGGCCAAGTCCGTCCATGCTAATTTTGAGCGGACTGTCTGCTGAAACTGTTTGACGAACAAAGTTGAGCGAACAGTCCCCGCGTGTGTACGCGGCCTAAGAAGAAAGAATTCATGCAAAGATTCCAACAATGGAAGGCCAACGTTAAGTAGCTGTTTAGTATACTTATTGCATGCATATTGTACATCCTTATTTGCAATAAAGGATAATTGGCTTGTGCATGTTGTAGGCATATTTTGTAATACATGCTATAAATTTGGTTTCCTGCAGTTGTATGTGCAACTTTTCTGTTTAGTAAAAGCATTAATACACTACAGATTTTTAATAGCTTCCTTGGCTTATACCATAAAGTTAAATACTAAACGCAAGCAAAACAATTGGGAGCTTGCCCGGGATTCACGCTAAAGGTCAACTGAAGCAAATCTGTTTGCTGGGGTGTTTTCCATTGCTTGAGTGCTTGAGTAGAATGCTGCATAAACTTTTTAGAAAGAGTAATGCCCCGTACACACGATCGGACTTTCCGACAACAAAACCGTGGATTTTTGTTTGAAAGTTGTTGGCTCCAACTTGTCTTGCATACACACATTCACACAAATGTTTGGCCAACAATTATGAATGTAGTGACGTACAAGACATAAGTGATATCTCCCTTACGAATGCTAGTTTTACAAGAAGGAGCGCTTCCGGCTCATACTTGTTACCGAGCATGCATGAACTTTTGTGCTTCGGACGTGTGTATACACGAACGGAAAGTCTGACAACAAAGCTTTGTTGGCGGAAAATTTGAGAACCTGCTAGCCAACATTTGTTGGCGGAAAGTCCAACAACAAATGTTTGATGGAGCATACACATTATCGGAATACCCATTCCGCCAACAAGCTGACATCCAACATTTGTTGCCGGAAAATTCGATCGTGTGTACGGGGCATAAGGCTGCAGGGGTTTCTGGTATTCAGGAAGCGAAGATGTGCACCCTACCTACCTGGGCCAGAGACAGTCAGTGGATGTCTGCTGCAAAGGAGCTTCCTAGGTATGCTTTTCCTTTGAACAGAGCTTGAGGTGATGGAGTCTCTTATGTTTCCTCATATTTTTGTCTCAAAAGTTTTGAGTTCAGTAGAGGAGAGATGTGGGCAGTTGCTGTGTTTGGATTGCACTTCCTGAATGCTCTACCTACTGAATCTGAAAAGAGGAAAAAGGCAGAGTTATGCTGCGTACACACGTAGCAGACTATCCGGCGGACTTAGTCTGGCGGACTTTCCACCGGACTGTCCGCCGGTCTTTCCGAACGAGCTACTTGCCCACACACGGCACTTTTTCAGCGGACTAATACGGTGTACTAAGTCGCGCGGCCCCTCCACCCCAAAGCACCTTGTCCCCATGTTGATAAGGACAAGGGCCTCTTCCCGACAACCCTGGCCGTTGGTTGTTGAGGTCTGTGGGCGGGGGGCTTATCGGAATCCGGGAGCCCCCTTTAATAAGGCACCCCCCCATGTTGAGGGCACGCGGCCTGGTACAGCTCAGGAAGGGGGGGCGCTCGCTCGTCCCCACCCCCTTTCATGGCCGGCCAGGTAGCGTGCTCGGATAAGGGTCTGATATGAACCTAGGGGGGACCCCATGCCGATTTTTCAGCGTAGGGGTTCCCCTTTAAGTCCATACCAGGTGACGGGGCCAGCGACGCCTCCTTCGCTAGCCCCGGCTACCTGGAGACGCGCTCAAAATGAGCAGACTTTTCTCTGGGCAGGAAAAGTCCGTTCATTTCAAAAGTACGACGGACTGGCACACACACTGCCGGATTGTCCCCCGAAATGCGAATCCGGCGGACAGATTGGAGTGCAAAAATACTTTCTTAGTCCGCCGGACTTTTGGGTAAAAAAAGTCAGCCGGAGCCCACACACGGAGGGATTGTCCACCGGATTTTTCCACCGGATTGTTTGATCGTGTGTACGAGGCATTAGAAATATACTTACTGAAGGAGTACTGAAGGATCAGCTTGCAGTGGAAGACACTGCAATTAAGGTAAAGGATTTAGAATGTAGGACATACAGTCAAACCTGCAGTGGCTTTGAAGTGTATTCAAACCCCTGTAGGCAAAGCTGAAGATTTGAAATTTGAATAAGTGGTGTACAGCCCCCATAAACAAGTTGAAGGATGCCCTAGGCACTAAGCCTGTAAGCAAAAGTAGGACCTGTGCCACTGTTACTTGCCATAAATGGGAATCTGATCAGCTCAAATAGAGATGGCCAAATTAAGTGGGATAAAAGAAGGTCAAGGCCTATTATTTCCAGGAGACACATGTGGACTGATTTACTTAAGGTGGGGGGTCCCTAGAGAGGAAATAGGTGGGATTCCTATACCAGCACTGTTTAAAAGGTGGAAGCAAGTGGCAGGAAAAGGTAGATTCAGACACAATAGGTTTTCTTGTTGTCATAGACTAGGGCACATTGCTAGAATGTGCCATGCTATGAAGACTGGACAACAGCATGCCAGTGTTCCCAGGACAGCAGGCAGATTTGACCAATCCCCAGGTAGGAGGCCTGGCAGGGTGGTAAGAATTGCCCACAAATATATAAGAGCCTGGCCAGCAGAGGGGTTGTTGTTGTCAGGTAGAAAATTAAATGCTGAGGTTGGAGTCGTGAGGCCTGGGAGGGTACCCCAGGGCTGGGGGGGCTGCCTCTAGGCTGGAGCTGAGGAAAGAAGAGAATGCCCTTCAGTCTCAACCAGGAGACACCCTGTCTAGCATGGCAAAATCTGTCAGCAGGATGCCTGAACAGCAGTCTTATCCAATGCAGCAGGATTCAGAGGACCTCTTCACCCCCAGCGCCTGAAAGGGAGAAGGATGCCATTTGCAATATACAGCATGCTTTAATAGGGACAGTGTCACGGCTAACCTAAATCCCCTACTTTGGGACACTTTTCAAGGCAGCCGAGTGGGCTGGTAATTTCTGCAAGTGGTGGGACTTTGTGAGTTTAACCAACTTTGCTATATTTCACCAAGGTGAAATAGCTTAATTAAACAAGTTGAAGTTGGAAGCCGATTGGCTACCATGCACAACTGCACCAGATTTTGCACTCTCCCATTTTAGTAAATAAACTAGACATGTGCATTCCTTTTCGTGCGAATGCATTTTCGTCCAAATTTCGGGTATTTTCATTTTGACAAACGATAACTAATGTACAGAATCCGAAAAACAAAAGATCCAACATAAATAAATGCTTTATTTTAGTTTTCGTTGTTACAACAGTTCGATATAGAATAGTAGATTCAACGTGACTCTGACAATAACAATGTGTGTCTATTGAATCTGTGGTCGAATGTGCCTAACCTTACCTCTATTAGTCCAAGATTATATCGAGAAAAGATTTGACAGAGAGAAAATATTCGAAATAGAGAGAAAAGATTCGACAGAGAGAAAAGATTCTGGAATTGGGTGGGGGAAGTAAAATAAAAATAATGATGATGATGAATGTTATTGGCTGATTGTAACCAAAGAGGAGGAGCAGTAAAATAGCTAGAACTAAGTACACCAGTACAGCCAACTTGCTTTCAATTACGATTGCTAGCAGAGAGAGACACACACACTGAATCATTTCAGAAGACAGTCAATCTTAGCTGGTCCATTTGAATTGTCATTTGTCAGAGAACCCAAATTATTATTAAGCATAAGCACAGCAGCAGAACAATAGTGAAGCAAGCTACAGTTCAACTTAGCTTTTTCCTAATAATCTGCTGCTATTGTGTTAGTGTGAGAACCTTATAGTGATACTAGTGTTGCTGCTAGTGTTGTTGTGATAGCCTCAGAGGCTGCCTGTGTTGTGGGGGGGATTTATTATTATAGAATCTTGTTACCTGTCTGATCAGTGACCGCTATCACCAGTCCACCAGTTTCTGTTTGAACGAGTATATAATATATATACAGAAACACTTGTAGATGGCCCAGGAATGTCCTTCAATGCCTCCATGTCACTCTCACAATGGGTTGCTGCCATATTCGTATTATCAGTCACTCACTATCTGACACCTGACACTTTGAGACCTAGACCATTCATTCAACATGAACGACGGATATTTGACAAAGCAAAGAAAACACACACTTTTATAATAATATTCGGCGGAGCATGGAAACTGTACGCCGCTGCAATCGTACATTTCCGGAGTCAAATGCTCCGCCTATAGGCTATATAGAATTTAGCAGCTCCGTCTAATCTTCTTTATACATTCGACAGACACCATAAGCCTTCAAAGACAGATTCTACCGTAATTCATGTGGATTTTTGGACGAATGCAATTTTTGAACGAAAAACAAAATAAATAAAAACGAATTTCGGGAGTAACTAAATTTATTAATTTTGCGGACGAAAACGAAATTCTGAAACAAAATATTTCATTCTGCACATGTCTAAAATAAACCCCCCTGTATTACATACAGTATATAATAATTTTTAGGTAAAAACAAGAATTTTTCGTGTCAAATTTTTTTTGCAAAAATGCAATCTTTAGAAAATAAAATAATAAAATGAAAGAAATACACTTTCTACTTTGCCCAATTTTGAAACTTTTTTAGTTGGTGCTTAACTACAGTATGTAATAAGGTTCCAGGAGATAAGGACAGACTGTAGATATTTAGAATCTGGCAGGAAACCATGCACAGGTAAAATACATATTTACATTACAGCTGAACAGGCTCACTCTTCTTAGCAGAGTATACTTTCTAGGTTCTGATCAAAACCTACCAGGTAATAGCAAGTTGACACTTTCGGTACTGTATGGTGCTCATACCACTCAGCTCCAAACCATCTCTCTAGAGAACACATATAATAATGTCCCACATACTCCAGCCTTTCACATATATATAACCAGTGGCTTCAAATTCTGCAAAACATGGACATTTTGAATTGTCTACATTCCAGTCCCGTCAAGTCAAAAATTATGATTGTGGGACAGAATCTTAAAGCATTAGAAGTCCCCAACACCTATCCACTGTGTCAACTTTAAAGGGTATTTGTCAACTCTTTATGTACATATCTACTTAGCCTGAACTGATAATAGCTAGGGGAGGAACAAGCCATGCCTGGATACATAACAATCTTCAATTGGGATGGCCTTGTGGTTCGCCCGGCGGTCGGTTCGCGGCAAATTTTGCGTGTTCGCGATTCGCCAAACCAGCGGACTTCTGTCGCTGTTCGCCCGGCGGACATATGTGTTTACATTGTGAAAGAACTTTGACCCATGATGACACATCCATCATGGGGTACAGGACAGCCAATGGAGACATTTCAGCACATGGACAATTGGACATTCCCCCTACCTTATAAATAGACCTGATCTGGTGGCCATTTTACATTCTGTCTTATGTCAGTGTAGGGAGAGGTTGCTGTGTGGAGCAGGGATAGACTGTAGTGACACAAATCACTAGCTATTAGCTCCACAAAAGTCCTTTTAAGGACTGGTATAGGTGTACAGTATATAGGGTTCTGGTGCACTGCTGCTGACTGCTATGCTGGGGATTGCTGAGTGCACTGCTGACCGATTCTGCAGCTGTCTTTTATCAGTGTAGGGACTGAGGGACAGTCTGTAAATCACTAGCTACTAGGTCCACAAAGGTCCTTTTAAGGACTGGTATAGGTGTACAGTATATAGGGTTCTGGTGCACTGCTGCTGACTGCTATGCTGGGGATTGCTGAGTGCACTGCTGACCGATTCTGCAGCTGTCTTTTATCAGTGTAGGGACTGAGGGACAGTCTGTAAATCACTAGCTACTAGGTCCACAAAGGTCCTTTTAAGGACTGGTATAGGTGTACAGTATATAGGGTTCTGGTGCACTGCTGTGCTGCTGATTGCTGAGTGCACTGCTAACCGATTCTGCAGCTGTCTTTTATCAGTGTAGGGACTGAGGGACAGTCTACAAATCACTAGCTACTAGGTCCACAAAGGTCCTTTTAAGGACTGGCATAGGTGTACTATTTGGTGTGCAGTATAGGGGTGTAACACACGTATAAAATACTTGCACATATAGAAAGCATAGTATAGTGCATTTCCACTGTGCAGCATTGTGACTGCTGAGCGGTTCAGCAGCGATACTACAAAGAGTGACAAACGCAATAAAAAAAAGTATTATAACTGGTGTGATAGACCGGTGGCCCCCAAAAACGACGGATTGAAGCGCAGTGTTATTGCTGCCTACTCCGTGATCTCTAATTATAGCGGTTGGGAAGGTGACATCGATAATGATGTGTCTAGTGATGTCACATGGGTGCCCACAAGAGAGGAAAAGGATGGGAGTTCAGAGGGAGATATGGACCAGCAGATAGGGAGGAGAAGCAGGCAAAACTTACATTGCACAGGAGGGACAAAGCAGACTGCTAATGTATCAGGAGCGAGGCATCAATCATGTACGGTCACATCTGGTGCTCCCAGGACGCCAGCACATGGCTCCGCAGTGTGGGCTTTTTTTAACGTGTCCGCTGCTGACAATAGTGTTGCCATCTGAAATCTTTGCAGTCAACCCATAAGTCGCGGTAAGCCCAACACTCACCTAGGGACAACCGCCTTAAGAAGGCACATGAGCTGCCATCACGAGCCCAGTAGGAGCAACGGAACCCACAAAGCCACACTCCAGGCTCCCACTGTCCAGCCTCGTCTTCTACTTTTCCTTCTCCTCTCTCCTCACAATTGTCCTCCACTCCACCTTCCATCATGCCGTCCTCACGTTTTTCTGCAAAAAGGCAGGCTTCCGTGGGCCAAATGTTCGAGCGTAAAAAAATGATGACGCCGGATAACCCTCTTGCCCAACGGTTGACGGCTGGCTTGTCAGAACTACTAGCCCGCCAATAGGGATGAGCCGAACACCCCCCGGTTCGGTTCGCACCAGAACTTTCGAACGGACCCCAAATTCGTACGAAAGTTAGAACCCCATTGAAGTCTATGGGACTCGAACATTCGAAATTAAAAGTGCTAATTTTAACGGCTAATATGCAAGATGCAGTCCTAAAAAGGGTTTGGGGACCTAGCTCCTGCCCCAGGGGACATGGGTCAATGCCTAAAATCTTTTGGCGGGAGCACTGATTTTAATGACGATTAAAGTGAAAAAAAAGTGAAATATTCCTTTAAATATCGTGCCTAGGGGGTGTCTGTAGTATGCCTGTGAAGTGCCACGTGTTTCCCGTGTTTAGAACAGTCCCTGCACAAAATAACATTTAACGGAAATAACATCATTTAAAACTGCTTGCGGTTTTAATGTTATATCTCGTTCCTGCAATATGGTTGAAAATCATTGAGAAAAATGGCATGGGTAGCCCTCCCTGCCCATTACCAGCCCCTTTGGGTCTTGTACGCATATTAAGGGGAACCCCGTACCCATATTAAAAAAAGGAAATGCGTGTGGCCCCCCTATATACTCAGAACAGCAGTATACAGGCGGTGCAAACAAGACAGGGACTGTGTAGGTTTGTTGTGTTAAGTTGAATCTGTTTGTAATTTTCAACTGGTACATTTTTACAGTGTAGCTCCAAAAAAAGTGTAGCGTCAAAAAAACTATTTTTAAGCTTTTTGGAAAACATAGGGAAGGGTTATCACCCCTGTATAATTTGTTTTGTCGTCCATCTTTTTTCATCTCACTTGCTGTTGTCTCCTTCCGTTTGCAAGTAGGAGATGTTTGTAAGTTGGATGTTTGAAAGTAGGGGCCTGTCCTATATGCTCTGCAGAAATGGCGGAACAAGGTGTTGGTTTTGCCAAAACATTGTAAGCCCTCAAAGTGGCTCTTGGTGGGCGCTGGAGCGCCCTGCTGTGAACGATTATATCAAGAATTGTAATTACATGCCATTGTTGAAGAGTGGTAGAAAAATTGACCTTTGGTGGTTGTGGTGCTGGTGCCACAACACTATAAGTCCTCACAGTTAATCTGGGTGGGCACAGGAACGGGCCCTCCTGTGAAATATTATATCAAGAATTGTAATTACATGTCCCTGTTAAACAGGGGCAGAAAAATTGGGCCTTAGGCACTGGTGCTGGTGCCACGACACTGCAACCTCTCCCATATACTCTAGTTTTATTGCAGGAATGAGCCCTGCTGCAAAGCATTGCATCAAAAATTTTAATTAAACGCCCCTGTTAAACAGGGGCAGAAAAATTGGGCCTTAGGCACTGGTGCTGGTGCCACGACACTGCAACCTCTCCCATATACTCTAGTTTTATTGCAGGAATTAGCCCTGCTGCAAAGCATTGCATCAAAAATTGTAATTAAACGCCCCTGTTAAACAGGGGCAGAAAAATTGGGCTGATGGCATCACCCAGAACCAGAAATGTTCTTCCAACATATCAGCGGAGGAGGAAGAGGATAGACAATCAACATAACAGGACAGTCACTCAGCATCAGCATAGGCAGTCTTGAAGGGATGTGATATTTCAAAAATAATTATTCGGTTACATCAGCTTCAGGTGCTTGGTAGCTGTGGGTGATCCAAGACTGATTCATCTTGATGAAGGTCAGTCGATCAACTGATTCGGTGGACAGGCGCACCCTATGATCGGTAACAAAGCCACCAGCAGCACTGAAGGTGCGTTCCGGAAGAACGCTGGAGGCAGGACAGGCCAGTAGCTCAGTTGCATACTGTGCAAGCTCTGGCCAGTGATCCATCCTCAAGACCCAGTAAGCCAGAGGATTTTCGGTGGGAAAGGTGTCCAAGTCTGACCTTGCCCCTAGGTATTCCTGCACCATGTAAATCAGACGCTGGCGATGGTTGCTGGAACCGATCATACCTTGGGGCTGCGGACTAAAAAATTGTCTGAAAGCATCGGTCAGACGGCCACTTTCTCCACCACTCCTTCTGACCGATGCCTCAGCAACACGTTGTCCAGGACCAGGAGTTTGTAACCTCCCAGTCTCTGGGAATGCGTTGCACAGACCTTTCTGCAAGGCCTCCCGGAGATGTCTCATCCTCTGCTCCCTCTGCGATGGCAAGATAAGGTCGGCAACCTTACCCTTGTACCGTGGATCAAGGAAAGTGGCCAGCCAGTAATGGTCCCTCTCCTTGATCCGAAGAATACGAGGATCCTTCCGCAGGCTTTGCAGGATCAGGGAGGCCATGTAGCATAGGTTAGCTGAGGCATTCGGTCCAGAGTCCTCTGGGTCACTAAGGACAACATGATCCGCAGCTACCTCCTCCCAGCCACGTACAAGTCCACGGGTTTCTTGGGACTGTAAATCATCCCTACAAGACTGCTGCTGCTGCTGATGCTGAGTGCCAGCCTCCACCTCCATGCTGACACAATCATCCTCCTCCTCCTCCTCCTCCTCCTCCTCCTCATCCTCTTCCTGTGTGATGGGTGGCACAGCAGGAACACTGTCTGGATAAAGGGGGCCTTGAGAGGCAAGGAAGTCCTCCTCTTCCTGCCTCTGTTCTGCCTCAAGTGCCCTGTCCATTATTCCACGCAGCGTATGCTCCAAGAGGTGGACAAGAGGTACAGTGTCACTGATGCATGCACTGTCACTGCTCACCATCCTTGTGGCCTCCTCAAACGGTGACAGGACAGTGCATACATCCCTGATCATGCCCCACTGGCGTGGTGAGAAAAAACCGAGCTCCCCTGACCCTGTCCTGGTGCCGTAGTCGCACAGGTACTCATTGATGGCCCTCTGCTGCGTGTGAAGCCGCTGCTGCATGGCCAACGTTGAGTTCCACCTGGTGGGCATGTCACATATAAGGCGGTTCTTGGGCAGGTTCAACTCCTTTTGGAGCTCAGCCAGCCGAGCACAGGCATTAAATGATCGGCGGAAATGCACACAGACTTTCCTGGCCTGCTTCAGGACATCCTGTAAGCCCGGGTACCTGCCCACGAACCGCTGCACCACCAGGTTAAGGAAGTGAGCCACACAGGGCACATGGGTCAGTTGTCCCTGTCGGAGGGCGGAGAGGAGGTTGGTGCCATTGTCACAAACCACCATTCCTGGTTTAAGCTGGCATGGCGTCAACCACCTCTCGGCCTGCCCCTGCAGAGCTGACAAAACATCCGCCCCAGTGTTGCTCCTGTCCCCCAAACAAACCAGCGCAAGCACGGCATGGCATAGTTTTGCCTGCGTACTTGCGTAGCCCCTGGAACGCCTACGGAGCACCGCTGGTTCTGAGGACAGTGGTGGGGGTGGAGGAGAGAGGTGTGTCACAACCAATAGTAGCATTTTGGAGGCGTGGTGGTGGAACAACCTCCAACATTACTGCACCTTGTCCTGCATCCTTCCCAGCTGTCAGAAGAGTGACCCAATGGGCCGTGAAAGACAGGTAACGTCCCTGTCCATGCCTGCTGGACCATGAGTCAGCGGTAATATGCACCTTACCGCTGACCGCCTTGTCCAGCGAGGCAAGGACATTGCCTTCCACATGCCGGTAGAGAGCCAGAATCACCTTCCATGAGAAAAAGTGGCGTTTGGGGACCTGCCACTGAGGAACCGCACATTGTACAAACTCACAGAAGGGGGCCGAGTCTACCAACTGAAAAGGCAGCAGTTGAAGTGCTAGCAATTTAGCCAAGCTAGCATTCAACCGCTGGCCATGTGGATGGCTGGGAGTGAACTTCTTTCGCCGGTCCAGCAGCTGGGCAGGGACATTTGCCTGCTATAATCGGACGTGGGTGTACTGCTAGCAGAGTGCCCGGAAGCACTTGGCTGTGACACACCTAATTCTACACCTTCATTCCTCTCAGAGCAGGTTTCAGAAAGGACTGAAGGTCTAGTGGGGTTGGAGATCCCAGCTGATGAGGAGCAAGGAGAGGTCCGCTTTGTTCTTTGGTGTGGTTCTTTGAGGTACGCTTGCCAACGAGCTGCATGGCAGGTCAACATATGTCTGGTCAAGCATGTGGTGCCCAAGCGGCTGATGTTTTGGCTACGTGAGATACGCTTGAGACATATGTTGCAAATAGCAGCGGTGCGATCTGATGCACTCGTCTCAAAAAAGGCCCACACCAAAGAACTTTTAGAATAACGTGCAGAGGCAGCGCCCTGCACAGCCGGAGCCCTGCGGTGTGATTCAGTCGGTGTGCTGCCCCTAAGCTGGCCCCCGGAGGGCATCCTGCCTCGTTGGACAAGTGCCTCCTCCTCCTCCTCTCTCCTACCAGGCACCAACGTGGAGTCAGTGCCCTCATCATCCCTCTTCATCGCTGGAGCAAACCTGGCAGTATGCTGCAGCTTGTGGAACATGACTGCCAGATTACAGTCCTTCTTGAGCATCCCCTCTCTCTGCATTCACGCTACTGCTTTCCTCTAGCTGAGTATCATCATCAGAGCCTACAAAACACTGGGCATCCTCCTGGAGCATGTACCCAACACTGTGCTCAAAGAGTTCAGGAGACTCCTCAGGAGGACGTGGTGGGTCTAGGGAAGGAGTCACTGATGATGACATTGAGAGGAGGGAAGACGATGCGTTGGCAGCTGCTTTGCTAGTACCCTGAGACTGGGTGAGAGAGGATGAGGAGGATGAAGAGGGCTTGGTCATCCACTCTACCAAGTCGTTGGCATGTTGCGGCTCAACATGTCCAGCTGCCGAAAAGAAGGACAAGCGTGTCCCATGGCCACGTGCTGATGATGACGATGCACCGCGTCCAAGACCAGCACTGTTGTCTCTAGACACAGAGCCTGCTTGCCCTATTTTATCGGCTCGCGCCTGTCTGCCTCTCCTTGCTGGCCTTCCAGACATGGTAATGGCCTGAAGGGGGTTGGGAAAAACAGCAATTGGGTAGTGTATATTGTGCTGGAGGCACACACAACTTCCACTAACTCCTGCAGATGGCAGATGGCTCAAATAGAGAAGAGCTATGTAGGTGGATATAGCGGTGTATACTGGGTTCAGAGCACGCAGACAGCACGCACAAGCTCCTACCGCTGACTGCAAGCTCTATTTAAAACGAGCAAGATAGTTTGCTATATAGGTGGATATAGCGGTGTATACTGGGTTCAGAGCACGCAGACAGCACGCACAAGCTCCTACCGCTGACTGCAAGCTCTATTTAAAACGAGCAAGATAGTTTGCTATATAGGTGGATATAGCGGTGTATACTGGCTTCAGAGAACGCAGACAGCACACACAAGCTCCTAACACTGACTGCAAGCTCTATTTAAAACAAGCAAGATTGTTTGTTATATAGGTGGATATAGCGGTGTATACTGGGTTCAGAGCACGCAGACAGCACGCACAAGCTCCTACCGCTGACTGCAAGCTCTATTTAAAACGAGCAAGATAGTTTGCTATATAGGTGGATATAGCGGTGTATACTGGCTTCAGAGCACGCAGACAGCACGCACAAGCTCCTACCGCTGACTGCAAGCTCTATTTAAAACGAGCAAGATTGTTTGCTATATAGGTGGATATAGCGGTGTATACTGGGTTCAGAGCACTCAGACAGCACGCACAAGCTCCTACCGCTGACTGCAAGCTCTATTTAAAATGAGCAAGATAGTTTGCTATATAGGTGGATATAGCGGTGTATACTGGCTTCAGAGCACACAGACAGCACGCACAAGCTCCTAACACTGACTGCAAGCTCTATTTAAAACAAGTAAGATAATTTGCTATATAGGTGGATATAGCGGTGTATACTGGCTTCAGAGCACGCAGACAGCACGCACAAGCTCCTAACACTGACTGCAAGCTCTATTATAAAAGATAGATATATCGCTAGCTATATAGGTGAATATAGCGGTGTATACTGCGGTCAGGGCACGCAGACAACAACCACTACAGAAGAGCAAGAATGAAAAATCGACCGATAACGATTGGTGTATACTGTGTTGAAGGTACACAGAACACCCACTAACTTTTTCAGATGCCAACACACTACACAAGGCCGCCGTGCTGGCAGCCTTATATAGTGTGGGGCGTGTACTACACAGCCTGAGCTATGATTGTCCACAGGCATCCTGCCTGTGGCCAATCATGGCTCTCCTCGCTGCCGGCGCTGTGATTGGCCAAGCATGCGGGGTCACAGTGCATGCTTGGCCAATCATGAGCCAGCAATGCACTGCGCCATCGCAGTGCATTGTGGGCCGTGAGCGCCACACGAATTTGGCACGAACGGCCCATAACGTTCGGAATTCGCCGAACGGGCGAACAGCCAATGTTCGAGTCGCTACCCGCCAACTACTGCCATATGAACTGGTGGACTCGGAGGCCTTTCGAAAATTTGTGGGAATTGGAACACCACAATGGAAGGTCCCAGGAAAGAGGTATTTCTCACAGAAGGGCATCCCAGAGCTATATGGCCATGTTCAGCTGCAAGTGAATGTATCTCTGGCACACAGTGTCGGTGCCAAGATACATCTGACCACAGACACGTGGTCTAGCAAACACGGGCAGGGAAGATATATAACTTTTACTGCCCACTGGGTGAACCTTCTGACGGCCATCAAGCATGTAACCCGTGGCACCAATGTAGATTTGGTTTTAACGCCACGGATTGCATGCAGGCCTGGCTCTTCTTCTCCTCCTCCTACTCCATCCTCCTCCTTCTCCTCCACGGCTGACTCCTCCTTTTCCTCTGCTAGCGTCTCTTCCGCTGCGCCGCCCAAGCTCCTCAGAACCAATTCGACATGCCAGGTGAGACGTTGCCATGCTGTGCTGCGTCTGTTGTGCCTGGAAGCCAAGAGCCACACTGGCCCGGCACTCCTTTCAGCTTTGCATTCACAGGCAGATCAGTGGCTAACACCGCTCAATTTGACAGTTGGTAAAGTGGTGTGTGACAACGTTGCCAATCTGCTTAGCGCATTGAAACAGGGCAAAATTGCCATGCATGGCACACGTCTTAAACTTGGTCGTGCAGCGATTCGTTGTCCAATACCCTAGGGTCCAGGACATCTTGTGGCAGGCAAGGAAAATCTCGGCCCATTTCAGAAGATCTTACACGGCCATGGCTTGTCTTGCTGACATTCAGCGGTGACACAATCTGCCAGTCAGACGTGTTATTTGCGATTGCCCGACGCGATGGAGTTCAACCTTCTATATGCTTGATAGGCTGCTCCAGCAGAAACGTGCAGTTAATGATTAACTGTACGAACTTTGTGGCAGAACAGGTTCTGGGGAGCTTGTTTTTTTTTCACCGCGCCAGTGGCTGCTCATGCACAACGCATGCAGACTTCTGCGGCCATTTGATGAGATCACCAAACCATGACGCCATCAGTGACATGGTACCTTATGCCTTCTTTATGGAGTGTGCATTGCGTCGTGTCATTGATCAAGCCGTGGAGAAGCAGGAGCAGGAAGATGAGGAAGTCGCAATGCTGGATGAATTCCCAGGGGGGCTACTCTATCTGAGACAAGTCAACAACAGGAGTCTGAAGAGGAGTCAGAGGAGGATGGTGCCAGGGCGGATGAGGAGGAGCAAGAAGAGCATGCTTTAAACCTTTCTGGGATCCCTGTTGTTGTGCGTGGATGGGGAGAGGAGAACGAGGAGGAAGACACTATCCTGGATGATGAGCAGGAGCCAGGCCACCACACCGCTTCCAGTTTAGTGCAAATGGGGGCCTTCATGCTCCAGTGTTTTAACAGGGACCCCCGTATAAAAAGCATAAGGGTCAAGGACCAGTACTGGGTGGCAATGTAGTTAGACCCCCGGTACAAACACAAAATGGCCGAAATGTTACCACCCTCACAGAGGGCTGGCAGAATGGAGCACTTCCAGGTCTTGCTTCGAGAAATGCTGCATTCCGTTTTTGCGTGCGCTAGCAGAGGAGGAATTCCCACTCCCAGAGAAAGAGTTGCGTGTACCAATCCAACAGCGCCTGCAAGAAGAGGGCGGTTTGAAGATGTGTTGGTGACTTCTGATATGAGGTCATTCTTTCAGCCGACCCATCGACAGGTGTCATCCGGATCCAGCATCAGGGAACGCCTAGACCAACATGTGTCCGACTACATCGGGTTAACGGCCGATGTGGATGCTCTGAGGAGTGATGATCCCCTGGACTACTGGGTGGGCAGGCTTGACCTCTGGCCAGAGCTTGCCCAATTTGCAATGGAACTGTTGGCTTGCCCCTCGTCCAGTGTTCTGTCCGAAAGGACGTTCAGCGCAGCAGGGGGGATCGTGACCGATAAGTGCACTCACCTAGCTCACGACAGTGTTGACTAACTGACATTTATAAAAATGAATGAGGCATGGATCTCGGAGGAATTCAACACATGTGACCAGTAGACCATGTATATGCATAACTCTATAAACGATTTATTTAATCGAGCACACGGACCTTTTTTCTACCTTTGGCTCACTTCCTTGTACAAAAAAAGCCACCGTACTAAATGCCAGTACCCTCCCGTTTGAAGAGGTTGAGCGGTGTCATATTTTTGGGTCCCGCAGCGAGTTGCTGGTATCAGTGCTGCTGTCAGTGCTCTCTATCTTGTGCTGGTGTCAGTGCTCTCTCTCTATTTCGGTGCTGGTGTGGTCTCAGTGCTCTCTATCACGGTGCTGGTGTGGTGTCAGTGCTCTCTATCTCGGTGCTGGTATAAGTGATCTCTATCTCAGTGCTGGTGTCAGTGCTCTCTATCACGGTGCTGGTGTCAGTGCTCTCTATCACAGTGCTGGTGTGGTGTCAGTGTTCTCTATCTCGGTGCTGGTGTGGTTTCAGTGCTCTCTATCTCGGTGCTGGTGTGGTGTCAGTGCTCTCTATCACGGTGCTGGTCTCAGTGCTCTCTATCACGGTGCTGGTGTCAGTGCTCTCTACCGCGGTGCTGGTGTCAGTGCTCTCTATCTCGGTGCTGGTGTGGTGTCAGTGCTCTCTATCTCGGTGCTGGTGTGGTGTCAATGCTCTCTATCTCGGTTCTGGCTTCTGACTCTCAGTTCTGGCTTCGCTGAACGGGCGAACAGCACACCAAGCTCATCCCTAATTAGGAACACTGACTGGTAGCACTGTAGCTGGTGTGGTGGTGATAAGGGGCACTGTGACTAGTGTGGCGGTGATTATGGATAATATGACTGATGTGGCAGTGATCAGTGACACCGTGAGTGAGCAGCCATGATCAGGGACATTGTACTGCTGTGGCAGTGATCAGAGACAATGGCTGGATGCACTGACACACAGTGATATCAGAGCAGCCAGCCATTGTACATGATCACTGCCGCAGCACTACGATGTCAGCATAGTGACACTGCACACTGTGACACTGGTCACAGTATGTATTAAAAGGTTATAATGTTTTTTACAATTTTGTTAATATATATTTTTTTTACATACTTTTATCAGTGTCTCAATACTAAACCTTGTAGTACGCTTCTAATAACCATAGACCACTCAGAAAATGCATTATTCAGAAGTACATCTTCATCAGAAGGTGGAGCTCCACGCACGTCTTCATATGTTTTAAGGCTATATTTTTTTTGTTTTACTAAAAAAAATTGCTACTCAAAAGTTTAGATTTACCCACAAAACTGAATGAGCCAGAGGAGGGGCTCATACCTTCATCCACCCCCCTGTCTGATATATTTAGACAGCACATTTTGGTTAAGATAGAAAGCCCATTCCAATGCAACAATGCCTGTTTTACTAACAGTTTTTTTCAGCATCTATTTCCATCATATTCTTTAGGGTAATAACAAGCAAAGAAAATGCACAGTTTAACTTAAAGGAATTTTAGTCCTTAGATCACACGCTTGATCATGTAACTATTCTTGCTTTTTCTACATAATACCACTTGCCTCAATATGCACTCTCTTGCATAATGAAGTCTAGATAGGCTCAGTGCTGAATATCTGCTGAGCTCTGCCACTTCATCGCCTTTAATCACCAGCACTTAACAGCTGTTAAATAACAATATAGTTTTCTAATTTGCATCATATATCATGAGCTATAGTGATAATTATACGTAATGTATCCCTTAACTGAAACCTAAATATGCTTTCATCATGATTAACAGCCACATAAGACAGATCGAGCCATACTAAGGCAATGGTTTTAGAAAGTCGACATAACAGAATATGCACATGTATTTAGTGGCTTTGAATGTGGTTGCAATGCCTTACAAGAACACCAGATCATTTCCTAGACTGTAAAATAGTCGCTTGATGTCTCTAAACCTGAGCTAGAATGAAATCCCAGCAGTAGTTCTACCCAAGGAATTCTGTATTATTACATTTCCAAGTAAGCACTGCGTTGGAAACTCATGAAAGGCAGGCTGTTTTCTACTGTCCCTTAGGAAGAAAAACTTGTGGATATTTCAATGTGCACAGCCTTTTGGCATAGAGCGTAAAAAAAAAAAAAAAATATCTATTTAGGTCACAAGCAGTGCTAATATACTAGTATTTATCACAATAACACAACCATTTCAAACTTTTACTTAACAGAAAGCAAAATGCAAAAATAATAATAATAATAATAATTTATTTTATTAAGCAAGAGTGGAAAATGAGCATTGCTTTTCATTATTTCTACAGTCCATTCTTTACTTAGTAAGCAAATATGGTTTTAATGGTTCGTAACAGATTGCCAAAACCTGTGGGAGGTCACACATTACACAAAGCTCCTCTCATTACAAACACAGGGGAATAGAAGGTGAAAAGTACCGCCATGCTGAGCAATGTGTTTTTTCTTTTGTTATTAAAGTAAATATTTAAAATATTTAATCAGATATTCAACATGGACAATAGCATGGCTACACATGGCTATTTTAAGTTAATGAAGAAGGTTGGAAAAAAATTTTTTGATAACGTGTGTCTCTGATAATTTTCTACTCTTAAAGGTAACTACAGTGTTTTCAATGTACCCTGTCAAAAGAGAAAGATAGAGTCCTATATTGCCAGTCCTTTTCTACAAAAATTCTAGTTATCCCCCTTCTCATGCTGACCATCTAACTTCAGTACTTTGAGTCACTGATCCAGCACAAGTATGTAGAGCATAAACTAAAAGAAATGCAATATATTTTAGCTTACCGATCCTTAGATGTGGCAGCTGCTTTTGTTTTTTGTTTTCAGGCTAAATACATTATCTGCACATACTGAAAAATCCTCTTTGATCCTGACTGAAATTTTGTGTAACTCACGTCTGCTGATATGAAGGCTAAAATCACGTTATCAGATTTCTAAGCAATCTTCTGTGATCTACAAAGTATTGTGCCCATCTATGAATGGGTATAAGAAGACATTGTTACACTAGGACAGCAAGTGTGCAGGATCACTGGTTATAAATAACGGAAAACAAGCTTGAAAAAGGAAACTCATACCGCCACCACATCTAAGGACTGGTAAGCTGCAATATTATACATCTTTGTTTTGTTTTTTGGTGTCAATACACTTTCACCTCTTCAGCTCCAGAAGGTTTTACCCCCTTCCTGACCACACCTTTTTTTGCAATACTGCACCACGTTGATTTAACTGACAATTGCACGACACTGTACCCAAATAAAATTGATGTCCTTTTTTCCCACAATTAGAGCATTCCTTTGGTGGTAACTGCTGCAGTTTTATTTTATGCACTATAAACAAAAAAAAGACTGACCATTTTGAAAAAAAAAAACAATATTTTTTACTTTTGGCTATAAAACATACCAGATAAAAATTTTTTAAAAATCTAATTTCTTCATCAATTTAGGTCAATAAGTATTCTGCTACATATTTTTGGCAAAAAAAATCCTAATAAGCATATATTGATTGGTTTGCACAGAAGTTATAGTGTCTACAAACTATGGCCAATTTTAATAGAGTTTTTATTTATGTATTTTTTTACTAGTAATGCTGGCGATCAGCGATTTTTAGCAAGACCCCTTACTGACACTTCTGACACTTTTTGGGGACCAGTGACATTTTTACAGTGATCAGTGCTAGAAAAAATGCACTGTTACTGTGTACTAATGACACTGGCAGTGAAGGGGTTAATATTGGGGCACTCAAAGGGTAAAGTGTGTCCCTAGGGGGTGCTTTCTAAATGTGGGTAATGTGCTTTGACTGAGGGAAAACAGAGATCCGTGTGTCTTCTTAGCAGACACTCAAGTTCTCCATTTTCCCCTCTGGCAGAACATCTGCCTTGTTTACATCCAATGGACTCGTTGATTGGCTCCCATTGTGTCCGAACTCATGCGTGCCCCATAGCCAAAGAAAAAAAAAAACATGTACAGGTATGTGATTTTGTTCTTAAGAGCCACCCTGTTGCAGTATGTGTACGTAGGGCAGTCCTTTCGAGGTTAAAGGAGTTCACACCAAACACTTTCATTTTTATAACATCAGCATTTTCATATCAATACAAATAATAGATATATTTAAAAATCCAATCTAAGCTTACTTGAAAAATCTACTTTTATGTTGTGAGTTCTAGATAATACATAAAAGAAAATTGTGCACAGAGAACTGAGTGAGCTGCCAACACTTCACTAGACACAAAGTGTATACAAAATAAAAACAAATAGTGTAGCGCTCAAAAATAAGTGAATGTGAACATTAATTCCGTTGTGAAAAAGTATAATAAATAAAATATAACATATCAGATATAACATATTAGTCCATCTTGAATAGACCATATAGAATAATAGTGTAAAAGGAAGTCCATAGGTGATGAATCAAAATTAAGTGATAAACTTTAGTAGATACTTGATCATGAAGTGCACACAAGAAAAAAGTAAGGTTGGCACGCTTACCAGATGAGATGGACACACGTGCTGTATAGCATGTAGGTCAAGCTGGCTTTGTTGAGGAAAAACCTAAAAGAAAATCATCCATGCGAGGCAGTGATTAATAGATAAACTTCAATAAGGAACAGGTGACGTTTGTGGCAATCGTTCTATACGTTTTATGAGACAAGCTTGTTGTATTCGATTTCTTGTAAATGTGAACCTCTCTTTTAAAAAAAAAAAAACACACAGTGTTACACTATGCAGATTTTATTTATCTTACATGTCTGATGTCATGGGATAACTTCACATTTGAGATATACTTGCGGTTCACCACGGAGTTTATCGTTTGGGGAGGGATCACCTGTTCCTTATTGAAGTTTATCCTCTAATCACTGCCTTGTATGGATGATTTTCTTTGAGGTTTTTCCAGTCTAATGAACATGATTTGTGCCAAGCACAGTAAATGATAGACAATCAAATACATACAGATAATTCATACGTGATAGGTGAAATTGATAAAAGTTGTAATATGATATAGTAAAAACGTGTACTCAGTACACATAGATGAACACTCAATGCGTTCATGGCCTCTTGCCAATCGTCAGGAGTTGGATGTATGAATGAACTAAAAATTAAATAGATAAATTATTGAGCTATCTATAGGGATCCACTATTCCCCATATGTAAAGGAAAAGGTAGAAAGGAGAAAGGAGAAGCACTATCAATGTTACTTACAAAGCAGCCCATATGTTATGGCCAGCTACAGGGAATGGAATAGAGCAGTGGCCTGGCATAGGTGGTCCCAGCCGGGGTTAAGGCGGGAGATCCTCCAAACAGGACCCATGGAAAAACGTGGTCAGGAAGCAGGTCGGACATTTACTACACAATGCCATATTGTGAGATGTGTACATAGTTGGCAACTGCCCAAATCTGTGTGCAAATACAAAGTAAAATAATAAGGAGCAATAAATGCAAAATTATGAATTGCTTGGCTGGTGTGAGTGTAAGGTAAATATGAATATGTGTAAAAATAAATAGATATGTGTAGTAACGGAAAATGTGTGAGTGATGTAATTAATTGGATTAATTAAAAAGTATATATATCAAGTATATATAAATATACATGTCTGTGCAAAGAAATATGCCAATAAATAATTAATGCATATGCAGTAGTAATGTATATAGCGGTATGTGTGCACTAGATCCTTGCGATTTGATCTGTAGCTGTCCCCTGAAACCTGACTCTGTCCTTGTATCCTGTTCCAGTGTTTGACCCCACTTCCTGACCATGCTACTATCGTCAGTCCTGACCTTTGGCTTGTTTGACACTGCTTTCTCCCTCATATCTGCATGTTCTGACCTGCATCCGCTGCTATGCATTTGCAGCACACCTGCTGACCTGCATGAGCTGCCCTGCATCCGCAGCACTCCAGCACCAGCTGTTTCGACTACTCATCTGGCACCACCACTTCCAGCTAAGAAAACCCTGGAGGCACTCTTACACCACCATGCTCTTACCACCACTGTCTCAACTTCAGCGATCTCCGAGCCAGAGTTGTACAAGAGGTCTCCCACCTAAGGTACGTGACATCCACTCTCCACATGGGGACTGGGCTTCTGGGCAGATCTTGGCTTGGGGTCCCTCATGTTTCTCATCTTGCCTTCTCAAGGTGACCCCCAAGGAGAAACTTCCGGTTGCTACCACATCTGTATCTTCTGATCTTCCCGCTGCATACAGCGATTTCTGGGATATGTTCTGCAGGAAATCAGCTGAGGTGCTTACTCCTCACAGGTCCTTGGACCGTGATATTGACCTTGTTCCCGGAACAACTGTGCCCAGGGGTCGTACCTACCCTCTGTCCATCCCAGAGACCCAGGCCATGTCAGAGTATGTCACCGAGAATCTAGAGAGAGGTTTCATCTGGAAATCCCCATTGCCTGCAGGAGCAGGGTTCTTTTTCGTTGCCAAAAAGGATGGTACTTTGAGACCTTGCATCGACTATTGAGTTTTAAACATGGTGACTATCAAAAATTGGGATGAATGGAAAACCACATTTAAAACTAAAGAGGGACATTACAAATACTTGGTTATGCCTTTTGGTTTGTGTAATTCCCAGAGACGAAAGCAAAACCCGAAGCCCATCAAGAAGGTGACATGAATACAGATGATAGGACAAACTAACGACTCTATTCCCGGTAGATTTCCTGACAAACTAGTGGGACCTTTTCCCATCGTGTCAGTCAAAGTTGAAGAACAGAGAGCCCCAGCTGAAGGAGTGGGAAAGATTTGGCAATTAGACAGAAGTGAGAAGATACTAAAGCCTGGAGAGGTGGCATGTCTACAAGCTTCAGTCAAACTCAATTGGGAACAACTGGGCCCCTTTGTTGTCCTTTAAACTGACTGCCAGGGAGAGGACACTGGAGTGGAGGTAATCCCAGAAGTGATATCAACTAGGGCTCTGCAACAGAGTCATGGGAAGATCCCTGTCAGCGTCCATAATTTTACGGCCTCACCGTTGAAACTACGGGCTCCCAAATGGTTTTAGGACAAGTGAATCCAGCCACCCCAGTCTCACCATCTAATTTGGACTAGGGAGAGAAGGACAGAATCTCCATAGAACAGTTTTACCCATAAAACACCCCACTATCACCTGAGTGGAAAGAAAAGGTCACAGCTCAGCTACTGAGATGGCAGGATATGTTTTTGAACCATGAGTTTTATGTGGGGTGTGCGAAAAGTGCCCAGCACCGGATTCACCTTCAGAAAGACAAGTCATTCAGGGAAAAAAAAACAGATGAATACCACTGGGGGATCTGGAAGATCTCCATGAACAACTAGCAGACCTGAAGAGATCAGGCATCATCAGGGAGTCTAGGAGCCCTTATGCCTCCCCCACAGTAGTGGTGCGGAAGAAGAATGGGTCCCTAAGGCTGTGTATTGATTATCAGATGCTCAACAGGAGACCACCCCTGATTAATACACCACTCCAAGGATAGAAGATGCCCTGCAGAGGGCGAAGTTTGTTGAGCATGTTGGATCTGAAGAATGGGTACTATCAAATCTCCATGCACCCTGAACATAGGGAGAAGACAGTGTGTATCACCCCAGTGGGGTTCTTTGAGTTCAACAGGATGCCTCAGGGTCTCTCTTGTGCTCCTGCAACTTTTCAGAGGCTGATGGAGAAGACACTAGGAGACATGAACCTGATCGAAGTGCTGGTGTGCCAGGACGATATCATCATCTTCAGCAAAACCCTTGAAGAACATGAAGAGCATCTGGAGAAAGTCCTGAAGAGACTCCATGACAAGGGATTAAAGCTGTCCCTGGAAAAATGTCAGTTTTACCAGCCTTCAGTTAATTACATTGGCCATGTTGTCTCCGCTGAAGGAATAGCTACTGACCCCCAGAAGCTGTAAGCTGTCACCTCTTGGCTAACGCCTGCCAATGTAACTGAGCTTAGGCCATTCTTGGGATTTTACTCATACTATAGAAGGTTTGTCAAAGGATTTGCTAAAATAGTTCGGCCCCTTAATGAGTTGAAGAATGAGGATGATGATGGCCCTGATCCAACAAAACCCATCGAGCAAATTAAAATCAGAGGACTCAGGAAGCCTCGAGAGTCGATCAAAGACCAGTGGACAGACCAGTGTGAGCAAGCCTTTCGGCAGCTGAAGTGCAGTCTAACAACTGCTCCTGTTCTGGCCTATGCCAATCCAGCCAAGCCGTATGAGATGCATGTTGATGTCAGTCGAGATGGGCTAGGCGGGGTACTGTATCTGTAGCACAATGGATACCTACGGCCTGTTGCTTATGTGAGCCAAAGTCTTGCACCTGCAGAGAAAAACAACCCTACTCACAAGTTGGAATTCTTGGCTCTGAAGTGGGCAATGGTGGACAAGTTGAAAGACTAAAGATAAAAATATAAGCTGCGCTAAATCCCACAAATATCAAATTGTGTATACATAAATAAAGTAGCAATGAATTATGGGCTGTTCCCAGCCTCTAAACATAAATTAATATGAAATTTTGATTTCATTGATTTCATATTCAAATGTTTTAAAAATACTAATGCGCTACACCTAGTAGTTAACTATACGACTAGATAAATAAATTAATATAATATACACAGGAAGCAGCCAGCAAAAAAACGGTGATCTCAACACCAAAAGTATGTGAATAAAATAAATAAATAGATGCGGCGCTACCTAAATATACATAAATAATGAATATAGCTAATATGTCCAAATAGGACTAAAGTGCAAATGGGATACCAACCCACTATAATATAAATAATGAATTTACAAATAAAATATATATTATGCAATAAATGAGAACCTACATAAATATTCCAAGTATATAAAAAGATTCAAAATATAAGTGAATAAGTGAGAGCATATATAAACCAATCCAGTGATTGTGTGCAAAAATGCAATATTAGCAAGTGATTGTCCACAAAAACATGCACAGATAATTATGAGCTAATAAAAAACAAAGTCCATGCAGAAAATAGTAAAGTGATTTCAAGAGGTGACAGTCCACTGCAAACTTCAGTGCTTCTTATGTGCACCACCTATTTCCCCCAGCCTCTCACCTCCAATATATGGCAAAAAAACTCTGTATGCAATCAGAAATGCTGCTGAATCCTTATTCATCCAGTCTCAATGTTCTACCGCTGTTTAGTGTATCGCTGTATATAAGCAGTTAACATCCTCCCAATTTCTCCAAGGTATCCAGTAAATATGGAATGGAAGAACACAAGGGGGCTTTCATGTGTAGTAACAAGTAACAATTTATTAAATAAAAGCTATCCGCACTTACATGAAAGAAAGCACAGGAATACACTCGGCAGACGTGAACTTCCGGTTTCGGCCGTAACCGGAAGTGGTATATGCGACACCAAACTCCTTCCCTGACGCGTTGCGTCACACCTCGTGACCCTTTGAAAAAGTCACGAGGTGTGACGCAACGCGTCAGGGAAGGAGTTTGGTGTCGCATATACCACTTCCGGTTACGGCCGAAACCGGAAGTTCACGTCTGCCGAGTGTATTCCTGTGCTTTCTTTCATGTAAGTGCGGATAGCTTTTATTTAATAAATTGTTACTTGTTACTACACATGAAAGCCCCCTTGTGTTCTTCCATTCCATATTTACTGGATACCTTGGAGAAATTGGGAGGATGTTAACTGCTTATATACAGCGATACACTAAACAGCAGTAGAACATTGAGACTGGATGAATAAGGATTCAGCAGCATTTCTGATTGCATACAGAGTTTTTTTGCCATATATTGGAGGTGAGAGGCTGGGGGAAATAGGTGGTGCACATAAGAAGCACTGAAGTTTGCAGTGGACTGTCACCTCTTGAAATCACTTTACTATTTTCTGCATGGACTTTGTTTTTTATTAGCTCATAATTATCTGTGCATGTTTTTGTGGACAATCACTTGCTAATATTGCATTTTTGCACACAATCACTGGATTGGTTTATATATGCTCTCACTTATTCACTTATATTTTGAATCTTTTTATATACTTGGAATATTTATGTAGGTTCTCATTTATTGCATAATATATATTTTATTTGTAAATTCATTATTTATATTATAGTGGGTTGGTATCCCATTTGCACTTTAGTCCTATTTGGACATATTAGCTATATTCATTATTTATGTATATTTAGGTAGCGCCGCATCTATTTATTTATTTTATTGATTTCATATTATATTCAATTATATTCAATATTTCATATTTCATAAAATTGATTTCATATTAATTTATGTTTAGAGGCTGGGAACAGCCCATAATTCATTGTTACTTTATTTATGTATACACAATTTGATGTTTGTGGGATTTAGCGCAGCTTATATTTTTATCTTTAGTTTTTTTCTGTAGTTATGTGACACAGTTAAGCCGCAGCCAAATCTGATCCGTCTAGGATCAATCCATATAATTGTTTCTTGTGTCTCACCTTAGCGCAGTTTTTTCCCCTTTTTTAAGTTGAAAGACTACTTGCATGGTGCAGACTTCATGGTCAAAACTGACAACAACCCACTCACCTATATACTCACCACAACAAAACTGAACGCCACCAGGCACAGGTGGTTGGGGTTCTGCATCAGCTTAAAATACTACCCAGGAATTAGGAACAGAGATGCTGAAGCCCTGGAGGGCCAATGCCCAGATCTACTGCTAACAGACTCTCCAACACCAGCACGACTAGTGCAAAAGGAATGGGATCGACTGCAATTACACGATGGGGTGGTCTACCGAAGGGGCCCCACAGATGATCCTGAAGATAAGTGGCAGCTATTCTTACCGAGAAAGCATAGAGAAACTGTGCTGACTACCTTACATGACAATCATGGCCACCTAGGGCCTGAGAGGACATTCAAACTGGTGCAAGACTGGTTTTATTGGCTCTGTATGCGGGCTGAAGTTAAGGAATACTGTCACTCCTGCATACAGTGTATACAGAGTAAGACTTTGCCCCACAGAGCTGCCTCAATGGGCCATCTTCAAAGTCAAGAACCACTTGGAATTAGTGTGTATTGACTTTATGTGTCTGGAGCCTGATTTGAGTGGACAGGGAAATGTTATGGTGGTGACCGACCACTTCACCCAGTATGCCCAGGCATTCCCAACTAAAGACCAACAGGCACCTATGGTGGCCAAAATTCTAGTAGAGAAGTCTTTGTCCACTATGGCCTACCTCAGTGTATTCAATCTGACCAGGGGAGAGACTTTGACGCATTAAGAGACTGTTAGACCTGTTTGATATTCAGAAGTCAAGAACCCCTCCCTACCACCCTCAAAGGGATCCTCAGCCAGAACACTTTAATCGCACCCTCCTAGATATTCTTGGGACTCTTACAGCTGAAAAGAATTAACATTGGAGACAGGTACATTACAGCTATTATTCATGCCTATAATAGCACTGAAAATGATGCCACAGCTATTCACCATATAGGCTGATGTTCAGAAGAGAAGCTTGACTGGCAGTTGACTTAGCATTCGGCACCTCTTTAGATCATAGCTAGGGATGAGCTTCGTGTTCGAGTCGAACGTACGTTCGACTCGAACATTGGCTGTTCGTCCGTTCGGCGAAGTCCGAACATTTTGGTCCGTTCGCGTCAAATTCATGTGGCGCTCACGGCCCACAATGCACTGCGATGGCGCAGTGCATTGCTGGCTCATGATTGGCCAAGCATGCACTGTGACCCCACATGCTTGGCCAATCGCAGCGCCAGCAGCGAGGAGAGCCATGATTGGCCACAGGCAGGATGCCTGTGGCCAATCATAGCTCAGGCTGTGTAGTGCACGCCCCACACTATATAAGGCCGCCATCGCGGCGGCCTCGTGTAGTGTGTTGGCGTCTGAAGCAGTGGGTGTTCTGTGTACCTTCAACACAGTACACACCGATCGTTTTCGGCCTATTTTCTATCTTGCTGTTGTGTAGTGGTTATTGTCTGCGTGCCCTGACCGCAGTATACACCGCTATATTCACCTCACCTATATAGCTAGTGATCTATCTTTAATAATAGAGCTTGCAGTCAGTAGTGTTAGGAGATAGTGCGTGCTGTCTGCGTGCTCTATACCCAGTACATACCGCTATATCCACCTACATAGCTGTTCTCTATTTGAGCCCACTTGCCATCTGTAGGAGTTATTGGAAGTTGTGTGTGCCTCCAGCACAGTATACATCTGTATATACCCCTTTATCTCTGGTGTTCTCTGGTTATTGTCTGCGTGCCCTGACCGCAGTATACACCGCTATATTCACCTCACCTATATAGCTAGTAGTAGTGATCTATCTTTTATAATAGAGCTTGCAGTCAGTAGTGTTAGGAGATAGTGCGTGCTGTCTGCGTGCTCTGTACCCAGTAGTGTTAGGAGATAGTGCGTGCTGTCTGTGTGCTCTGTACCCAGTACATACCGCTATATCCACCTACATAGCTGTTCTCTATTTGAGCCCACTTGCCATCTGCAGGAGTTATTGGAAGTTGTGTGTGCCTCCAGCACAGCACAGTATACATCTGTATATACCCCTTTATCTCTGGTGTTCTATAATAAAGGCATCTGCAAGAGTTAGTGGGTGTTGTGTGCCTCCAGCACAATATACACTACCCAACTGCTGTTTTACCCAACTCCCTTCAGGCCATTACCATGTCTGGAAGGCCAGCAAGGAGAGGCAGACAGGCGCGAGCCGATAAAAGAGGGCAAGCAGGCTCTGTGTCTAGAGACAACAGTGCTGGTCGTGGACGCGGTGCATTGTCATCAGCACGTGGCCATGGGACATGCTTGTCCTTCTTTTCGGCAGCTGGACATGTTGAACCGCAACATGCCAACGACTTGGTAGAGTGGATGACCAAGCCCTCTTCATCCTCCTCATCCTCTCTCACCCAGTCTCAGGGTAGTAGCAAAGCAGCTGCCAACGCATCGTCTTCCCTCCTCTCAATGTCATCATCAGTGACTCCTTCCCTAGACCCACCACGTCCTCCTGAGGAGTCTCCTGAACTCTTTGAGCACAGTGTTGGGTACATGCTCCAAGAGGATGCCCAGTGTTTTGTGGGCTCTGATGATGACACTCAGCTAGAGGAAGGCAGTAGCGTGAGCGCAGAGAGAGGGGATGCTCAAGAAGGACAGCAATCTGGCAGTCATGTTCCACAAGCTGCAGCATACTGCCAGGTTTGCTACAGCAATGAAGAGGGAGGGGATGATGAGGGCACTGACTCCACATGGGTGCCTGGAAGGAGGGAGGAGGAGGAGGAGGAGGAGGAGGAGGAGGCACATGTCCAACGAGGCAGGATGCCCTCCGGGGGCCAGCTTAGGGGCAGCACACCGATTGAATCACACCGCAGAGCTCCGCCTGTGCAGAGCGCTGCCTCTGCGCGTTATTCTAAAAGTTCTTTGGTGTGGGCCTTTTTTGAGACGAGTGCATCAGATCGCACCGCTGCTATTTGCAACATATGTCTCAAGCGTATCTCACGTGGCCAAAACATCAGCCAGTTGGGCACCACATGCTTGACCAGACATATGTTGACCTGCCATGCAGCTCATTGGCAAGCGTACCTCAAAGACCCACACCAAAGAACAAAGAGGACCTCTCCTTGCTCCTCATCAGCTGGCATCTCCAACCCCACTAGACCTTCAGTCCTCTCTGAAACCTGCTCTGAGAGGAATGAAGGTGTAGAATTAGGTGTGTCACAGCCAAGTGCTTCCGGGAACTCTGCTAGCGGTACACCCACGTCCGATTATAGCAGGCAAATGTCCCTGCCCCAGCTGCTGGACCGGCAGAAGAAGTTCACTCCCAGCCATCCACATGCCCAGCGGTTGAATGCTAGCTTGGCTAAATTGCTAGCACTTCAACTGCTGCCTTTTCAGTTGGTAGACTCGGCCCCCTTCCGTGAGTTTGTACAATGTGCGGTTCCTCAGTGGCAGGTCCCCAAACGCCACTTTTTCTCACGGAAGGCGATTCCGGCTCTCTACCGGCATGTGGAAGGCAATGTCCTTGCCTCGCTGGACAGGGCGGTCAGCGGTAAGGTGCATATTACCGCTGACTCATGGTCCAGCAGGCATGGACAGGGATGTTACCTGTCTTTCACGGCCCATTGGGTCACTCTTCTGGCAGCTGGGAAGGATGCAGGACAAGGTGCAGTAGTGTTGGAGGTTGTTCCGCCACCACGCCTCCAAAATGCTACTATTGGTTGTGACACACCTCTCTCCTCCACCCCCTCCTCTTCTTCTTCCTCCATGGCCTCTTCCAGTGCTCTGTCCTCAGAACCAGCGGTGCTCCGTAGGCGTTCCAGGGGCTACGCAAGTACGCAGGCAAAACGATGCCATGCCGTGCTTGCGCTGGTTTGTTTGGGGGACAGGAGCCACACTGGGGCAGATGTTTTGTCAGCTCTGCAGGGGCAGGCCGAGAGGTGGTTGACGCCACGCCAGCTTAAGCCAGGAATGGTGGTTTGCGACAATGGCACCAACCTCCTCTCCGCCCTCCGACAGGGACAACTGACCCATGTGCCCTGTGTAGCTCACGTCCTTAACCTGGTGGTGCAGCGGTTCTTGGGCAGGTACCCCGGCTTACAGGATGTCCTGAAGCAGGCCAGGAAAGTCTGTGTGCATTTCCGCCGATCATTTAATGCCTGTGCTCGGCTGGCTGAGCTCCAAAAGGAGTTGAACCTGCCCAAGAACCGCCTTATATGTGACATGCCCACCAGATGGAACTCAACATTGGCCATGCTGCAGCGGCTGCACACGCAGCAGAGGGCCATCAATGAGTACCTGTGCGACTACGGCACCAGGACAGGGTCAGGGGAGCTTGGTTTTTTCTCACCACGCCAGTGGGGCATGATCAGGGATGCATGCACTGTCCTGTCACCGTTTGAGGAGGCCACAAGGATGGTGAGCAGTGACAGTGCATGCATCAGTGACACTGTACCTCTTGTCCACCTCTTGGAGCATACGCTGCGTGGAATAATGGACAGGGCACTTGAGGCAGAACAGAGGCAGGAAGAGGAGGACTTCCTTGCCTCTCAAGGCCCCCTTTATCCAGACAGTGTTCCTGCTGTGCCACCCATCACACAGGAAGAGGATGAGGAGGAGGAAGAGGAGGAGGAGGATGATTGTGTCAGCATGGAGGTGGAGGCTGGCACTCAGCATCAGCATCAGCAGCAGTCTTGTAGGGATGATTTACAGTCCCAAGAAACACGTGGACTTGTACGTGGCTGGGAGGAGGTAGCTGCGGATCATGTTGTCCTTAGTGACCCAAAGGACTCCGCTCCGAATGCCTCAGCTAACCTACGCTGCATGGCCTCCCTGATCCTGCAAAGCCTGCGGAAGGATCCTCGTATTCTTCGGATCAAGGAGAGGGACCATTACTGGCTGGCCACTCTCCTTGATCCACGGTACAAGGGTAAGGTTGCCGACCTTATCTTGCCATCGCAGAGGGAGCAGAGGATGAGACATCTCCGGGAGGCCTTGCAGAAAGGTCTGTGCAACACGTTCCCAGAGACTGGGAGGTTACAAACTCCTGGTCCTGAACAACGTGTTGCTGAGGCATCGGTCAGAAGGAGCGGTGGAGAAGGTGGCCGTCTGACTGATGCTTTCAGACAATTTTTTAGTCCGCAGCCCCAAGGTATGATCGGTTCCAGCACCCATCGCCAGCGTCTGATTTACATGGTGCAGGAATACCTAGGGGCAAGGTCAGACTTGGACACCTTTCCCACCGAAAATCCTCTGGCTTACTGGCTCTTGAGGTTGGATCACTGGCCAGAGCTTGCACAGTATGCAATTGAGCTACTGGCCTGTCCTGCATCCAGCGTTCTTTCGGAACGCACCTTCAGTGCTGCTGGTGGCTTTGTTACCGATCACAGGGTGCGCCTGTCCACCGAATCAGTTGATCGACTGACCTTCATCAAGATGAATCAGTCTTGGATCACCCACAGCTACCAAGCACCTGAAGCTGATGTAACCGAATAATTTTTTTTGAAATACCACATCCCTTCAAGACTGCCTATGCTGATGCTGAGTGACTGTCCTGTTATGTTCATTGTCTATCCTCTTCCTCCTCCGCTGATATGTTGGAAGAACATTTCTGGTTCTGGTTGATGCCATCAGCCCAATTTTTCTGCCCCTGTTTAACAGGGGCGTTTAAGTACAATTTTTGATGCAATGCTTTGCAGCAGGGCTAATTCCTGCAATCAAACAAGAGTATATGGGAGAGGTTGCAGTGTGGTGGCACCAGCACCAGTGCCTAAGGCCCAATTTTTCTGCCCCTGTTTAACAGGGGCGTTTAATTACAATTTTTGATGCAATGCTTTGCAGCACGGCTAATTCCTGCATTAAAACTAGAGTATATGGCAGAGGTTGCAGTGTGGTGGCACCAGCACCAGTGCCTAAGGCCCAATTTTTCTGCCCCTGTTTAACAGGGGCGTTTAAGTACAATTTTTGATGCAATGCTTTGCAGCAGGGCTAATTCCTGCAATAAAACTAGAGTATATGGCAGAGGTTGCAGTGTGGTGGCACCAGCACCAGTGCCTAAGGCCCAATTTTTCTGCCCCTGTTTAACAGGGGCGTTTAAGTACAATTTTTGATGCAATGCTTTGCAGCAGGGCTAATTCCTGCAATAAAACTAGAGTATATGGCAGAGGTTGCAGTGTGGTGGCACCAGTGCCTAAGGCCCAATTTGTCTGCCCCTGTTTAACAGGGGCGTTTAAGTACAATTTTTGATGCAATGCTTTGCAGGAGGGCTAATTCCTGCAATAAAACTAGATTATATGGCAGAGGTTGCAGTGTGGTGGCACCAGCACCAGTGCCTAAGGCCCAATTTTTCTGCCCCTGTTTAACAGGGGCGTTTAAGTACAATTTTTGATGCAATGCTTTGCAGCAGGGCTAATTCCTGCAATAAAACTAGAGTATATGGCAGAGGTTGCAGTGTGGTGGCACCAGCACCAGTGCCTAAGGCCCAATTTTTCTGCCCCTGTTTAACAGGGGCGTTTAAGTACAATTTTTGATGCAATGCTTTGCAGCAGGGCTAATTCCTGCATTAAAACTAGAGTATATGGCAGAGGTTGCAGTGTGGTGGAACCAGCACCAGTGCCTAAGGCCCAATTTTTCTGCCCCTGTTTAACAGGGGCGTTTAAGTACAATTTTTGATGCAATGCTTTGCAGCAGGGCTAATTCCTGCAATAAAACTAGAGTATATGGCAGAGGTTGCAGTGTGGTGGCACCAGCACCAGTGCCTAAGGCCCAATTTTTCTGCCCCTGTTTAACAGGGGCGTTTAAGTACAATTTTTGATGCAATGCTTTGCAGCAGGGCTAATTCCTGCAATAAAACTAGAGTATATGGCAGAGGTTGCAGTGTGGTGGCACCAGCACCAGTGCCTAAGACCCAATTTTTCTGCCCCTGTTTAACAGGGGCGTTTAAGTACAATTTTTGATGCAATGCTTTGCAGCAGGGCTAATTCCTGCAATAAAACTAGAGTATATGGCAGAGGTTGCAGTGTGGTGGCACCAGCACCAGTGCCTAAGGCCCAATTTGTCTGCCCCTGTTTAACAGGGGCGTTTAAGTACAATTTTTGATGCAATGCTTTGCAGGAGGGCTAATTCCTGCAATAAAACTAGAGTATATGGCAGAGGTTGCAGTGTGGTGGCACCAGCACCAGTGCCTAAGGCCCAATTTTTTTGCCCCTGTTTAACAGGGGCGTTTAAGTACAATTTTTGATGCAATGCTTTGCAGGAGGGCTAATTCCTGCAATAAAACTAGAGTATATGGCAGAGGTTGCAGTGTGGTGGCACCAGCACCAGTGCCTAAGGCCCAATTTTTCTGCCCCTGTTTAACAGGGGCGTTTAAGTACAATTTTTGATGCAATGCTTTGCAGCAGGGCTAATTCCTGCAATAAAACTAGAGTATATGGCAGAGGTTGCAGTGTGGTGGCACCAGCACCAGTGCCTAAGGCCCAATTTTTCTGCCCCTGTTTAACAGGGGCGTTTAAGTACAATTTTTGATGCAATGCTTTGCAGCAGGGCTAATTCCTGCAATAAAACTAGAGTATATGGAAGAGGTTGCAGTGTGGTGGCACCAGCAGCAGTGCCTAAGGCCAAATTTTTCTGCCCCTGTTTAACAGGGACATGTAATTACAATTCTTGATATAATATTTCACAGGAGGGCCCTTTCCTGTGCCCACCCAGAGTAACGGTGAGTACTTATAGTGTTGTGGCACCAGCACCACAACCACCAAAGGTCAATTTTTCTACCACTCTTCAACAATGGCATGTAATTACAATTCTTGATATAATCGTTCACAGCAGGGCGCTCCAGCGCCCACCAAGAGTCACTTTGAGGGCTTACAATGTTGTGGCAAAACCAACACCTTGTTCCGCCATTTCTGCAGAGCATATAGGGCAGGCCCCTACTTTCAAACATCCAACTTACAAACATCTCCTACTTGCAAACGGAAGGAGACAACAGCAAGTAAGATGAAAAAAGATGGACGATAAAACAAATTATACAGGGGTGATAACCCTTCCCTATGTTTTCCAAAAAGCTTAAAAATAGTTTTTTTGACTGGAGCTACACTTTAAAAATGTACCAGTTGAAAATTACAAACAGATTCAACTTAACACAACAAACCTACACAGTCCCTGTCTTGTTTGCACCGCCTGTATACTGCTGTTCTGAGTATATAGGGCCTGGGGGCCACACGCATTTCCTTTTTTTAATATGGGTACAGGGTTCCCCTTAATATGCGTACAAGACCCAAATAGGCTGGTAATGGGCAGGGAGGGCTACCCATGCCATTTTTCTCAATGATTTTCAACCATATTGCAGGAACCAGATATAACATTAAAACCGCAAGCAGTTTTAAATGGTGTTATTTCCGTTTAATGTCATTTTGTGCAGGGACTGTTCTAAACATGGGAAACACGTGGCACTTCACAGCCATACTACAGACACCCCCCAGGCACCATATTTAAAGGAATATTTCACTTTTTTTTTTCACTTTAATCGTCATTAAAATCAGTGCTCCCGCCAAAACGGCCATTTTTAAAAACATTTTAGGCATTGACCCATGTCCCCTGGGGCAGGAGCCAGGTCCCCAAACCCTTTTTAGGACAGTATCTTGCATATTAGCCGTTAAAATTAGCACTTTTCATTTCGAACGTTCGAGTCCCATAGACTTCAATGGGGTTCTAACGTTCGTTCGAATTTGGGGTCCGTTCGAAAGTTCTGGTGCGAACCGAACCGGGGGGGTGTTCGGCTCATCCCTAATCATAGCTCAATGGTGTCACACAGAGGATATGTGGACCACCTGAGGAAGAGTCTGAAGACAGCACATGAGAAAGCCCAGGCTGCCTCAGACACCCGGGGGCAAGGAAACAAGCAAAATTTGACCTGAAAGTGAGAGTACATGATTTGCAGCCTTGTGACAAAGTGTTACTGAGAAATTTGGACGTCGCTGGGAAGCACAAACTGGCTGATCGCTGGAAGTCGCAGCCCTGCATCATCTTTAAGCAGTTGCTAGGATGGCATAGAAATATTAAGGAAGTTGGGACTATAAATGAAGTGTGTGGTACACCTCCATCCCTGGTATACATTAAGGAAAAGGGGAGATTTGTGACTTTGTATGAGATGTGTTTTTAGAGAAACAAATAAATAAATTACATAATTAGAAGAGGTTTATTCATAACAATGTGCATAGGACATGGTAAATAGCAGGTATGATGAGCTGATGGGCATTTAATACATATAAAAATACATTATTGCAGAAGCTTTATAAAATCAAAAGAAGATTACAAACGTGATTGAATAAAAAAACTGCATTAATAATCTTGACGAGTTTTGTGAATACACTCCACTTCTTCAGAAGCAAATGCAAAATTCATGTCTATAAAATATATATATATATATATATATATCCAACATTACTTCAATGAATTAAGCAAGGATGCAAGGGAAGGATAAAACCAAAACACCCCAAATTACTTACTTTAAAGCTCTAAAAGTGATCATATAATACTAAAGTCTGCTGGTCAAGGATGGCCGGGACATATCCCCGCTGGGAGCTGGGGGGGGCGTCAAACTGCAGATAGCCAAGGCGGAGAAAACCACATTCCAGGGGAGCGAAAAAATGTGCCCCACCTTCTTTGTTTCTTATTTCACACTTCACACAGATTGGAGCTGTCTACAGGTTTCTCCCTGCAGCTCAACCTGGACACATTTTTTCGCTCCCCTGGAATGTGGTTTTCTGCGCCTTGGCTGTCTGCAGTTTGATGCCCCCCCAGCTCCCGGTGGGGATATGTCCCGGCCATCCTTGACCTTGACCTTGACTTTAGTATTATATGACCACTTTTAGAGCTTTAAAGTAAGTAATTTGGGGTGTTTTGTTTTTTTCCTTCCCTTGCATCCGTGCTTAATTCATTGAAGTAATGTTGGATATATATATATATATATATATATATATATATATATATATATATTATTTTATTTATTTATTTTTTTCTTTTCTAGACATGAATTCTACATTTGCTTCTGAAAAAGTGGTGGAATGTATCCAAGAAACGCGTCAAGCTTAATAATGCAGTTTTTTATTCAATCATGGTTGTAATCTTCCATTGATTTTATCAAGTTTGTGCAATAATGTATTTTTATATGTATTATATACCCATCTCAGCTCATCATACCTGCTATGTACCATGTCCTATGCACATTGTTATGAATAAACCTCTTCTGATTATGTATTTTTTTTTTTTTTTCTCTAAACACATCTCATACAAAGTCCCAAATCTCCCCTTTTCCTTAAAGCCGTTTCTAGGATTACCAGTATACCAGATTCACCCAGATGTAAGCACTGTCCCGCTAAAGACCTGGCACTGGAATCATCTGCTACCTCTATCAGAAGCAGTTTGTATGCCTCAACAACCAGACCCACAGCCCATTTGAACTACTCACAGATCATGTCTAATAACCAGGTCTCAGTCTGTGCCACTGAACACAGATGAATAGGACAGTGAGGATGAAGAAATGGGCATAGACTGGCTGTGGCAGTCTCTGCTCTCAGAAACTGCCACTTTTATTCCTTCTAGAGAAATAGATATTGGAACCCTCAGGCCTGAGACACCAGAGTTCATACCACAGAGCCAATCATTGACAGGTCAGGAGGATCTTCTGATTTCCCTAACTGCAGAGGACACAGCGACTCTTCAACCTTTTATTGTGGAAGAGTCTGCTAATCCAGAACTATCTGTGCCCAAAGAGCAAAGGGAAAAACAAACAATTCATCCGCTAAAAAGACTGACTTATGATGCTTTAGACAAAAGTTCTGAGGAAGCTATCTATACCTCTCAAAGAACTCACAATGCGCCGACCCTTCCCACTACAAGTTTAGTGGAGGGCGACTCCAACTCACCCCCTGGCACAACTAGGTGGGCCATCCCAATATCGGTGGCTTATGGGCAAGACAACCTCCCCTCAGGCTCCTGCAGACACTTGCTATAGCGTTCAGTCTGCACCATTACAAATGCTTTCTGTTGGAAAGCTGTAGAATGTGTCAACAATCTACAAGAGTACTCAAAACCGATCTTACGGTTCATTGAGAACTACATCTGACATGGTGAAAGATGGAACTTGAAGTTCATTCATTCACAGATTCCTGTGAATAAATGACTGTTTTACACTCCTTAGCAAACAGTGATTAGGTAAATTTTCCGTGGCATGGTATTAAAAAGTTCTTCATCAAAGTTAAGCCATTAAATAACTCACAGTCCATATACTCTATTTAACCACTTGCCAACTGCGCTGAAGCCATCATTCGGCTATAGCGCGGTCGGCAAGTGGTTAAGTAGAGTCGGCCAGCTAGTTCTGTTAGGGCATCATATTACATCCTCCCGTGATCGCGCCCGCCATGCGCCCACTGGTGTGCGGGCAGCGCTCTCTGTGATCGCTGTGTCTTTAGGAGTACTTGAACCTTAAATTGTTATTGCTAATGACAGTGATGATGGTTCCTAATATCATTGTTGGCTGCTGTTCAGTTTACATGGTTGAAATATTATTCTGTTACATTTTACTAAATATTTTAGTACACCATTTGGTTCAGAATATCTTTTTCTAGTTTACCTCCTCTAAAACCTAGGTGTATCTTATGGAGCGAAAAATATGGTACATGTGTTAATTGATGGTCGAAAAGATGCTGTCTGAAATGATTTTGTTTACCTGTGAAGCAGTGCATGCAAGCACAGAGACATGCATACTATTATTCACACAGCATATTAATTCCTGAAATGTGTGTTTTACCTAGTTATCTTTAAAGAAAGAATTCTATTATTGGCCTTCTATTTTAGATATCTGAGCGTTATCCCTAAAGTATTGCTGATAAGGAAATATGAGCAGAACATTTTTTTCTTGACATATAAAAAACAATATCACACCTTTAAGCATTTGCTTTTAGCACTTAGTTCTCACTTTCTTGGTCTTCCACATGAACCTTATAAAGTTAACTCTGATATCAGGGTTCTAAAAAATAGATTCTCACTTAGTTCTCAATTTCTTGATCTTCCATATGAACCTTATTTAGTTAACTCTGATATTTCTGTGTTCCTGAAAAAGAAGTCTGCTCTTTTGCAGTTCATTTATATCATGTATAATTGTTGAAATAAAGGCACATTTCATTGAAACACAATAGCTAATATTATTAAACTTAGACAAATTGTGATATACACCCCCCTGCCACTTTATTGAGTACACCTTGCTAGTACCGGGTTGGACTCCCTTTTGCCTTCAGAACTGCCTTAATTCTTTGTGGCAAACATTCAACAAGATGTTGGAAACATTCCTCAGAGATTTTTCTCCATGTTGACACAGTTGCTGCAGATTCAACGGCTGCAGATCAATGATGCGAATCTCCTGTCCCACCACATCCCAAAGTTGGTCTATTGGATTGAGATCTGGTGACTGTGGAGGCCATTGGAATGCAGTGAACTCATCGTCATGTTCAAGAAACCAGTTTGAGATGATTTGAGTTGTGTGACATGGTGCATTTTCCTGCTGGAAGTAGCCATCAGAAGACGTTTAACCGATTCGCGCCCGCCCTATAGCCGAAAGATGGCTTCAGAGCGGACGCCATCTGCCGGGAGGCTGTCCCTGGACGCCCTCCTGTTTACTTCCGCAATGCGCGCTCCAGGGAGCGCGCATCGGGGAAGTTCTGTGCTGGCCGTGTCCCTCGGACACAGCCAGTCACAGATCGCTGTAAACGGCCAATCACAGCGGCCGTTTACAGCGTGATCGGGCCTATCCAATTAGAGATGATCTCATATGTAAACATATGAGATCATCTCTCAGCGCCACGCTCTCGCTCATCACGAGATGAACGGCTGCAGTGGCCGTAAGTGAAAAAAAAAAGTAAAAAAAAAGTAAAAAAAAAGTTCCATCCGCCCCAGTGCCATCCTCCCCGAGTGCCATCCGCCCCAGTACCATCCTCCCCAGTGCCATCCACCCCAGTGCTATCCTCGCCCAGTGCCATCCTCCCCAGTGCCATCCTCCCCAGTGCTACCTGCCCCCAGTGCCACCTGTTAGTGCTATCTGTCCCCAGTGCCACCTGTTAGTGCTATCTGTCCCCAGTGCCACCTGTTGTCAGTGCCATTTGTCCCCAGGGCCATCTGTCATCAGTGCCGTGTATAAGTGCCATCTGTCATCAGTGCCACGTGTCATCAGTGCCACCTGTCAGTGTCACGTGCCATCTGTTGTCAGTGTCACGTGTCATCAATGCCACTTATCAGTGCCATCTGTCATCAGTGTCACGCGTCATCGGTGCCACGTATTAGTGCCATCTGTCATCGGTGCCACATATTAGTGCCACGTATTAGTGCCATCTGTCATCAGTGCCACATATTAGTGCCATCTGTCATCAGTGCCACGTATAAGTGCCATCTGTCATCAGTGCCACATATTAGTGCCATCTGTCATCAGTGCCACGTATAAGTGTCATCATTGCCACGTATCAGTGCCATCTGTCATCAGTGTCACGTGTCATTGTCCTGGTGCTCCAGGGCCTTCAAATGTGTAATAGGTAGTCAACAAGTTAGATGTGTAATTTATGCTCCTAGAACATGTGACGGCCCTCCCTGCATATTGGGCCTCTCCATGTGGTCAGGCTGTGAAAAAGTCCCACACATGTGATATTGTAATACTCAGGAGGAGTGGCAGAATTTTTTTGGGGGTGTCATTTGTGGTATACACATGCCATGTGAGAGAAATAACCTATTACGCTGACAATTTTGTGGGAAAAAAATAAAAAAATAAAAAATCTTAATTTTGCAAAGAATTGTGGGGAAAAAATTACAACATCAAAAAGCTCACTATGCATCTTACTAAATACCTTGGAATGTCTACTTTCCAAAAAGGGGTCATTTGGGGGGTATTTGTACTTTCCTGACTTGTTCGGGTCACAAGAAATGAGATCGGCCACCAGTACATCAGATGTGATCAATTTTGTATGATTCGCACCACAGTTTGTAGACTCTCTAACTTTCACAAAGACCAAATAATATCCACTAATTTGGGTTATTTTTACCAAAGATATGTAGCAGTATAAATTGTGGCCAAAATGTATGACGAAAAATTAATAATTTGCATAATTTTGTCACAGAAACAAAGAAATATGCGTTTTTTTTCAAAATTTTCGGTCTCTTTTCATTTATAGCGCAAAAAATAAAAACCCCAGAGGTGATCAAATACCACCAAAAGAAAGCTCTATTTGTGGGAAAAAAGGACAAAAAATTCATTTGGGTACAGTGTTGCATGACTGAGTAATTGTCATTCAAAGTGTGAGAGCACTGAAAGCTGAAAATTGGTCTGGGCAGGAAGGGTGTTTAAGTGCCCAGTAAGCAAGTGGTTAAACAGTAGACATAAAGGGATGGACATGGTCAGCAGCAATACTCGGGTAGGCCGTGGCATTTTAAACAATGCACAATTGGTACTAAGAGGCCCAAAGAGTTCCAAGAAAATATCCCCCGCACCATTACACCACCACCAGCCTGAACCATTGTTACAAGGCAGGATGGATCCATGCTTTCATGTTCTTTACACCAAGTTCTGACCCTAACATCTGAATGTCGCAGACCAGGTAACATTTTTCCAACCTTCTTTTGTAGAATTTTGGTGAGTCTGTGCGAATTGTAGCCTCTATTTCCTGTTCTTAGCTGACTAGAGTGGCACCCAGTGTCATCTTCTGCTGCTGTAGCTCATCAAACTTCAAGTTTGATGTGTTGTGCTTTCAGAGATGGTATTCTGCATACATTGGTTGTAACAAGTGGTTTTTTGAGATATTGTTGCCTTTCTATAATCTTGAACTGGTCTGTCAATTCTGCTCTGACCTCTGACATCAACCAGGCATTTTTCTACACACAACTGCCACTAACTGGATATTTCTCTTTTTTTTCAGACCATGAAAATCCCAGTAGATCAGCCGTTTTTTAAATGCTCAGACCAGCCCATCTGGCACCAACAACCATACCACGTTCATAGTCACTTAAATCTCCTTTCTTCCCCATTCTGGTGCTCAGTTTGAACTTCAGCAAGTCATCTTCACCACATCTAGATGCCTAAATGCATTGAGTTTTTGCCATGGGATTGGTTGATTAGCAATTTGTGTTACCGAGCAATTGAACAAGTATACCTTATAAAGTGGCCGGTGAGTGTATATTATACATGGGTGTAACTATCTCTGTAGAACAGGGCAAATGACAGGTGGCCAAAGCGCCTGAATGTGCACTAAAGTGTGTTTGTATTGATTTGTAAAGCAAAATCTTGTGAAGGTGATTTCACAGTTTGCTAGTTGTTACTCTTTAAAATTTTAATATAATTACATTTTCTTATTTAGTTGTTTTTTAAACTCTAATAAGAATTGTTTTAACCACCTGACATCCGTGCTATGGCCGAATGACGGCCACAGCGTGGATGTGAATTCCCGGGAGGCCTTCATATAACGGTCCCCTCTGTGCACGCACCCTGCGCAGAGCAAGCTGTGATCACAGAGTCAATGAGAATTGGGTGATCCCCGATCACCAATCTGGTCCCGGCCCCTTACCATGTGATCAGCTGTCAGCCAATGACAGCTGATCACATGATCAAAACAAAAGCTTGTGATCATTTTTCTTTTTCTCCTCACGCTGACAGCAGAGGAGAAAAAAAAAGCTGATCACCGGCTCATCTTAGAGGGACACTGGTCCCGAAAAGGAAGAGGCAATTATGCCTCATTTATGCCGTCTAACAGTGCCCACAAGTGCCACCTATCAATGCCCACCAGTGCCACCTATCAATGCCCATCAGTGGCACCTACCAATGCCCACCAGTGGTGCCAATCAGTGCCACCTAGAAGTGCTGCCTATCAGTGTAACCGATCAGTGCCCAACACTGCCACCCATCAGTGCCCATCACTGCCACCTATCGGTGCCCATCAGTGCTGCCTCATCAGCGTACATCAATGACGGACAAAAATGTACTGTTATAAAAAAAAAAATTATTCAGTCTTTTTGCATTTAAAAAAAATGCACAGGTGATCAAATACCACCAAAAGAAAGCTCTATTTGGGGTAAAAAATTATAAAAATGTAATTTGGGTACAGTGTTGTATGACTGCACAATTGTTATTCAAAGTGCGTCAGCGCTGAAAGATGAAAATTGGTCTGGATAGGAGGCGGTTTAAGTACCCAGTAAGCAAGTGGTTAATAAAAAAATAATGTTTACATTTAAACAATGACCTTTAGGGGTTGAATATTTTGAATAGGGTTGAGTGAACTGATCTACCTAGGGATGCCTTCCCTTTCTTGCCACACCCACGTGGTGCTGTATCAGCTGGAAGCGTTCAAATTCATCTCACTTGGTGTCTGTGTCTCTTTGGCAACACCTTTTATGCAAGCATTCTCTTGTGATTTTGGTTCTCAAGGTCCATGCGAACCAACAAGGTAAATCAACATAGGTTTTACCTATATTTTTAGCACTTTGTTCATCTTTTCTCTCTGGTTCCTTACTATTTCACCCAGGATATATTTTCTTTCCTTTCTTCCACTTTCATACTTGGTGTTTTTTTGAGTATCTGTTCTTTCATCTATGCTCAGTTCTTCCCTTCATCCGACTTGGTGTATGGGCTTTTCACACTTCTCATCAATAATATTGTACATTCAATATATACTACTGCTAAAGTGTTGTCTCACTGTCACCTACATTTGCACATTGGCCTTGGGCAATCCACAGTGCCCCCTGCTTGTCCACGTGTCTCTACCTCAGTTCCCATGCCAGACACTTCTAACAGCTCTGGTCCTCTGTTCACATCTATCTATCTTTTAAAGATCACCATTGCATTCGCCCCTGAAGAGTTGGTACACCCCATCGAAACGCGTCAGTCCAACATAGATGCATGATGTCCATACAGATGATTTTATGTTTTTTTATATTGTTTTATTCTACATTTTCTAACACCATCCAGCCCTTCCAGTGTCCCATGTTGTACAGGACTCATCTTTACCCCATGATATGCCAAGCACTATGCCATCAGTATTTATATGTAGTTTTTAACATGCCCTGTGTTTATGCGATTCTACGTATGCTTCTTTTTTGTGTCATTCAGTATGCTGTACATGATCTTTCAAGGTGTAATAAAATGTTCTTTGCTAAGACTGCTTTTTGGTATACATCTCTCATTCAAAGTCCCCAAAAAACTCCCACCTTTTTTTTGTCAGAACCCATATAAGCAATACTGTGTTTTGTATCCCACATGCTTACTCTACATAGTGATTGGCCTCATTCAAAGTCCCGCTGACCAAACCTTCTTTCTTTTTGTTCAAATTCGGGATGGAGGCTAATTACTTATGGTGCCTTGGACCACATCATTCTCTCTCATTGGGGTAAACTGCATCTTTCTTCTACTGTCTTCATCTTCTTCATCCTTCGCTTTTTTCAGGCATGTTTCTAAGTTCAAAAAAGGTGCAGGATATTGCTGGATACCCTGTTCAGTGCAAAGAGTCATTGCATTTTTTGGATGTATAAAATTCAGTATGTTTCCAGACAGACTATTGCTGGGGCACAAGTACCATCCAACTAAGGGTGGCCAAGGTGATGGCATGTTATCTTGAATACAATGCTATTCTTTTGTATTGACCAATCTGATATCCCTCTAAAAAGTTAAAATCAGCTTCAAGCCTTCACTGGTCCCATTAATCATGATAAATAAAACATTTCTCTGATGTAAGTGTTTTCAAGAGTTTTGTTTGTAACAGTGCCTGTCACTCACTCAATAATGATGAATTGCTACAGATAGCTGTCATCATATTTCAATGATAAATGAGAACATTTTCATGAGATTTCTGCTCAAATATCCAACATCCATATATCTGCAAGGTCCAGTCTAAGCCACACCAGAAAAAATTCCCTTCTCATAAAATAAATGTACCGTACGTAATATTTTTTGAATAGCACTCATGTATTGGATACTTTTACCATTAAAAATACATTGAGGAAACATTGTTATTGCAATATGTCCTTAACGGTGTAAGAAAGTCCCAGCTTCCATTTAGCTTCCAAACTTCTCCAATAGAAAACTGCTGGCCCTGCAGGCACATTAAAGAGTACCTTATACCATGTACACTTAACCAGACTTTTCAACGGACTAGGTCCGACGGACTTTCCAAATGAACGGACTTGGCCACACACAAGCACACCAAAGTCCGACGGATTTGAACATGATGACGTATGACCGGACTAGAATAAGGAAGTTCATAGCCAGTAGCCAATAGCTGCCCTAGCATTGGTTTTCATCCATCGGACTAGCATACAGACCAATGGATTTTTCAGACTCAAGTCCGTCAGAGGGATTTGAAACATGTTTTATTTCTAGGTCCCTCAGACTTTTGGGGAACAAAAGTCCGCTGGAGCCCACACATGATCGTAATATCCGATGGATTCATTCCATCGGACCTAGTCTGTCGAAAAGTCCGGTCGTGTGTACGTGGCATTAGATATCACCCAGCACCAGATTCATATTTCTTTAGTACACAGAAAACATTGTTCGAGAAAAGTGTTCTTATTACTCTTGTCAGTGAATCCTGAGCTTCTGTTTGTCCCAAAATTTACCTGTGTCTTTACTTAATCTGTCTCACACACATATCTCCACATGGAAATCTGACTGCACAGCTTATAGTGGTGTCATGATAAACCCCAAAAAACTGAAAATAGCCAGCATACAGATAAGATAATATACAAAAAAGATTTACTTGCCATTACATGCCACAAGCACCAATGTTTCAGGCTGGGATTACACTATTGCGAATTGGATGTGGGTTTCTCTGCATCCAATTCACACGTCAGGAGATTGTGATCGGCTCTCCTTGGCGAATTGCAAATGAATCCTTTGCTTCTTCTGGTCCTCTTCAGGTCTGAATCCAGACAAAAATTCTGCCTGAAATCAGACCCTGAAATGGTGAATGTGGACGCACCGGACCTCTGCTGTGAGCCGCTCCATGCTGCGGTGTAAACCCAGCCTCAGGCATATGCAGGTTCTCTTTCTCAAGGTGACACACATAGACCAATAAGTGAATGGCATGTTACCCTTAAAACCATACACTTATCCACAAAATCTGTTTCCAGTTGGACAACTCATGTGGCAGATTGTGCCCATGCTGGTACATCCCATATTGTGCCTTGTAAAAAAAATGATATTCTTTGGTTTCAAATCTGTTCCTCTGCTGTTCTAAGAATATACAGCTAGAGGGTCAGTAAATAAAACAACAATCCTGCTTGCAGAGCACCTTGGTAAAGATCAAACACTCTTTAGACTCTGTGGAGGAGACCACACTTACACAGAGGGGTTTATTTACTAGAACCGGAGAATGCAAAATCTGCAATTATTGCTAGCGGTTGTAGCAACTGCTAGCAATAATCGCAGGTAAAACCCAGCACGCTGATTGTGCCCAAGTTGATCAACCGATCAACTTGGTAAATTCTGCCTGTCCTGCCCTGCCCTGCCAGCCTAAATGAACTCAAGAGAGTAAACTGTAATGCATGTATGATTCAGTTGACAAATATATTCAGTTAAAGAATTACACAACACTCAGTACAAGAATTATCCAAACATACCTTTAAAAAGCAATGCAGAAAATGTATAGAAGCTTAAAGATGAATTTACAGTTGCACAATATAAATTATTTCGGTGCTGTTGTTCATGCATCTCTGTTTATAGGATCATAAACAATCACAGCCCAGGAAACTCTGGTGTGTGCTTTAAATTTTGGGAACCAAAATTTTCATATATTGCAGCTTACCAATAATTAGGTGTGGTGACTGCTGCATACAGTGCCTTGCAACAGTATTCACCCACCCCCCCCCCCCACACTTGGCTTTTTACCTATATTGTTACATTTCAGCCTTTGGTTCAATGTTTTTTTTTATGTGAATTATACGTGATGGATCAGGACACAATAGTCTAAGTTGGTGAAGTAAAATTAGAAAAATATATGCATAAAACTATTTTTCAGAAATAAAAAACTGATAAGGGGCATGTGCTTATGTAATTCACCCCCTTTGCTATGAAGCCCATAAAAAGCTCTGGTGTGACCAATTACCTTCAGAAGTCACATTATTTGTGAAATGATGTCCACCTGTGTGCAATCTAAGTGTCACATGATAGGTCATTACATATACACACCTTTTTGAAGGCCCCAGAGGCTGCAACACCTAAGCAAGAAGCACCACTAACCAAACACTGCCATTAAGACCAAGGAACTCTCCAAACAAGTAAGGGACAATGTTGTTGAGAAGTACAAGTCGGGGTTAGGTTATAAAAAAATATCCAAATCTTTGATGATCCCTAGGAGCATCATCAAATCTATCATAACCAAATGTAAAGAACATGGCGCAAAAGCAAACCTGCCAAGAGACAGCCGCACACCAAAACTCATGGACCAGGCAAGGAGGGCATTAATCAGAGAGGCAGCACAGAGACCTAAGGTAACCCTGGAGGAGCTGCAGAGTTCCACAGCAGAGACTGGAGTATCTGTACATAGGATGACAATAACCCGTACGCTCCATAGAGTTGGGCTTAATGACAGAGTGGCCAGAAGAAAGCCATTACTTTCAGAAAAAAACAAGATGGCATGTTTTGAGTTTGCAAAAAGGCATGTGGGAGACTCCCAAAATGTATGGAGGAAGGTGCTCTGGTCTGATGAGACAAAAATTTAACTTTTTGGCCATCAAAGACTAAAAAAGGCTATGTCTGGCGCAAACCCAACACATCACATCACCCAAAGAAAACCATCCTGCTGTGGGAATATTTTTCAGCAGTCGGGACTGGGAAACTGGTCAGCGTTGAGGGAAAGATGGATGGTGCTAAATACAGGGATATTCTTGAGCAAAAACCTGTACCAATCTATGTGTGATTTGAAGCTAGGACAGAGGTTCACCTTCCAGCAGGACAATGACCCCAAACACACAGATGGACAAGCAGATTTAGATGCACTAACAAATTAAAGCCAAACTCCAGTTAATACTTTATAAGCAGTTACAGCAAACAGTTTATTTTCCTTTTAGAATAAAGGCTTTGCCTAAATTAATAAATTAATAAAAGCCGAAAAATGTAGCCACCCCTGCTAGTGTTAAATGGTTTGTCTCATCTCTGATATATTCTGCTAGAGAGCTTGTTCTTTTGAAAAACAACAGCCTTATTGGCTGGATCACCAGAGGAAAATAGAAGAAAGAAAGCCTAAAAAATAAAGTTAATGCAGCCATCACATCTAAGAAATGATAAACAGCAATATATTGTAAGTTTGCTTTTGTGTTTCTTACAACTTTAAACTGATCCGATGTACTCTTGATTCAGTCAGATGACAAGAAGTCTAATGCCTTAGGTTAAAAGCTAATAGGCCCGTTTTAATATAATATAATCAAAATATTTTTTTAGGTTTAAAAATTAACAAGTTGGCTCTAGATTCAGCAGAAGAAAACAATAAGTGCAAAAAATACAAAAAGTGAAATGCAGAGAGGAATGTGAGTGCAGTAATTGTACAGGCATACCCCACTTTTAAGTACACAATGGGGTTTATTTACTAAAGCTGGAAAGTGCAAAATCAGGCTCACTTCTGCATAGAAACCAATGAGTTTCCAGGTTTTATTACCAAAGCTTACTTGAACAAGCTGGGGTTAGAAGCTTATTGGTTTCTATACAGAAGTGAGCTTGATTTTGCCCTTTCCAGCGTTAGTAAATAAACCCCATTGTGTAAAAAGTGGGATATGCCTGTACTGCTATATCTAGTCACCTTTCTGGAAAACATCAAAAATATAGGGAAAGTAAAGTAGTTCTTGGGTATATATCAGGTTTCACAAATTTCATCAATATATCCCAGGTTCAATGGCCAATAAATAAAAAAAATCAAATGTATGAGATTAATAGCAATTCACAAATATCCTTAATAAAGTATCAGTTATTGTCAGGTACTACAGCTTCTATGAATGAAACAAAACATATGAATGCAGGGGGCAAACCTTTCAATCATCTACCCATTTTTCATTCTTTTCATTCATAGAAGCTGTTGTACACTTTCTACTAATGGCGGGGCGGAAAAAATGGACATAATCAGGCAGTCTTTATGAGTCCCTATCACTGCTTCCTTAGCTCTATTCCTCATAATCCATTACAGTGGCAGGGGGTGGAGGGGGCATGAATGCAGGAGAATTTCAGCTAACAGAAGTGACATCAGCAGAAGAGACACAATCCCACTGATTGTAATGCCTGTTGTGCTGATTTTGTTTTTACTATTTTGACTGCACCTAGGTCTTAAAACTGAACTAGACAACTTTTAAAACCATCATCCCATCAAATAATTTCTTATCTACACTGGTCTTTTATTTAGATAACCCTAGCTTTATCCTATGTGACATCCTCATAGGGCTTGCATCACAAGTCTGGGCAGTAGCAGTGGGAAGAGTCAGAAGTGCACTCTATGTGGCTTCCTATGCCCTGCTGGACTCTGTTGGTTGTGGGCCAGCTCCTGGGAGTTGCTACAGTGCTTATGAGTGGCTCAGTGGGCAGTGAGCAGAAAACGCCCCTGTCAACGCTGCAGCAAAATACAAAACAAACAAAACATCCTGCTGGGGCAATGACTGGAAGCTGAAGGACTTCTTTCTGTGAACTGAGGCACAGTAGTTAGGATAGGATGGAGAAAGGCAAGTATACTTGTCAGCCACAGTACTAATCTGCTTCCCTGCCAGAATGTGCAGTATCCTTAATGCCGCGTACACACGACTGGACTTTCCGGCACACTAGGTCCAACGATGTTCCCGACTTTTGGAGTTCAGACTTTCCAAACAAATGGACTTGGCCACTACATCCAATCGTGAGTCCATTCATTTTGAACATGATGACGTAAACAGTACTAAACAAGGAAGTTCAATAGCCAGTAGCCAATAGCTTCCCTTGCATCGTATTTGGTCCATCGGACCAGCACACAGACGAATGGTTTTCCCGATTTTAGTCCGTCGGAATTGAGTCCGTCAGATAGATTTGAAACATGTTCTATTTCTAGGTCCATCAGATTTTTTTTTTCCGAAAAACGATCGGACTAGCCCTCACACAATCGGATTGTCCGACGCACTAATCTCTTCGGACCTAGTCTGCTGGAAAGTCTGGTCGTGTGTATGCGGCACTAGCATGCTGCTGCCTAGCAACATAGGATGTTGCCAGCTCTGTAAAAGGCAGAAGAGCAGTGGTTTGGCTGAGAAAAAAGCTTGCCCTTCTCCATTAACTCAAGCTTTCTGCCAGTTCCCTATAATGCTTTGCCATGGACTCATCGTGCTCCCAGACTGCAGATGTATTTATCAACTGTTTACTAGCCACAATTATTACCATGTAGCAGAATTTTTCTTGCCATTATAAATAATCAGAGCTCTTTCAGTGTAGTTCATGCTGCCAGTGCTCTGTGAAACTTTAGGTCACTGGGGACTCAGACAAGTTCTTATTTTTATTTTTTTGCCACCTCAGCTTAATCGTTCAAGAGACTTAGGTCACCTTATCTCTCCTTATGTCTCTTCACAATTCCACATCATCGTGGCCTTTATAAATCTCTTAAATCATTTTTATTTTTATTATTATTATTATTTTTATTATTATTTTTATTCAATTCTCTTTCCCCCCCCCCCTCACCTTTTCGCATCCAGAATAAACACATTCTCCACAATACAGAATATCTCAAGGCCCCCCCTACCCCCAACACCCCCCCCCCCCCCCCCCACACCCTCCTTCCTAATACCCACCCCTACCTCCATGCAGACTTTCTATCTCTCTTCCTCAAGCTATTTTTACTCTGGACATCTTTTCCTAGGACCTCAAGGCTTCAACATAACTCCAGGTTTTTTTGAATTCCCTCCAACACTTCCATTTTTCCCTAGTCCCCTCCTTCCTTTCCTCCAGGTTATACTTTAAACATTCCATGTTATATGTTTCTTCTACTGCATCTACCCACTCTCATAGTGTTGGACTGTCCACCGCTCTGCATTTTTTAGGTAGAAGTCTTTTAGCTGCGTTTAAGAGGTGTGGGACTAGTGAATCTTTGTATTGTTTAATCCCTCCTTTCACTCCGTGTATCAAGATGACCCATGGATCATTCACTATTTCCTGTTTAGTTATTTCTCTTATATAACGTAGAATCTTTTCCCAATAATTTGTAATAATAGGGCAGTCCCACCACAGGTGAGCCATTGTTCCTGGCATGTTACAACCCCTCCAACATTCAGCTGAGTTGCCAGATTGGTATTTACTGGTCTTATCGGGGGTGGCATACCACCTAGTTAAACATTTATAGTTCATCTCTGCAGTTTGACTATCTACCGCCGAGCTGATGGTGTTCTTATCAATTTGTGAACCTAATTCCCTCTCCCATTTTTTAATATATGGCGGGATCTCCAGTTCGTCCATCTTTAGCAGCAAATTATACATTTTTAATATCATATTCTTTGTGTTATCCGTTGTACATAGCCTTTCTAGTGGTATCAAATCATCACAACCTCTAATGGGCTGAGGTAAGTTTTTTATGAAGTGGCTCAACTGAAGATACCGTCAATCGTTGATTCCCATTAAATCCCTTTTCTTTTTAATTTCCTGCAGTGACAAAATTTTTCCTTCCTTCATAACATCTCTCAATTGAACCCTCTCTCCCTTAATCCAACTCCCTCCTGTTGACTTTTTCCCTGGAATAAAATAATTATTTTCATATAGTGAGATTAGTGGTGAATTATATTTCGCAATTGATTTTTTGTATATTTTATCTCAAATATTCAGTGTGTTTTGTGTCAAAACGTGAATTTTATCGCCTAGTGCTCTAACGTTTGGGGGATCCCAAATTATACTATTCAACCTTATGTTACTCAGTGTGTTCTCTACTTTAACCCACCTCTTTTCGTTTTTCTCCCTTGCCCACTCTGGGATTCTTGACAGTACGATTGCGTTATAATATTTTTGAATGTCGGGGATTGCTAACCCACCGTGTCTTTTGTCCTGTCTTTTGTCCTGTGTTAAAATTTGGAAACAAACTCTATGTTTTCTATTTTTTCAAACAAAGTTCATCATCAACGATTTTAATTTCCTGAAGTAATATTGTGGGAGAGGTACTGGGAGCATTTGAAACTTATAAGTTATATTGGGAAGGATAGTAATTTTTAACCTATTCACGCGACCTACCCGCAAGAGAGAGGCCTATTTATTAACTCTTTACTTACTTTTTTAATTTCATCTAAAAGGGGAATATAATTTATCTTGTATATCTTATTCATGGAATTCGCAAGCTTAACTCCTAGGTATTTTAGTTCTTTCCTCCACGGGAGCCTAAATTCCTGCTGCAACTTTTTGACTTTGTTTTTATCCAGATTGATATTTAATATCTCCGATTTAGTTAAAATTATCTTAAAATTCGAAATTTCCCCATACTTTACCAGGGTTTTTAATAGTTTAGGCATTGTGTTCCAGGGGTTACTAATGAAAAAAAGAACATCATCTGCGAACGCTGCAAGTTTATGTTCATCCTCCCCTATCCTTATTCCTCTTATTTCTGGGTCTTTAGAGCCATTACTTTCTATGATTCGAAAAGACAAAACAAAAAGAAGGGGGGACAAAGGACAACCCTGTCTTGTCCCATTTTTCAACTCGAAGGCTGAGGAGACTACCCCATTAATCTTTACCATTGCTGTTGGCTGATGGTAAAGTGTTTATCACGCTGGACCATTCTCGGGCCAAACCCCATTGTTTCCAAAGTCTGGAACATAAATCCCCAGTCTACCCTGTTGAACGCTTTTTCTAGACCTGGGGACCTACCCTCCCTTATCTCTTGTAGTATTAACCATGTTCTCACCCCGTTGTCTCTTCCCTCCCTTCCTGTTACAAAACCAACCTGGTCCGGGTGTACCAGAGTGTTCAACAAACCCCTCAGCCTTCCTGCCATTACTTTAGCGAACAACTTTGTGTCCACGTTTAACAGCGATATTGGCCTGTAGCTTGAGCACAGCATGCCTTCCTTTCCTTCCTTTGGGATAACTGTAATTGTTGCAGCCGACACCTCCTTGCTCATTTCATACTCTTTTCCTAGGCCATTCATATAGACACATAACTTGGGGGTTAAAATCTCTTTAAACTTTTTATAATACAGTGTTGTGAATCCATCTGGACCCGGGCTTTTGCCCAGGTGTGAATCCCTCAACACTCCATTTATTTTCTCCTCCGTAATGGGACTTTCCAGTATCTCCCTTTCACTTTCAGAGATTTTTGGCAAATCTGCATTTCTCAGAAAAGCTTTTATTCTATCTCTTTTCCCTCCACAAGGGCCTTCCTTCTGTTCCACAGCATACAACCCCTTGTAGTAGTTCATAAATGTTTCTGCTTTTTCTTTTGTGTTAAACACCAATTCCCCATTTTTAGTTTGTATTTTTTCTATATAATTTATTGACTTCTTCTTCTGGAGTATTCTAGCTAGATGTGTACTGGGTTTATTTTCCCACAGATATCTTTCTTTAGCAATTCTATTGAAAGTTTTTTTTGTTTCTTGCTCCAGGAGCTCTTTAAGTTTGTCCCTTTTTATAACAAACTTTTGGTATTCTCTCTATTTTGGTCCTGCAAGGATTTATGTTCTTGTTCAGCTCTATTCATTTCCTCAACTAGTTTTTTGATTTTCCAAGATTTTTCTCTTTCTTTTTTTTTTTTAGCTCCCATGGCTATAAGAACCCCCCCCCCCCCCCATGTAAGGTTTATGAGCTTCCCATAAGATTGATCCTGAGATTCCTTCTGTATCACTGATTGAAAAATATTGTTAAAGTTCTCCTGCCACTCTTTTGCTATCTACCTCTTCTCGGAGTAAATCTAAGTTTAATCGCCAATTCCCTCTGTGACTTTGAGACCCTAGGACTGCTATCTTCATTCTTACTGGTGCGTGATCTGATAACGTGGTTGCTTCTATTTTCATTTCCCGAACATTTCCCAGGATGTTATGATCAACCAAAATATAGTCTATCCTCAAGTAGGTCTCGTGCACGGGGGAGTAGAATGTATAGTCTTGTAATCTGGGATGTTGGCTCCTCCAAACATCCACTAGCTGACAAGCATGCATTTTTTTTTTTAATCTTCTTTAGCTGCACTTCGGTTATCGCACACGAGACAAACTATCTACCCTTGGGTCCAGACAAAACTTCAGGTCCCCCATTAGAATAACCTGCCCTCTCTTAAAATCTGTGAGTTTATCCAGAATTCCCATAAAATAATTTATCTGATTTTTATTGGGTGCATATATGTTTGCTAAAGTACACTCCATTCCACTTAAATTCCCCCTGAGGAAAATAAATTTGCCCTCTGGGTCTGTCTTCCTTTCTTCTAACTTAAACTGTATTCTTCTTGCAAAACCTATTGCTACCCATCTTGCTCTTTTTGTTATTGTCCCCATAGTACCATGTAGGGTGGCTGTTTGAATATAATTTCACTTTGGAGGTATGTGGGAGGTGTGTTTCCTGAAGGTATGCCAAGTCCGCCCCATACCTTTTTAGTTCTTTTAGAATCTTATGTCTCTTGCTGAGAGCGTTAAGGCCTCTTACGTTGTAGGTCATAAAATTAAGATCTGTCATCTCCTAATATTCATGATTTACTTTTAGCATCCTCATCAATTCTCCTACCCACATCACTCTCCTTTCATCCACGCCGCCGGAGGTATTGTTTATCTCCTCCCACTTTGCCACCCCGACCCCTACCCTACCTGTTGTGGGAAGTGGGAAACCCCGCTGACAGCTAGTGACTCATCGGTTGTTAGGGATGCGGTGGTCAGCTTCCCAGCCCGATCCTTAGCAACTTGCTATACATAGTGTGTTAAAGTGGAAAAAACGCAAAACGCATCAAAAAATGCAACACTTGCATTTTTGGTGCAGCGCCACTGAAGTCTATTACACGCAAAACGAAATCTGGTGCGGGAAAAAAAGTCCCTGATCCTTTCTAAAAAAATGCAACTCCACAAAATGCACAGATGTGAACTACATCCATAGGAAACCATGGTAAATTGACTGTAGTGCGTTTCTGCAAAACCCAAAATGCACCAAAAGATATCATTAGAACAAATGTCTACATTGGAAGATTTCCCTCATCTGCTGTTGCAGTGAAAACTCAATTTTTTGGACTTTATCCCACCTTCAATCCCAGAGACAATGGTCACAAGCAGACACAAAACAAGTAGAGCTCCCCCACTCAGACAAACAGCTATAAATAACTGTCAAATGTTCTTCCCTGCCTTTTCCAAAACAAAAATAGGCATTAGATATGCTAATACTTCATTCAAGTATAATAACTAATTATTCAATTTGAAAATGATTACTTTTTGAAAACTTTTTTTTTATTCTTACAAACACATTTCTGAAAAATACAAATGAGTTACAAACCATAGTAAACAATTGAATAAGAGTCCATTCAGACAGGGTCAACTTTGGATCCGACTTCAAGTCGCCCCTAGTCTCCTCAAGTCACGCTACATGAAAAAATCTATGTGAGTGAATGGATCCGTCTTAATGCACACTACTGCAGTTGCCCCGACTTCAGAAAAGGTTCCTGTACTACTTCAATCCAACTTCTAGGCGACTTGTACCCATAAAATGTAATGGAAGTCGCCTCCAAGTCAGAAATCTCCATCTATATTGAAGCGACTTTACAGGAAAAGTCGCCTCATTAATAATAAAAACCGGCATAGTTTCCCCTCCGGGGGCAAACCAGGCCCTTAGGTCTGGCATGGATTTTAAGGGGTCCCCCCAAAATCCATACCAGACCCCTATCCGAGCACGCAGCCTGGCCGGTAAGGAGCCCGGCAGAAGAAGCGAGCACGCAGCCCAGCCCAGCAGAAGAACCGAGGAGCAGGAGAAGAGGCCGGAGAGCTGGGAGAAGAGGCCGGACACCGGGAGAAGAGGCCGAAGAGAGCGGAGAAGTCGGAAGAGACCCCCGAAGTCAGAAGAAGACCCCCAGAGTTGCCTAATAAATTACTTTAAAAACCTGTCTAGTGTGGGGCTCCTGGATTCCGATAAGCCCCCCGCCCACAGACCCCGACAACCCATGGCCAGGGTTGTCGGGAAGAGGCCCTTGTCCTCATCAACATGGGGACAAGGTACTTGGGGTAGGGGGGGGCAGCAGGGCACCCCCCTTCCCCAAGGCACCCACCCCCCATGTTGAGGGCATACAGCCTGGTACGGTTCAGGAGGGGGGGTGCTCGCTCGTCCCCACCCCCTTTCCTGACCGGCCGAGCTGCATGCTCGGATAAGGGTCTGGTATGGATTTTGGGGGGACCCCATATCGTTTTTTTGGTGTAGGGGGTTCCCCTTAAAATCCATACCAGACCTAAAGGCATGGTATGCCCTTGGAGGGGACCCCATGCCGTTTTTTTATTTAAAATTTGGCGTGGAGTTCCCCCTCGAGAGCTGTTTATTCTGTGATTGGCCGCAGCCAAAGTCGCCTGTCCTGGGGACGACTTGAAGTTGTGTTGTAAGTTGCCCCAAGTCGTTTTGAAGTCGCCCCAAGTCACGATGTGATTCATATTCAAATCGTGTCTGAGTTGCCTCCCAAAGTCACGCTGGAAGTCGTGTTACCTCTGTGTGAATGGACTCTAAAGCTTAAAAAAGAATTAGTCTGCAGCACCAAAAAGAAGGGATGTACCATATACAGTATACAGACAGCAGGCCCGTCACGACAGGACAGGCAAAACAAGCAATTGCTTGGGGCCCCATGCTGGCCTGGGGCCCCAGCCGCCCCGCCGGCCGCCTCTTCCTATAAGCTGCAGCCTGTAGCGTGGCCAAGCTCCTCTTCCTTCCTCCTGCAGTCTATGCAGTACAGAAGAGTGCACACACTGAGTACTCACTTCCTTTCAGTCCGGCCGGGCGGGAACAGAAAACCGAATCTCCTGCTGCATGGTAAGTGGTAGGGAGGGGGGTTAAAAAGAACATGAGGGGGGAGTAGTAAGGGGGGAGGCAGTCATCAAGACCCATTTAGTAATACAAATATGGTAACTTGCTGACCATAATAAAAAAAATGACCATAGCTTTCTTTCCATTTTCTTTCTTTACCATCCTATTTCCATTTTATTGCTTCTTTTTTGAATCAGGTAATATTTATTAAAGCTTTCTGCAAAAATTTACAAAGCAGAGAAAGGACTCTACAGTACACTCTACTTTACCAGCTTTGAAGCTGATAAAAAATTGAGGTCCACCATGGGCAAAGCAAGGCTCACAAGACTGGCACGTACGTCAATTGAAGACGATGTTCGCCAGTCTTTGGACATGGAGGACATTGTGATTGCCTTTGCAGAAAACAAGGCTCGCAAACAGTTTTAGATAATTTGCACATGTTTGTGAGAACTGAAAAATGTTAATGTGAGTGTGTGTTTGCGTGTGTTTTAAGTATGTTGGATTTAGTTATTGTGCAGTTTTTGTAATGTATATTTGATTTTAAGGTACAGTGGTGTTTTTTTGCAAAAAAAAAAAAGTTACATGTTTAGCAAGCCCATGCCAACATTTTAAACCGTATCTATCACTACATTTCCTATTGCGTTTGTTTCCGATTGGGGGACAAAAATGTCATCATAAAAGGTTCTTTGGTTGAGTATGTCTGTCATTGGGGATACTTACTGAGCCTAAATGATAAATATATACACACATATCTGCTAAACACAATCAGCATTGCTAAAAAAATAAAATAAAAAAAAAACACTAAATAGGCTTGAAGGAATACTTCCTTACGGAAACATAAAAGTGTAATTCATGATGACAGGTCCACTTAAAATGCTATCCAAGGAGTGCTTTTTAAAATCATCTAGCCATAGATGTTGACCTAACCCAGTCTGACAGGATAATTTTGCTCTTCATGTAACACATCTGCTGATACTGTACTGAATTTTTTCGGCCCATGTAAACGTAGAGACAAGAAATGAAGAAGAAGCTTATTGGCACGCTGTCAAACAGAACGTAAAGAGCCCTTCATGAAATGCCTCCCCTGTGCTTTTCTCAGGTGTATATAATGCAGCAAACAGTCCATCTGTGATAGAGACAGACATGCCCTTTTGACTGCTGACTTATTCAAATACATCATCATTCTTATAATCTCTGCTTCTAGTGATGCTGGGTTAAAAACACTCGTGTAATAGAAAAAAACAGTAGCAGATCAATTTTGTGCTCTTAGAATGAGGTTTTGCCATGATTTCGCCGAGATTGACGTTTTATTTGTTTTCAGCATATCTTTTTTTAACTCATGTTTTGTGCTCAGCTGCTAACAAATATTGAGTAAAAGCAGGACATTTACACGCCTGGGTGCTGGACTGGAACTAAAGAGACGTCAACTAACCAGGATTTTTCTCTGTGTGATCTGTTCTCCTTTTATGCTTAAATTGGAAAGGTGTGCTTCTTTTTAAAATTCTTTGAAAATAAACAACTACACAGTTATTTTTGTCAGTAGTCAGGAATGGGAAAAAACACAAAATGCCGTATTTATTGTTGTTCTGCTTCAGTGCACTGCCTCTTTTTTGGTATTAGTATTTTGGTTAAAATACGATTAATGGACAGATCATTGGTTGTAAGTAAATCGCATCCTACTGGATTTCTTTCTCAGACTCTAAGACCCCATTAACACTATTAGATTTTCTGCAGATTTTTGTCTTCAGATTTACCAAAACCATGTAATATGAGGTCAAACCTTAACTTCCCTGACGGTATGATTATTTCAGATTTTTGATGCTGAAAGCGGTACAATTATTTTGCATGAAATTTGGCATTTTATATTGTAGGCCTGTAATTCTTATGCCACGTACACAAGACCAGACTTTTCAACGGACTAAGCCCGACGGTCTTCCCGACGGACTAAGCCCGACGGTCTTCCCGACGGACTTTCGGCGGAGTTCCAACGGACTTTCCGAACAAACAGACTTGGCCACACACAAGCACACCAAAGTCTGACGGATTTGAACATGATGACGTACGACCAGACTAGAATAAGGAAGTTCATAGCCAGTAGCCAATAGCTGCCCTAGCGACGGTTTTAGTCCGTCGGACTAGCCTTCAGACGAATGGACCGGCCAGAAAGATTTGAAACATGTTTTAAATCTAAAGTCCATCTGATTTTTAGACAGCAAAGGTCCAATGAAGCCCACACACGATCAAATTGTCCAGCGGATTAGTTTGTCGGACCTAGTCCATCGAAAAGTCCGGTCGTGTGTACACAGCATTAGAAATAACTCACTTAAATCTAGTCTATGTCTAGTAGACATCACAGGTATGATAAAGTTTGAAACATGAAATCATAAATTATAATATAATAAATAACTATAAATAATTATAACAAATAATATAATAATAATATAATAATAATAAAAATTATTCAATATTGTAATCAAATCAAAAACACTGAAATTTGCTCAGTTGCAGAATTGTCACTGCCATTTCTTTCAGTATTCGATGATGGATTTCCCCACAAATCATCACTCAATTCTACAAGTGATTCTAATTTATTATCGCTGTTTTCTAGCTGGTCTAAAACCACTTTTGCTGTAAAGGGACAGTTGTGGTTGCCATGGACAATCTCCAGTTTCCAGGCAGAAAGAACAGTATTTATAATATAAAAGTGCATGCAGGGCACTGGACAAACCACTAGGAACAAAAGGGATATGAACTAAATTGATACAGTAATGTAATCTGTAAGATTACAGGGTACTGTATATGTATTGTAGTTTTTACTTTTTGAATTTGGCGCCATTCTGTGTCTCGCAGAGAGCAGAGCTCGGCTCTGTAATAGATCGTGAGGAGGATGGCTCTCACACAGAGTGGGGAGGACTTTGCAGGATCCTGGGGACAAGGTAAGTTTTCTGTACCTGGATCCTGTGATGCAATCCCGAGTGTGGCTCAAGGTTACTGCTTTTGGTGCTGAAAATACACCAAAAGAGCCATACTTGGGAATAGTGTCAGGGAGGTTAATTTTGTCCGAAGGGTGTTGGCTCAAACTTGTCTTGCATACAAACGGTCACACAAATGTTGGCCGACAATTACGAACGTAGTGATGTATTAGACGTACTACGTGTTTTTTCTGCTATTTAGTGCCACCCTTTGGGCTCCTTCTGCTAATTTTCGCATTAGCAGAAGTTTGGTGAGTGTTGATTCGCGCTTTTATTTTCGTGTTTTTCATTTAACAGTTCCTTTCTAAAGGCCCGTTCGTCAACCAGACATGTTGAGGAATCAAAGGAGATTATGTGTCATTTATTATAGGCCTTAACATTATTGCTTTGAAATTTTTTTGGTTGATTAATGATTTGATTTGGTATACTTTCTACATTTTGGATGCATAGAATTAACTTTTTGGTTAAGTTCTATTGGCAAATAGCATGTCTAATTTTATTTGTTTTATTTTTTTAATGCACAATAAAAAAATGTGTAGAATAATACTTGGCTATGTGTTTTACTTCAAAGGACAATTTGGGAATAGGCAGTTACATTTAAAAAAAAATACAATGTAAAATTGACAAAGGACACCAACATAGTTGTATCTTTGATCTTATAAACTAGGGGATAATGCTGTTGTGGTAACTTCCACAAATAATAAAATAATAATAATAATAATAATAATATTATTCTTGATATCACTAGAAAAAAAAAGCCTTTGAAAATTTGTTTGCAATAAATCCATCAGTATTACCAGCAAATCAGCTTCATTATTATCCCATTAAAGAAGAAGAGAATTGTGTGCGGCATTTGGAGATTTCATAATTTGCCACGTCACAAATGTTAATTCTCCATTACAAACGCTAGTTTACAAGACCAACTGCTTCTGGCTCGTCCTTGCTTCCGAGCATGCATGTTTGTACTTTGGACTTTTGTCTGACAGATTTGTGTACACACGATCGGAAAATCCGACAACACAAATTTGTTGGTTTTGAAAACATGCTAGCTGACAGCTGACATTTGTTGGTGGAAAGTCCGTCAACAATTGCACGATGGAGCATACACATGGTCAGATTTTCTGCCAACAGCCTGACATCTAACATTTTCCATCGGAAAGTCAGGTCGTGTGTACGGGGCTTAAGCCCTTGTACACGCGGTCGGAGATTCCAACAACCAAATCCGTCGGATTTTATTTTGCCGAAACTGTTGTATACACACGGTCTGACAAAGTTGTCAGAAAATCCGACGTGATGACGTTATTTCGTTACGACGGGACTATGTTCACGCTAGTAGCCAATAGCTTTTGGTCTAGGAATTTGATCTGAGCATGCGTGGCACTTTGTCCGATCGAAATTCTCTACACATGATCCGAGTATGTCTGATCGGAGCATTTTGTCGGAAAATATTTCTGGCAAGCTAGAAAAGTTGGTCCGACGGATATTCCGACGGAAACAGTCCGATGCAGACCACACACAGTCGGAATATCCGACAAAATGCTCCGATCGGACACATTCCGACGTAATCTCCGACCGTGTGTACAAGGGCTAAGAGTTCCAATTTGTATGCAATCAGGCAGGCTCTTGCATTACATGGTCTTGGTAAATCTAAGACAAAAATCTGCAGAAAATCTAATAGTGCGTTTGGGGTCTAAGAGCCTCCACTGCTGATTATATGGCAGTCTTGTGTTTTAGTAGGTTCTCACATTTCAGACTCCTCATAGAGCATATCATCTGAACAAAATGAAGTAAAATAGATTGACTGCCTCCTCTCACCATCACCCTGTCTATGACATTACAATAAATAAAACCAAGTGCTACTGCAATTCACACAAAGTTTTTTTTTGGAGTGTGGAACTCGTATGTGTGACTTTCTGAAATGACAAGATGAAAATGCATAACATATCTCAGTTCAGCTATGTTATTAACATGCCCTGTATGGAACTAATTGACACGAGTTTCAGCAGATGAGAAGAAGAGTAACACCTCTACATATAAATCCATTTGAAAGAACAAAATATAGAAAAGCATATTTCCTGTTAAAGTGGTTTTAAATCCACAATCAGTTTCTTCTGTCATAAATGTTTCCCTTTTCTGTCAGCTGTAATGCACACTAAGCTATGCATGCTCAGCTCAGCATATATTAATGCCCCATACACATGGTCAGACATTCCGACCACAAAATCCGTCTGATTTTTTCCAACAGATTTTGGCCGAAACTTGTCTTGCATACACACGGTCGCACAAAGTTGTTAGAAAATCCGATCGTTCGGAACAAAGTGACTTACAAAACTTACGACGGGACTCCAGTAGCCAATAGCTTTCATCTCCAAATTTTTTCAGAGCATGCGTGCCACTTTGTGAGTCGGAATTCTCTACACACGATCGGAAAAAGTCTGATCGGATTTTGTTGTCGGAAAATTTTAGATCCAGCTCTCAAACTTTTTCCGCTGGAAATTCAGACGGAAAAAGTCAGATAGAGCCCACACACGATCGGATTTTCTGACAACATAATCCGATTTGACTTTTTCCGTCTGAATTTCCAACCGTGTGTATGGTGCATAACAGTAACCCGTTTTGTGTTGTGATGATGTGACTCCCATGTGTGCAGCCTGGCCATTCAAGTGACCAAAGAGACGGAACCCAGAAGGAAGACCAAGTATAGATGGTAGGGCTAAGGACCCGAAGGAACAGTGCAGCGCTGGAGGGCACATTATGACAGATAAGTCTGTCATAATATGCTAGTATGTGCATTAGGGCATTAACCCACATGGGGTATGATTATAGAGAAAAAATTACATTGAGTTTACTACAAAGCGTGACCAAAGTGTGTGTTTGTAGAAAGTTTAAAAAGCATTATTACATGCATGAGATAATTTTGCTGCACATGCTGACAACAAGAGCATATCACAGTGCAACCATAGAATATATCATCCAGCAAAACATGTATATAAGACCCCTTTTACACTTGGGGGGTTTTCAGGTGCTTTAGTGCTGGAAATAGCCTCTGCTAAGTGCCTGAAAACTGCCTCCTATTCATTCAAGTGTGACTTATCACACTCGGGCAGTGCGCTTGCGGGACGTTCCAAAAAGTCCTGTAAGCGGCATCTTTGGGGCAGGTTGGGAGTGCTGTATTTAGCTCTCCCAAAAAGCCCTGCCCATTGGTGCTTTTCAGGCACTTCAGAAGCGCCGCAACGCGGGAGTTTTCAACCCTTTCTTTGGGGGTAAAGGACAGTCTTAAGGCTTGCTAGGTGTAAGCTGGAATTCCATTTTAACAAACAACATCAAATAATATCACACCAAAACAGTATGATATACAACATGACACAGCATATGGAGCCCATGTTTTTATTTACCCATAACCAACTTTCTCATATGTAGTTTTTAACCACTTGCCGACCAGCCACCATCATGGGACAGCACAAATGAATAAATAGACATAACAAAATTCATTTCATGTTGGCTATAATTGCCATGGCGTTTATTAAGGGATTACCCAAAATTCAACAATAATCATCCATAACAGCAATATATTTATTCTTAAAATGACATAACCATAAATCATTTAATTTATTAATACTATCACGTAGTCCATCCAGAACTGAACTGGATGACAAACCCCACCAGCTGAAAGCCACTCAGAAACTGAGTAGCTGAAGCCCCCCCCCCCCCCCCCCCCAACGTAGTGGCCTGCTCAAGCATGTTTTGTAAGCCTAAAACAAAAATGTCTAAACCAACATCCGACAGGTGTACAAAATCAATTCTCTACAGACCAGGAAGGAAACCCTCAAGGTCTATGCGGCAGTAAGGAAAACTGCCTTGGGAAATTACTAAGTTGTGTATAGTTCTATTTATGCATTTCCTAGTTCTATCTAAATAAAGAAGGTTACTTGAATCTGACCAAAGGAGTCGCGGTACCATCTCTGAAAATACTATGACCGCAAAAGGAAATAACTTAAAAGAAGACAAATTCCTCTTCATCTCGCAAATCAAACCTCAAGTTTTAATCCTGCCCAGGTCATTAGCCCCAGCATGAATGATAAGGACATCATGAGAAGGCTATTGTCCTAGTAAGAAAATTAAATGATCCTTTAGGTTTCTCCATCTCAACCCCCTTATCCCCACCATAAAACCTGAAATCATCCTTTATCCAAACCAAGATTGGTTTTGCTATTCCTGATGGAAGTTCTCCTTTTGGCCCAAAATAGAAAGGAATGTCCCACTATCCAAAAGACACACTTGGTAGAACCTATGAAAAATTAAACAATAACAAGATCAGGACAAACATACAATTTAAACTTATCACTATCCCAACAGCCCAGTTTTTTTAAACCATCATTAGAGAAACCGAGAAGGCTGGCTTCAGTAGCAGTAGGTATCCTGAAACAATGTGAAGAGAAATGAAAGCCATGAAGGTTTTTTAAGGCAAGAAGACAGGACAGATGGAAACTGGAATCTTGTTAATGGAGACAGATTAATATGAATAAAAATGACCCTGAAAAGGGGAGTTGAACAGAAAGATATTGCAGAACTCTAAAAATTGGACAGATGATCTGAAAAGAAGCTCTATAAAGAGTTAACCAACGACCCTTCCCTAATTGGTCCATCTTAGATCTACAGACAAAAATCTTAATCAAATATTCCATAACAGATATCTGAAAACACAAAAAAAGAGGAAGAAGCTTTATTAGGTGCTGTGAGCTCCCCTATTCTAAAAGCACCAAAAAAGGCAATAACGAAAGCTGTTCTGAACAGCGAAGTCTCGAATGAGGAAAAGCAAACTGATTCCAGTGCAGACATCAGTTTCACCAATAATTCAGAAGAAATAGGGTGTCCACTGTCAATAGCTGGGGAAGACCTTCTGAAACCTTCCAGCACTTGTTTGACTGGAAAAAAGGAAGAAAGAGCAGGAAATCCAGACATTTTAAGAAAGAATGAGGCCCCTGCTAAAATCTTGTTAACCGAAGCAGGACTAAGTTTAGCTTGAATTAGAGAAGAAACAAAGCAGAAAGTCGTATAAGCGTTTACTGATTTGAAAGAAAGAGTAGATTGGCTTTGATTAGTCCCAAATCAGGCTCCAGAGAAATTCTGGGCATGAGAATCCTTTTTGGTCAGCCTCTGGAGCGATTTCCCGAAACCTCTGGAACTGCGAAAGAGATAATGAATCTGCAATTTCTTTAGTAAAACCAGGGACATACTTTTCTTTAAGCCAAATGTTAAAAGTCATACATTGCAAAACCATTTTGTAATACTAATTCAGATTTTGATGACAGTTTACAGCAAAAAATACTCTATACTTTATACTTTATTATCCGTATGAAGGATAACCTGTTTATTCTCAAATTTGTTTTTGCCAAATAGTAATAGTCACCACCACAGGGAATAATTCTAATAAAACCAAATTAACATTAACATCTGGCGACCTCCAAGACTCAGGCCATTCATCAGCACACCAATGACCACCCAAGAAGGCACCAAAACCAACCGAACCATATGCATCAGTCCATACCACACTACCATTAAAATTGATCGGGAATAGGTCCCAAACCTTCAAATCCTCCTTAATGAGACGGGTAATAGAAACATGGGAAAGAGGATTTCTAAGCCCCCTAGTGGCTAAAGAAAATCTCAGAGAAAAGATTCTGGCTACTGGGATTACTCTAGATGCAAACGTGAAGAGTCCCAACAAGGACTGAACATCACGCAAAAGAACCTTTCATCATGACAAAAAAATAGAAATAAGTAAACAAATTTTTATAATTTTAGACATTGGAAAATGGAATTACATGGCGACCGAACCAATTGTGATACCCAGGAATTCAATCAACGTCACTGGGTCCACCATTTTCTCGTGGGCTAAGGGAATGCCAAATGACTCACAGATGTTGAAAAAAATAATCCAACATAGCAAAACAAACTTGGACTTCATCTGGACCTATAAGAAAAAAAAAAATCAAAATAATGGATGGTGTCACCCAGAGGGGAATTCTGTGATAAAACTCACTGTACAAACATTGAAAAGGCCTCAAGATAACTACATGACTTGGAAAAACCCATGGGCATGCACTTATCAAAATAATAATGATCCTCAAAATAAAAACCAAGGCAATTAAAACCTATGGGATTGATAGGCAAAAGGCCAAATGCGGATTTTATCTCTCCTTTTGCCATAAAAGATGCTTCGCCAAATCGCTTTAACAGACACAAAGCTTCGTCAAAGGAAGCATATGACACAGATGACTCAAATTCTGCTATTTCATCATTCAAGGAATTGCCATGAGGAAAGGTTAATGATGAATCAAATGAAAGGAGTCTGGCTCCTTTTTTGGGACCAGGCCTAAAGGGGATAAATTAAATTTTTAAAAGGGGGGAGAAGAGAAAGGTCCAGCTATTCTGCCTTCCTGCATTTCTTTTAAAATCTTCTCTCTAAATATGTCAGGGACAGAATGTAATTTTTTTACTGGAAGACAACCTTGACCTACAAAGGAAGGGACTAAAAAACCAAACTTGAATCCTTCATAAAGTAGATCTGCCATCTTGCGGTCTGGGTATTGTTTGGGTAAGCCAGAACTGCATTTTTTACAATTTCACTGGTGTCCATGCCTTTTGCATTACTGTCTCTTGACTGAGATGTATTAGCAGATTTTTCTAAACAGCGGGATGCTGGATGGGTACCCACGCAGAATGAGCATTCGTGCTTGTATCTGTAGTTAGATAAGAATCTGCATTGGGAATCATTATATGAGAAACATACTCCCTTACGAAAAGTAGAGTATTAGTTGTTTGGGATCTCAGAGTATATTGAGGTCTTTGTGGCAGCATCAGCCACAGCCCTACATCTTTAATCTCCCAGTGGAGGGATGGGTGAATTTAGAGCTTTTGTCTGAAGCTCTCATCGTAACTGAACCAAGAAATGCCTCCAAAGTGGTGGTATGCCTCCGCCACTATATCCAAGTGTTGAAACAATCCTGAGCATTTATCAAGAAAATGTTCACAGCACAGAAGAAAAAATACAGAAGGCCTGAAGCAGGCATAGTAGAAACAACATTGGCATTTTTTTACAGGTAATTTATCAATAATAGAAGCCTTTATGGTATTCAGTAGGGGTGCAACAGATTGTGACCAATCCGTGATCCGAACGGGCTGACCTGTTCGGATCGGCACCCCATGCGATCCGCGCAGCGATCCGCGGCTGCTGCCTTAAGAAAGGCCGCAGCTTCGGCCTAGCTCCGGAGCGGGCTGCCATCTTGGTACACCCGGCGGCAGTGAGCTGCGCGCTGACGTCACCCCCAGAGCAAGTTGTTTAGCCTGTGTCAGTGAATGAATTCCTTCACGCTGGATGCCTTGCCTGCCCTCATTCAGAAAACTTATTTTATGCAGGTACCACTACCAGTACCTACCTATTACCTAATCTAACCTAATAACTAACTACTATCTATTAAATACTCCATAACAGGTACAAGGCACTGGCAGGCATTGAAGGCAATGATGTGATAAAAATTACATGTAAAAATACAATGGAATGCTCGGCACAGCCACATTGTTTATTTAAAGAAAAGGTATAACACCATCTCCCCCCCCAATAAAATGTAGCTTATTACAAGCATAAAAACATAGTCAGCATATCACTGATGATTGGCGCCAAGATCTCCACCGATCAAAGTTCCCCCAAACAGACCACCGTGATGAGTCCCGGGATGACGCCAATAGTGTCGCGCTGATGGGTCATGGATTGGCGTCATCCCGGGACTCATCACGGCGGCCTGTTTGGAGGAACTTTGATCGGTGGTAAGCTTGGCGCAAATCATCAGTGATATGCTGGCTATGTTTTTATGCTTGTAATAAGCTGAATTTTATTGGGGGGAGATAGTGTTATACCTTTTATTTAAATAAGCAATGTGCTGAGCATTCCCTTTGTATTTTTACATTTAATTTTTATCGCATCATTGCCTTCAATGCCTTGTACCTGTTATGGAGTATTGCAGTGCCCACCACAACTGAGTGATAAAAGCAAGTGGAAAGGCATCTTAAAGGTGCTCTGTAATAAAACCTCTGGTAGCAGCACTATGCAGAAGCACTAAGGGGCTCTCACGAGGTGGATCGGTGAATTTGTAGCGTTTTAGAGGAGCATGTGGATTCCATCACAGGGGGATTTGATGTTGTTTATCACTTCTCTGCACACCTCTGCTTTGGAGTACTAATAGGACAAAGGATTTTGATGCTTTCACTATCAATTGCAGCATTTCTATCACTTTTGGACTATTAGAAGTCAGTTCCATTTGAGCGGGGGTCCCTGTCTCTGCCGCGGAATGGGGGGGTCCCTGTCCCTGCAGTCAAATGGTGGTAAGGGAAGGTTTTTATACCGATTCACGTGTTTACGTTTACATCGTTCCCTATTGTAATAATATGTTTAGCGTGATCCTATTTTTTTTTCTCTTTTATTCGCTGTATTCGGGGTTTTGTGCAGAAGGATTGCTCCTTCCACTGAGTTTTCAGCGATTTTTGTGGTCGGCCGCACAAGTTTGCTTCTAGGTGTTAGCACAGTTTCTTTCCTTTTTTCCAGGTGAGCTCCCCTACATTCCCTGACTGGCGAGTCGGGCGACCGACTGCCCACTGTGCCCAGTGTTCCGTCCTCCCCTGGAACGTCCTCCAGGCTACCGAAGCGCCTCCACATACTGCCTCTACTTTGGGGAAGGAATCAGTCCACACACATACATGGTCATGGCGAGTGGAGGAACGAAGGAGCTTGAACGCCCCATGTCATTTAAATCCCCTGTATGGGAGCATTTTGGCTTCCCTGTCAAATATGATGATGAAAGAAAGAGGTTAGTGGATAAAACCGTGACGGTGTGTAGGCACTGTGGCACAAGAAAGCCATATGACACTGGAAACACATCAAGCATAGCTGCGCATTTGAACCGACATCACCCCGGTGTTTCATTGATAGGAGTGAAAACTAAAGCTTCTCAACAACCGCTTATCGCCGTGGCATTTAAGCAGCCCCTTGTCGCACAATCGGACCAGGCTAATGCCATCACAAAAGCTATCAGTGTGTTTATAGGTGCAGACATGAGGCCATATTCGATTGTGCAAAATGAGGGCTTTAAACACATGCTGAAAGCGCTTGAGCCACGTTACAACATCCCATCACGCACCCACTTCAGGGAAAAGATTGTGCCAGATCTTTATGAGCAGGAGAAGAGAAAAATTGTGGATGAACTATCCCGAGCACCCTCTGTTGCGCTCACGACAGACGGGTGGATGTCCCGGGTAACAGAGAGCTATGTGATGATAACCGCTCACTTCATCACAGCAGAATGGGAGATGAGAAGTCCGGTGCTGCAGACATGCCCCCTCTACGAGAGTCATACAAGCACTCATCTTGCACAGGTATTGACACAAGCAGTGGAGGAATGGAAGATGAAGAGGCCCAGTACTAATATCCCAGTCACAACTGATAATGCCAAAAATCAAATAAATGCTGTGAATGAGGCAGGACTGGGCCCGCAGATAGGGTGCTTTGCACATGTAGTGAATTTGGCATCACAAAAGGGAATCTCAGTCAATAGGATGGACCGCCTCCTTGGGAGGATCAGGAAGGTGGTTTCCTACTTCCACCGAAGCACAACAGCTGCTAATGTGCTTAAGACAAAGCAAGAAATGTTAAAGCTGCCTACTCATAAGCTCATACATGATGTCCCAACAAGGTGGAATTCCACTTATGATATGCTGGAGCGTTATCTGGAACAGCAGGCAGCTATATACTCTGCATTGACCAATAAGACCCTAAAGAAAATTGTCAAAGACATCATTACCCTGTCTGATGATGATGTCAGAGTGGCAGAGGAGGTCCTCCAGGTGCTTAAACCCCTCAAAACTGTTACATCTCTGCTGAGCACTGAAAGTTCACCATCTGTGTCAATGATAATGCCGCTGAAAACAAGGATTCTACAATCCATGGCTCCAAGTGTGGAAGACAGCATCATCACTCGAGATGTCAAGATTGCCTTTAGAGAGGACCTGCAGCCCAGATACACTTCACCCCCTACTCTACAGGACTACCTTTGCAGATCTACTGCCCTGGATCCGTGGTTCAAGTCTCTGTCTCACATGGACCCTTCCCTACGCCAGAGGACATACAGTGACCTCACCATTGAGATTGTGAGCAGTCTTGGCACTGAAGACTGTGATGAGGTAAAGAAAAAAATAGTATTTAAAAATGACAAATTTAAATCTAAATACATTTTTTTTATTTTCGTAATAATGGATTTTACTAAATGTTGTTATTTTCATGTTTCATAGACATGAAAAATGTGGCAATAATAGTGCCACATTTTTCATATCTATGAAACGTGATAATAAATAGGTTTAATTAATCAACAATTTTTTTCTGCAGGGTCAAGCTGCAGAGCCAACAGGAGCAAACTTGGACTCATCTTCTCCTCCACAAAAGAAGTCGGCGATGGCAGAGCTTTTTGGAGAGACCATTGCCAGCAAAGACAACAAGACTCCTGCTGACATCATCAAAGAGGAGGTGGCATCCTACCTGCTGGCAGCAAGTGGATTTACAGTGGATGGTGATCCGCCGACATGGTGGAAAAGCAATGAGTGTAAATACCGTCATATTGCCAAGATGGCAAGATGCTATCTCGCTGTGCCAGGCTCATCAGTTCCTTCCAAGAGAGTGTTCTCAACAGCAGGGAACATAGTGACTGCAACGAGGTCCACACTCTCCCCAGACAATGTAGACATTCTTGTCTTTTTGAAAAAGGATTTGAAATTATAAGCTCAGGAATGCTTTGCTTTCTTTCTTTTATTCTTCTTTGATGATGTGGACATACTAGGCTTTCACTATCCATGTTTCAAGGAAGATGATGTGCCTTCTGTTGCACTTTAACCACTTTCAGACCGGACCAATTTGCTGGTCAAAGACCAGACCACTTTTTGCGATTCGGCACTGCGTCGCTTTAACTGACAATTGCGCGGTCGTGCGACGTGGCTCCCAAACAAAATTGACGTCCTTTTTTTCCCACAAATAGAGCTTTCTTTTGGTGGTATTTGATCACCCCTGCGGTTTTTATTTTTTGCGCTATAAACAAAATTAGAGCGACAATTTTGAAAAAAATGCATTATTTTTTACTTTTTGTTATAATAAATATCCCCCAAAAATATATAAAAAAACATTTTTTTCCCTCAATTTAGGCCGATACGTATTCTTCTACATATTTTTGGTAAAAAAAATCGCAATAAGCGATTATTGATTGGTTTGCGCAAAAGTTATAGCGTTTACAAAATAGGGATAGTTTTATAGCATTTTTTTAAATAATTTTTTATTATTTTTTTTTTTACTAGTAATGGCGGCGATCTGCAATTTTTATTGTGACTGCGACATTGTCGGGGACCCATCGGACATTTTTGACACATTTTTGGGACCATTGTCATTTATACAGTAATCACTGCTATATAAATGCAGTGATTCCTGTGTAAATGACACTGGCAGTGAAAGGGTTAACCAGTGGGTGGCAGTGTAGGGGTTAAGTGTTCCTAGGGGTGTGTCACTAACTGTGGGGGGTTGGGCTTTCATTTAGTGTACACTGATCTCTGCTCCAATCACATGGAGCAGAGATCAGCGTCACTAGTTGCTAGGCAGAATGGAAAAATGTTGTTTATACAGCATTTCCTCCATTCGGCCGCTCCGTGAGACGATCGCGGGGATGCCCGCGGCGATCGAGTCCGCGGGTCCCGCGACCGGACTCACGGGGGTCCCGACCAGCGCGGGAGCGCGCCGCCGGCGGCGCGCTCCCGATGGCAGGGCGGCATAGAATATTGGACGTACATGTACGCCAATATGCCTGCCCGTGCCATTCTGTCGACGTACATCGTCGTGCGCTGGTCGGGAAGTGGTTAAGTTGTTTTTGGCTCATTGCCCATTGGTCCATGTTTAAAGGAAGGAGATATGCCTTTTTATGTTGCACTTTAAGTTGTTTTTGATTTTCATTATGTTAAAATTAAAAATAAGATATTATGCCTTGTGCACTTTAACTTGATTTTATATATTTTCAAGTAATTTAAAAGTGTTAATAAACAAAAAGACAAAACGTATGTTTATTTGTCCTGTTTTTTTTTTTTTTCTTGCTTGCTGATCTGAAAATTGATCCGATCCGTAACTCCGTGATCCAAGGAACGATCCGATTTGTGAGTTTTTTGATCCGTTGCACCCCTAGTATTCAGTGGATTAACACTTACTGGAGTGGCAGGGTAACCCTGTAAAAAAACAGCATTATCTGACATACTTATACCACCTGAGCCACCGCCATTCCATGCAGTACCAATATTATGAGATTTACTCAGTTTAGAAAGTACATTGGCTAAAGAACCAACTACTTTAATTCAATTAAATTTAAATAATTTCCCTCACCAGAACTGTGGCCCACGCTAACAGGTTGCCCAGACGTTGCCACCTTACTGGATATGCCCACAGAAGGTAGCTGAGGTGACTCATTTCTGGCTCTGTTTGAGGAGCGTGACCTTGCCTGCTTTAATTCTTCTCTCACAGGAGAAGAGGGAGAATCTTCCCTTCTCAACCTCTTTCCCCTGTTAATTTTGCAACCTCTTTTTTGGGCAGTAGGGGGAGCTGGGCGACTGCCATTCTCAATGTCTCGGCTTTGAGAATAAGATGGTGCCGCAGTTATTCCATATGTGACGTTGCCTGTAGCAGCATGGGGCTCCATCTTTGGTGGGATCTCCTCAGGCAGTGAACAGAGCGGGAAAGCTGCTGGCTTTTATAACCAATGCCTAGCTCAATCCCGCCCGATTCAACCAATCGGGACCCGTTGCTATGCTGCTCTACATTCTGCCATTACCTGGAGCAACCTTAAAGAGAAGAGAGGAGGCGGGAGAAAACCAGGGAAGGGAGGCAGCTCTCTGTACTGTCTCATGGAGCCCCGCATAAGCACTAGGGGCTCATTCATTATACTGCGGCAGGTTGGCGCGGTTGCGCCAAATGCCGTAGCTGTACGTTGGTCCCTTTAACAGCTATAGGAGGCATCCGCGGCACCACGATGTCCACCGGCCACCCGCAATCGCTCCACAGAGAACCCAGAATGGGGATCTGTCAATGTAAACAAAAAGATCACCATTCTGACAGGGGAGTAGAGAGAGATTGTCTGTTCCTAGTGATCAGGAACAGTGATCTCTCTCCTCCTCCAGTCAGTTCCATCCCAGGGAATACATTTAACCCCTTGATCGCCCTTAGTGTTAACCACTTCCCTGCCAGTGCCATTTATACAGTGATCAGTGGCTATTTTAGCTCTGATACTGTAATAATGTCACTGGTCCCAAAAAAGTGTCAAAAGTGTCCGTTCTGTCCGCCCCAATGTCGCAGTCCTGCTAAAAATCACAGATCACCGCCATTACTAGTGGAAAAAAAAATAATAGTAAAAATGCCATAAATATAACCCCACAATTTTGTAGACGCTATAACTTTTGCGCAAACCAACAAATATACCACCAAAAGAAAGCTCTATTTGTGGGGAAAAAAAGGACATCATTTGTTTGTATACAGTGTCTCATGACTGTGCAATTGTCAGTTAAAGCGACGCAGTGCCGTATCACAAAAAATGGCCTGGTCATTAAGGGAGTAAATCCTTCAGGGGCTAAAGTGGTTAAACCCGCTACTGCAAGCCACTACCACCCCCAACCACTGGAAAGCCTCCATATATTCAGACATCGCTATTCCCTGTTAATAATTTACAGTCCCGTCATATTAAGCCACCAGCAGCACCCCGTAATAGCTGCAGCACTGATCAGTGTATTCTGTGCCATAATCAGAGTTCTAATGGTCTTGCATTACAAGTTACAAACAGCACCTATCTCTCTCTGGGTTATCTTGTAGCAATCATAGTCTATAGAACAAAATAAAATGATGACTAATTAAGAAAATAATTTAATAAATTAATAAATGTTTGTTATGCTTTATTAGCTAAACCGTGTACTGTAGTTATTACACTTATCTGCTCTTATACATGTTCTGTTTTCACAGCACAGAGATAGACAAAAATACATAATCCTTCCAATATGGTAGCATAGACATTATAACTAACATTAACTTGTATTATGAGCTGGCACTTTCACATTTTTTTATGGAATACCATCTCCTTTAAAGGTCAAATGAATGTACTAACTACCACTTTGTGCTGACCTTCAAGATAGAACATGCTACTCTGAAACCTGCAAGTAGCTGTTTGCTGTCAATCACCACACTAGGGCTGTACAGAGTTTTAGTATTTAAGCTTCCCAAAAGCTGAGAATGCAATCCAAATAAGAATTTGACATTCTTAATGCTTTCTATTACATCTCTCTTTAGCATATACCGTAATAACATATTAGTGCTTGGTGAAGATGTTAACGCACCTATTGCAACGTCTCCAAGATTGAGAATCTCTTATTATTATTTATGTATTTCTCTTTAAATAACAAATACACTATATTACCAAAAGTATTGGGGCGCCTGCCTTTACACGCACATGAACTTTATTAGCATCTCAGTCTTAGTCTGTAGGGTTCAATATTGAGTTGGCCCACCCTTTGCAACTGTAACAGCTTCAACTCCTCTAGGAAGGCTATCCACGAGGTTTAGACATGTGTCTATGGGAATGTTTGACCATTCTTCCAGAAGCGCATTTGTAAGGTCAGACACTGATGTGGATGAGAAGGCCTGGCTCACAGTCTCTGCCCTAATTTATCCCAAAGGTGTTCTATTGGGTTAAGGTCAGGACTCTGTGTAGGCCAGTCAAGTTCCTCCACTCCAAAATCGCTCTTCCATTTCTTTATGCACCTTGCTTTGTGCACTGGTCTAAATCATTTGGTGGACAGGGGATTATGATGTGGGGCTGTTATTCAGGGGCTAGGCTTGGCCCCTTAGTCCAAATGAAGGGAACTCTTAAGGTGTCAGCACACCAAGCCATTTTGGACAATTTCATGCTCCCAACTTTGTGGGAACAGTTTGGGGATGGCCCCTTCCTATTCCAACATGACCAGTGCACAAACAAGGTCCATAAAGACATGGATGAGTGAGTTTGAGGTTGATGTTGGCGTTCTACCAACAATCCTAGCATGAGTGTTTTTAAACCGTTTTAATAAATATTAATTCTTTCTTACTGCACTTAGAGGGCGCCGTCTCTCTCCTTATTTATTGTCTCCTAGTACATTTTACCCCTACCCATTCACCTAAAAAAGTGTCAAAAATTAAAACAGTACACAGGTTTTTGACAAAGTAATTTATTAAAGAAGCTCCGGCTTGTCTTCTCCTTCCGAATTTCTTCTCCCTCCAGTGATGTCTTCATCTTCCGGTCTTTCTCCCTCCACTGGCCTCTTCTTCCGCTGTTCTCCTCTTTCCGCTGTATTCTCCCTCTGCCTGTTCTCCTCTCTGTGCTGTCTTCTCCCTCTGTTCTCCCTCTGTTCTTTCTCTGATGTTCTCCAGACCTGCTTTCCTGCTGTAATGCTGAGTCCGCCATGTGCCATTACTTATAAAGCCATGGGGCATGGCCATCCGGAGGCCCCACCCACATGCGACATCACTGCCTGTGGCATGATGAGGTGGTGATGTCATAAGGGGATGGGGCCTCTGAATGGAGTCACTGTGTGGCCACGCCCCATTGCAATATAACAATGCCACACAGCAGACCTAGCATTAGAAAGGGAGCCAGCGTCGGGAGAAAATTGGAGGAAGAACAGAGGAAGATGACAGCGTAGAAAAGAGAACTGGCAGAGAGAGAATACATCAGCCGAAAGAGGAGAACTGGCAGCAGAATAAGTCATCAGTGGAGGGAGAAGCACTGAAAAATGAAGACATCACCAGAAGGAGAAGAAATCGGTAGAGATGCCGGAGCTGCATTAATAAATTACTTTGTCAAAAACCTGTTTACACTTTTTTGGGGTGAATGAGTAGGGGTAAAATGTACCCCATACTCATTCACATTCCCAGATTCCGAAAAGCCCCTCTGCCCGCAGCCCCCGAAAACCACCAACCAGGGTTGACGGTAAGGGCCCTTGTCCCCATCAACATGGGGACAAGGTGCTTTGGGGTGGGGGGCGCAGGGCCCCCCTTCCCCAAAGTACCAACCCCCCCATGTTGAGGGCATGTGGCCTGCTATGGTCCAGGAGGACCCCTCGTCCCCACCCCCTTTCCTGACCTGCCAGGCTGCGCGCATGTGTGCGTGTGTGCTTGGATAAGGGTCTGGTATGGATTTTGGGGGGACCCCGTGCTGTTTTTTTGCGGTGGAGGGTTCCCCTAAAATCCATACTAGAAACTTCTGGACTTTCCCCTCAAGATTCATGCCAGACACAAAGGGCCTGGCATTGTGGGGATCAAAGTCGGATCCCCATTCATTGAAGTCGGATGGAAGATGGAAGTCACAGGGCTAAGTCGGATCCACAGCCATATGACTGTCATGTCGTGCCAGTATGAACCCAGCCTTAAAGTGGAAAACTGTAAAGAAGATACATGTTATGTATTTTCTACAATAAAACAAACTGACCTATCTATTTGTAATCTTCTTTAACCACTTACGTACCTCCTGCCGTCATTATACGTTGGTACTTTGAAGAGGGATATCGTTGTTATGGCAGCAGCTAGCTGCCATAACCCCAATATCCTCTTCTTCAGTGGACGGTCCGCTTTCAGGTAAAAGTGGTCTCTGTGGCGGATTCGCCCCTCCCGCCACGCCCCCCCCCCCCCCCCCCCGTGCCCTCTGCTGCCTACCGGAACCATCGGTTGCGGCGGAGGCAATCAGGTTCTTCTCCCTGTTTTGTATGGAGACAAGTGAGGGGAAGATGGCCCCCACCCATCTCCTTACCAATGAAGGGCAGAAACAACGTCAAAACATCACTTCCGCCCATAGTTCTTAAAGAGACTTTTTTTTTTTCAAATGACATTACTTTTTTTTCCATTGCATTTTAGTGTAAATATGAGATCTGAAGTCTTTTGGACCCCAGATCTCATATTTAAGAGGTCCTGTCATGCTTTTTTTCTATTACAAGGGATGTTTACATCCCTTGTAATAGAATTAAAAGTGATACAATTTTTTTTTAAAAGAACATTGTAAAAATAAAAGGTAAAATAAATAAGAAAAAAAAATTGTAAACGCACCCTGTCTTGCCAAGCTCGCGTGCAGAAGCAAACGCATATGTGAGTACCGCCCCCATATGAAAATGGTTTTTAAACTACACATGTGAGGTATTGCCATGATCAGTAGAGTGAGAGCAATAATTCTAGCCCTAGACCTCCTCTGTAACTCAAAACATGCAACCTGTAGAATTTTTTAAATGTCACCTATGGAGATTTTTAAGGGTAAAAGTTTGTCCCCATTCCATGAGTGGGCACAATTTTGAAGCATGACATATACTGTTTGGGGTTCTAAGTAATTTTATAGCAAAAAAAAAAACAGTTTTTAACTTGTAAGCACCAAATCTCAGAAAGAGGCTCGGTCCTTAACCACTTAAGGACCGCTGCATGTAATAATACGTTGGCAGAATGGCACGGACAGGCACAATCACGTACCTGTACGTGCCTGCCTTCCAGCAGGTGGGGGGTCCTATCGGACCCCCTCCCGCTGGCTGCGGCAGTCCGTTTAGCTTCAGGAGCGATCCAGGATGAGGGGATGGCCGTTGGTTTCTGGCCATCCCCTCTCGATCACTCCTGGCGAATGAGAAGCTTCCCCTGCCCGTGTAGTGTAAACGCAGGCAGGAGGAAGTGATGTCACTCTCCTCGGGGCAGTCTTTTTGACCGGACGGCGAGGAGAGAAGACATAGTAAGTGTGTGCCAACACTACACTGACACATAGGCACACTGTCACCCCCCCGATCACCCCCCCTCCCAGTCACAGTGTCACTGATTGCAGTGATCATTTATTTACTGATCACTGCATTTAGTGTCAGTTGTAACTGTAAAAACTGTCAGGGCAGTTAGTGTTAGGTCCAGGGTAGCCCCCTACCCCCCCCCCTAATAAAGGTTTAACCCCCTGATTGCCTCTAGAGTTAACCCTTTCACCCCCTTTTGCCAGTAAGCGATCGTTTTTCTGATCGCTGCATTAGTGTCACTGGTTCCCGCTAGGTAGCTAGTTATTATTTAGGTTCACCGCCAGGTTTTTATAGCATTAGGTACCCCCATATACTACCCAATAAAGGTTTTAACCCCCTGATTACCCCTAGAGTTAACCCTTTCACCAGCGATCACCATATAAGTGTCACTGGTGACGCTGGTTAGTTATTTAGTTATTTAGGTTCCCCGTCAGGTTTTTATATAGCGTCAGGGACCCCATATACTACCTAATGAAGGTTTTAACCCCCTGATTGCCCTCAGGTAACCCTTTCACCCCCTTTTGCCAGTGTCACTAAGCGATCGTTTTTCTGATCACTGCATTAGTGTCACTGGTGCCGCTAGGTAGCTAGTTATTTTTTAGGTTCACCGCCAGGTTTTTATAGTGTTAGGTACCCCCATATACTACCTAATAAAGATTTTAACCCCCTGATTGCCCCTAGAGTTAACCCTTTCACCAGCGATCGCCATATAAATGTCACTGGTGACGCTGGATAGCCAGTTAGTTATTTAGGTTCCCCGTCAGTTTTTTATATAGCGTCAGGGACCCGCATACACTGCCTAATAAAGGTTTTAACCCCCTGATTGCCCCTAGTTAACCCTTTCACCAGTGATCACCGTATAAGTGTTACGGGTGACTCTGGTTAGTTAGTTTGCTTTTTATAGCATCAGGGCACCCACCATTTATTACCTAATAAAGGTTTAACCCCCTGATCACCCGGCGGGTGATATCAATTTGGTTTTAGGGTCAGATAGGGTCTGCGTCGCCCCAGGCAGTGCTAGGTTAGTGCCAGTACTGCTAACACCCACGAGCAAAGCATACACTTCCCGTAGTTGTATAGTATCTGAACAGATCAATATCTGATCTGATCAGATCTATACTAGCATCCCCAGCAGTTTAGGGTTCCAAAAAACGCATTGTTAGCGGGATCAGCCCAGATACCTGCTAGCACCTGTGTTTTGCCCCTCCGCCCAGCCCACCCAAGTGCAGTATCGATTGATCACTGTCACTTACAAAATACTAAACCCATAACTGCAGCGTTCGCAGAGTCAGGCCTGATCCCTGCGATCGCTAACAGTTTTTTTTTGGTAGCGTTTTATATTTAAATCCTGAAGACAATGCTTGGTTTTCGGAGTCCCGTATGCGGCTAGGCTCCCAAAAAGTCCCCCACATGTGGTATCCCCGTACTCAGGAGAAGCAGCAGAATGTATTTTGGGGTATAATTTCATTTATGCCCATAGCTTGTGTGAGCAATATATCATTTAGTGACAACTTTGTGCAAAAAAAATTAAGTTTGTAATATTCCCGCAACTTGTGGTAAAATATAAAATATTCCATGGACTCAACATGCCTCTCAATAAATAGCTTGGGGTGTCTACTTTCCAAAATGGGGTCATTTGGGGGGGGGGGGTTTGTGCTATTTTGGCATTTTATGGCTTTCGAAACTGTGATAGGTAGTGAGGAGTGAAATCAAAAATTTGCACCCTTAGAAATCCTGAAGGCAGTAATTGGTTTTCGGGGTGCCGTACGCGGCTAGACGCCCAAAAAGTCCCACACATGTGGTATCCCCATACTCAGGAGAAGCAGAAGAATATATTTTGGGGTGCAATTCCACATATAACTATGGCATGTGTGAGCAATATATCATTTAGTGACAACTTTTTGTAAATTTATGTTTTTTTTTGTCATTATTCAATCACTTGGGACAAAAAAAAAAATATTCAATGGGTTCAACATGCCCCTCAGCAATTTCCTTGGGGTGTCTACTTTCCAAAATGGGGTCATTTGGGGGGGTTTTGTACTGCCCTGCCATTTTAGCAACTCAAGAAATGAGATAGGTAGTCATAAATTAAAAGCTGTGTAAAGTCCAGAAAATGTACTCTAGTTTGTAGACGCTATAACTTTTGCGCAAACCAATAAATATACATTTATTGACATTTTTTTTTACTAAAGACATGTGGCTGAATACATTTTAGCCTAAATGTATAACTAAAATTGAGTTTATTCGATTTTTCTTATAACAAAAAGTAGAAAATATCTTTTTTTTCCAAAATTTCTGTCTTTTTCCTTTTATATCGTAAAAAATTAAAATTGCAGAGGCAATCAAATACCATCAAAAGAAAGCTCTATTTGTGGGAAGAAAAGGACGCAAATTTTGTTTGGGTACAACATTGCATGACCGCGCAATTACCAGTTAAAGCAATGCAGTGCGAAATTGTAAAAAGACCTCTGGTCCTTAGGCTGACAATTGGTTCGGGGCTTAAGTGGTTAAGAGGTTAAAATGCATTGCACATCGCTTCTTGGCCCTTTGGCTAAGATCAAGTGTAGTATCTGTTCTTATCTGTTTAATATCTGATACGTCCCCTATCTGGGGACCATATATTAAATGGATTTTTAGAACAGGGAGATGGAAGAAGAGCTTGCTCTGTCCACTTCACACATCGACCTGGTATTGCAGTACCTCCAGGACTGGTGCACACAAAAAAAAAATGCATTGCACATTCTCGGGTCACCTTGGTGCCATAATGACAGATCTCCCATGCACAAACCTACAAGTGAGGGAGAAGGGTGAGTTTACTTCCTCTCTAAAAATGCAGAGATAACACAAATCATCTTTGTTGAGTTGTTTTTCCTTTTTTCCTTGACTGTTCTGATTCTGTGACACTTGAATATGAATGGTGACGCATGGACAAATTAATTCTGTAACAGTCCCTCTCGGGGGGAAGTGAGGGTCTTTAATTACACTCTCAGCACTATTATCTCCTATACCAGATGGAAAGACTAATTTTCAGTAAAGTAAACTGTACCTTTTATTTGAGCAGGGTACCACATTCACACTACCCCATTATGTATCAAAAATACCATGGTTTCATAATGTAACCTCTCTATCAATTATTTTCAAATCATCAACTGCAGTAGGTTTGGCTATCATGCATTTTTCTAGCTATCACTAAATAACCATCCTAAGTCCCTGCCAATTTTCCCATAATGTATTTATGCTCTATCCTGTGCTTACTACTCCTGTTCAGATTGCTAATAATGAATTAGAGTCTCTGATCATAATTTAGAATCCCCAATACAATTGAACACAATTGTCAGTCTATTTCTAGACTCTTTCTCTCTGAAGGCAGGGAAAAAAAATCATAAGGTCACAGTAGACATTTGTTAAAAGCAATTCTCTTGGCTTGAAAATTTGTAACACACAAATAAACTGACATTTCTTTTAAAATTGTCAGTTATGCAGGTAAAAACAGTCTTGATACTAAACACACACTGTTTAATTTACATTGATTTGTCTCTTCTATTTAGTTACTGTATGTGCATGATGGCACTGTAATTATTTTAACAACTTGCCCACTGGGCCCTTATACCCTCCTTTCTAACCAGGCCAATTTTCAGCCTTCAGTGCTCTCACACTTTGAGTGACAATTATCATTATCAATCATGCAACACTGTACCCATATGAAATGTGTTACCTTTTTTTCACACAAATAGAGCTTTCTGTTTTTTTTTTTATTATTATAAATAAAAAAAGAACGAAAATTTTGTTTAAAGAAAATGCATTTTTCTTTGTTTCTGCTATAAATGTTTGCAAATTAGTAATTTTTCTTCATAAATGTTGGCCAAAAGTTATACTGCTACATTACTTTGGTAAAAATAACCCAGATCAGTGTATATTATTTGGTCTTTGTGAAGGTTATAGAGCAGTGATGGCGAACCTTGGCACCCCAGATGTTTTGGAACTACATTTCCCATGATGCTCAACTACACTGCTGAGTGCATGAGCATCATGGGAAAGGTAGTTCCAAATCATCTGGGGTGCCAAGGTTCACCATTACTGTTATAGAGTGTACAAGCTATGGTGCCAATCATTGAAAATGTATCACACCCGATCACACCTGATGTACTGACAGCCTAATTTCTCATTTCTTGACACACTAACAAGCCAGGATAGTACAAATACCCCCTAAATTACCCCTTTTTGAAAAGTAGACATTCCAATGTATTTAGTAAGAGGCATGGTGAGTTTTTTTAAGTTGTAATTTTTTCCTGTCGCATCATGGCAGCATACACTCTGGGTTGTGACTCCGCCCCCACAACCTGATAGGACCACATAGCTATAAGATGAGGATATGCCCCCGCCCCAGTATTCTCTTATTTTTCCTCACCTGTTGGGACCGCACGGATCATCACCCTCTTACCGCTTCGCCCCAGCAAGGTTATAGTCTCTCCTGGGTGGAAGTCCTTACCGGTACAGCCTCTAAAGGAAGCTAAATGGAAGGAACCCCACTCTGGTGATCTCGGGGGTATGAATACTTTTTCTCTGCAAACAGAGCATTGCCTCTATAGCCGTTGGAAGTAAGCCTTAAACAGGCTGAAGGCATATAACAAAAAGATTGGTCTTTAAGCCTTAAACAGGTTTAGTACTTGCGGTGGTCTCTGGTTTCCTCTTCCTCCCTGGTGTCACTCTGTCTGCAACTTGACAGCATACTCTCTGCCTTCAGTATCTCTTGTCACCTAAGGTTGTCTGGTGCCTTTACCCCAGTGTTGCCTTTCTGCCATATTTTACTTCCTTTTCCTGAGCTCTGTAGTCCCACAGCAGCATCAGCCCACTTCCTGGTCACTCTGCCGCTTTGCACATGCTCACTGTGCACTTTAGGCAGCCTGTGTATATCTATCTATGTCTTTTCCCTTTTCCAAGATGGCGCCGGCAGCTGCACGGCGCTGCTGAGCATGTACGGGCGGGACGTGACCCCGGCTCCAATTTTAAAAGGGGAAGATGCCTTTTTTTAATGCAGATGCCTTTTTTTCCTGTTTTTTTGCTCAGCTGAATTTCCTGACTGCTGTATTTTTGTTTTTTTCTGCCCAGTGTTGCCTCTCTGTTTGGTAAGTATCTCCCCTATATTTTTTCTACTCTCTATTCCCCTATTGTTTCTGTTGTGGCTTTATCTTCCTTACCCTTTTTGTGTTACCTGTGTCTTCAGGCTTCCTCTGTTCCCTATCCATGGAGACCACTGCTCCAGCAGATCACCACCAGCCTAATAGGTAAGAGGGGAGGAGTTTGGTAAGTAAAGAGGATTGAAAAAGAGAGCAGGACGCACTAACGCCCCATCAGCTCCGCAAGATCATCTCGCAGAGATTCCTCGCATAGAAGATGCCGCTCTGACCATAGGCGGAGCCATTTGGATGGAGGAAGTCGCTCAGGGAAAGGGAGTCTTAGGAGGAGTCGCTCCAGGTCTCATTCAAGGCGCAGCCATTTCTGCCGAAGAAGATCCCCTGACCAGAGGCGCCATTCACCAGCACGCCACTCCCATCCTTCTGAAAATACCTGCTGGGTATGCGGGGCCATAGCCCTTCCAGACAAGTTGGCATGCCGCAGGTGCTTTAAAGAAGCCACTAGAGAAAAAGGGCAAGAACACAGAGAGCTCACGGAGTCTTCTACCCCACGTGTCACTCTGGACATGCAGTTATCTCCACGGGGTGCTTCGCCGGCTCCCCCAAGTACTTCCAGAGAGCATGATTCTCCTTCAGATCAGGAAGAACTAGAGGCTTCAGCGGGCTTTTACTTCTCCCTAATAGAGCCTTTTGTGAGGTCAGTGGAGGCCATTAGCTGGGAGGAACCCCAGGAGGCCCAACCCAAAAGGAGAAAATATTTCCCGAACCTGAAGAGAGAACCCGAAGCCTTCCCCTTCATTGATGAGTTGGAAGAACTTATCAGAGACAAGTGGCAGAGACCCGAGAAGAAAGCAAGTCTCAACAATCGGCTTGCCAAACTATATCCTCTAAAGGAGGCTAATCTTGTGTCCCCACCAATGGTGGATGCATCCCTCATGCGCCTAGCCAGGCACGTTACGCTCCCTATCGAGGGCGCTGTGTCATTCAAGGACGTCCTGGATAGGAAGATCAATACTGATCTCAAAAGAGCTTACCTAGCAGCAGGAGGCGTATGCAGGCCAGCAGTGGTTCTTGCAGCTTGTATCCGAGGGCGCTGATCAGGACCAGATAGTTAGGGCCCTGCAAGAACTAAGCCTTGCAGGGGATTTTGTGGCAGAGGCATCTGTGGAGGCTATTAAGTCTGCATCCAGGGTTATGTTGTCCTCGGTAATGGCCAGACGGGCTCTCTGGCTCAAACCCTGGGCGGCAGATCCTGCTTCCAAGTCCAATTGGTGCCGCATCCCGTATGATGGCGAGAACCTTTTTCGGCGCCAAATTGGACTCTGCTATTTCTAGGGTCACTGGCAGAAAATCAGGGCTTATCCCCTCGGATAGAAAGCCAAAGTTTCAGAGGCCTCCTCCCTTTAAGCTAACCTCCCGGACAGGTACAGGGATGCCAAGTCCTACAGGCCTGGTAGGGAGTACAAAAGGAACTGGAAGGCCCCTCAAACGTCCTTCCTGAAGTTCCAGAAGCCCAGGACCCCGGCATCTACTGACCAGAAGTCCTTTTGAAGGTCGGTCCGCCCAGCCAGTAGTGGTGGGGGGCCAGACTCTCAAAGTTCACGCTGGTCTGGGCGGAAGCGACCCCTGGACGTTAACCACCATTCACGTCGGGCACAGATGGTCATTCAGGGGACTTCCCCCGAGGGACCATTTTTGCCCAACAAACCTCCCGTCATCCCGGCAAAAGAGGTCAGCCTTGACTCGATACGTTCAGGATCTGCTCCAAAAGGAAGCAATTACAGAGGTGCCCCTATCCCAAAGAGGTTGGGGGTTCTATTCCCCTCTATTTCTAATAAAAAAGAAATCAGGGGACCTACGTCCGGTCCTGGATCTAAAAAAATTCAACCGCTCTATCCGGGTAGAAGCATTCAAAATGGAGAGCCTCCAGTCCATCCTCCAGGCCATAAATCTGGGGGACTGGATGCTCTCCATAGATCTACAGGATGCCCACCTCCATATCCCTATCCATTCAGAACTCCAAAAGTTCCTCCGTTTTTTCGCTAAACCACAGACACTTTCAGTTCCGAAGTCTTCCATTTGGAATTTCTACGGCTCCCAGGACCTTTACAAAGGTCCTTCTTCACGTTATCGTGCATCTGAGAGAGAGGGGGCTGTGAGTCCACCATTATCTGGACGATATTCTCCTCCTCTCAGACAGAAGATCCTCGTCTCCACTCTGCAGAATCTGGGATGGCTGATAAACTGGGGGAAGAGCCAGCCTTGGCCCACCCAGAGAATGATCTTCTTAGGAGCCCAACTAGATACCCAGTTGAATACAGTGCAGCTGCCTCCGGAGAAGTCTTCCCTGTTGGTCCGGAAGGTGAAGAATGCCATTTTAGCAAGATCCCTGTCCGCCAGAGTATGCCTCAGCCTTCTAGGGTCCCTATCAGCGACCATTCCTATGGTCCGTTGGGCTCAGTGGCACACCAGACCTCTGCAAAACTCCTTCCTACATCAGTGGGTCAGTTCATCCATGACCCAGACGATCCGGATCTCGGAGACAGTCAGGCGCTCATTGCGTTGGTGGACTCGTCCCCACAACTTAAACAATTGCAAACACATAGTCATCCCTCCTCAGGAGGTAGTGACCATGGATGCCAGTCTAGAAGGTTGGGGAGCCCACTACCAGTCCCATGCAGAGCAGGGCCATTGGCCTTTTGAAGTATGGGACTCAGTATCGAATGTGCTGGATATGAGGGTGGCCCTCCAGGCTCTCCTGGCCTTCAGCTCCCTTTTAAGGGGGAAGTAGGTCCTCTTAAGGATGGACAACAAGGTTGCTGTCGTCTACATAAACAGACAGGGGGGACCAGGAGTCCCTCCATGATGCAGGAAGTTCTCCCTGTGATGGAATGGGCACAGTTGAACCTGTCAGACCTGAGGGCGACTTACATCCCGGGGGTCATGAACATCTTCGCCGACACGCTCAGCAGGGAGTTCGCCTCCAACAACGAGTGGTCCCTGAGCCCTCAGGCCTTCTCCCTCATCTGCCAGGCCTGGGGTCAACCAGAGATAGACCTTGCTGCGACTCCGGCAAACTCCAAGTGCCGAAGGTTCCTGTCAAGGTTTCCCTTTTTCACTCAGCGGAGGGGTCAGATTGCCTCCAGCATCCCTGGAATTTCCATCTCGGGTATATCTTCCCTCCGACTCCCCTGATAGCGAGATTTCTCTTAAGGCTCAAGAGATCAACAGCATTGGTGAAAGCAGTGATTCCTTTTTTGGCCCAGGAGGCCATGGTTCACCACCCTCCTACAACTGAGCACGGCAGACCCTCTTGCTCTTCCCCTGTCGGCCGACTTACTCTCCCAGGGCCAGCTACTACATCCAGATACGGGGAGGCTGCATTTGATGGCTTGGAGGCTGAGAGGGCTAGGTATCTAGGTCAGGGCTGTTTCCAGAAGGTAGTTGATACCCTGCTCCAGGCCAGAAAACCTACCACCAACTGTACCTACCGCAGGGTCTGGGAGAAGTTTGTTACCTTCTCTCAGGACCTTGGCCGGGATCTGTCCTCCCTTTCGGCTCCTCTGATCCTAGAGTTCCTGCAATCAGGCTTAGACAAAGGTCTTAGCTCTAGTACTCTGAAAGTTCAGGTGTCAGCTCTATCCGCCCTGACAGGGGTTAAATGGGCTCACAATCCCCTTGTTATGCAATTTCAGAAGGCCTGTTTTAAACTAAGACCACCTAGGAAGCCCTCCTTTCCAACATGCGACCTATCGGTCGTCTTAGAGGTACTATCCAAAGAACCCTTTTTTCCACTGGAAAACACCTCCCTCTGGCACCTGACACTAAAAGTCGCCTTCCTGGTCGCAATCACATCAGCGAAGAGAGTTTCAGAGATGCAAGCATTACTGATTAAGTATCTGATCATCCATCTGGACAGGGTAGTTCTAAGAACCTCGGATCGCTTTATCCCAAAGATGGCATCCTCTTTTCACTTCAACCAGGAAATCAACTTGCCAGCTCTTAACACAGACCAGGGCGACCCTCATCCTCTGGATGTAAGGGGCAACATCATAAAATATCTTTCCGTGTCGAATCCTTTAGAAGATCGGAGAACCTCTTCATCATTCCCTACGGTCTTAGGAGAGGTCAAGCAGCATCGCCCGAACCATTGCCTCCTGGTTGGTGAAGACCATTAAAAAGGCCTACTTGCTGAGTGAGCTGCAAATTCCTGAAGACTTGAGGGCTCATTCCACCAGAGCAGTGGCCACCTCCTGGGCAGCGTATTGTAGGGTCTCAGCGGAAACCATCTGCAGAGCGGCCACTTGGTCCTCCAGAAACACCTTTATTTCTCACTACAAGGTGGACTCAGCTCGGCTATCAACAGTAGAATTTGGAAAGTCCATTATTCAAGCCAACTCTTCTATTCCTTGCTAATAAACGTCTACCTTTGCATCTCCCACCCATTCTGCGAGTTAATCCCCAGCGTGTATGCTGCCATGATGCGACGAGAAACCGGAAAATTGTATACTTACCTTTCCGTAATTTTCCTTTCCTGTCGCATCTTCATGGCAGCATACAATATCCCACCCACAAAGGTGATTCATATATACAGAGAATACCGGGGCGGGGGGCGTATCTTCATCTTATAGCTATGTGGTCCTATCAGGTTGTGGGGGCGGAGTCACAACCCAGAGTGTATGCTGCCATGAAGATGTGACAGGAAAGGAAAATTACGGAAAGGTAAGTATACAATTTTCTGGTTTCCCACAATTCTTTACAAAATTAAGATTTTTTTTTTCCCAAAATTGTCAAATTTATGGTTTATTTCTTTCACAAGGCATATGCATATTTGTGATTACATCTCAAAACACATTCTAATACTCCTCCTGAGTATGTTGATACCATATGTGTGAGACTTTTTCACAGGCTGGCCACATACAGAGGCCCAACATGCAGTGAGCACCGTCAGGGGTTCTAGGGACATAAGTTACACATCTCATTTCTTGACTACCTATTACACTTTTGAAGGCCCTGGAGCACCAGGACAATGGAAACACCCACAAAATTACCGCATTTTGGAAAACAAACACATAATCTAGGAAGTTCTAATAACATACTGCACTATAGACCTATAAACTAAACAGCTGCAGGCACCACAATTTGACAAAACATTGTGCAGAAATATAGAAGGTTAAAAAGTTCTGCACTATATACGTGTACAGTGATATAAAGTGACTTTTTCAAAGATAATAAAATATCCAATCAAACGGTGTATCATACAATCCTGCCCAGATTAACCCTTTCCCACCGAGCGTACGCAGATATGCGTACTCGGCTTCCGGGGGTTATACCGGGATGATGCCCGCACCTGCAGGCATCATCCCGGTACTGTTTTTTGCAGCAGGCGATTGGCTATCCAGGCATAACAACCGATGCAGCTAAAAGCCGCTCGGCCGTTATGCCGGAGGAGCGGGAGGGGACGTCCCCCCCTCCCGTCGCCTCTCGCTGCTGTTACCGGTGCTCCCGCTCGATCGGGAGCACCGATCAGTGATCCGACGCCTCCGGCTGCTGCGGAGGAACTGGAACGAAGCCGTAATTGGCTTAGTTCCAGTCTCCTCATCGTAAACACGGAAGCGACGTCATGACGTCACTTCCCGTTTACTCGGCTGCCAATGGCGCCGGTTTTAAAAAAATATCCGGTATTCAGAATCGCCGTTTTCAGCGATCTGAATACATTGAAGTGTAAAGGAGGGGTGGGGGGTCTTTTAGACCCCCGATCCCTCCATAAAGAGGACCTGTCACCACCTATTACTGTCACAAGGGATGTTTACATTCCTTGTGACAGCAATAAAAGTGATCAATTTTTATTTTATTTTTTTAAAACAATTTAGTCATTTTAAAATAAATAAAATAAATAAATAAATAAAAAAAATTTTTTTAAAGCACCCGCCGTCCCCGCGAGCTCGCGAAGCAAAGAAAACGCATACGGAAGTCGCGCCTGCGTATGTAAACAGTGTTCAAATCACACATGTGAGGTATCGCCGCGATCGTCAGAGCGAGAGCAATAATTCTAGCACTAGACCTCCTCTGTAACGCTAACCTGGTAACCATAAAAAATTTTTAAAGCGTTGCCTATTGAGATTTTTAGGTACCGTACTTTGTCGTCAATCTACAAGAGCGCACAATTATAAATTGTGACATGTTTAGTATCTATTTACTCGGCGTAACATTATCTTTCACATTACGCAAAAAAGTTGGGCTAATTTTACTGTTTTGTTTTTTTTTTATTCATGAAAGTGTCCCTTTTCCCAAAAAGTTGCGTTTAAAACACCACTGCGCAAATACCGTGCGACATAAAATATTGCAACAATCGCCGTTTTATTCTCTAGAGTCTCTGCTAAAAAAATATATATAATGTTTGGGGGTTCCAAGTAATTTTCTAGCAAAAAATATGGATTTTAACTTGTAAACACCAAATTCCAAAAATAGGCTTAGTCATGAAAGGGTTAATACAATCAGCCGTGTCCTGCAAGACTTTGAAGTATGCGAGCTGTGTGGCAGGTGCTACACCAGCAGCTGCCGACACAGCTCACAATAGTAAGTGCCGCACAACTGATCACATGGTAAGAAGCCTCTGTCAGAGAGGTTCCATACCACGATCGGAGTTGTGGTGTGTCAGACTGAGACACAGCCCCTCCGATCGCTGTGCTGCGCGCTCCCGCGCACGCTGGCTCTGTTATCCTGATCAGGTCATATGACATCTGGTCAGGATAACATAACCACTTTGTCGACCGTCATTTTGCTATACGGCGGACGACAAATGGTTAACCTGTGTGGCAAATCTACCATCCATTTCTACTTCAGTCAAGGTAAACTTTTCACTCAGTAGGTCAATCCTCATAGAAGCAAAGAAAATCTACACATACTATAAAAACATTTACATAATATTTAATAAAAGAATATTGCACCTACATCCAACAGGAAAAAACAGGCATGTCATCATGAAATCCAATAAAACTTAGTAGTCGAAAGCAGTGGTTAGATTAACGTCAACCCAACATGTTTCATCTGATAAGACATCATCTGCAGTCTGAATATTCAATGAACTCCAAACTGCCACCAGACAGCTTTTGGGCCTATCAAGTCGTATAATATTTGCAAGAACAATTATGAAAAATAAACATTTGTACACACACTGTCACCACAGACATGTATTTTCAGAGGTTTATCATATACATTAGTGTTCTTCATGACACAGGGATTCTTTTAGTTTGCATTAAAAGCCTAATGCCGCATACACATGACCGGACTTTTCAAGGGACTAGGTCCGACGGTCTTTCCGGGGAGTTCTGACGGACTTTCTGAATGAGCGGACTTGGCCACACACAATCACACCAAAGTCCGATGAATTCGAACGTGATGACGTACGACCGGACTAGAATAAGGAAGTTCATAGCCAGTAGCCAATAGCTGCCCTAGCGTTGTTTTTTGTCCGTCAAACTAGCATGCACACGAACGGATTTCTCGGTCTGGTGGAGTTCCGGTGGAAAAAGTTAAAACATGTTCTATTTCTAAAGTCCGCCAGATTTTTGGCAAGCAAAGGTCCGATGGAGCCCACACACGATCGAATTGTCTGACGGACTTGTTCTGTCTGACCTTTGCTGTCAAAAAGTCTGGTCGTGTGTACGTGGCCTTAGAGTCAATGTTACTTTTCAAAATAGGGTTTAATAATGAAAAGGTCAAAGTGGTACAAAAAAAGATTTACAGAAAAAGTGTGTTACAAAGAAATAAAGAGGCAAAAATGCAACAGAGAAATAAAAAAGGAGTTGAAAATGAAGAAGTTTTCAGAGTCCAATGAATAAACAGTACAGTGGCATTCACAAGTGTCTGGTTAGGTGTTTCTTAGTTTGATGGTAACAAGAGCTATCAAAATGTCCTGGCATTCCCCTTTTCTCTGGTATCAAAGAGGTGTTGACAGAGGCCATCTGACCAATTAAGCATCAGAGGAGTCATTTCTGGGATGTTACTATGTTAATGACTATGTCCCAGATACAGTTTTCTATAGGTATTTATATCTCTGAATACCTACCGGGTACAGTGACAGTCTGCTAATATGCAGATTATTGTCCAGCCTGAATTTAGCTTGAAAACTAATATACAATTGACAGGTTTCGGATGCCCAGTTTGCCTAGGAGAGGAATTGGGTCGGTTCTGCTCCCAGTACTCTTAGGGTAGTGGTGTTTGGGCTCAAAACTCTACAAATAAACTGAGGGGAGGTAAATATGTCTAAATTCTGGCTTTGCTATTATCATTTCATGAGTTAAGAAATATACTGGCGTTTTATTGACCATTGCCTTCAACTGAGCTATTTACGACCGGGTATCTGTTAGTTCTCTGGATTGCTCAAGCTTGCGAGGGTGACAGTTTTATTAGGGATTCCAGACTGAAATGGGTAATAGAGAGGTCTGTGCATCCAATCAATGGATTGATAACAAGGTCCTGGCATTAATTAACAGTTTGTGTATTCCGTGAACTGAAAGAGGACAGAGGGGGGAAGATCACTACAGCTGTGCCTCTGGCTCAACACAGGAAAGATAGTGACAAGAAAAATATAATGGCTGTATTTTGAACAATATGGCTGCCATACACACAGCCATTCATGTGCCCAGTGCACACAACCATCACAAGGATCCCTGCTGGTAGAGCAGCAGCTCTCTGATTTGGTGGTAGGGGTGAGGGGAGACATTTTTTAATTCATTTCTATGATCAGACACTTGTCAACCTCTGATCATGGCTATTTATTTAATCAAAACTGTCAGGTGTACACTTCCCCTATAAGTGCATGGTCACTGAAATGGCCATGAGCTTATAGCAGAAAGGGGAATGCAGCTCATGTAAGGCATGCTGATATAGCCAACTGGAAGCGGTTCTGTGCTCCCATATACCTTACATCAGTGGCAGCAAAAGGGTTACATGTTTGGGGATCCCTGTCTATCAGAGTATTTCACAACTGGTGAAAATTCTATTGCATGGAATGCCTGAAATTTGTGAAATTATGAGTAAAGCAATGCGCCAATTTCAAAAGCATGAAAAGAGAATTCTGGAGGCATTCTATAGGTTTTATTTAAAAAAAATTACAGAAATTGCAGACTGAAACAGAGAGGAACATTTAGTAGCATTAAATTATAAAGTGGCTTGTGGCTATACGCTATAGTATTTAAAAAAAAAAGTAGTACTTTCGATTTTAACCACTTCAGCCCTGGAAGATTTGGCTGCTGAATGATCAGGCCATTTTTTGCGATTCAGCACTGTGTCACTTTAACTGACAATTGCGCGGTCGTGCGGCACTGAACCCAAACAAAATTGACGTCCTTTTTTTATATTTTGTAATTTATTTATTTTTTCCATAACAAGTTTTTATTGTAAAGAAAAGGGATTACATGAGTTTGTACAGACAGTTTACATATGAACAGTACAGTCATTTGCCAATGTAATTTACACTTACTTAAAGCCATATTCTTCGGTAGGTTATTCACTTAAGAATATTCTCATGAGAGATCTACCCTGTTCTGAGAACTGTTGCCAGAGTCTGTTGGCTAGCCTTGATTGAACTATGTCTCTAGGTGTATCCATAGTTAGGTCGGGCTAATGGGCTTATGTGTGTTAGTCTGGGTGTTGCCCCTCAGGTGAGTGTTGTGTCATGTCACCCATGAGGTAAGGGGAGGTCTCGCCTGGAGGCACTTCTTCCATTTGACTTGGAACCCCGAGTCACAGAATTTCGAAGTCACCTGGAATTGTGGTAGTCTAGTAAGTGGGTAGGAATGTCTGTGACAGTATAGAGAATGGTATGTTTACGTGGAGAATAGGTCGTCTAGCAGGTGAAGGGAGAGAAGGGGGGAGGAGAAAGAGGGGGGATCCCCCCTCGGGTCCTCACCGCACACTAGGGGTGGGTTGAGGTAGGCCTATATATCTTCGTACAGAGCAGTGAGGTGCTTCTGGTTTCATCGTATCTGTTTCGTGAGTGGGGAGATGTCAAAGGTATGGTTTTCCGCTTGTTTGTCCAGCTTTATTTTGTAATTTTGCTATAATAAATATCCCCATTTTTTTTTAAAAAAAGCTAATTTTTTCTCAGTTTAGGCTGATATGTATTCTTCTACATATTTTTGGTAATAAAAATCACAATAAGCGATTGATTTGCGCAAAAGTTATAGCATCTACAAAATAGGGAAGCGATTTATAGCATTTTTTTTTTTTTTTTTTTTTACTATTAATGGTGGCGATCTGCAATTTTTATCAGGACTGCGACATTATGGCGGACACATCAGACACCATTTGACACATTTTAGGGACCACTGGCATTTATACAGCGATCAGTGCTATAAAAATTGACTTATTACTGTCACTGGCAGGGAAGGGGTTAACACTAGGGGGCGATCAAGGGGTTAATTGTGTTCCCTGTGTGTGTTTCTAACTGTAGGGGGGAGGAGACTGACCTAGAGGAAATGACAGATTGTGATTCCTAGCTATTAGAAGCTCACAATCTGTCTCTCCTCACAGAACAGGGATTTTTGTGTTTACACACACCCATCCCTGCTCTGTCTCTCGTGCCCACGATCGCTCTTGGCCAGTGGTCATCGTGACCGCCGGCCATGAGCATTGGCACGCCCGCCTGCTATCTTGCTTAAAGGAGCCGACATATAGCTACGACAGCACGCGGGATCATGCTGACCTGCCGCAGCATAATGATGTCAGCTGGTCAGCAAGCGGTTAATGAAAACCCTTCTATTTAGAGTTCTACCATGTAGTGTCAATACCTTTTTAAATGATAGAACTTTTTCTATAGTTTTTATTGACTGACATCTGACAAGATAAAATACAGAAGCTATCAATAAGAATGAATTGAAGAACTGATGCGTCCTTATAACTGTATTGCAATAAGATGACATTATGTAAAAATAGGAAAGGGTTGGTATCTCTTTTGGGTTTTTGTTATTTTCTTTTTCCCTGCTGGACAGATTTCCTCTTAGTTTCTGAGGCTCTAACCCAGGGATGTCAAACCTGCGGCCCAGGGGCTGCGCAGGGCCCACAACGCCTACATAAAATCGTAAACCTATTTTAAAATATAGATTTTTGGGGGATTTTTTTGTAAAAATGCATTTACATTTATCAAACACATGACCGAAGAAAAATTTGACTATGGGGTTTATTTACTAAAACTGGAGAGTGCAAAATCAGGCTCATTTCTGTATAGAAACTAAACAGCTTCCAGGTTTTATTGCCAAAGCTTAACTGAACAAGCTGCAATTAGAAGCTGATTGGCTACCATGCACAGCTGCACCAGATTCCGAGTGCTCCAGTTTTAGTAAACCTACCCCAGTGTCTCTTTAATAGACTATTATAAGTTGTATCTTCCAAAAGAAAAATCTTTCATTCTTCACAATCACACCTTATTCATGTCACCAGTTTTCAGCAGCACCTATATTTGTGAGCAACTATTTTCAAGGATGAAGCACACAAACAATTAGAACCAAAATATCTGATGATGAGCACCTTGAGAATTCATTCAGAATTGCTACTATGTCCATCGATACAGATATTGATGCGTTAGTTTATGAAAAACAGTGAAAAAATATCGCACTGATTTTATGTTGCCCTCTTTTTTATAATAAAAAACCATTACAAAAAATTTAGTTTTATTATTCAGATAGGTACATTATCTATATCAGTGATCGTTAACGTTAACTGACTTATTCTGCTCATCAGATGTCCTTATTGTTAATGTATTTTATGTGGCCCAAGACAATTCATCTTCTTCCAATGTGGCCCGCGAACATCAAGAGGTTGGACACCCCCAACCTAACCCTTCTCTGCACAATCCAAAACAAAAAAGGTTTTATTCTAGGTCAGCAGATTAAAATTAAAGTCTTTAGCAATAGTATAGTATAACCCTCTTAATTTTCTTTTAAACTGGAAAACTGGAAATACTATTCTGCTTCAAGGAAACAGCCTTCCATTTCATATACATGCGTTTGAATAAAAGCAATAGTTTATTCGTTTAGTCTGACCTTCTGAGGTTTGCAGCTCTAGGCAAAGTTTTGCAATGATGTGATGGGAGGTGAAAGCATATCCAGTACAACATTATCTAAACATGTTCCACTGTCAGAACAGAAGAACATTGCTTTCCAGCTAAAATAAATGTTGATAGAATCTGCAGCAATCACTAAACTGTTTCTGCAAATTTTAACCTCTTACTAGAATGATTTTGCTTTCTGTATGTAATATATTTACAAAAAGTTTAATATCTTTTGTTTATAATTTATTTTAAAATACATTTGTAGTTAATTTTTACAATGTACTAGAAAAAAAAGCATTGGCATTGACATTGTTTTGATTTTTTTTCCCCTCAAAGCTGAAAACCTAAGATAATTCCATCATGTTACAGTGTTATGAGGCTACAGATTTAGAAGTTCTATCAAGAGTTTTATGCCCTCTGAGGCATATGAAACTATTAAGGCACCATGTTGGATACAGAGATAGTCAGCAAGACCTATTTGTCTGTTAATTGGAGAAAAGTTACAGCAGTGACCAGCTTCTGGCAAAACATTGATCACAATATGACATTTAGGCCATAGGGAATTCCCTACTGCTGATGGCACTCACAAAATGTTACAAAAATGTAATGTCACATCACTGGTATCGGAAGATGGATATTACATTTGGAAATTGATGTGTCTTCCACAACATGTACTATATAAAATCTGTAAAAGCCATATGTAGCTAACAGTAAAATGCAGAAAGATCAAGTGTCGAAATATGTTGCCTATGGTATTCCAAATTTATCATATAAAATCCAATAACGCATAAAAAAACAAGAAATCTGATTTTGAGCATGCAATAGCATAATGCTTTCATAAACAAGGCTCTTTGAGTTCCTTTTACGTGGTTTACAGAATAACCTTTCTTGCGGTATGTGCATGTTTTTAAGTTTTAGTATTATCCAAGTTATTTTGTAAGTTATACAAGGTGGAATTTAAGTATTCTGCTTAATGTGATATCAACTTAGTACATCTAAATTTCCCTTTAAATCATCAGAAAATACATTTAATCAAAAACATTTTTCTTTTTAAAATAATTTATTGAGAATGATACAATACAAGTTAAACATACAAGTTTTAACATTGTATAGGGCTATCAAACTTGAATAAAGGAACTTCTCAGTTATTAATTTGGAATAACAATAGTACAGTTATCGTATAGAGAGTAGGGATGAGCTTCAAGTTGCCTCTTCACCTGTTCAGCGAACATTGCCTCTTCACCTGTTCAGCGAACAGTGAACAATTTGGAGTGTTCGTGGCAAATTCGAAAAGCAGCGGAACACCCTGTAGAAGTCTATGGGAGAAATATAAAGTGCTAATTTACAAGGCTAATATGCAAGTTATTGTCATAAAAAGTGTTTGGGGACCTGGGTCCTGTCCCAGGGGACATGTATCAATGCAAAAAAAAGTTTTAAAAGCGGTCGTTTTTTCGGGAGAAGAGATTTTAATAATACTTAAAGTGAAACAATAAAAGTGTAATATTCCTTGAAAAATTCGTACCTGGGGGTGTGTATAGTATGCCTGTAAAAGGGCGCATGTTTCCTGTGCTTAGAACTGTCCCTGCACAAAGTTTGATTTTTGCAGGAAAAAAAGTCATTCAAAATCACTCGCGGCTATATTGAATTGTCGGCTCCCCCATAATACAGAGAAGTCATTGAAAGTCATTGATAAAAAAAAAAAGCATGGGGTTCCCCCAAATTCAATTACCAGGCCCTTCAGGTCTGGTATGGATTTTAAGGGGAACTCTATGGCAAATTGAAAAAAAAATGGCGTGGGGGTCCCCCTAAAAATCCATACCAGACCCTTTATCCGAGCAAGCAACCTGGCAGGCTGCAGGAAAAGAGGGGGGACGAGAGAGCGCCCCCTCCTCCTGAACCGTACCAGTCCACATGCCCTCAACATTGGGAGGATGCTTTGGGGGTCTGTGACCCCTCAAAGCACCATGTCCCCACACGTCATTGTGGAAGGCAGGCTTCCTGGCTTCCCCAAACAGGAAACAGGAAAAGGAATTTTAAAGGAATATAACACTTTTATTGTTTCACTTTAAGCATTATTAAAATCAGTGCTCCCGAAAAAATGTCAGTTTTTAAAACTTTTTTTTGCATTGATACATGTCCCCTGGGGCAGGACCCAGGTCCCCAAACACTTTTTAGGACAATAACTTGCATATTAGCTTTTAAAATGAGCACTTTAGATTTTGAACGTTCGAGTCCCATAGACTTTAATAGGGTTCTAAAGTTCACACGAAGTTTAGGTCTGTTCACAGGTTCTGGTGCGAACCGAACCGGGGGTGTTCGGTTCATCCTCAATAGAGAGTAATATGGGAATCTTTTATCAATAAATATATGTGAAGAATATAATCATAAAAAATAATAAACCTGGTATAATTTGCATAAAGGAAAATGAATAACATGTCATATATTAAAGAAATAGACATAGAGATACAACTATATTGGATAAATCGGTCTGTATTGTGATGTCCCGGAGAGACACCCACCCAACCAGGGCCAAGGTCCGGCTATGTGGCCTGGCTTTTCCCGGATGAATGGACAAACAAAAACATTTTTGAAATCCTTTTTTTGGGTAAACTTTGTCCGAGTGGAAAATGTTTGCTATCTTTAACCACTTGCCGACCGCCGCACGACGATGTACGTCGACAGAATGGCACGGGCAGGCATAAGGGCTTACATGTACGTCCTTGCCTGCCCGCGGGTCGGGGGCCCGATCGGGCCCCGGCCCGGTGCCTGCGGCGGTCGGTATTCGTTTGGGAGCGATCCCGGACGAGGGGACGGCCATTCATTCATGGCCACCCCCTCGCGATCGCTCCCGACGAATGAAAATGCTCGGTGACATCACTTCCTCTCCTGTAATGTAAACACAGGCAGAGGAAGTGAAGTAATCTCTCCTCGTGTCGGTCTTTTTCGTTCCGGCACCGAGGAGAGAGGATCGTGAGTTGCACCCAACACTACACTTACAGTAGAACACGCCAGGCACACTTTTCACCCCCCTGATCCCCCCCCAATCACCCCCCAATCACCCCTGCCCCCCCCCCCCCCCCAGTCACAGTGACACCAATTGCATTTTTTTTTATTTTTATTTTTATTTTTATTTTTTGCATTGGTGTTATTTGTGACTGTAATAACTGTTAGGGCAGTTAGGGCTAGCCCCCTTTAGCTCTAGGGTGCCCCCCTAACCCCCCCAATAAAGGTTTAACCCCGTGATCACCCCCCGTCGCCAGTGTCACTAATAAGCAATCGTTTTTCTGATCGCTGTATTAGTGTCACAGGTGACGCTAGTTAGGCAGGTAAGTATTTAGGTTCGCTGCAGCTTTTTATAGCGTCAGGGACCCCCATATACTACCGCATAGCCCCCTGATTGCCCCCCAGTTAACCCTTTCACCAGTGATCACCATATAACTGTTACAGGTGATGCTGGTTGGTTAGTTATTTTTTTTTTGTTTCAGGGCACCCGCCATTTATTACCTAATAAAGGTTTAACCCCCTGATCACCCGGCGGGTGATATAAGTTTGAGGGTCAGATAAGGCCTGCGTCGCCCCAGCGTCAGGTTAGTGCCAGTACCGCTAACACCCACGCGCAAAGCATACACCTCCCTTAGTAATATAGTATCTGATCAGATCTATATTAGCGTTGCCAGCATTTTAGGTTTCCCAAAACGCATTGTTAGCGGGATCAGCCCAGATACCTGCTAGCACCTGCGTTTAGCCCCTCCGCCAAGCCCAGCCCAGCCCACCCAAGTGCAGTATCGATCGATCACTGTCACTTACAAAACACAACACACATAACTGCAGCGTTCGCAGAGTCAGGCTTGATCCCTGCGATCGCTAACAGTTTTTTTTGTAGCGTTTTGAAACAGTCGCTGACAGGCTAGGTGCTTTTTTACCTGTGAGTCTCACTAGTGTACCCCTAAATTTAGAGCCCAAAATGGCAAAGCGAAGGTACACTAGTGAAGAGGCCTACACGTTTCTGAGCATGACAGATAGTGAAGAGGACGTCACTCATCTGTCAGATTCAGGCTCAGAATACGATCCTGTAGAGGACAGCGGCTCCATGACAGATAGCTCTGACGACGGAGATGAGGCCTCTGTTAGGGACAGGTGTGCCCAATCCCGAATGTATTCTGTTGTTGAGGTGCATAAACCGCAGGCCACTCGTATGGAGCAGATACGTACTAGAGCCGCTCATCCTTCTGGTGAACTGGCAAGCACCAGCGGCCTAGTACACCCTGGACCTACATCCAGCACTGCAGTAACACGTGGTGACGTGGCGAGTCCCATAAGTGCAGTTCAAGCTGGCTAGGTGGCAAGCACAAGTAGTGTCCCGCTGCCACCAAGAAGAAGACAAAGACAGGCCCGTCGTACCCATAGTGCCCTTCCTGCAGAATTCGCCAATCCTATTTGGGTGCCCACCACTTCTGCAGAACCCGTACTTCCCCCATTCACTGGCCAACCTGGCATTAACGTGGAAACAGTTGATTTTACGACACTTGACTTTTACTCACTGTTTTTCACCGAAGATCTCTATAGATCTATTGTGGACCAAACCAATTTGTACGCTGCTCAACACATCGCCACTATTCCCCAGTCCGCCCTTGCCAGACAATGGAAACCAGTTACGGTTTCCGAATTTAAAATCTTTCTGGGCCTCTCCCTCAACATGGGCATAACCAAAAAGAGTGAGTTGCGGTCATATTGGTCCACTGACCCAATTCACCATATGCGCGTGTTCTCTGCTTCCATGTCCAGGGCACGATACGAGATGATTTTGCGGTTCATGCACTTCAGCGACAATGAACTCTGTCGTCCTCGTGGAGACCCTGAATACGATCGGCTCTACAAAATTCGGCCCCTCATAAACCACTTCAACCAACGTTTTGCAGACTTGTTTACTCCCGATCAAGTTGTCTGCGTTGATGAGTCCCTGATTAAGTTTTCTGGTCGCTTGTCATTCAAACAATACGTCCCCAACAAGCGTTCCAGATACGGGGTCAAGATGTATAAGCTCTGTGACAGGGCCACAGGCTATACACGTAGTTTCATGGTTTATGAGGGTAAAGATAGTCACGTAGAGCCGGAGAACTGCCCTGACTACATAGGAAGCGCTGGCAAGATAGTGTGGGACATGGTGTCACCCTTATTCGGAAAGGGGTACCACTTGTACGTGGACAATTATTACACAAGCGTGCCACTGTTTAGTCACTTGTTTGATCAGCAGATTGGAGCATGTGGCACCGTGCGACCTAATCGCCGGGGCTTTCCCCAGCGGCTTGTAGAGTTCCGTCTTAGGCTGGGGGAGAGAGCCTGCTTGCGCAGTAATAATTTGCTCGCTATGAAGTGGAGGGATAATAAGAATGTTTTCGTTCTTACCTCCCTTCATGCAGACACGACGGTCCAAATTCCTACGGCGACTGGTATTGTGGAGAAACCCCTCTGTGTCCACAAATATAACCTTAACATGGGAGGGGTGGACCTCAATGACCAGTTGTTGGCGCCGTATCTAGTTGCCCGTAAGTCCAGACGCTGGTACAAAAAAGTGTCTGTTTATTTATTCCAATTGGCTATACTGAATGCTTATGTACTACACAAAGCTTCAGGACGGACTGGATCCTTCCTCAAATTCCAGGAGGATATCGTCAGAGCCCTTCTGTATCCAGGCGGTGCTCCACCTCACCTTCCCCTACCAGATGCAGTAAGCCGGCTGCATGAGAGGCATTATTCTTATGTCCTCCCGAGTACCCCTACCCAACGAGCCCCCCAAAGAAAATGTCGTGTCTGCAGAAAGTGCGGATTTAGGCGTGACACCCGTTCTTATTGTCCACGCTGTCCTGGCAATCCTGGTCTTTGTCAGGGTGAGTGTTTTGAACGCTACCATGAACTAGTTGAGTATTAGCATAGGGTACAGCATTGCACAGGCTAGGCACACGTTCACAGGGTCTCCCAAGATGCCATCACATTTTGAGAGACCCAAACCGCTGGAACCGTTACAACAGAAGTGTTAAAGTTACATAAAAAAGTGTTAAAAAAAAAAAAAAAATGTAAAAAAAAACAAAAAACCAAAAAAATATAAAAAAAAAAAAAAAAAAAATAGTTGTCGTTTTATTGTTCTCTCTCTCTCTCTCTATTCTCTCTCTATTGTTCTGCTCCTTTGTACTGTATTCTATTCTGCAATGTTTTATTGTTAACCATTTTTTGTTTTCAGGTACGCCATTCAGCTGTAGCGTGGATTTATTTATCTTGACAGCAACAGCGTTTGCTCCCACGATACGTAAAGCCACGACTCCAGCGCTGTCGGAGGTGATTTCACCACCACAGTTAAAAAAGAGCATATATGCCGAAGCATGGGGGCATAAGGGGTGGAGGAGCGATTTTGCTCCTAATGCCACGTACATACAGTCAAAATTCCGACGGAGGGCTTGCCCGTGGAAAAGTTTGAATGTATGTACGCGGCATAACTTTTTTGCGGGAGGGTGCCCCCATGCTTCGGCATATATATATTTTAGGCACAGATTGTGTTAAATGTGTTATTTTTTGCTATTTTTTTTGTATTTGCTTTGCAGGTATGGTACGTCTTACTGTTATACTGTAATGTTACTTTGTTTTATTGTTAACCATCATTTGCTTAGCAGGTACGCCATTCAGTTGCAGCGCGGATTTATTTATCTTGACAGCAACAGCGTTTGCTCCCATGATACATAAAGCCGCGACTCCAGCACTGTCGGGGGTGATTTCACCACCACAGTTAAAAAAGAGCATATATGCCGAAGCATGGGGGCATAAGGGGTGGAGGAGCGATCTGCTCCTACCTTTTGAGGGAGGATGCCCCCATGCTTCGGCATATATAAATGGTGCATGTATGCCCACCATTAGAAGTGGGTGGATGAAGGGAGGTATCTAATGGTGGGCATACCCACCGATCAATATTTTTTTTTCGTTCAGCCCACAGGCTGCATGAAAAAAAAATTACAATATATGCCCAACCAGTTCCAGCAACATACTGGTATGTTGCGGGACTTTGAGTGCTTATACCAGAATGATGCCTGCAGGTTTAGGTATCATCTTGGTATCATTCTTTTCAGCCAGCGGTCGGCTTTTATGTAAAAGCAATCCTAGCAGCTAATTAGCCTCTAGACTACTTTTACAAGCAGTGGGAGGGAATGTCCCCCCCCCCCCCCCCGCACCATCTTCCATGGTTTTCTCAGGCTCTCCTGTCCCAACAGGGAACCTGAGAATGCAGCCGGTGGTTCCGCCAGCTGACCATAGAGCTGATCAGAGACCAGAATGGCTCCAATCATCTCTATGGCCTAAGACACCGGAAGCTACGAGCATTTCATGACTTAGATTTTGCGGGATGTAAACAGCGCCATTGGGAAATTGGGAAAGCATTTTATCACACCGATCTTGGTGTGGTCAGATGCTTTGAGGACAGAGGAGAGATCTACGGTCTGATAGACCCTAATTTTTTTTTAAAAAGAGTACCTGTCACTACCTATTGCAATCATAGGGGATATTTACATTCCCTGAGATAACAATAAAAATCATAAAAAAATATATATAAATGAAAGGAACAGTTTAAAAATAAAATAAAAAAGCAAAAAAAATAATAAAAAAAATAAAATAAAAAAAAACACCCCTGTCCCCCCCTGCTAAGGCGCAACGTGGAACGCAAGCGTTGGTCTGGTGTCATATGTAAACAGCAATTGCACCATGCATGTGAGGTATCACCACGAAGGTCAGATCGAGGGTACTAATTTTAGCAGTAGACCTCCTCCGTAAATCTAAAGTGGTCACCTGTAAAGGCATTTAAAGGCTTTTAAAAATGTACGTAGTTTGTCGCCGCTGCACGTTTCTGCGCAATTTTAAAGCATGTCATGTTTGGTATCCATGTACTCGGCCTAAGATCATATTTTTTATTTCATCAAACATTTGGGCAATATAGTGATTTTTAGTGCATTAAAATAAAAAAAAGTGTGTTTTTTCCCCAAAAAATGCGTTTGAAAAATCGCTGCGCAAATACCGTGTGAAAAAAAAATGAAACACCCTCCATTTTAATCGGTAGGGCTTTTGCTTTAAAAAAACACTTCATGTTTGGGGGTTCAAAGTAATTTTCTTACAAAAAAAAATATTTTTTCATGTAAACAAAAAGTGTCAGAAAGGGCTTTTTCTTCAAGTGGTTAGAAGAGTGGGTGATGTGTGACATAAGCTTCTAAATGTTGTGCATAAAATGCCAGGACAGTTCAAAACCTCCCCAAATGACCCCATTTTAGAAAGTAGACACCCCAAGCTATTTGCTGAGAGGCATGTCGAGTCCATGGAATATTTTATATTTTGACAAAAGTTGTGGAAAAAATACATTATTTTTTTTTATTTTTTTTTTTGCACAAAGTTGTCATTAAATGATATATTGCTCAAACATGCCATGGTTATATGTAAAATTACACCCCAAAATACATTCTGTTGCTTCTCCTGAGTACGGGGATACCACAAGTGTGAGACCTTTTGGGAGCCTAACCGCGTACGGTACCCCAAAATCCAAGCACCACCTTCAGGATTTCTAAGGGTGTAAATTTTTGATTTCATTCCTCACTGCCTATCACAGTTTCGGAGGCCATGGAATGCCCAGATAGCACAAAATCCCCCCAAGTGACCCCATTTTGGAAAGGAGACACCCCAAGCTATTTGCCGAGAGGTATGGTTAGTATTTTGCAGACCTTCATTTTTGTCACAAAGTTTTGAAAATTGAAAAAAAGAAAAAAAATATACATTTTTTTTTTTTTCTTCATTTTCAAAAACAAATGAGAGCTGCAAAATACTCACCATGCCTCTCGGCAAATAGCTTGGGGTGTCTACTTTCCAAAATGGGGTCATTTTGGGGGGTTTTGTGCTATTTTGGCATTTTATGGCCTTCAAAACTGTGATAGGTAGTGAGGTGTGAAATCAAATATTTACACCCTTAGAAATCCTGAAGGCGGTTCTTGGTTTTCGGGGCCCCGTACGCAACTAGGCTCCCAAAAAGTCCCACATATGTGGTATCCCCGTACTCAGGAGAAGCAGCAGAATTTATTTTGTGGTGTCATTTCACATATGCCCCTGGCATGTGTGAGCAATATATCATTTAGTGACAACTTTGTGAAAAAAAAATTAAAAAAAATAAAAGTTTGTACTTTTCCCGCAACTTGTGGCAAAATATAAAATATTCCATGGACTCAACATGCCTCTCAGCAAATAGCTTGGGGTGTCTACTTTCTAAAATGGGGTCATTTGTGGGGGTTTTGTGCCATCTTGGCATTTTATGGCCTTCAAAACTGTAATAGGTAGTGAGGCGTGAAATCAAAAATTTACGCCCTTAGAAAGCCTGAAGGCGGTTTTTGGCTTTCGGGGCCCCGTACGCAGCTAGGCTCCCAAAAAATCCCACACATGTGGTATCCCCGTACTCAGGAGAAGCAGCAGAATTTATTTTGGGGTGTCATTTCACATATGCCCATGGCATGTGTGAGCAATAAATCATTTAGTGACAACTTTGTGAAAAAAAAAAAAAAAGTTTGTAATTTTCCCGCAACTTGTGGCAAAATATAAAATATTCCATGGACTCAACATGCCTCTCAGCAAATATCTTGGGGTGTCTACTTTCTAAAATGGGGTCATTTGGGGGGGTTTTGTGCCATCTTGGCATTTTATGGCCTTCAAAACTGTAATAGGTAGTGAGGCGTGAAATGAAAAATTTACGCCCTTAGAAAGCCTGAAGGCGGTGCTTGGTTTTCGGGGCCCCGTACGTGGCTAGGCTCCCAAAAAGTCCCACATATGTGGTATCCCCGTACTCAGGAGAAGCAGCAGAATTTATTTTGGGGTGTCATTTCACATATGCCCATAGCATGTGTGAGCAATATATCATTTAGTGACAACTTTGTGAAAAATTTATAAAGTTTGTAATTTTCCCGCAACTTGTGGCAAAATATAAAATATTCCATGGACTCAACATGCCTCTCAGCAAATAGCTTGGGGTGTCTACTTTCTAAAATGGGGTCATTTGTGGGGGTTTTGTGCCATCTTGGCATTTTATGGCCTTCAAAACTGTGATAGGTAGTGAGGAGTAAAATGACATATGTATGCCCTTAGAAATCCTGAAGGCGGTGCTTGGCTTTCGGGGCCCCGTACGCGGCTAGGCTTCCAAAAAGTCGACCACATGTGGTATCCCCGTACTCAGGAGAAGCAGCAGAATGTATTTTGGGGTACAATTCCACATATAACCATGGCATGTGTGAGCAATATATCATTTAGTGACAACTTTGTGTAAAAAAAAAAAAAAAAAATTTTTTGTCATTATTCAATCGCTTGCGGCAAAAAAATAAAATATTCAATGGGCTCAACATGCCTCTTATCAATTTCCTTAGGGTGTCTACTTTCCAAAATGGGGTCATTTGGGGGGGTTTTGTACTGCCCTGCCATTTTACCACCTCAAGAAATGAGATAGGCAGTCATAAACTAAAAGCTGCGTAAATTCCAGAAAATGGACCTTAGTTTTTAGATGTGACAACTTTTGCGCAAACCAATAAATATACAGTTATTGACTTTTTTTTTACCAAAGACATGTGGCTGAATACATTTTGGCCTAAATGTATGACTAAAATTGAGTTTATTGGATTTTTCTAATAACAAAAAGTAGAAAATATCATTTTTTTTCAAAATTTGCGGTCTTTTTACGTTTATATCGCAAAAAATAAAAATCGCAGAGGCAATCAAATACCATCAAAAGAAAGCTCTATTTGTGGGAAGAAAAGGACGCAAAATTCGTTTGGGTACAACATTGCATGACCGCGCAATTACCAGTTAAAGCAGCGCAGTGCCAAAGTGTAAAAAGACCTCTGGTCATTTACCAGCAAAATGGTCCGGTCTGAAGGTGGTTAAATTTATAATTAACATGGTTGCCCTCCTAATATGATATTTAAATCCTGCTCTAGGGACATCCACATACACCCTCCTCTGCCTGTGTGTCAGGGGATTTGTATATTGACTTAACTATGAAAATTATTTGTCTCTATTGTAGCCATCAGTATTTCAAGCAAAAAGCATAAGGCAATACTTTAATAAACAGTCCAATTTATGGATTTTGTCTTCCTGCAGACAAAATATAATACTGGCTCTTCAAGGCCTAAAACAGAAAATAAATTGATGATTAGTTTAGTGATGCAACACATAGGGTGAGGCTGATGACATCAAGCCGTGTGACAGAAAGTTTGCGATCCTTGTGAGTGTCTAGAGACCAGGACCCTTGAGGGGAAAGAGGCTTGTTGTCTACAGTAAATAAGATATGTACTTTTAAATGTTAGTTTTCCATTTACTTTTCATTAGAAAACTTTTTACTCTATGATACTCTACCTTCATTTAAAGTGTTACTGAACCCACAACAGTATAATCAGTCTGTATATGCAATAAAGCATGCTTGTTATACTCACTGTGGAACCTAAGGGGTTAATATTTCACATTGTTTAAAAACACTGTTTGATCCTGTCTTCTCTGATCCTTCCCTTCTTTTATTGTCTACAATCCATCTCCTGATAACACAAGCCTTTGGAGTCACTCTGCACATGTTCAATATGGTGTGTATTGCTAGAGTATTTTTTTCTCTTTGGAGGGTGCATGGGATCAGCACAAGGCCAATCAGCACTGCCCAGACAGAGGATCAGGGGTCCTGCAGCCTCATAGGACAATCAGAGTAGAATGAAAACTCCTCCTACAAGCTTTAACCAGACACTGATAGAAGTCCCAAAACCTATATACTGTATATACTGTTGATGACATAAGGTATTTAGCAGTTTATGTTTACTAAAATAATTGCATTTCTATGTTCTGCATACTTTGGGAGACCAGATTTAGTGAATGCAGCGCCCTGGGTTTAGTAACACTTTCAGTTTTGGTGGAAGAAATATGATATGATAAAGGAGGATGAAGATGGTTTGAATTCCTGATAATATTGGATCTGGAGAAACATTTGCACTTACACCTACCAGTTTTAAAGGGAAAAGCGTTATATGACCCAACATTAACCAGTTCCGGACCAACCTCCACAGTTATACTGCGGCAGGTTGGCTTGGCTCCGCAAAGCGTCATAGCTGTACGGCAGCTGTGATGTTCTGATTTGCTTCAGAACCGATCAGTCTCCAGGCCAAGGCCAATGGTTTCTGGCCTGGACCTGGTGATGGGTTCTGGTGAATGAAATCCTACCCTTCCTGTGTAAGTGTAAACACAGGCAGGGAAAGTGATGTCATCTCCCCTCGTGGAACTCGTTTCCGTTCCAGAGAGAGGAGAGAAGACATCTCAGAGTAAGTTGCACCAACACTACACTGACACAGTACACATAGGCACACTTGTCACCCCCTGATCCCCCCCCCCACCCAAGTTAACCGCTTCACTCCCTGTCACTGTGTCACCCAGTGCAGTGTTCATATTTTTTTGATCACTGTACTGGTGTCATTTGTGACAATAATCAGTGTTAGGGTACTTAGGGGCAGGCCCAGATAGGTCTAGGGACCCTCCTAAACCCCCCTAATAAAGGTTTAACCCCTTTATCTCCCCTGTCACCAGTGATCACTGTATTAGTGTTACGGGTGGCGCTGGTTAGTTCGTTTTTTTATAGCATCAGGGCCGCCGTATATTACCTAAATAAAGGTTTAACCCCCTGATCATCCAGTGGGTGATATCAGTTAGGTTTTGGCATCAGTCAGGGTCTGTGTTGCCCCAGGCAACATCAGATTAGTAAATGTGTGAATAGAAAAAGGTGGTGCTGTTCTAGGGTGCAATGTCTCATGCCCCTGTATGATTTTCAAGAGATCCCAATGTAATAATACCAAAATTAAACACAAAAACAGAAATAAAGTGTCTTGTGCTTAGTGTGAACCAAATATGTGCAGATGCTACCAATGCACTTGTTCAGCAATATTGTATACTTCTATTTTAAGTGGCATTCACTCTGCTGAATGTAGCCTCAGTGTGGCTCATTAAGGTCAATATCAAATGCAAAGAAATAAAAACATATATATGCAAACCACAGTGCATTTACTAAAAATATATGTAAAAACCTTTTAATGCCTTTTCCTTTAAATGCATGCCTTAGTGATACTCTCATGTATCAATTTCAAACTTATATAATACATACTGTGTTTAAAAATAGTAAATTTTAAAGAAAAAAGCAAAAATCATATGGATAAAAAGTGACAGGTGTTCTTCAAATCTGTGCTCAGTGCTTCTTATAGGGGCCCTATAGGTAATGCACTCACCGGAACCATTCACCCCACATAGGGGTATTTCACTTTCACAGTATCTGCCACTGTGTAGCAAACTAAATACTTTTTCCTGTGTCAACTGTTTGTTTCCATGCTTGCGGTATAAGATGTATGGTTCTCCTTTAACTTTTCCTTTGTAACTTCTACATGTAGAAAAGAGACAGCCAGCCAGATGTCTCTTTACGCTGGTATAAAAAAGTGTCTGTATATTTATTTTAATTGGATCTGCTGCATGCTTTTGTGCTATACAAAGCTTCAGGATGAACTGGATCCTTCCTAAAATTCCAGAAAGAGATCATCACAGGCCTTCTGTTTCCAGACGGTGCTATGGCCCACCTTCCAAACGCAAATGCAGTGAGCCAGCTGCATGAGAGGCATTTTCCGTACGTCCTCCCTGGTACCCCTGTCCATAGAACACACCAAAGAAGATGTCGTGTCCGCAGAAACCCTGGATTGAGGTGTAACACCCGCTTTTATTGTCCCTCCTGTCCTGACCAACCTGGTCTCTGCATCAGTGACTGTTTCAAATACTACCACAAACTAGTGGAGTATTAGCATAGGGTACAGCACTACACAGTCCTAGGGCACACTTACACAGGGTCTCGAAAGATAGGATGGCAATCACATTTTTAGAGACCCTAATCTGGAACGTTTACAGTTTACAGTTTATATAAAAGTGCAAAAAAAAACACAAAAGCACAAAAAATAAAAAATTTATAAACCAAATATAGTTGCGGTTTTATTTTTCTTCTCACTCTATTGTTCTCTCTCTTATGTTCTCTCTCTATTGCCCACTCTATTGTTCAAGCTCTATTGTTCTATATATATTATTCTCTCTCTATTGTTATTGTATTTTAGAACTGTAATGTTTTATTTTTACTATGTTTTATTGTATTTGCTTTGCAGGTATAGTATGTCTTACTGTTATACTGTAATGTTACTTTGTTTTATTATTAACCATCATTTGCTTAGCAGGTACTCATTCAGCTGCACTACAAGTTTATTTATTCTGACAGCAACAGCGTTTGCTCTCACGTAAAGCCGTGACTCCAGCACTGTAGGATGTGATTTCACCACCACAGTTAAATAAAGAGCATATATGCCGAAGCATGGGGGCAGGGGTGGAGGAGCGATTTTCTCCTAACATTAGGGGCGTATTACCCCCATGCTTCGGGGGCAGGGGTGGAGGAGCGATTTTCTCCTAACATTAGGGGCGTATTGAACCCATGCTTCAGCATATTTTTTTTAGGCACAGATTGCATTAAAAATGGTTTATTTTTACTATGTTTTATTGTATTTGCACGTATGGTATGTCTTATGCCCCGTACACACGGTCGGAAATTCCGATGGAAAAAGTCCGATCATATTATGTTGTCGGAAAATCCGATTGTGTGGGGGCTTTATCGGACTTTTTCTGTCGGATTTTCCGACGCACAAAGTTTGAAAGCAGGATCTAAAATTTTCTGACAACAAAATCCGATCGCATAAATTCCGATCGTGTGTAGACAATTCCGACGGACAAAGTGCCACGCATGCTCAGAATAAACTAAGAGACGAAAGCTATTGGCTACTGCCCCGTTTCTAGTCCCGTCGCACGTGGTTTCCGTCACCTCACTCAGAACGATCGGATTTTCCAACAACTTTGTGCAACCTTGTGTATGCAACACAAGTTTCGACCAAAATCCGTTGGAAAAAATCTGACGAATTTTGTGGTCGGAATGTCCGACCGTGTGTACAAGGCATTACTGTTATACTGTTATATGCTGTTACTTTGTTTCATTGTTAACCTTCACTTAGCAGGTACACCGTTCAGCTGCAGCACTGATTTATTTATCTTGACAGCAACAGTGTTTGCTCTCACGATACATAAATCAGCTACTCCAGCACTGTAGGAGGTGCTTTCACCACCACAGTTTAAAAAAATGGTGCACGTAAGCCCATTATTAGAAGTGGGTGGATGAAGGGCGGTATTCTAATGGTGGGCATACCCACCAATCAATCTCTTTTTTTCGTTCAGCCCACAGGCTGCATAAAAAAAGGACATTACAATATATGCCCAACAAGGACTTGCAATGTACTGGTATGTTGCTGGAATTTGAGTGGTTATACCAGAATGGTGCCTGCAAGTTTAGGTATCATCTTGGTATCACTCTTTTCAGCCAGTGGTCGCCTTTCATGTAAAAGCAATCCTAGCAGCTAATTAGCCTCTAGACTGCTTTTACAAGCAGTGGGAGGGAATGCCCCCCACCATCTTCCATGGTTTTCTCTGGCTCTCCTTTCCCAACAGGGAACCTGATAATGCAGCCTGTGGTTCCACCAGCTGACCATAGAGCTGATTGGAGACCAGAATGGCCTAAGAAACCGGGAAGCTATGAGCATTTAATGACTTAGGTTTTGTCGATTATAAACAGCGCCATTGGGAAATTGGGAAAGCATTTTATCACACTGATCTCAGTGTGGTCAGATGATTTGAGAGCAGAGGAGAGATCTAGGGTCTAAAACCCCAATTTTTTTCAAAAAAGAGTACCTGAGTACCTGTCACTACCTATTGCTATCATAGGGGATATTTACATAACCTGAGATAACAATAAAAATTATTAAAAAAAATAAGAAATTAAAGGAACAGTTTAAAAATAAAATAAAAAGCAAAGTTAAATAATTAAATTAAAAAATCACCCCTGTCCCCCTGTGCTCACGCACAAAGGCGATTGCAAGCGTCATCGGTCTGGTGTCATATGTAAACAGAAATTGCACCATGCATGTGAGGTATCACCGTGAAAGTCAGATCAAGGGCAGTAATTTTAGCAGTAGACCTCCTCTGTAAATCTAAAGTAGTAACCTGCAAATGATTTTAAAGGCTTTTAAAAATGTATGTAGTTTGTCACCCTTGCACTTTTGTGTGTCATTTTTAAAGCATGTCATGTTTGGTATCCATGTACTCGCCATAAGATCATCTTTTTTATTTCTTCAAACATTTGGGCAATATAGTGTGTTTTAGTGCATTCAAATAAAAAAAAGTGTTTTTTTCCACAAAAATTGCGTTTGAAAAATCGCTGCACAAATACTGTGTGATAAAAAGAAAATTGCAACACGAACCATTTTAATCTGTAGGGCCTTTGCTTTAAAAAATATATAATGTTTGGGGGTTAAAAGTCATTTCCTAGCAAAAAATAAATAATTTTTTCATGTAAACAAAAAGTGTTAGAAAGGGCCTTCTCTTCAAGTGGTTAGAAGAGTGGGTGATGTGTGACATAAGCTTCTAATGTTGTGCATAAAATGCCAGGACAGTTCAAAACCCCCCAAATGACCCCTTTTTTGAAGGTAGACACCCCTAACTATTTTCTGATAGGCAGTTAGGGCAGCACAGTGGTGTAGTGGTTATCACCATCTGCCTGGAGTTTGCATGTTCTCCCTGTGCCTGTGTGGGTTTCCTCTGGGGACTCCAGTTTCCTCCCACACTCCAAAAGATATGCTGGTAGGTAAATTAGACCCTGTCTAAAAATTGGCCAAATTATGTGTATGTGTTTGTAAGCGTGTCGGGACCCTTTGGGTTAAAGGACTGTGCTATACCACAGATGGATACCAGTAGCAAAAGCGCCCTGAGGTGATTCAGTTCGCATAGGTACAAGTTGTTCATTCATGCATGTTGAGTCCATAGAATATTTTATATTTTGCCACAAGTTTCGGGAAAATTACAAATGACAATACCCTAAAATGAAAATGAAGAAAGAAAGGAACATTTTTTTTTTCCTTTTTTCAATTTTCAAAACTTTGTAACAAAAAGCGAGATCAGCAAAATACTCAACATGCCTCTGAGCAAATAGCTTGCAGTGTCTACTTTCCAAAATTAGGTCATGGGAGGGGGGGGGGGGGTTTGGGCTATATTGGCATTTTATGGCCTTCGAAACTGTGATAGGTAGTGAGGAGTGAACTCAAAAATATATGCCCTTCGAAATCCTAAAGGCGGTGCTTGGTTTTTCTGGGTCCTGTACGTGGCTAGGCTCCCAAAAAGTTTCACACATGTGGTATCCCCATACTCAGGAGAAGCAGCAGAATGAATTAGCTTGTAATTATAAAAAAATGTTTAATTTTTCAATCACTTGTGCCAAAAAATAAAATATTCAATGAGCTCAACATTTCCTTGGAGTGTCTACTTTCCAAAATTGGGTCATTTTGGGGGGGGGGGGGGGGTTGTAATGCCTTGCCATTTTAGTACTTCAAGAAATTAGATCAGTCACAAACTAAAAGCTACGTAAATTCCAGAAAATGTACCCTAGTTTGTAGACACTATAACTATTGCGCAAACCAATAAATATATGCTTATTGACATTTTTTTTTTACCAAAGACATGTGGCTGATTACATTTTGGCCTAAATGTATGACTAAAATCAAGTTTATTGGATTTTTTTTATAACAAAAAGTAGAAAATATAATTTTTTTTTTTTTTAATCGGTCTTTTTCCATTTATATCGCAAAAAAAAAAATTGCAGAGGCAATCAAATACCATCAAAAGAAAGCTCTATTTGTGGGGAAAAAGGATGCAAATTTCATTTGGTACAACATTGCATGAATGAGCAATTACCAGTTAAAGCAGTACCAAATTGTAAAAAGTGCTCTGGTCATTTAGTAGCCAAATCTTCCAGGGCTGAATTGGTTAATTTGGTTCAAATACTGGAGGTGAGGGTATATATATTTGTCATGTGAAGGGAAGAGCGCTACAGTTGGTGGAACAATCACAAGGGAAATATATGGATTGCACATTAATCAATCAATTTGCATGAATTAATTAGGATATGAATAACATCTTTGGCACCTTTATATATTAGCACTAATTCTTTGAGCCACATCAACTACACAGGATGACTATACAGCACTTACTGATTGATTAATGACATTCGTTTATAAAGAAGGACATTTTGCATGTTATTTAAGTGAATATTTTGGGAATTTGTTATTTGATGTTGGTTTTGTCACGCATGTTATATTTTGAGCAAGCACATTTGATCACATATCAAAAGACAGCGCTGCACTGAGATAATGGTATATTCTGATGCATATGTGGGAACGCATCTAGTGCTAGCTGCAATTTAAATGCATTTCAGTTACAAGATAGTACATAATTGCACTGAAGTTTATAGAATAACATCGTTTTCTATTTATTCACATTTACTTTTGTTTGTAAAGAAGAACATTATGCATGTTATTTAAAGCGATTGTAAACCGCTGGACTTTTTTTTTGTACCCTGCAAGGTAAAACCATAATGTGCTAGTATGCACCACAAACTAGCACATTATGTTAAACTTACCTTAAAACAAAGTCCTCCTGCACCGAGATGTCAGCACTTGAGGCCGCTTCAATCTTCACCTGTCTTACTTCCAGGTTCGCAGACTCGGGCTCTGTGACTGGCCAGAACTGCAATGACATCATCGCATGCGAGCAGGAGCCACTGTTTACGGCACAGGGTTCTGAAGGCACGGGTGGCTGTGCCTTCAGAATGCACGCACCAGTGATGTCACTGGCTGCATGTACATAAATATCTCCTAAACAGTACTTGTTTATGAGATATTTACACTACCTATAGGTAAGCTTATTAAAGGCTTACCTACTGGTAAAAGGCAGTGATGGAAGTTAACTTCCACTTTTATTAGTGGAATTATTATTTTATTCATGGAATTTGTTATTTTGTTGTTGGCTTTGTCATGCATGTTATGTTTTGAGCATGTTTGATCACATAACAAGACAACAGTATATTCAGAAAATAAATTGAACTTTTGACGCTAACGCTAAGATTCTAAGTGAGGTACAAGTAGGATTCATACACAAAACCCCATATTTATCCAACATGTTGGCCTTCTGAGTTTATTCCAAGCATTAAAGCCAGACCTGATGTAAGAAAATGCTACCTCTGGTAATGAAGACAAGACCCCTAACTCTACAATACATTCTTCTCTTCCAACATCACAGAAGTGACTTTTGTAACATTACTATGGTCATAGGACAAAGGCTCATAACTGAAATGCAGCAAGCCTACTAACTCTTTTACATCAAAAACAAATGGTTGTAAAAAGAAGAATCAGCATGTTACCTTGGCATTCATTTCCTCACTACGGTAGTATGAATCTATCATAAAGGTCTATGGCATTCCAATCAGCATGTTCCACTTTTTTTAAGCATTCTTTTTTCAACAGCTGTTTAATTATGTTTCTCTGCCACCTACTAATGGCTTAGTACAACACTGCGTAAACCCTTAAAAGTCCTGCAGCAAAAACAAGTAAGGCATTTGTTTGTAGTTTTGTATGTTTTCAAGTGTTTTAAGTAATCAGGTAACACAAAAAGATTAAAAAGTGCTGTTCATAAATCCCACCGTTTCACCTTTAGCAGTCCACCTAATGCTATTGCATGCCCCTTTTCCAATGAGACTCAATAGTGGGGTACAATAAATGGCAAAATATGGTATAGACCACTTGCTAACCCCAAAAAGGCCTAGACTAGTTTTCCTAATTTCTTATCTGAAGTTTAAACATCTGTGTCCTATACCACAAAAGTATTTAACTCTGGCGCATGAACGCAACACTTGTCAGGGTTAGTTACCAGTCCTGCCAACTTACAGACTGCAACAGTGCAATATTTATTTCATTAACTAGCGGAATTAAATTGTTTCATAACATCTAGCATGGTCAGAATACTAGACTTTGCCAGCTTTTAACAAATCTATTTACTATGAAGTAGACAACAAATTTGTCTTTATTAGCTTCTGACCCTCTAGGCTAGAAATAAAGCATTACTGGATCTACTGATTACCAACAATACAGACCTGATCACAAATGTGGAAATACGGGGCAATTTAGGAAACCGCGATCACAGGTCAATTGGCTTCAGTATAAATCACACAAATAGGAAATATAAGTGTAATACAAAGAAACTGAATTTCAAAAGAGCCAATTTCCCTAAACTATGAACCTTGATTGAAGGAATAAATTGGGATAAAATATTAGGAACACAGAGGAGAGATGGGTTTTCTTTAAAAGTATGCTAACTAGTTACCGCCCGCCCACCGTCAAATGATGGCGGGGTGGTGCGGCTCTCGTTCTGGGATGCCATCATATGACGGTATCCCACAACGGCCGCTCTCGCAGGCCTGCGGGGCCATCCAATGTTTCTAGGACACGGCGCGACCCCGATCTCTGTAAAGAACCATGTCCGCAGCTCTTTAACCATGTGATCGGCTGTGTCCAATCACAGCCGGTTACATGTAAACATGGAAATGCAGTAATCGGCTCTCCTTGCCTCACACTGGAACCTGTTCCTGGCAGGGGGACATCTAGGAATGTAATCAGGGCACTGATCATCAGTGCCCTGATTACAATATAGCAATATAGTGCCACTAATCAGTGCCCACCATTGCCCACCAATGCCAGCAATCAGTGCCCACCAGTGGCAGCAATCAGTGCCACCACTGCCCACAAGTGCCTCCAATCAGTGCCCATTAGTGAGTCAGTGCTGGCTATCCGCTGGCTATTAGTGCCACCTATCAGTGCTGCCCATCAATGCCCATCACTGCTGTCGATCAATGCCCACTAGTGTTGCCCATGAGTGCCACCATTCAATGGCCATCAGTGCCCATCAGTACAGCCTATCTGTGCCACCTATCAGTGCCCACCAGGGCTGCATCAGTGAAGGCACCTATCAGTGCACATCAGTGAAGGCAAAAAATTACTTTACTTTACTGTTCAAAATGTTTGGTCTTTTTTTTGTAAAAAATAAAAAACCCAGCAGTGATTAAATACCACCAAAAGAAAGCGCTAAAAGGTGAAAAATGTCTTGGGCAGGAAGGGAGTGTAAGTGCCCTGTAGGCAAGTGGTTAAATAAGGGCATTAGCCAATGCATCCCATTGGGTAATACATTTAAAAGAGCGAACAAAAGTCCTGGATGGCTTAACGCTAATGTAAAAATGCACATAAAAGCAAAGAAGAAGGCCTTCAAAAAATAAAAGGTTGAGGGATCATCAATAGCATTCAGACTTTAGAAAGAATTCAACAAGAAAGAAAGAAATTCTTTAAGTATGTAAGCAGTTAAAAAGAGAGGACAGACCATATTGCCCCTATAAAGAATGAGGAAGGACATCTGCTTAAAAAGGATGGGAATTGAAGGTATTGAATGTATTCTTCTCCTCAGTCTCCACAAGGGAATTAGCTGGCTTCATTAACCAAAACTGCAGTGTTTATCGTCATGACACATCACAGGAAGCACCTCCATGGTTACACAGAGGACAGAATTAAAATTAGACTTGGGAAAATTAACATTAATAAATCACCGGGACCAGATGGCTTGTACCCGAGGGTACTTAGGGAACTCAGTCAAGTAATTGCCAGACCATTGTTGCTATTTTTTACTGACAGTCTACTAACTGAAATGGTACCAGCTGATTGGAGAAAAGCCAATGTAGCACCAATATTTAAAAAGGACCCAAAATACATCCCTGGGAATTACAGACCAGTTAGCCCAACATCAATAGTATGCAGGCTCTTGGAGGGGATGATAAGGAACTATATACAAGATTTTAGTAACGAGAAGGTTTTATTAGCAGTAATTAGCATGGATTCATGAAGAATCGTTCTTGCCAAACCAATCTATTAACCTTCTAGGAGGAGGTGATTTGCCATCTAGATAAAGGAAGGCCTGTAGACGTGGTGTATCTGAATTCTCCAAAAGCATTTGACACAGTGCCCGATAAACGTTTACGGTACAAAATAAGGTCCATTGGCATGGACCATAGGGTGAGTACATGGATTGAAATCAGTACAGCCTATCTGTGCCACCTATCAGTGCCCACCAGGGTTGCCTATCAGTGCCCACCAGTGCTGCCTATTCATGCCCATCAGTGCCATCTAACAGTGCCCATTAGTGCCACCTATCAGTGCTCATCAGTGCCACATATCAGTACCCATAAGTGTGGCATATTAGTGACTCCTCATCAGTACCACCTATTCCGTGTCCATAATTGCCTAATTGCCTATCAGTGCCCATCAGTACAGCCTCATCAGTGCACATCAGTGAAGGCAAAAAATTACTTTACTTTACTGTTCAAAATGTTTGGTCTTTTTTTTGTAAAAAATAAAAAACCCAGCAGTGATTAAATACCACCAAAAGAAAGCGCTAAAAGGTGAAAAATGTCTTGGGCAGGAAGGGAGTGTTGGCATGGACCGTAGGGTGAGTACATGGATTGAAAACTGGCTACAAGGGCGAGTTCAGAGGGTGGTGATAAATGAGGAGTACTCAGAATGGTCAGAGGTGGGTAGTGGGGTTCCCCAGGGTTCTGTGTTGGGACCAATCCTATTTCATTTGTTCATAAGCTGTCTTATAGCCCCAACTGCATGTCTAAAATGTACTTTCTGTAAATGAAAAAAGGTCTTCAAGAGTTCTCACCATATCGATTGTTATTTCCGTGTCCACACAAATGCTTTGTATGTGTTTAAAACCAAACACAGTTATGTGTTGTGGAAAAAAAAATCTCAGTCTGAATTACTCATAGCTCTCCTGTCTTGTGGATATTAACTGTTTCCAAAGTTCAGTCTTCACTCATTCTGTGTCCTGTGTAATAATCTCCCACTGACATCCATACTCCTTTCAGTTTGCTCTGGGACACAGCTGCTTGCAGACACTATTTGAAACACAATTTGAAATCTGTCCTCTCACCTCTAGATTCTCTCTTTTTGCAGTGGGCCGAATGCTACTGATGCTAGGAGTAAAAAAACAAGAGATACCCTCCTCCTTGTGTAGTATTTTAAAAAAAAATTGCAATTACATTTTATAAAAAAAACACACTCAAAATAGGGGTGTTGATTTTCTGGCCAATAGAATCAAATTAAAAGAGGCTCGACTTATAGCTAGAACATAGATTGCAATGATCTATTAAATGCAAAGCTGTCATCTTAAAAGATAGATAGAGAATACCCTTAAAGGCTAATTGTATTGTTGTAATGAAACTGTACAGAATTGGTAACAAGGAGCAGGGTCAAAACATTTCTATTTGATTTCAAGAGAAGTTAAAAAATGATTAGGAAGGCAATAAAATAAGCTGTGCAGAGGGACAGACAAGAACATTTGAATGTGAAGCAGAAGAAAGGAAAACAGTATAAGCAATGCTGTTACATTTATTTTGGACTATATATATATATATATATATATATATATATATATAATTTATATATGACTCTGCACTCCCACCTGCAGGAGGCGCTATGTGCTGCCGTAAAGCTGCTTCTGATGTAAATATTCAGATGCCGATCTGCAGGTGTGGGACACTAGATGTCCTCCTGCACCTGCCAATCGTCGATAATGCACACAGAACTGAGATCTACCTATGTAAACAAGGCAGATCTCAGTTCTGACAGGGTGGGAAGGAATGGATTTTGTGTTACTGCAAAACAGGGAACAAAATCAATTTCTGCACCTAACAGAGTACACAAAAACACTGGCTAGACACACAGTTAACCCTTTGATTGCCCTAGATGTTTAACCCCTTCCTAGCCAGTGTCATTAGTACAGTGCATATTTTTAGCACTGATCACTGTATTAGTGGCACTGGTTCCTGCAAAGGGTTAGTTGGTGTCCGATTGTCCTCAGAAAATCGCAGTCCTGCTATGAGCCACAGCCATTACTAGCATAAAAAAATAAAAATTCCATAAATATATACCATAGTTTGTAAAAAATGTAGCAGAATACATATTGGCCCAAATTAACCACTTCAGCCCCAGAAGGTTTTACATTGTTTTGCTCTGCCACAGTATATGTGCGGTGGGCAGTAGTTAAAGTGGAGTTCCACCCTATTTGACAAGTTGTTCTTAAAGGAATGACCACCCCTCCACCACTCGTTTTTGGATAATTTTTTTTTTTTTTACTTACCTTATGTGAAGTACTGAGTGTACTTCCTACCTTGGCCACGGCCCACATTGTTATTTCCTCCCTTACCCCACTGCCTTCTGGGACCTGTGTGTGCCCCAGAAGACAACGAGCCATTCAGAAAGTGCCGCGTGACATGCACAGTAGGAAACCGCACTGCCGTTTTCCCTTAGTTACAATGGTGGCGCCTGCATCTGAGCTAATATTAGGTAAGTGTCCTTATTAAGTCAGCAGCTGCAATATTTGTAGCTGCTGACTTATAAGAAAAAAGTTTTTGGCGGCTGTATCACCGCTTTAATAAAGAAATTTGATTTTTTTTTTTTTTATTGGATGCGTTTTAGCGCAGAAAGTAAAACATATTGTTTGTTTTTTAAAATGTCGGTCTATTTTTATTTATAGCGCAAACCATAAAAAGCTCAGTGTTGTTAAAATACCACTAAAAGAAAGCTCTATTTGTGGGAACAAAATTACATATATTTTATTTGGGTAAAGCATTGCATGACTGCGCAATAGTCAGTTAAATTAAAGGGGTTGTAAACCCTCATGGTTTTTCACCTCAGTGCACCAGCCCCCCAGAGCCCCCTTTTACTTACCTAAGCCTGATCATTCCTGCACCGGGGATGAGCACACCCACTCCAGCCGGTGTCTCAGGTCCTGATTGGATAGATTGATAGCAGTGCAGCCATTGGCTCCTGCTGCTGTCAATCAAATCCAATGAGGCAGGAGCCGGGGGCAGAGCCGAGTCCTGCTGTCTGTGTGAATGATGCAGCAGCAGCAGGACATGGGAACGCACCCGCGCGGCTCAGAGGGAGAGGGCTTCTATGACAGGGCACTCAAGAAGAGAAGGAGCCAGGAGCACCACTGAGGGACCCCCAAAGAGGAGGATTGGGGCCACTCTGTGCAAAACTAACTGCACAGAAGGGGTAAGTATCACATGTTTGTTTTTTTTTAAAAGGGAACATTTACATATCCTTTAAAGAAAGTGCCATATTCTTTAAAAATGGCCTGGTCATGAAGGGGGGTAAATCATCTGATGGTCTCTAGGGGTTAAAAAAGTTAGCATATCCTGCAAGGAGATAAAATGCTGAATAAAATCCCACCAGAGAAACCAAAATGTATCTATATAAAAAAAAAAAAATAGCAATTAGACAGCAGATTGTAGAGTCTTATCAGGGAAGAAAGATTTCCACAAAAATGGTTTAGGGATAAAAAGGTTTTTTTTTTCTATTGAGGGAGATATGGAGGATGTAGAAATACCTGGAGACCAGGAGTGTGTGTGTGTGTGTGTGTGTGTGTGTGTGTGTGTGTGTGTGTGCTAGAATGTAGTTGCCCAATGCAGTGTGTGCGATTGACAAAGAGAGGGAACTAATAATGCGAGGCTAGAAGAACATAAAGCAAAAAACCTTAAGGGACTAAAAACTCACAAGGGGAGATTTACCAAAACTGATGCACACAGAATCCGGGTACCAATTAGCTCCTAACTTCACCTTGCTCAATTAAGCTTTGACAAAAAAAACTAGATGCTGATTGGTTACTATGCAATATTTGTTTAAAATCTCATGCATTTTGTCTAATTGAGCTGAGTAGTTCCATATGAGGCAGGCTAAATTTGTACTCTTTTTTTTTTTTTTTCTAATTCTTTATTTTAATGTCAATACATTAGTGAGGCACTCAGGTAAAAAAAAAAAAAAAAAAAAAAAAAAATCATACCATAATTGTAATAAAAACAAGCAGATTGTAAAAAAGGACTCATAGATATTCAAGCACATAAAGCAATTATGGTAAATATAACACTAAAAGACTAACATCATAAACTACCTTTAAAATTTTTATTTTTATCTTATGAATCTACCCAATACATTATTTTTTTTTATTTTAGCACTATAAAATTCTGCCCTTAAAGCCCCATACACACGATCAGATTTTCGGCTGTTTTTTTTCCTTCAGATTTGCCAAAACCAAATAATATGAGGTCAAAAACAAGAACATATTAACATTGCAGTTTCCTGTAAATTTTTGTAGGGTTCTATTTTTCTCTATATATGATAAGATCCAAGAAATGTATATGTTTAACTTGTACTTCATGGTGAAGCAAATTCATACATTGTTATTTATCCTCTCCACAAATTCATCAAATTTTCCCTTGGACTCTTTAAACAAGATGACTATATCATCAAAAAAAAAATAAAGCCTTGGAGATAAACAGTCTGTAAATGGACTTAATTAATCCTCAAAGGTAGGGGCACAGCATGTCCCCATCATCGTGCCTCTTTTTTCCTTTTATTTCATTTGGTGAAAAGGACATAGTTAGGCTTAGAGGCTAAATCCAATAATGTCAAAACAAAATATCATTGTTGCTGAAAGTAAATCTCCCAAAAATAAGGTACATGCATTTAAGACAGAACTCAACTGCTCCCAAATGACAGCTCCCTGTTGCTGTTCCACATCGCCATTTTTTAAACTACAACAGTGGGTAAGCAGATACACCTCCGAACTCTTCCAGGCATTTTGCAGCTATCAGAGAATGGTGGCAAATGTCCATGTGTGTGCACAAATGCCACCAGCTTCCAACTGCTTTTGGTAGATGGGCATTGTAGTGGACTGTGGCATTTGTGTGAATGAGCAAACATCTTCAACACCTGTGCACAAATTTCAGCTTACTAACCAACTGCCTCCTGGGATAGCTAAGACGGAGCAATCTCAGGAGGCAGCAGGCCCAGCCCAGACAAGAACCCCAGAAGAGAAGGGAAATTAAGCAAAAAATGGTAAAAAAAGAACAACAATTTTTTTTAGCATTTGTGGAAGTTGGAGGGGAGGGACAATGTAAGACATTGTTGTTTGGGTGAGTTCAGTTTACGCTTTAATGGACCATACACACAATCCAAAAATTGGACGACAGATCATCCGACTTTTTTAGCTTACTAGTCGCAAGTAGAAACTGAATAGGTTACCAAAGTCACAAATTCTCATACGACAGAAAAAAAAAAATCGGAAGTGATGTCACGTGTTGTAGTGTATTTGTATTTTATTATCGGACAACAACTGTACTGACAAACTAAAATTGTAAAATCTGGTATCATACGAGGAAAATTTTCATGCTTGTACGAATATTATTGGATGAACTGTCGTGATCGGCACTCGAAAGCTCTATACTAACGATCCGATTATCGTACGATCGTGTCAAAAGCGGTATTTTTCGTCAGATATTCGGATCGTGTGTAAGTCCATAAGTCTAAATTATGCTCAATGTTATTATATAGCGCTTTAACATCCAGCCTTAGTAGAAGCATAATTTCACCAAAAGGTAACTCATTCAATGCTTTTAAAAGTCCCTCGTGTTTTATATACCGTATTTGCCGGCGTATAAGGCGGCTGGGCAGATAAGACGACCCCCTAATCTTCCATTTTAAATGTTGGATTGTGGTATACTTGCCGTATAAGACGACCCCCTTCCGACCAGTCTGTCAGCCTGCTGGATGTGCGGTAATGCTGTATGTTCAGTAGCGCTAAGCCAATCACAGCGAGCGATGTATTCTATTAAAGAATACAAAGCCTGCTCGGATTGGCAGGGGCTGTAACATCATCAGCCCGCGCCTCTGACTCTCAAAGCCAATCAGAGCAGGCTACCGTATGTAGCCTGCTCGGATTGGCAGAGGTGGTTACTCCAATCCGAGCAGGCTTTGTATTCTCTAATAGAATACATCGCTTGCCAGGATTGGCTCAGCGGTGTATACAGTATTACCGCACATTCAGTAAGCATCCAGAGGGATGCTATGCAGCGGGCGGCTTGCATACAAGACGGCTTTGCTTTATACCCGGCGTATAAGACGACCCCCGCTTTTTGGCTGTTTGCTTTTAGTGTAAAAAGTCGTCTTATACGCCGGAAAATACGGTAGGTTGAGAGTGTTTTTAAAAAAGGTCTTATAATTTCATCCACATACTGTATCTTCTAATGTTTTCAGTAAAATTCTGGTTCCCCCAAATTATAGGTGGCCTGTGGGTGTTTTCTGGTTCTTATACAGTTTAGGTAGCAATGTTCCAAATGTTGGATTTCTATTTAACAAAAATTGAAACTCATATTTTCAGAGATTAATAAACCAAGGCCTTTTTGAGAATTCCTTCTAGTACTTGTATATATTTTTTATGGGGTTTTCTTTCAGAATTCAATAAAAAAAATGTCAAGTATTTTGAAACAGTGTCATTATTAGATATTTTTCCCTGTCCATCCAGACAATTTTTCCGTTGCCTATACCACTCGCAAGAAAGAAAAAAAATGTTTTTGAAGTGGTCTAGACAGTTTTTTTTACTGTCATATGATATGTACAGATATTTATTTTTTGATAGGTAATTTTTGGTTGTTGTTTTTTTGTTTTTTTGTTGTTTTGCATATACATGTAATTTTGGTTGATGTCTGCTTATTTTTATAGACCTGCATTCAGTAATTTGAAGACTTATTGTTTGTGCCCATGTCCTGATGAAGCAAAAACGTGTTCAGAGAATAATATTGTGTTAGAGCGCTAGACTTGCATTGTCTGTGTCTTATATATTATATGGTTAAAGTACTACTTAACCCACAACAGTAAAATCAGTCTGTATATGCAGTAAAGCATGATGGTTATACTCACTGTGGAAGGGGTTACTCCTCTTCTTTGTTCCTCCCCTTCTTCCACCATCCCCAATCTATCTGCTGATAGAACAGAGGCTAGGGAACAAGCTGCACATGCTTAGATTGGTGTGTATTGCTAGAGAGTTTTTTCTTTCTTTGGAGAGTGCATGTGATCAGTACAGGGCCAATCAGCACTGTCCAGATAGAGGGTCAGCATCCTTATAGGACAGTCAGAGAAGACTGATAACTCCTCCTACAAGCTTTAACCAGATACTGATAGAAGTCACAAAACTGTTCTAACTGCTAATGAAAAAATGTATTTAGCAGTTTTTATTTATCAAAGTATTGTATTTCCATGTTCTATAGTGAATGCAGGGTTCTGGGTTGTGTAACACTTTTGTGTGTTTTTCACCTCTATTTTATACAGTTGATGAAAACTTTAGGTTTGTATATTTATGTGTTATATGTTGTATGGCCTCCTGGATGGCATATTTATAAGTCCAGCACTTTTTTGCATTATATTTACTATTTGGGTTATGCCCTCTGAATACTATAATTGGGACAACCTTTAAATTCTACCTCTTTATTGCTGCACTATATATAATTTTTTAACAAATCTCCACAGATAAGTTAAGAGAACAAATATTTTCTTACAAGATAATTTTTTTTCTCCAAGGTCAGAAAGACCAAAACAAAACATTTATGTTGAACGTTCCAACACTTGATATGCAAATGCTTGTTCCAGGTCGGTGTCTCTGTAAGTAGGGATGCTAGGATAAAAATATAATTCACTGAACCTGCACTTACAAAGGCACATGACATCTATTTTTCTATCCTCAAAAAATAAGTGCACATACACACACAAACATCACTAAAAACATTCAGGGATTCCCAAGTGTTGTGAAAATAAATCGATATAGAAAAATTAGTCTATTCAAACAGAAGTAAATAAGAAATTCCAGGCTTCCACCAGCAGAATGCACAATTCTTGGAATGGATACGTGCCCTTGTGCCCTTCACCACATGAACGAGCCTCTTACCAGATTATGTTGCTCCCCAATCACAGAGATTAACAAGGCATATTGACATTAGGATGATTCCAGGCTTTCAACAGCAGACCATCAGCATAAACATAATTGATGGAATTCCTACCTACCTCCAGTTTTGATTGGCTCAGCTGGATAACTATATGCAGACCATAAACAGAATGTTATGTAAAGGAACAAAGGGCCGGACATAATGTAATTCCGTATTACACGTTATAAAAAAAATGCACAGGCAAGTGCTCACAATTTTGCAGTTAAAAACAGCGTACAATGATAAAATTCCACAACGGCTTGCACTCAGTGGGTGTGATGATGTCACAAGCAGAGCCATTCCTACGCGTTTTGAATCAATACACATCATCAGGGGAAACGGAAGAAAGATATCATCTGGTATTCTGATGAATTATAGGTGCAGCTCTTGACACTTATGATTATTAGCACTAAGCACAATTGTTTTCTGTTTTAATTTTATATCTTGCATACTCTAGGTGAGGCCAGACCAGCATCTTGTAGAGATTGAGAATTATCGCTTTATCTCTTGAGGTAATCCCCTTTTAATGCATGCCAATATTCAATTTGCTTTCTTAACAGCAGCTTGGCATTGCATGCCATTGCTGAGCCTATCATCTACCAGGACCCCCAGGTCCTTTTCCATCCTTGGTTCCCACAGAGGTTCTCCCCCCCAGTGAGTAGATTGCATTCATATTTTTGCCACCCAAATGCATTATATTAAATTTTTCTACATTAAACCTAATTTGCCATGTAGGTTCCCATCCAATTAATTTGTTTAGATCTACTTGCAAGGTTTCCACATCCTGTGGAGAAGGTATTGCCCTGCTTAGCTTAGCTGCGTCCACAAGTACAGAGATTGAACTGTTTACCCAATCCTCCAGGTCTTTTATGAATAAATTAAATAGGATTGGTCCCAGGGCAGTAACCTGGGGGACCCCACATTCTACCCCTGACCATTCAGAGTACTCCCCATTTATCGCTACTCTCTGAACTTGCCCTTGTAGCCAGTTTTCAATCCATGTACTCACCCTATGGTCCATGCCAATGGACCTTATTTAAGTAAACATTTATGGGGAACTGTGTCAAATGCTTTTGCAAAGTACAGATACACTACATCTATGGGCCTTTCGTTATCTAGATGGCAGCTCACCTCCTCATAGATGGTTAATAGATTTGTTTGACAAGAATGATTCTTCATGAATCTATGCTGATTACTGCTAATGATACCATTTTCATTACTAAAATCTTGTATATATTCCCTTATCATCCTCTCCAAGAGCTTGCATATTATTGATGTTAGGCTTACTGGTCTGTAATTCCCTGGGATGTATTTTGGCTCTTTTTTAAATATTGGTGCTACATTGGCTTTTCTCCAATCAACTGGTACAATTCCAGTCAGTAGACTGTCAGTTAAAATTAGTAACAATGGTGTGGCAATTACTTGACTGAGTTCCCTAAGGACACTCGGGTGTAAGCCATCTGGCCCCGGTGTATTATTAATGTTAAGTTTTTCAGTCTATTTCTAATCCTGTCCTCTGTTAGCCATGGGGGGGCTTCCTGTGATGTGTCATGAGGATAAACAATGCAGTTTTGGTTACTAAAGCCCCCTGATTCCTTCTTAAAGACTGAGGAGAAGAATAAATTCAATACCTTTGCCATCTCACCATCCTTTTTTCTTTTTTTTGTAACATCTTTATTTTGAAACAGTACACTTGAGTATACAGTAGACAGGTGTGTCAGGACCAAACACAAGACAAATAAACTGTAGGAAACAATGACACCCATAGGAACTTTCCAGGTGGCCGAGAGTTGGCAGATTAAATCAGACACATGAGTCAAGCAGTCGACTGGTAATAAACGTCTGTAGTGTCTTCTTGCCTACTCATGCCTATTCTAGTTTCCACGAGCTAGGGCCCTGCCCCAGGGTGCCTCTGATTTCAAAGGAGGGGACAGGCCGGAGCCTAATCCCCCTCCCCTCTTCATACATGAGGTCGGGGAGGCATGGGACCGCCCCCCGGCGGCTGCCCAGGAGAGGGGGGCCCAATCGCCTCCAGCTACCTCTCTCGAGCATCCCCCGGGGGTGAAACAGGCCCACAGCAATCCCACCGCCCAGGTGAGGCGCATCAGCATGGGCCCCTCTGGACAGAAGGATTCCCCCTCGCCAGCTAGACAGGGCGGCCACAGGACCAGCTAGCCCGCAGGAAACCTAACGCTCCACCACATCTCAATACCACGTAGGTCATTAGAGAGAAACATCTTGAAGTGTAGAATATAGAGAAGGAAGGTAGAAAAGAACAGTAGAAAGGGTGAGAGGGAGAGGAGAAGGGGTATAGGGGGATTGGGAAGTGGGGTGAGGAAGGAGGGCGGAGCCTACCTGACATCCCTGAGAAGTGCAGCAGTCCAGCACCAGGCGAGTCTTAGCAGCAAATTCGTCTCTCCGTCAATGGGGCAAGGAGGTGAAAAACAATTACTAGGCAATAATGACAGTGCTTGTGCGGGATCTCAGAGATGGTTCCGCTAGCTCCAGTAGAGCCAAGTCCAGGCTGGAGGTTGCGTATATAGTTTCGGACATGTAGGCTGTCCATGACTGCCATATGCTGTCAAACTTAGCCCTTGTACCTCTACAGGTTGCTACCCAATTTTCAGCCTCTCTAATGTCATTTACTTTTTTGACCCAGTCTTCCCATGTGGGGGTTCTGATCTGTTTCCAGTAGATCGGTATAAGACGTCTGGCCACGTTCAACAGATGCGGCAGGGGGCTCCTTTTGTATCTACCAATTGGGATCGGAGGGATGTGTAAAAGATAATTGGTCGGAGACAGCGGTACATCTAAATGCAAAATTGCTTTTATGTGGGATCGGATGTCTGCCCAGTATGGCTTGATTCGTGGGCAATCCCACCAAATATGAAGGAGGGTGCCCAGTTGGCCACATTCCCTCCAGTACCGGTCCGATACCAAAGGGTAGAAACGTGCTAAGTCTGCCGGCACTCTGTACCAGGGGGACAGGACTTTATAATTAGTTTCTTGGGTTTTGGATTCCATGGAGCTTGTGTGAGTGAGTTTGTATAGGTGGGACAATTGGGTCGTGGAAAAGTCAATTTGTAGCTCTCTCTCCCACACCCGTATGTACGTTGGTCTAGCGACCTCTGTAACAGAGCCAAGAAAGTGATACAGTTCCGAGATCATGTGGGGAGTGGGTTCGTCTTCTACAAAAAGACGTTCAAAGGGTGTAAGGAGCACTTCATCTCTGATTGAGTGGCCGTGGACTTCAAAAAAGTGATGCAATTGCCTGTATCGCCAAAAATTCATAGCTCGTGCCCGGTCTGCAGGGATTCGTAGCTGACCATTTGGCCGCCGCTGATAAACTTTCCACAGCTGGCATTCCCGTCGTCTACCCAGGGGCCAAAAAAAGCCCGCTGTTCCCCCGGCGGGAACCACAGGAACCCCTCCAGAGGGGCAAGCAGCGAAACAGGGGGGGATAGACCCAGTGTCTTGTTCATTTTGTCCCATATTAAAAGAGCCTGTACAGTTAGTGGGGAGGCATCTTCCGACAGCCCCCTATGTTCCCCGGACAACCAGGGTGCATAAGCCAAGTCTCTCCCAGCTAGCCATTTTTCCAAAGAGACCCACATTTTTGACTTAGCATGAAATTTCCAGTTAAGTATCCTCTGTAGGATAATAGCCCTGTGGTACTTCTGGATATCTGGAACCCCTAGACCCCCCATCAGCTTCGAACGCCTCAGCAAGGTCATGGCTATTCTCGGCTTCTTTGTATTCCACACAAATGCAGACAGTATGCTATTCAGTTGGGTAAAAAACAGTTTAGGGAGGGAGATGGGTATCATTTGTAGAAAAAAAGAGTACCCGGGGCAGGATATTAATTTTAATAATATTAATGCGACCTAACCACGTAAAAGCGGTTTTGGTCCACTGCAACAAATCCGTTTTGACCATGTTAAGTAAGGGGGGGAAATTGGTGGCATATAGAAGACGTGGCCCAGGTAAAGGGGAATGCTAATTGCAAATTTTCTGTGTGAGACGGGGTCAGGTGAATAGGTAAAATCTCCGACTTGGAAAGGTTTATCTTGAAATTGGATAACTCTCCGAAAGTCCTCAGCTCCTTCAACAGAACCGGCAACGAGATCAGGGGTTCAGAAAGATAGAAGAGCACATCGTCCGCATATGCCGACAGTTTGTGCTCCGCCATCCCTACCTTCAGGCCCCCAATGTCTGCGTTCGCCCTTACTGTGCAGAGCAGTAGCTCTAGGACCAAGGCAAAAAGGAGGGGAGATAGAGGACACCCCTGTCTCGTGCCGTTTCGATTTGGGAACCGGGAGGAGAGCACCCCGTTCACCTTTACCTGTGCACACGGAGTAGAGTACAGGGCCACGATCGAGGACAACATGCGCGTCCCCAGCCCCTGAGCTTCCAATACCGCCCGTAAATACGTCCAGTCGGCGCGGTCAAACGCCTTTTCGGCGTCCGTCGAAAGGACGATACAAGGTTTAGGATTGGGACTGTTACGAGCCCAGTGAATGAGTTGAATTGCCCTGATGGAATTGTCTCTTGGTTCCCTGCCACGAATAAACCCCGTTTGGTCTGGGTGGATAATCTGGGGCATAAGACTCCCAAGTCTGTTTGCCAGGACTTTTGCTAGGATTTTAATATCGACGTTAAGGAGGGATATAGGACGATAACTTTGGGGGATGGTAGGATCTTTGCCCTTTTTTGGCAGCACCATAATGTGTGCCATCAGCGCTTCGGTTGGGATATGATTCCCCTCTGCGACGGAGTTAAAGTAGGTGCACATACGTGGTGTTAAGAGGTGTAGGAAAGTTTTGTAGTAGGTACCAGAAAAACCATCTAGTCCCGGGCTCTTGCCCTTGGGCAGGGACTTCACCGTTAGCGCTATCTCCTCCGGAGAGATTGGCCGCTCCAAGTCATCGCATTGTTCCGCGCTTAGTGTAGGGACTCCCGCCGACGCGAGATATTCTTGAATGGCAGCAGACTTGGGAGGCTGAGCGTTTGAGGGCGAGGCCCTCACCATCCTTTTTAACTAGATTCCCTCCCTCATTCTGATCCCTCAGCCTTGTATTTTTTGAAGGCCTTCTCCTTTGCTTTTATATGCATTTTTACATAGGAGTTAAGCCACCCGGGACTTTCGTTCACTCTTTTAAATGTATTTCCCTATGGGATGCACTGTCTTCCTCCCATTCTGCAGACCTGCACATGAGGCTCCGGCTCCGTTCCTTTGCACCATTACTTCACACTGCCGGCACAGTCCGAACACACTGTAGCAGGCACTCGGATGGTCTCAGCCAAGTGTCACAGCCATATTTTTTACTGGCAACCTTTTTCTTTCACTGACTGGCAGGAAAAAAGTACCCATTTTTTCTGGCTGCCAGTAAAAATACTCGCGGTTGGCAACACTGGCTAATGCCCTTATTTAATATATAAGTAAACCCATCTCTCCTCCGTGTTCTTTGTTCCTAAGATTGTATCCCAATTAATATCTTCTAGCAAGGCTCGTAGTTTGGGGAGCTTGGCTTTTTTGAAATTCAGTGTCTTTGTATTCCCCTTATGTTTCCTATTTGTGTGATTTATACTGAAGCTAATTGACCTGTAATTACTATTTCCTAAATTACCCCGTATTTCCACATCCATGATTAGGTCTGTATTGTTGGTAAACAGTAGGTCTAGTGACCCATGAAATTGTCATGCAAGACATTTAGGAACGGATGAGCCTTAGACGAATGCGCTGTTCCTTTTGCCTAGTTTATATCTGGATAATTAAAATCCCCCATTATGATCACACTTCCCAAACCTTGCCGCTAATCCAAATTGTGATAGGAGGTCCATCTCCCCATCCTCCCTCAGGTTAGGGGGCCTATAGCATACTCCCCTACTTTCCCCTTAGTTTCATCCCTTTGGAGCTCTACCTAATAAGGATTCCACCTCCTCCCTAGCTCCCTAAGGCTGCTTTCACACTGGGGCGGTATTCAGGCGTTACAGCGCTAAGAAATAGCGCCTGTGTAACGCCTGAAAAAAACCGGCCCCTTTAACTCCAGTGTGAAAGCCGGAGGGCTTTCACACTGGAGCGATGCGCTGGCAGGACGGTGAAAAAAGTCCTGCTAGCCGCATCTTTGCAGCGGTGAAGGAGCGGTGTATTCACCGCTCCTATACCGCTCCTACCCATTGAAATCAATGGGACACCGCGGCAATACCGCCGGCAAAGCGCCGCTGCAGCGGCGCTTTGCGGGCGGGTTTAACCCCTTTTCGGCCGCTAGCGGGGGTTAAAACCACCCCGCTAGCACCCGCACACCGCCGCTAAAACGACGGTAAAGCGCCGCTAAAAATAGCGGCGCTTTACCGCCGACGCTGCTCCCGCCCCAGTGTGAAAGCAGCCTTAGTGAGGTCATCTCTCACATTCACTTGTACATTATTCTTGATATACAGGCATTACCCTCCCCCTGAGAAGTCGGTCCAGTTCTTCAGGAACCCAAACCCCTCCTTTCTACACCAGCTCCTCAGCCACTTGTTTACTTCCCTAATCTCCCATTCTGGTGTGGCTCGAGGTAGTATTTCTGAGAATAATACCTTGGAGGTCCTTTTCCTCAATTTATCTCCATAAAATCATTCTTTAAGACATTCCATCTTCCTCTGGCTTTGCACCATGACAGCTGGGTCTTCCCCAGTAATCTGTCCACTAGATCCATGATGTGCCAAACTCGGGCACCAGGTAGAAAGCATACAGTTCAGCACTTCAGGTCTTTGTCACAGATTGCCCTCTCTGTCCTTTTAAGAATTGAGTCCCCTACGACCAGTATTTACCACCAAATTTTATTGTTAATAAAGGCTTGACCTTCATAACCCTAATATTAATTACATTTTCTTTTACAGACAAAGACCTGCATGCACATGCATTAGGAGATTCTGCATAACACAAGAGATCAAACTGCGTAACTCTTGACCTGCTGCTGCTCTTGCGTAAACACATACAATTATGGGGTCCTGAAATCAATACCAGTACCAGGTTCTTGAGATCATGCAGATATCAGTTGCTGACCCAAGACCTAGGGCACACTGCAGAAGACTTAAAGTTTTTGTTACCCTAACACTTCATATTCCTGATATGCGCCTTCTGTATCATATACTTGTACGAGAAAGTATCCTGTTTTCTTTGTTTTGCTTCCTTTCTGTGAAATTCCTGGTGATCCTGCCAGTACCTCTGCTTTCCTAATAAAAACTGACCACACTAAGCAGGAGAGCAAACCGTGGTCAAATCTCTAGTAATGCTGAGAACTCAGTATGCTCTCCTTCTATAGTTCACCCTTTCTTCAAACCAAACCTGAACACTTTAGTTGTGCATGGCAATTTATTTTTGTTGTATATACTATACATATATTTTATAATTAAATCATATGGAGTTAATCACAGGAGTCCACAGAGTTCCCCTTTAGATCTGATTCCACAGAGTTCTGCTTTACATCTGAATCTGCAGAGTTCCCCATTAAATCTGAATCCGCATAGTTACACTTACGCTCTGAATCCACAGAGTTCCCCTTTACATCTGAATCCACAGAGTGACAGACTGTCAGTGCTGGGTCTAGGCAGTGTGCCAGCCGTCCTGCCTGGGAGCCACAGTCGCGGATAAATGTGCCCAGATTTCAGGCAGTCTGAACCCCAGACACATGATCCAAAACCCAGAGTGTCAAGGTGAATCCAAGTGACAACCCTATCTCCTTCAATTATCGGACTTGTCCTGACATGCCCCCATTGCACAGCCATTCGCTGGGAATCTTAGTGTTCTGCTGCTTCTCTTCCCAGCATCTCCTATGCAGCTGAGAATAGAGGGTAATCACTTATAAAAAGGCAAAACAGATATTTATAATTTTTTTTGCATCTATATAAAAAGGTGTTGCCTTTGATTTCTATTTTAAACTGTATGGGTTGGTTTACAAGGTGATCATTTACAATCAATTTCAATTGTTACTAAACCCAGGACCTAAAGCTTTTTGCCTCTGAAGCAGCCAACCTATGTTCGGCCAAACAGGTCAGGCCATTTTAGTGTCCACCTCCTCACGCTATGTGCCTGGTGATTCACCATGGACTGGGCTATCAATTCTGGACCAAAGCTTTCACAGGCACCAAGGATGGATAAGAGGATGCAGACACCTAAGGAAGCATATAATGATAATTCAGTCATATGAAATACATCGACTTTGCACCTCCGATATCTATAGCATTGAGGAATAATCTTCAAGGTGGTGATTGAGCATGTTCACTATGAGTGATTTGGAACTTTACTGGTTATCCAATACAGATGAGGCATTCTGCCTATGAAGCCAAGATGTAACCAACCAGGCAGTGAACAAATACCCTCCTCTGGAGCACATTATCCCCTGAGTCCCAATAAGGTACATGTCAGTCAAGGATCATCCACCATATACCTTGGACAATCCGGATTTCACATTGCTCCATTTTAAGGGCATACATTTCCAGATTGGTGCCATGGACTTAAGTTTATATATACAGTAGATTTTGTGACTAATCCCAAGTCTAACCCATGACATTTTTGGTTGGGATCACCAGGCCATGTACCCCTTCCACTCGTTATTATATATACAATATATACTCTAAGTTACTATGTACATATGCATATGGGTACAATTTACAACAATATTTATGAAAGTGAGGTGAATGCATGGTTTTCAGTATGTATCTTGTAATAGTGTGGTTTGGTACTATTTTAGGCTTACAAATCTGCATGTTTTGATACAATGGCAATTCTATTAAGCCCAGTGAGTTGCAATATACAGTTCTTTTTTTGGTAGTTGAGTCAAAGCAGGCTTTTATAACTCAGGTTTTGATATACTGTATTTATCGGCGTATAACACGTGGCAGCGTATAACAAGCACCCCAAGTTTAGGAGGGAATTTTAAAGAAAAAACGTTTAGGAGGGAAGTTTAAGGAAAAAAACTTACATTTAAATGCCCATCAATGCAGCCTTGTCAGTGTCATTTGCAGCCTTGCATTGCAGCCTTGTCAGTCATTTGCAGCCTTGCATTGCAGCCTTGTCAGTCATTTGTAGCCCTGCATTGCAGCCTTGTCAGCCATTTGCAGCCTTGCATTGCTGCCTTGACAGTCATTTGCAGCCTTGCATTGCAGCCTTGTCCGTGTCTTTGGCAGGCTTGCCATTCAAAGATGGCGCCGCCGAGATACAGAGCGGATGTCCTGTGTATCTCGGCACCGCTCTGTAGCTCTCAGTCATTCTCTGCGGCTTTTTGCTATTTTCGGCCGCACTTGGCCGTTCTCGGCGGCTTTCGGGCTGCACTCGCCCATTCTTGGCAGCTTTCGGCTTTCCGAGAGTGGCCGAAAGCCACTGAGAACGACCCATTGCAGCTGAAAATAGCTGAAAATAGCCGAAAGCCACAGAGAATGGCCGAATGTGGCCAAAAATAGCCGAAAGCCGCAGAGAAGCTGACAATCGGTGGTGGATCGGCGTATAACACGCACCCATGATTTCCCCCTGATTTTAAGGGGGAAAAAGTGCGTGTTATACGTCGATAAATACGGTACTGCTAAATACCTTTTCTCATCAACAGTATATAGCAGTCTTATGACTTATATCAGTGTCTGGTTAAAGCTTGTAGAAAGAGTTTTCATTCTCCTCTGACTGTCCTATGGGGCTGCATGACCTCTGACCCTCTGTCTGGACAGTATTGATTGGCCATGTGTTGATCACATGCACCCTCCCAAAAAAAAAACTCTCTAGCAATACACACCAAACTGAGCATGTGCAGAGTACCCCCAAGGATCTCTACTATCAGCAGATGAATTTGGAACAGTAAAAGCAGGGGAGGATCAAAGAAGACTGGGTCAAATAGTCTTTTACACAATGTGCAGGATTAACCCCTTAGGGTCCACAGTGAGTATAACAAGCATGCCTTACTGTTGTGCGTTTACTAACACTTTAAGTGCCACTGATAAACTGCATTTTGTTTGGTGAGATGACACATAGTGATATAGTGATTTACAAGGGTTTAATGCAACTGCAGGACACTTTCTCTAACAATGTATATTTAAACATGCCAGCAAGGATGGTAATAGATGAAGAATCTCCAAATGATATTCTACTCAAACGCTGAAAAGGTTATTTTGTATTGTGATCAGTGTATACAAAATAAAGATAATTTCTTAAAAGCTATACTGTCCAGATGTCCCCACATTTCATTAGTAGTTACCGTGTCAGTAGAATCTGCATTTCCTCCCCTATTTGGTCGGTGGGTTCCCATTCTCTTAGAATGCCCCCTATGTTGTCTGGCACTCCTCTTACCTTTGTACATCCTCTGCTGCTTTGTTAGTAACACTGGGAGTTGTCCATTGATGATAGTACTTCTGTTTTAGGTAGAAATTGCATGTATGTGTATTCTATGCACGCATCCTTGTACCTCTATTGGCAGTTATACACTGCAGGACTGTATTGTAAGTTTGGAGCTTATTTCGTTTTTTTCCTTTTTATTGGCAGTGTTTGTTCTTCACGCTGCCTACTCTTTTTTGTATTGTAATTGCACTGTTGCAAAACTAATAAAAAAAAGAATTTCTCCCCAAAAAAAAAAAAGGATGATTTCTTGTGCCAGTAAATTATTTTCTAATGTTACATCAAAGTGTCTATGCATACTGTGGAAATAGTCATTTTTCTTCACAAAATCAACAACTATTTCCGAGAATCAATTCTGTTTCATAATGATACCTATGCTTTGTGGTGATATTTAAATAAATCCTATTGTCCTATCAACTGTGTGAACTCAACAAGCCATAGCTCTTCTCTTTGTGATTGCTGATACAAACCTGCCATCTAGTGGACAAGACACAAATAACTGTAACTTCTGATTCACAACTACCGGTAATTGTTTAATTCATTTTTCTTTTATATGTTTTGCAAGTAAATATTGTGCAAGAGCTATCATATCAAGGCATTTCTGTCACTGCAAACTTATTCCAGGCAGTGTGCAACTTTTGTCCTTTGACAAGCTTCAAAGCACAGATCATGTTTGAAAGCAATTCATGAGGATTTTTACTTATGCTGACCCCTTTGTTCTACTTTAGAGTTTACAATACTAGAGTTCTGTTCTGAATAGCTTGTTCTGTCTCATCATACAGATGCTGATTTATACTGAGAACTGACCGCTGGACATGGTACTGCAAAACACTGATTTCATTATGATATAAATAAATTCATTCCAGGACAATCTTTTATTCATGTAACACCAGGCTTTATACTAGATTCACACTGCTGCACCGCAGTCTGTCCACAGTGTGGGTGTATCTGCAGTTTTTGCACGTTTTACCCCTAGTTTTAGCGACAGTCTTGTATTTTATTTATTTTTTTAATTATTATTATTTTTTTTTTATTATTATTATCAGCATTTCAATAAAAAATTCCAAAAATTATTTTGAAATATATAGAATGCGAAAAAAAGGAAAGAGAAAAAAGGAGGAAGAAAAGAGGGGGAAAAATAGGAAGGGGGAGGTTGGGGGGGGCTACAATCAATGTACATAAAGAACTGTCAAGAAGGTACAGAAACTATAAGGTTAATCAACATTAATTAAATTATACTCTAACTTCTGATATCATTTCAATATAGCTTAAAGGAGGAGTAACAGTGGAGGGATTATAGTGGTGCCAAAAACAAAATAGTACAAATGGTTTATAAAAAGTAGCACATTTTATTACAAAAAAATATAAAAACACCAACAATGCAACACATGAGGACACATATACAAAAACAAAGGAAATTAATGTAGAGGAGCAATATGGTGGCAACCAGAGTGGAAATAATAGGTTTCACCAAAGCATTGGCTTCCTCAAGGGAATAGAATACAAAGGAAAGCATACATTGCTCTAAAAGAAAAAATAGAAAACACTGATTCAGAAAATAAATACTATCCAACAGATGCATGTAGTTAAATGGTTAGGCAACATAATAATGTCTGTCCAAATCCCTCCCCCCGCATGTCACACCAACAGCCTCCCAATGGATGGTGGAATATTCCATGGATCCAAAAGGTCAACCAAACAAACGTACCCCAGTAACACCAAAAAACAAGGTTGGTGGGATCCAATACCGAGGAGGGAGAAAGCCCACATGGCCGCACTATGGCTGCAGAGGGCCCAAGGAAAACCTGATAAAAACTAGAGAGGAAAAATTTCCTTAAATTCAAACCATTTTGCCAATGTCTTAATATATTTCCTGGTCATCCCTTTATTTCTACAGGTTATTTCGTCCATTAGATGGAGCTTGTCAACCTTTCGTAGTCACTGTGAGATAGTAGGTATTAAACTTTTTCCCCAGTATAGTGGAATTAAAGATTTACAAGCATTTAACAAATATGGGCTCCTGGTTTTAGCCACAGTCTTGTAGACTTTCTATTAGGTGATGCAATTTTGGCTAGGTTTCTGAAGCTATACCAAAGATGCAGCATGCAGGACTTTTTGGTGCGCTTTCAGAAAACACTCCAAAACGGCGTGACCTAATAGAAAGTCTATGGGAACACAGATAAAACCTTTGGAAAAATGCGCAAAAACTGCAACTACACTCACGCTGGGGCCAAACCGCATGCAGCAGGTTGAAGTTGGTGTTATAAAACTAACAGATGGATACACTATATCTTGACTGCCACTAATTATTTCAGACAAACCAGTGGGTATTTAGATATCATACAATGTAATGTAAGCAATGATCATTTGCACTTGAGTAGCGCCGCACAAACTGGATTACTCCTGGGAGGAAGTAGTCATTGTGCAGGCAGCCACACCAAGAACTTAACCCTTTGCGCAGAGTTTATTGCATATACTAAAATAACAAGTCATACTTACTTGCTCTGTGCAATGGTTTTGCACAGAGCATCCCACAATCCTGCTCTTCCCAGGACCTGGCCACCCCCCCTCCGGGGTTCCTGGCTCCTCCTCTTCATTCAGGACCCCCAAAGGAAGCCCTTTGTTATGTGGGGTAACCCTGCGGGCTCGTACTCAAGCCCAACTGCCTGCATCCATAGACACAGACAGTAGGGCACGGCCGCTACCTCATCATAGAGTTTGATTGACAGCAGCGGGAGCCATTCGATCTGCCAAGTGAGGGGGGACAGAGACAGGAGAGCAACAGCGCAGGATTGCGATGGGGCCCAGGTAAATATAAGGGCGGGCTGGGTGGATCCCAGACACAAAGCTTAAGGCTTTATGACCACTCACATTTTTACACTTTTTTTCACATAACTTTATTTTATTCACATAGAGGACCAAAGGTCACAGTGGTTGGGCATTAACAGGTGTTTGTGGAAGTGATATCAGCTTGTCAGATTTACATGCATTGTCTGTATAAAACCTCCTACTGCTGCTGACATATGACATACTATATGTTAATGGCAGCAAGTGGTTTAAAGTGGAAGTAAACCCTTCTATCGCTTTCAGTCAAGGAAGCTGCCATCTTGGCCTCTAATGATTCTTCAACTGCCATAATGCTGCACATGTGATCAGTTATGAAACCAGCCATTGGATGGTTTGAAAGTTTGGTTGAGAGCCAACCAATGGGAAAGTTAGCATTTCTGGCATGCCGGGAATGTAAGTGTTTTTTGAAACTGGGTTTACTCCCGCTTTAAGTTGTTTTTTTTTAGCACAATAACAATACACAGGCAGTGTGTGCACAGACAGATTTCACACTCAGTCACAGCACAAAAAAGACCTCACACTCTATATATAGCTCACAAACAGACTGCACAATCAGCTCTAGCACACAGACAGATCTCACACTCAATGACACCACACACACAGATTGCACAGGCAACAGAGTGCGCACATCACACACAGAGAATAGATGTAACAAACAGGCAAAGCACAAACTGTACACAGGGCATGCACAATCAGTGCACACATTGATGTTTCCCAGATAACAAGTATAACTTCCCACAAATTTGTGACAGTGTTGAATTGCAAGTCTGTTAACTTGCTGCACATTATCACTGGCAAGTTGTACACTGTGGTTGGATAGCTATTGCACAGCAAAACTGAACCTGAACTTGCAGCAAACTTGCAGAAAATTTGCACAGAAAGCTGATCTGGAGTCATGGAATGAGTATTTGCTGCAATTGTGCAAGAAACTTGTGAAGCCTGACAAGTCTAGCAATAGCTCAGCGAGTCATTTTTGAACTTGCAGCACAATTGCTTGCTATCTGGGCTTCAGTGGTCTGAACTCTGAGCATAGCAAGGATAACTTCCCACAAATGTGTGACAATGTTGAATTGTAAGTCTGTTAACTTGCTGCACATTTTTACTGGTAAGTTGTACGCTTGCAGAGCACTTGAAGAACAAGTTCGAATTAACACTTTTGAAGTTTGTAGCAAATTTGTGTGGCAAGTCTCTAGCAAGAGCAAAGTTGCAGCAGTAAGTCTACAGCAAGAGCTCTCCAAGTCTACAGCATGAAAATTTAGCCACAGTGACCGCTGTGGTGGGATGTCTATTGCACAACATAATTGGATCAGAACTTGTAGCAGACTTGCAGAATGTTAGCAAAGAAAGTTGATCTGGAGTAATGCAGTGGGGACTTGCTGCAATTGTGCAAGAAACTTGTGAAGCCTGGCAAGTCTAGCAATAGCTCAGTAAGTCATTTTGAAGCTTACAGAATAATTGCTTGCTATCTGGGCTGCAGTGGTCTGAACGAACTTTAAAGAAATGGCAGTTTGGACTTCCAATGCCCTACTTTACAAATCCACAGCCTTGCTATCCCATATAGCAAGGATAACATGCCACACATTTTTGGCAGTGTTGAATTGTAAGTCTTGTTAACTCGCTGCACATTTTCACTGGCAAGTTGTACATTTGCAGAGCACGAGTTCTAGTTGACACTTTTCCAATTTATAGCAAATTTGCATGGCAAGTTCTCTAGCAAGAGCAAAGCTGCAGTGGTGAGTCTACAGCAAGAGCTCTGCAAGTCACAGTGGCCCCTGTGATGGGATGACTATTGCACAGCATAACTGAACTAGAACTTGCAGCAGACTTGCAGAATGTTTGCAAAGAAAGTTGATCTGGAGTCATGCAATGCGGACTTGCTGCAAACATTTGACGTCTGGCAAGTCTAGCAATAACTTAGCAAGTCATTTTCAAACCTGCAGCTCAATTGCTTGCTATCTGGAATCAGTATCCTGTAAAAACTTGGAAGCCACTGCAAGATGCTTTTTCAATAATTCCTTTTCCAACCCCGCCTACTACCTCATTTTATATTCTGTATGTAGAGTATGAAGGAAATGCCAATCAAACATATCTACTCTCTGCATCCTTCCTTCCCTGAATCCAAAACTCCTAAGGAAAAAGTCAGAAACTTCATCACACCCAAGCACTATTTGAAGGAGATGCACACTTGGCAGGCTCCATTGCAACTTCCATCCATGATCTATCTCTAGCCCAAACAGGCAGGTTGCATGCCTCCTCCTTTTAACTTTTTTCAAGCCTATTACCTCCCAGGAATCTCCACAGCATTTTAAATTAGAAAAGATAACAAAATCAATGCCCACTTCAAATGAAATCTAGTGTAAGCCTAGCCTTTGGTTAAATATTAGACTTTATTACAGAGTGTCTGTGTGATGTTATCAGCTTGACATCATTGTGGAACATGTGGAGTAGAAACTTCCAGAACATGTGGAGTGGAAACCTATAAAAAGAGTGGACCTTCCAGAAAGTGGACATTTGCTATAAACTCTCCACATGTACAGTTTGATTGCCACTTGATGAAACCACCCCAGTGGCAAAACATGTTGGGTACACAGGGTGGGAAACTTTTATGAACTGCATTTGTAATTGGAACTGTACAATATTTAGAAGAATTTAGAGTTTTAGAGGTTTTTTTTGTTTTTGTTCTTTTTCTTTTTTTTTTTATTTATTTTTTTTTTTTTTTAGAAAAACAGTGGGGAAAAAAGATCTTAGATAGGAATATGAAAAATATGTATGCAAGTAGATAAAGCAAAGAGGATTTGAGAAAGAAAGAGAATTTTAAGTTGACAAGTGATGAATAGAAGGCAAGAAAAGTGAACATTTGTGAATGTAGGCTAGAGAGTAAAGGTAAATATAAAAGGTACAAAGAAAATAATGCAGCTCCTCTTAATTTAAATAGCAATGCATACAACCTAAAATTTACCTACAACATCAGTGAATGTAAGGTTTCTTTTCTAGATTTGGAGATCATGTTAGAATCAGATGGCCATATCACCACAAGTCTTCTTCGTAAACCAAGTGCTGGTAACACACTGCTAAATGTGACTAGTGACAATCCAGCGCCATTGGTGAGGAACATTCCATATGCTCAATACCTTCGGTGTCGTAGAAATTGCACTCGGGAAAAGGACTTTCATAATCAAGCCAACAAACTACAACAACGTTTATTAGCTTGCGGTTATTCTCGGTCACTTCTCAAGAAAGCCTATGACAAGACCCAAGCCAATTCCAGAACATCACTTTTATATAACTCTAAAACTTCAAAAACAAAACCCACAGTTAAACTAATTACTAGACTTTCAACCAATGAAAATCAATAGCAATCTATTATATCAAAGCACTGGCACCTCCTCATGGACGAAAAAACATTATCTAAATATGTTAACCCCTATCCTGAATTGGTATTCAGGTGAACTACCTCTTTACGTGACTGCTTGACAACAAGCCATTGCTGTCCTAAAGGGGCTGGACCCTTGCTCCTCCATGGTACTTATCTGTGTAGGCGATGCCCCTGTTGTTCGTGGGTGACCAAGGATCCAGCAATCTGTCTTCTGAACGCCCAACATCGTAGATTACACACTCATGTGGATTGTACAACCCAAGGTGTCAATGCAAAGCCTTTTATATAGGCAAGACAATACGTCAATTTGCCCAACGAATAGCTGACCATGTTTACTATTCTGGCAATGGTAAAATACTTACTCCAGTGACAAGACACATAGGTCTACACCACAGGATAATACTGTGGTTTCCTCTAGTGTCTTAGATGTCATTCCCGAAGACCCACAAGGCAGCGTTTGGGATCATTGCATACTCCAACACAAAATGCTCTGGATTGAGCGATTGAATGGAACTGTATTCCCTGGCTTAAATGAAACGCATACATATAAACGTTTCCTATGATAATTCCAGGTCATTACTTGTCTCTCTTTCTTCCCTTTCCCTTTTCCTTTCTTCTTCTTTTCTTTCATTCCCCCTTTTCCCTTTTCTTTCCCTCCCCCCTCTTTTTCCTTCTATTTCCTTTTCTTCCTTTTCTTCCTACTGGCTTATGACTCCTCTGGGAATAGAACATGAATAGATTACATATTTTTTCTAAGCCTATATATATATGTGCACTAATATTGTTAAGATTCTCATTTGTATATGGCTATATTTGTATAGAAACAATCTATGTTGTTAACTATATTGATAGAATTGCTTTCTCTGTAAAGCAATGATGTTTTATTTTGTATATTTTCTGTTCTTTTAATAGCATCATTGGCTGGCTTTAGGATCTCTGCATTTGGCTGTACTTTCATCTGCTGGATCATGTTTCTAGCTTACTCATTGGTAAGTTATGCGTATACTTTGTTCATTGTGCTTTAGGTGCCATCTAGTGATTACCTGTAATATTACATGCCTGGAATGGTTGTTAGTTTTGTCTAAATACTTGCTTATATATTTAATTTTAGATACCACAATGGGGATCTTCTTGCTGTTGACTCTATTGAAGATATACAAATTGGATTCAATCATTTAACATACCTAGATTCAGCCGTGTTCCACCTGTCCCACCGCCTATATACCACTTGTGATTATGCTAAAGTGTGCTTTTCAATTATTGGAAATAGTAAGTCTGGTATGTATATTTTAACCGCTATTTTCATTGGTCATAATAAAGTTAAAATAAAGTTGATGGAAATTCAATTTAACTATATTATACCACCTAGTTCCTACAGGGTCCCTTGGCTATGCTCCCTTTCTAGCCCAGGGATGTCTTTGACTTTGATGCCTCTTTAGTTTTCTACCTCAGCCTTTAAGGTAGTTATCCTATCTCCAATGCCTATAGCACCCATAGAACATATGGGTTATTTACCATTGTCTTTAACATGTGCTATTTGTGTACTTACATATGCTATTCTTTTCAGTGTTTAGTTCTCCTGTTCTCCTATTTTGCTCTCCTGAAGAAAAGGGGAACCCACAAAACATGTTGGGAGTTTGATCTTTTATGTTCATATGGTGTTTGGTGACAGTTATCATTTTTAGTGGGACCCCATACCCCAGTGGTATGACCACTTAGAATTAAAATAATATCCAGTGTTTTAAAATGAATGTTGATTTTACTTTATGTAAAATAAACTTTATTGATTTGAAACAATATTGTTGTAATGTCTTGTGATGGTACCAGAAAAGTCCTGCTTGCCCCACCCCGTTTTCTTCTAGACAAACTTAAAGCATGTGCCATCAACACACTATTCACGCTGACAGAACAGGAGTTACATTCTGACGTTTTGCCGCCACTTTGTAAGTGCACTATTTTATTTCTCGTGACAATCATTTTACTGGCATTTTGATGAAGTCTTTTGCTTTTTTATGTGAAATCTATCCTTTTCTAACCACTTCCAGACCGTGGCACGCCAATATATGTCCTAAATTTGAAGAGGAATATTGCTGTTATGGCAGCAGATAGCTGCCATGACCCTGATATCCTCTTCTTCGGTCGGCGGTCTGGTTTACGATAGCAGGGGTCTCTGTGGCAGATTTGCCGCAAGATCACTTTTATCAGTGGCGGGAGAGGGGCTCCTCCCGCCGCGCTCCGGTGCCCTCCGCTGCTTACCGGAGCCGATGGCAGAGGCGGAGGTGATCGGATACTGTTTGTTGTGTGACATGGAGACGAATAAGGGGAAGATGGCCCCCACACATCTCCATATCATTGCATTTTAGTGTAAATATGAGATATGAGGTCTTTTTGACCCCAGATCTCCTATTTAAGAGGTCCTGTCATACTTTTTTTCTATTACAAGGGATGTTTACATTCCTTGTATTAGGAATAAAAGTGACACAATTTTATTTTTTTAAAGGAACAGTGTAAAAATAAAAAATAAAAGGTATCATAAATAAGAAAAAAAGGTGAGGGGTGCCTGGAGGTCCCAGATTAGGAGAGGGGGTGTTTTGAGGCCCTGGACTAGGACAGCTGGTGTCTAGAGGTCCTAGGCTAGGAGAACAGGGTGCCTGAAGGACCTGCTCGAATCAGGGAGAAGGAGCCTGGACCTAAAGCCTGGGCTAGGAAGAGCCTGCCTGGGCTCTGAAGGGTGAGCCTGGAGTTGATGAGTTCACAACATAAATGGGGACATTTATCAAATTAAGCAAGTAATGCCAAACAGGAGCAGGGAGACAAGTTGTGTGACAGATTTATTAAAGGAGTAGTACTGCCAAAGCTCGTTTTGCTGTACTTCTCCTGTGGATTACAGGTGTGCAGTTCGTTCTGCATTCCTGTGCCCCTTTTATAGCACACAGGGGGCTTTTGGTGCGGTAATGCTGCTATATTAACACATACTTTTTTTCTTGGGCACAGAAAAAAACGGTATACTTAGCTTTTGCAAGCTGCCAATTTCCTTTCTTTTCTTTAGCGCTGACCCCCTTTTTATGTTTCCATAAATATAAAAGTAAAAGAAAGTCTGAAGAGTGAAGTAAGGCAATAAAATTATATTTATAGTAAAACATAAGAAAGAAGAAGAAATATTATAGAAAAGAAGGAGAAAAATGAATTACTAAATATAAGAGATTTTAGTTTGGAAGTTTTGTGCATTTTATAAAATAGAAAGAGCTACTGATATGGTGGAAGAGAAAGAGATAAAGCTGTCATGGTGAAAGAGAAAGAGATAACGTTGTTTAGGTATACATATCTTGCACAGCTTCCAAAATAGGAAACTTTTTTAAGTGCAAAATATTTAAAATAATAATTGTAAAAACAAAAATCAAAGTCAATAAAGGTTAAAGGAAACAAATGGTAATAACATGCACTTTCATTTTATAACTTTAGAATTGTATGAACAATACAAACAATAGTTATCTTTTTTTTTTAAATCCAAGTGAGTGCTGCCTGTCTGCTGGCCACTGCTTTCCACCAGTCTCTGGATTCCCATGATTTGTAGCTTCTCATCTGCTGAAAGTAAGCTGCTCTTACTTTCAATTTCAAAGGACTACATATCCCCTGGTACCGTGCTTCCTGCAAGCAGTAATTCTTGTACTGGCTTTGCCTTCTAAAACTCCTCTCAGCACCCCTGTAGCTTAGAAGGGCTATGTGAAATATATGACACAGCAGTATCTACCCACAGGATATAGTGAATATGTGCCACACAACTCAAGGAAGGAAGTGTGTTGGGATTGTCGTAAATTACGTTTACAAACGTTAAGATTGTTCAGCTTGATCAAAGTAGGCTATAAATATTTAAAATGCAATGTATGATTTTACATTCTGACAATAGATACACTTTATGTTTTAGTATTTATTGGTTAAGATGCTAGATGCATCAACTGTCCTGGTAGGGTAAATACTGTAGATAATTTAGGGTTGATTGCCTGAGTATGTAAATGTCTGCCTATATTCACTGGTTTCCTCTGTGACTTTTACCCTATTCAGCTTTCTGTTAACTTTTTATATTGTTAATTCAGTAAAGATATTCCTTTTTTTACAGCTCATTTTGTGTAACTGCCTATACTTTCTTGATGTAGCTTCCTTGATGTAGCACCCAAAATAAATATTTATCCAAAGTAAAAAAGCAATTTACTAACATATATGGCAGTGTGCTGCTAGTCAATTCATTTTGAGTTGCCCGCCCTAATGCAACATATGTTAATGCCTTACAAAGCATGCATTAATGTGTGTTAATAAACTGCAAATATGTAAATGATTCCAACTATGACAACGCTGCAAAGAATAGTCAAAAACGAATTCTGCACCTCCTAACATAAAATCAAACATCCTATATTTATTGTGTGTCAGCATGGTAAAATCAACCTTTGCAAGTGATTAGATACCTACTCACAAACTCTTGTGAGGCGTATGTGTAAATTTCTTAAAGATATGAAACATTTATTCCAAATTATGGACCAACTGGAATGGGGTGAACATCCCCATTGAACAGTTATTTCCGGTTATAGATTTTTTGTTATACCTCCAAAGATGCAGAGTTTTAGTGGCGCCCAGGTTTTCCCCCTTCCTCTCACCTATTCATGGGTGTATGAGAGCTCAGTGTACTTGGAGGGCAATGCCCAAACCATTATGCCATTGTTTGGTACGTCTGGTAATATATAGATGATCTTTTGTTTGTCTGTACAGGTCATGTTAAAGGAGTTGTAAAACTTCAAGGTTTTTCACTTTAATGCATTCTATGCATTAAGGTGAAAAACCTCCTGTGCTGCAGTTGCTCCCCAGAGCCCCCCTTTTTCTTACCTGAACTCGGTCGTTGCAGCAACAGGGATGAGCACAGCACCTCATTGGATAGATTGGTAGCAGCAGGAGGCATTGCCTTCCGCTGCTGCCAATCAAATTCAATGATGGGGCAGGGCCAAGTCCCACTGTCTGTGTCAATGGACGCAGCAGCAGGACACGGGAACGCACCTGCACGCATGCCTCCATGGAAAACCTTTACAATCACTTTAACCACTTCAGTCCCAGAAGGATTTACCCCCTTAATGACCAGGCCATTTTTTGTGATAAGACACTGCTTAGATTTAAACAAAATGTATGTCCTTTTTTCACACAAATAGATTTTTCTTTTGGTGGTATTTGATCACGTCTGTGGTTTAAATTTTTTGGGCTATAAACAAAAAAAGACCAATATTTTTTACTTTTTGCTATAATAAATATCCCCCAAAAATGTAAAAAAACGAATTTCTTCATCAGTTTAGGCCAATATGTATTATTTTACATATTTAAAAAAACAAAAACGCAATAAGTGTATATCGATTGGTTTGTGCAAAAGTTATAGCATCTACAAAATAGGGGATAGATTTATGGCATTTTTATTTTACTGGTAATGGTGATTTTTAGCGAGACTTCGATATTGTGGTGGACAGATTGGACACTTTTGACCCTTTTTTAGGACCAGTGACATTTATACAGCGATCATTGCTATAAAAATGCACTGATTACTGTATAAATGGCACTGGCAGGGAAGGAGTTAACACTAAGGGGGCAATCAAGGGGTTAAATTTGTTCCCTGGGATGTGTATCTAACAGTGGGGAAAGGAGACTGACAGGGCGTACAGAGAGATTGCTGTTCCTAATCATTAGTACCACGCCCCTGAAAGAACTGGGATTTGTTTGTTTACATTGAGAGATCCTCGTTCTGGCTCTCTGTGGAGCGACAAATGTACACCTAAGGCAATTCACGCAATAGAACCGGCCTGCCGCAGTATAACTACAGCGGCTGGTCGGCAAGTGGTTAAGGAAATAGCAGGTTTTTTGAGTTATCTCAACAACAATCTGGAAAATTTAGCTTTTACTGGTGTATGGGACCAGAATCTAATCAACTTTCTAGATCCACCCCCCCCCCCCCCATAAGTGACACAAAGATTAGGAAGATTGTTACTAGATCTTACAGGAAGACAACAGCAGTGAATTCCCTACTTGACATGAGGGCTGCAACCCAACACACTGCGTTAAGGCAGATGAGATTGTGAAAAGAAAAGCGAGAAGGGACCTCAATAAAGATACCTTTAGTTGCAATAAAAATACACGTAAGAAGTATCTAGTCACTACATTCTTCACAAGTTACAATCTAGAGTACAAAGCTATAAACAACATCAAAAAGATAAATATCCCCATGCTAAATAGATACTGTCTAACATATCATAAAGTTGTATCTAGGGAATGTTTACGAGCATAAAAATACTGACTATGGGGATGATGCTGTCGACAGGTTTTTTTAAATACCCAGGACAAGAAGTATGAGACCCACATGTGGTAAAGTATTAAGGGAACTTACAGATGTTGAGAGATATGCAATTGCTATAAATATATGAATATCAGTCAAAATTTCAGATCCCCAGTCATAAAAAATGAATGCCTATTCCAGTTTCAACACACGTTAACTTGTTTAGATGAAACGCTACTTTCTCCTTTCTTCTTTCTTCTTCCTACTATTAATACTTCAAAATTACATATTTATATACAGTAGCTCACAAAAATGAGTACACCCCTTGAATTTTTGTAAATATTTTATTATATCTTTTCACGTGACAGCACTGAGGAAATTATACTTTGAGACAATGTAAAGTAGTGAGTGTACAGCTTGTATAACAGTGTAAATTTGCTGTCCCCTCAAAAAAACTCAACACACAGCCATTAATGTCTAAACCGCTGGCAACAAAAACCAGTACACCCCTAAATGAAAATGTCCAAATTGGGCCCAATTAGCTATTTTTCCCTCCCCGGCCCCATGTAACTCGTTAGTGTTACAAGGTCTCATCTGTGAATGGGGAGAAGGTGTGTTAAATTTGATGTTATCGCTCTCACTCTCTTGTACTGGTCACTGGAAATTCAACATGGCACCTCATAGCAAAGAACTCTCTGAGGATCTGAAAAAAAATAATTGTTGCTCTACATAAAAGATGGCCTAGGCTATAAGAATATTGCCAAGACCCTGAAACTGAGGTGCAGCATGGTGGCAAAGACCATAGTGCAGTTTAACAGGACAGGTTCCAATCAGAACAGGCCTCGCCATGGTCGACCAAAGAAATTGAATGCACATGTTAAGCGTCATATCAGGAGGTTGTCTTTGGGGAATAGATGTATGAGTGCTGCCAGAATTGCTGCAGAGGTTGAATGGGTGGGGGGGGGGTCAGCCTGTCAGTGCTCAGACCATACGCCGCACACTGCATCAAATAGATCTGCATGGCTGTTGTCCCAGAAGGAAGCCTCTTCTAAAGATTATGCACAAGTTTGCTGAAGACAAGACTAAGGACATGGATTACTGGAACCATGTCCTGTGGTCTGATGAGACCAAGAAAACCCTTTTTGGTTCAGATGGTATCAGCGTGTGTGGCGGCAACCAGGTGAGGAGTACAAAGACAAGTGTGTCTTGCCTACAGTCAAGCACGGTGGTGGGAGTGTCATGGTCTGGGGCTGCATGAGTGCTGCCGGCACTGGGGGGGGGGCAACAGTTCATTGAGGGAACCATGAATGGCAACATGTACTGTGACATACTAAAGCAGAGCATAATCCCCTCCCTTCGGAGACTGGGCCACAGGGCAGTATTCCAACATGATAACAACCCCAAACACACCTCCAAGATGACCACTGCCTTGCTAAGGTGAGGGTAAAGGTGATGGACTGGCCAAGCATTTCTCCAGACAGTAAACCCTATTGAGCAACTGTGGGGCATCCTCAAATGGAAGGTGGAGGAGCGCAAGGTTTCTAACATCCATGTCATGGTTATGCAGTAATGTTCCTCTGTCTGCTTACCTATCCTCATGGGTTCAGACTAAGAGGCCAGCCACTTCCACCTGGTGGTTTTTATAACCTCTCCTCTAAGCATGGCTCCACCCCAGGCCCTATCAGGGAACCCTATATTAACCTGTGCACTACAAGCTAGCAGTGCTGATCAACCATTGTGTATTCACTGTGTGTTTGGCTTCCTGTTTCCTGCTTGCCGTGTGCTCTCCGTTTGTCTCTGTTACCGACCTTGGCGTGTTCTCAACTATTCCTATCCGCTTGTAACCCTGACCTTTTGGCATGTCCCCAAAGCTCGAGGATGTCGTTATGGAGGAGTGGAAGAGGACTCCAGTGGAAACCGGTGAAGCTCTGGTGAACTCCATGCCCAAGAGGGTTAAGGCAATGCTGGAAAATAATGGTGGCCACACATAATATTGACACTTTGCATTTCCATGCATAGATGTCCATTCAACTTCTTTGGTCGACCATGGCGAGGCCTGTTCTGAGTGGAACCTGTTCTGTTAAACCGCACTATGGTCTTGGCTACCGTGCTGCAGCTCAGTTTCAGGGTCTTGGCAATATTCTTATAGCCTAGGCCATCTTTATGTAGAGCAACAATTTTTTTTTCAGATGCTCGAGAGATTTTTGCTATGAGGTGCCATGTTAAACTTTCATTTAACACACCTGCATGTACTCAATTTTGTGAGATACTGTACATAGATAATAAGTATTTACAATCCATTGTAGTTTTTATTTTTTTATTTCCATGCATAAATGTACTATTTCTCCAGTTTAAAATGTTTCATTAAAATCCACTGCATTAAAACAGTGTATTAGTCCATTATCCTCTTCGGGGTCCACTTCAATTCAAAACAAATCCACCTTGGTTGCGCCTTTAGGTCAAACGGTCCAATATCAGCTTTTTCCTTTTTGTGGTTAATAGCACCTTTCCCTTGTAGTTTTTAGAAACTCCTTACTTACATATAGGGGCTGATTTACAAAGCATTTGCGCCATGAGTAGTGGCGCACGCCAATGCGCAACGGCCGACAACCTATTTTTGTATTCATGGCACCCTGTATATGTACGCATGAAACCATGCATCAGAGGGGGCGGGGTCACCGGGTGGCCCCGCCCTCGTTATATAAGACCCGTCAGAAGAAGAGAAGCGTCACACAGTGGGAGCCTCCCATTGCGCAGAGCGGCCCGAGAACCAAAAAGAGACGCTGTGGAGGAAGATGCCGGAAATAGAACACCGGAGCAATAAGAAGCGGATCGGAGGAAGAAGAAGATGGAGGAAGAAGATGAAGAAACTGAAGGATGAAGAAAAGAAGAAGGAAGAAGACCAGAAGAAAGAAGATGAAAGAAGACTTTAATAAAAGACTTGTCAAAGACCATCTCCTGTCATTTTTAACCCTTTTGTCACTATTTTGGTGAAATGGTAGGGGTACATTTGTACCCCCTTACCATTTCACACAGGGGGGCTGGGATCTGGGGGTCCCCTTGTTAAAGGGGGCTTCCAGATTCCAATAAGCCCCCCGCCTATAGACCCCCACAACCACGGCCCAGGGCTGTGGGGATGAGGCCCTTCTCCTCATCAACATGGGGACAAGGTGCTTTGGGGGGGCCGCTACCCCAAAGCACCCTCCCAATGTTGAGGGCATGTGGCCTGGTACAGTTCAGGAGGGGAGAGCCACTCTCTATCCCCCCTCTTTTCCTGTGGCCTGCCAGGTTGCGTGCTCGGATAAGGGTCTGGTGTGGATTTTGAGGGGACCCCCACTCCATTTTTTTTTTGTCACGGGGTTCCCTTTAAAATCCATGCCAGACCTGAAAGGCCTGGTATGGATTTTGAGTGGGACCCCCACGCCATTTTTTTTTTTTGGCACGGCGTTCCCCTTAATATCCATAGCAGACCTGAAGGGCCTGGTATGCTCTTGGAGGGGAACCCATGGCGTTTTTTTTTAATTAAAGTCGCCTGGCCTGGGGCAACTTAAAGTCGTGTTGTAAGTCGCCGCAAGTCGCACTGTGATTCACACTCAAGTCATGTCCAAGTTGTGTCCCAAAGTCACGCTGGAAGTCGTGTTGCCCCTGTGTGAATGCACTGTTAATGATACGGCGCTTGCTACTATGAATTGCGCCGGCATATTATGTGTTGCGCTTATTCGTGTGCTAGTTCATACTCTCACTTTAAAATTTACCTGCCGCACAAATGGAGGTATGAACCGGTGCAGCGACATTCATGTTAGTAAATCAGCCCCTTAGTGTCACTCTAAGGCAAAAACAAATAACATTTTTATATTGCTTTCCGTAAAAAAAATTCTATTTAATGAGAGCAATAAAAAAAACATACCTATTACGCCACTGTCTCTAGCTGTGTATCTGACTTCTCCACCTAGCGAAACAACGTCACAAAAATGTGATGAGATTTGCAACAGTTTTAAGTTCTAGTTTAAGCTTGTGACATGACTAGGGTTGCCACCTGTCCAGGATTCACCCAGACAGTCCGGGTCTTGAATCATGTGCCTGGATTTTGTACTGCTTGACACCCGGGCACATTACTGACCATTCGGGCAGGAGGGGGAGCATTAGCACACCTGCCACTGTGGAGACAGCTGAAGCAGCATTTCTTCTAAATAAATACACTGTGCTGGTGTGTGTTGAGAATCCGAAGTTCCTTTCTCTCCCCCCCTCCAGTCTCCTGCAGGGTCTCTCTGATCTCTAACTCAAACCCCCCCCCCCCCCCCATCACTAGTACAGTGTGCTGAGAGAACTGTGAGGCGGAGCTCACTGTAGCAACTGTTGGGCTGGCTGCTGCTCACACTACAGGAAGGGAGGAGGTGAGCAGAATTGTTTTTGTGAGAAAAGTCTCCTAGGGTGGAAAGCTGTAAACTTTCACTGGCAGTGATGGGGTTAACCAGGAGGTAGCAGTGTAGGGGTTAGGTGTGTCTTAGGGGCGTGTTTATAACTGTGGGGGGCATGGCTGTGATTTACAGAACACTGATCTCTGCTCCGATCACAGGGAGCAGAGATCAGTGTCACTTGTTGCTAGGGGGTTCCGACCGGCATGCACGCGTGCCGCCGGCAGCGCATACACGATGACACAGGGGCAATTTTAAATGGACGTACCCGTACGCCAATTTGCCTGGCCGTGCCATTCTGCCGGCGTACACCATCGCACGTAGGTCGGGAATCGGCTAAGCTAACAGACTGGCTCCAGACTGCACTGTCTACTGTTACCTCCTTCATGTAAAGACTGGAAGTTCAGGGAAGCAGCATGAAAAGAGCAGGAGACTGCAGCATTGAAAGTTGTGAACTGCCAGTGTTATTTAACAAATAGTTTACTGGGGAGTGTGTATTGTATTGCACTCAGTGTGTAAAGCTAAACAAAAAAAACTGAGGGTTTAATAATACTACTTTAACGGTGTCAATGAAATTGCTGGCAAATTTTTGTCTATTTTCACTTGAAGGACTATATTTTAAATGTACTTGGATAGCTCAGACTGTAATCCTGTTCTTTCCATGTTTTGTTGTTGATGCTGTTTAATATATTTTATTTTTATGCACCTATACTATATGTACTAAGATTTTTTAGTCTCCATTTTCTGATTTATTAATGCTGCAAAAATATCTGTACTTTTATAGATGAATACTGTGTTTAGAGTTTACTTTGTATTGCTCTCTAAAGAATGTAACTAAAAACATCTAAAGCTAAATTTCACAACCAAAGAAAATTTTTAGATGCTATGCCACTAAGTTATCTTGACATCAGTGACAGAAACGGCTGAAACAAAGCACAAGCAATGTTTCTGAAAACACCCCCACTTCAGAAGTAATTGCTAGCACAAGTTCAGCAAATGGCCTTAGATCAAGAGACTGAGAAAAGTTCAGAGACTACATTTTGTGAAGGAGAAAAGAGTGACAATGAGCAACTCAAAGCAGCAGATAACTGAGCAACACCATGGGGGTTATTTACGAAAGGCAAATCCACTTTGCACTTCAAGTGCACAGGAAAGTGCACTGAAAGTGTACTTGGAAGTACAGTTGCACTAAATCTAAGGGGTAGATCTGAAATGAGTGGAAGCTCTGTTGATTTTATCATCCAATCATCTGCAAGCTAAAATGCTGTTTTTTATTTTCCTTGCATGTCCCCCTCGGATCTACAGCGACTTTACTTCCAAGTGCACTTTAAGTGCACTTCCAGTGCAAAGTGGATTTTCCTTTAGTAAATAACCCCCCATGTGAACACCCTTCGGATGATACTTCATTTGAAGCTGAAGGTTATAGCTTGAATAATCCAAATGATCCTCCCTCACAGCCAACTTTAGCAGTTACAATTAGGCATTATCTAGTTGAATAGGGTCCAGATCATGATGGTATTTTGGGAAAATGTAAACAACAAGAAGGATGTACATTCAATGTTACTTGGTTTACCAAAAATGTAGCTAGCAGTACAAACATTGATCATACATGGTTGATTTAATCAAGAACTTCAAATCCTGTATTTTGTTTTCCATGCATTTTGTTTGGCGAGTACAACTTTGCATTACCATCCCCAAAAAAGTTTGTGTGTGTGGAAACAAATAATTCCTCATGAAAATTCACCAAAACTTTGTCAATCCTATTCCAAGTGGAAATTGATACAAAAACATTTTAAAGATGGAAAAGTAATTGGCAGTGCAGTAGAGAAAGTTATCAATACTATAAAACAGAAGCGACAAAATTACCTAATATGTATTACATTCATTCAATTACATTACATTAACATTGCATATTGCTTTTTGGGCAAAAAAACAAACAAGCTTGCATTTGAAGCAAAGGTGTCAAACTCAATTTCATCACAGGCTCCATCCGCATTATGGTTGCCCTCAAAGGGCCAGTTGTATCTATAAGACTATGAATCTTCTCAGATATTGTACATGGGAGTACGCAGGCGTGCCTGGTGTACAGAGTGCAGAGTGTAGGAGTGCGCTACATATAGAGTGCAGAGTTCAGAGTTGAGGAGTGCACCACATGCAGACTGCAGGGTTTAGGGGTGTGCTATGTACAGAATGCGGAGTACACAGGGTACAGAGTTCACGGGTGCACTGTGTACAGAGTGCAGGGTTTAGGGGTGCTCTATGCACAGTGTGAAACCCTGACTCCAATCCCTCCAACTCCAAAGCTTACTCATACCTTTACTCTCTCCTACAGTACCTAGCTTGGCTCTAGTACCTCCCTGTGTAGGTGGTTCTAGTACCAATGTATTCAGCTCTAGTACCTCCTTGTGTAGGTGGCTCTACTACCCATGTATTTGGCTCTAGCACCTCCCTTTGTAGGCAGCTCTATGACCTGTGTATTCCGCTCTAGTACCTCCCTGTGTAGGTGGCTCTACTACCCGTGTATTGGCTTTAGTACCTCCCTGTGTAGGTGGCTCTGCCTCGCCTTTCAGAGAGATTGTTCTTTCTCTCAAATTCTGGATATCTATCCCCTCCAAGCCTCGCTGTGAGTGCATGTAGGGATCTGTTAGATCTGGGAGGCACTGAGAGCGAAGCTCCCCCTTGTAAACACAGAAGGTCTCTGTGTTTACAAGTGACAGTGGGGAGCGGGAGCAGAGGGTGAGAACCAGAGGTGGCAGAATGCAGTTCCACCATGTTCTGGAGTGATTGTGAGCAGGTATAATATAATTGCTATGGGCAATCATAGCAATTACATGATTACATGTAAAAAAAAAACATTATAGAGTGGCTTCCATTTATGACTGCTTTCTTACTATTGTGATGCTGTGATTTGCCCACAGCTATCACATGGTACCTGGCACCCTGTATCATGTGATAGCTGTATCCAATCACAGATCACAATAGTAAACAAGCTGTCATGAATGAAAGTAATTCATGACAGTTAAAACAATTGCTTATAACAGTGATCATCACTGTTATAAGCAACAACAGTGTAAAATTCCTTATTATCCACCACTTCCCTAAAGCGCAAATTCCAGCAATCCTCTCCTACATGTAAAAATCATCATTTTTTTGCTAGAAAATTACTCAGAACCCCCAAACATTATAAATATATTTTTAGCAGGGGCCTGAGGAAAATAAAGTGGTGGTCATTGCAACTATTTATGTCACAAGGTATTTGCGCAGCAATTTTTTAAACACTTTTTTACGAATAAAAAAAAAAGCAGTAAAGTTAGCACAGTTTTTTTGTATAATGTGACAGAGGATGTTATGCCGAGTAAATAGATACCTCACATGTCAAACTTTAAAATGGCGCCAAACTTCAGTACTTAAAAATCTCCATAAATTACGCTTTAAATTTTTTTACAGGTTACATGTTTAGAGTCACAGAGGTCAACTTGAGCTAGAATTTCTGTTCTCACTCTAACATTCGCAGTGATACCTAACACATGTGGTTTGAATGTCGTTTACATATACGGGCGGGACCTACGTATGCGCTCGCTTCTGTGTGCGAGCACGCTGGGGCAGGGGCACTTTAATTTTTTTCATTGTTTATTTTATTTAAAAAAAAATTTTTACACTTTCCCTTTAAAAAAAATGTTATGTTCACTTTTATTACTATTACAAGGACTGTAAACATCCCTTGTAATAGAAACAGTGCGTGACAGACAGGTCCTCTTTATGGAGAGATGTGGGGGTCTAAAAGACCCCACATCTCTCCTCCAGGCTGGAAAGCCTGAGATAAAAAAAAAATTAACAATCTCAGGCTTTCCTGCCGAGTCCCCGGTATTGTTTATTTCTGCCGGCCCAGACGTGATGTCCTAACGTCACACCGGGCCTCCAAAACTCATAGAGACTACCGGGGACCATCTGTCCCTCGGTTTTCTCTATGGCTACCTTCTGGCACCAGCGAATTCATTCTTCAACTTGCCGATCGTATGGGAGAGCCCGTAGAAGTACCAGAGGGCAGCGAGTGGGGATGTCTGCCTGTAAAAACGATCAAGCGGCTAAACAGCCACTATGATTGCCCTTATGGTGTAGGGAATCGCCATCTGAAAAAAAATGATATCTGAATGATGCTTGCACCACTGAAAGCCCAGGACGTCATATGACGGCCAGCGGTAGGGAAGTGGTTAAACTGGAACATAGGCAAGGATTAAAGCGGTAATAAAGTGTTAAAAGATCTTACCTGTTAAAAAAAAAAAAAGTGTTAAAACAAAAAATATTTTCCCCTACAAGGCAATGTTATAATGTGCTAGTATGCATCGCTCAGGCTGTTCGACTGGCCAAGTCACGCTGACACCACTCGTAAACATGCATGTGGGAGTCACGGCCACTGCACAGAACGCTGAAGGTATGGCATGAGTATGGCGTTCCTTCAGAGTGCATGCGGCGGTGATGTCACCGGCTGCTGTTCACTGGAATATTGGTGCACATTTAGGAGATATTCATGTTACCTGCAGGTAACCTTTATTATAATCTTTCCTGTAGGTAAAAGTACCAGAAACAAGTTTACTACAACTTTAAGGCTAGGTCACACAGTAATGTGATTTTGATCCGATTGTCAGTAAGATTATGTAGTGCTACTTGGTTGCATTTCGGATGTGGTTTGCATATTTTATGGTCTCAAAATTGTGCTGGAAACTCACCAAAATAGTACAGGATCCTTTTTCAAAATTGTGCCATAGTGAGTTGCACTATTTGAACAGCCGCAATTGAAAACAATGTAATTTCCACTGTCATGCGATTCTGTATGACTGACATCACATCTAAAATCACACTAGTGTAAACCAGGTCTTAACGATAAAGAAGATGCATACTTAGTAAATAATTCAATCAGCTGCTTAAAATTGCTTAAAACGAGTTTTAATATCAATTTAATGCCATAGGTGTTGTTGAAATTTAACCACTTGACCACTGGGCACTTAAACACCCTTAATAACCAGACCAATTTTCAGCTTTCAGTGCTCTCACAATTTGAATGACAATTACTCGGTCATGCAACACTGTACCCATCTGAAATTTTCGTCCTTTTTTTTTCACAAATAGAGCTTTCTTTTGGTGGTATTTGATCACCTCTGCGTTTTTTATTTTTTGTGCTATTAATGAAAAAATACCGAAAATTTTGTAAAAAAAAGCATTTTTCTTCATTTCTATTAAAATTTTTTGCAAATAAGTAATTTTTCTTCATAAATTTGGCCAAAAATGTATACTGCTAAATGTCTTTAGTAAAAATATCCCAAATTAGTGGATATTATTTATTCTGCGTGAAAGTTATAGGGTCTACAAGCTATGGTGCCAATCACTGAAAATGTATCAATTTGATCACAGCTGATGTACTGACAGTCTATCTCATTTCTGGAGACCCTAACAAGCCAGTAATGTACAAAAACCCCCCAAATGACCCCTTTTTGGAAAGTAGACATTCCAAGGTATTTAGTACGTGGCACGGTTAGTTTTTTGAAGTTGTAATTTTTTCCCACAATTCTTTGCAAAATAAAGATTTTTTTTATTTTAATTTTTTTTCACACCAAATTGTCATTTTACCAGGCTATTTCTCTCACACGGCATATACATTCCACAAATGAAACACCAAAATACATTCTGCTGCTCCTCCTGAGTACGGTGATACCACATGTGTGAGACTTTTACAGTCTGGCCACATACACAGGTCCAACATTGAAGTAGCAACTTCAGGCGTTCTAGGAGCATAAATTACACATCTAATATCTCAACCACCTATTACACTTTTGAAGGCCCTGGAGCACCAGGACAATGGAAACGCCCACAAAGTGACCCCATTTTGGAAATCTGACACCCCAACGTATAATCTATGAGGCATAATGAGTCCTTGGAACTGTTCTTTTTTTTCATAAAGTTTTTGGAAATTGTGGAAAAAAATGAAAATGCATTTCTTTTTACAAAAAGTTGTCCATTTATAAGATATTTCCAACACATAGCATGTACATAGCAAAAATGACACCCCAAAATATATTCTGCTACTCCTCCTGAGTATGGCGATACCACATGTGTTAGACTTTTACACAGTCTGGCCACATACACAAGTCCAACATTGAAGTAGCAACTTCAGGCGTTCTAGGAGCATAAATTACACATCTAATATCTCAACCACCTATTACACTTATGAAGGCCCTGGAGCACCAGGACAATGGAAACGCCCACAAAGTGACCCCATTTTGGAAAGCTAACACCCCGACGTATAATCTATGAGGCATAATGAGTCTTTGGAACGGTTCATTTTTTTCACAAAGTTTTTGGAAATTGTGGAAAAAAATGAAAATGCATTTTTTTTTACTAAAAGTTGTCCATTTATAAGATATTTCCAACACATAGCATGTACATAGCAAAAATGCCACCCCAAAATATATTCTGCTACTCCTCCTGAGTATGGCGATACCACATGTGTTAGACTTTTACACAGCCTGGCCACATACACAAGTCCAACATTGAAGTAGCAACTTCAGGCGTTCTAGGAGCATAAATTACACAGCTAATACCTCAACCACCTATTACACTTATGAAGGCCCTGGAGCACCAGGACAATGGAAACGCCCACAAAGTGACCCCATTTTGGAAAGCTAACACCCCGACGTATAATCTAGGAGGCATAATGAGTCTTTGGAACGGTTCATTTTTTTCCCAACGTTTTTGGAAAATGTGGACAAAAATGAAAATGCATTTTTTTTTACAAAAAGTTGTCCATTTATAAGATATTTCTAACACATAGTATGTACATAGCAAAAATGAAACCCCAAAATATATTCTGTTACTCCTCCTGAGTATGGCGATACCACATGTGTGAGACTTTTACACAGCCTGGCCACATACAAAGGCCCAACATTGACGTAGCAACTTCAGGCGTTCTAGAAGCATAAATTGTGCAGCTAATTTCCTTACAATCTATCACATTTTTGAAGGCCCTTCATATTTCTAACATAGCATGTACATACCAATAATTACACCCTAAAATACATTCTTCTGAGTAAGGGGTAAACAAAAAAAATTACCTGTGGTTTTAGTAGTCCAATTGTCCGCAGGAGAGCCCTGATCCAGGCAGCAGGCAGGGACATGGTCAGCGACAGTAAATGGAATTGTCCAGGTAGCAGGCAGGAATATTGTCCATCCTGGGAGTAAGCAGGGACATGGTCCGAGTAGCAGGCTATGAAATAATGGGGACAGGGGTAGAGGCTTCTCCCGCCCAAATCTCTTTGAAGCCTCAGAGTCTCCAGACCCTAATCCGGGAATGAGAAAACTAAAAAATTAGTTTTTTTCACCCAGAAAACAATTCTGGAGCCCCTCACATATGTGAGACCCCTTTGTTCCCACTAGCCTAGCAGGGTAAAAGATCAATCCAAGAGGCAGGCAAAAAACGTGGTCAAACAGTCCATGGTCAGTTCCAGAGCAGGCAGAGGTAGGTACAGTTTAGCGTTAGGCAGAAGCATGGTCGTATAACAGGCCAGGGTCAGTTCCGGAGAAGGCAGAAGTATGTTTAGCGTTAGCCAGAAGCTTGGTTGTATAACAGGCCAGGGTCGGTTCCGGAGAAGGCAGAGGTACGTTTAGCGTTAGGCAGGAGCTTGGTCGTATAACAGGCCAGGGTCGGTTCCGGAGAAGGCAGAGGTATGTACAGTTCAGTGCAGTGGCATAAGGGGTGTGGAGGAAAATGACAGGAAATTAGGTTTACCATACTTCCCTAATAATGTAGAGAAGTATGGTAACGGCGGAAGCATTCACCTATACAGAGGCCTGGTTGGGAAGGACAATCGGGACAATAAAACGTGGTGTCTCTTCTAATTCCTCCTCTGGAGCACACCCGGCATTTCTTCTGACGCCTGTAGCCTGTTTCGGGGAGGGGGATTTTGTCAGGAAAGTGGCGCTTGTGGAGTCTGCTCACACAATCAGAGCGAATAGTTTCTGGTGGGCCTTCAGGGTACAAAAGGGCGGAAATAACTTCTTCTTGGTAGTACAGATAGGATACGGGGTTCTCTGTAGATTTTTGGTAAAGGACATAAGTGTTATACATGGCCAAACTGAAAAGATAAATGGACACTTTTTTATACCAGTGGCGGGATTTTCTTGTGGGAAGGTAGGGTTCAATCATCTGATCGTTAAAGTCCACTCCTCCCATAAACAAATTGTAATCATAGATGCAGGCTGGTTTCTGGATTGGGCCGTTTCTTCTGGAGACTTCTATGTAGGTGTCATTATGTATTGTCGTCAGCATGTGGACGTTTCGTTTGTCCCTCCAATTGACAGCCAATAGCTCCTGGTTCCGCAAAGATGCTGTCTCCCCTCGTTGTAGCCTTTCATTGACTAGTTTTTGCGGGAAGCCCTTTCTATTGGCTCTCACTGTACCACATGCTGGGGTGTCTCTCCGGTGAAGATTGCGGAAGAGGGGCAAGCTCGTATAAAAATTATCCACATAAAGATGGTATCCCTTTCCAAAGAGTGGATAGACAAGCTGCCAGACCACTCTTCCGCTGGCTCCAATGTAGTCTGGGCATTCAGGGGGGTGCAGTTGGGAGTCCTTTCCTTCGTACACCAGGAAGGAGTAGATGTACCCCGTGGCTCGTTCGCAAAGTTTGTACATTTTAACCCCATATCGGGCCCTTTTGCTGGGGATAAACTGTTTGATGCCAAGCCTGCCTGAGAATTTTACAAGGGACTCATCCACGGAAATGTTCTGATCGGGGGTATATAATTGGGGAAATTTTTCAGAGAAACAATTTAGAAGTGGCCGAATTTTAAATAATTTGTCAAAAGCTGGGTCATTTCGGGGAAGGCACTGGGTGTTGTCATTGTAGTGGAGGAACCGCAAAATCATTAGGTATCGTGATCTTGGCATAAGGAATGAGAAGAGTGGCATGTGGTGGACAGGTTTGGTAGACCAATAGGAGTACAATTGTTTTTTTTTTGAAAGTTCCATTGAAAAAGTTAGGCCTAAGAAAATTTTGAATTCCTCTACGGTTAGTTCTCTCCACTGAAAGGGACGGGCATAACTAGAGCCAGGGTTGCTTACTATGTGCTGCTGTGCGTAGAGGTTGCACTGGGCCACAATGGATGATAGTAAGTCTTCGGTGAAAGCCAAATGAAAAAAATCTAGCATTAAAAAATCATCGGTGTTCACCTGGACACCTGGCTGGGCGGTGAAGGGGGGGATATTTGCTTCTCCGGAATTAGAGGGCAGCCACAGGGGGTGTTGAAGGGCATAGGGAAGGCTAGCATGGCCCCTATTCGAGGTGGACGGCACTGCTCTCGGGGTGGGCGGCACTGCTCTCGGGGTGGGCGGCACTGCTCTCGGGGTGGACGGCACTGCTCTTGAGGTTGATGGCACTGCTCTTGAGGTTGACGGCACTGCTCTTGAGGTGGACGGCACTGCTCTTGAGGTGGACGGCACTGCTCTCGAGGTGGACGGCTCTGCTCTGCCTTCCACGGTAGTAGGCTGCGGCTCCACACCAGAACGCCTTCTTTTCACTGGCACACATTCCTCTTCTGATTCTGTATCAGACCCGCTGCTTGTAACGGGTTCATAGGCCGAATCCGTATCAGACTGAGACTCAGAGAGCTCCCCGCTGCTCTCGCTGGTCATACTTAGAAGCTTGTAGGCTTCCTCACTAGTAAAATATTTTTTTGCCATTCTGGTGGCTGGTGAGGCTGCACTGCAGAGCACTGTCGTGGCACAGGCGGCACAGGTGGGCACTGATGGACACAGGCGGCACAGGTGGGCACTGATGGACACAGGCGCCACTGATGGACACAGGCGGCACTGATGGACACAGGCGGCACTGATGGGGCACTGCAGTGGCACAGGTGGCACTGATGGGCGCAGGTGGCACTGATGGGCGCAGGTGGCACTGATGGGCGCAGGTGGCACTGATGGGCACAGGTGGCGCTGATGGGCACTATAGTGACTTTGGTGGCACTGGTGTGGCTCTGGTGGCACTGATTAGCACACAGATGGCACTGGTGGGCACACAGATGGCACTGGTGGGCACAGGCGGCACTGGTGGGCACAGGCGGCACTGGTGGGCACAGACGGCACTGATGTGGCACTGCAGTGGCGCAGATGAGCACTGATGGGCACAGGTGGCACTGGTGTGGCACTGGTATGGCACTGGTGTGGCACTGGTATGGCACTGGTATGCACTGTAGTGGCACTGGTATGGCTCTGCTGGCACAGAGGTGGCACAGAGGTGGCACAGATGGCACAGAGGTGGCACAGGTGATAGATGGCACTGTTCTGGCACTGTTGTGGCACTATTTGGGCACTATTTGGGCACTGCTGGGCACTGCTGGGCACTCACAGTTATTTATCGTTTCACTCGATTGTTCTCCTCTCCTCTCACGCTGCATCGGTGTGAGGAGAGGAGACTGATGACCTTAGAATGACCCGGCAAGCCGAATTGTTTACATTTGTGATCGCTCCGTCATTGGACGGAGCGATCACGTGGTAAAGGACCGCTGCCATTGGTCCTTTACCGCGATCCGTGTTGCGCCGGGTCCCGTGAACTCGGCGAGCATGGATGTTCCGGCGTGCGCGCCCCAGGGGGCGCGCAGGAATGATTCTCCGGGAGGCCTCTCAGAGATAGCAAACCGACCTGTAGCCGTTAATCGGCTATAGGCCGGTTATTAAGTGGTTAATGACAAAGACAGAGACATGTCCCCTCCAGCAAAGAGACATGCCCTCTCATGCAAAGAGACATGCCCCCTCCAGCAAAGAGACATGCCCCCTCCGGAAAAGAGACATGCCCCCTCCGGAAAAGAGACATGCCCTCTCCAGCAAAAAGACATGCCCTCTCCGACAATGAGACATATCCCCTCCAGCAAAGAGACATACCCTCTCCTGCAAAGAGACATGCCCCCCCCCCGGCAAAGAGACATGCCCCCTCCGGCAAAGAGATATGTCATCTCCTGCAAAGAGACATACCCCCTCCAGAAAAGAGACATGCCCCCTCCGGAAAAGAGACATGCCCTCTCCAGCAAAGAGACATGCCCTCTCCGGCAATGAGACATATCCCCTCCAGCAAAGAGACATACCCTCTCCTGCAAAGAGACATGCCCCCCCCCGGCAAAGAGACATGCCCCCTCCGGCAAAGAGATATGCCATCTCCTGCAAAGAGACATGCCCCCTCCAGCAAAGAGACATGCCCTCTCATGCAAAGAGACATGCCCTCTCATGCAAAGAGACATGCCCCTTTCAGCAAAAAGACATGCCCAAAAACATCAGCCACACGAAAGCTCCCCCCTTCCTCTTCCCCGCCACCTACCAACTAAGCAACTAAGCTCTGATCCCAGCTCAGTGATGCCACATGTGGCGACAGCAGAGCTGTGGTGGCGGTTAGGGTGACCACATATCCAAACTGCCATTCAGGGACACCCCCCTTCCCAAAAAAAGATGAGGGAGGGGGAATGTAGTCTCAGGGTTGACGGGGAATTCTGAGGCGGGTGATAACCAAAGTCACAGCAAGCAAAAATTCCCGTTTGTTCCCTGTATATAGAACAGAGAGGAGCTGAAACAATTCTCCAATGTTCTATATTTCCCTATATCGATAAGAACAGACAACCAATTGCAATCCATGAACTTTCTCCCAAAAATTGCAGGGAGAAAAACTGGGCTAATGTCAACAATCCACAGATCCCTCCCTCCCCTAAATGAAACCACCCCCTATAATACCCATAAAAAAAACAGAGCCCCCTGTAAACAAATAAGTAGCATAGATTTCCTAATGGGGGCAGTGTATTCCCGTAAATACGGATATAAGTAACACTGCTCCACAATGGAATGATGCGCTGTCCACGCCACTCTGATATATCAATAGAATTATAAAATATTATTGGTCAGTAAGTCAGAAATGGGGCTAAATCACAGACCTAGATGGTTGGACATAATAAAGGAAAAAATATACTAGTCCAAAGAAACTTATTGGTAAAAAATACCTTCACGGGCAGATGTATTCATTTCTCCAAAAAAGGCAATACGTCCCCATGAGAACTCTTCCTGATGTTGGAATGTAGTGATGAAGACAAAGATATTAGTCCCCGTGCTGCAATAACAGATGATATTTTATCCTTGTTTGAAAGAACCACAGATATGTTCACAGGTGGATTCAATGTAACCACATTGCTAGGTTTCCCGTGGCATTCAGGTAAACACCCATAGGGAATTGATATAATAATACGATATTTAATCAATGGTGGTTACTCACGGATCCAGCTGATAGCGCAGAGATCTCCACTAATCTTTTGTGGAGATCAAACTGTCAGTGTATGTGCAAAGCATACAATTCCTCAGCACGGACTACTGTTTTTTTCTGTGGTTTTTAATTATTGAGGTGTTTCAATACCATCACAACCTAAGCTGATGGTAGTCCAACGGACAGTGGAATCAAAGCCCAGGATTGAGAATTCTGGTACATAGGATAGATCTCCAGCAAAGTATTCAGAGTGGTTGTTTCAGATGGCGCATCATTTGCTTTCAAATAGGCTTCCACATAGGACCAGGGTATAGGCGGGGGTCAGTATAGGACAGGGGTGCTTGTCAAAGTGTAAAAGTTGACATGTTTCATTCCTCTAATACTGGAACTTCGGCAGAAATATCATCTGTTATTGCAGCACTAAGGGACTTATACTATCTCTCTGGTACGGGGACTTATATCTTTGTCTTCATCACAATTCATTCAAACATCAGGAAGAGTTCTCATGGGGACTTATTGCCTTTTTTGGAGAAATTAATACATCTGTCCGTGAAGGGATTTTTTTACCAAAGAGTTTCTTTGGACTAATATATTTTTTCCTTTATTGTGACCAACCATCTAGGTCTGCCCCATTTCTGACTTACTGACCAATAATATTTTATAATTCTATTGATATATCAGAGTGGTGTGGACAGCTCATCATTCCATTGTTTATGTCCGTATTTACGGGAATACACTGCTCCCATTAGGAAATCTATGCTACTTATTTGTTTACAGGGGGCTTTTTTTTTTACAGGTATGTGGTGCTCTCATTTAGGGGAGGGAAGGGTCTGTGGATTGTTGACATTACCCCAGTTTTTCTCCCTGCAATTTTTGGGAGAAATTTCATGGATTATAATGAGTTGTCTGTTCTTATCAATATATGGAAATATAGAACATTTGGGAATTGTTTCAACTCCTCTCTGTTCTATATACAGGGAATAAATGTGAATTTTTGCTTGCTGTGACTTTTTGTATTTTGCTCTTTTTAAGCAATAAATTGTACTGTAGTTAACTCACGAGATGCAGTGTGCCACTTGCCACTCATAGCCTGCCACCAGATGCAGTGCCATTTGCCACCCGCAGCTGTGCCACTTGCCACTCATAGCCTGCCACCAGATACAGTGTGCCACTTGCCACCTGCAGCTGTGGTACTTGCCACCCATGGCCTGCCACCAGATGCAGTGTGTCACTTGCCACCCATAGCCTGCCACAAGATGCAGTTTGCCACTTGCCACCCACAGCTGTGTCACTTGCCACCCATAGCGTGCCACCAGATAAAGTGTGCCACTTGCCACCCGCAGCTGTGTCACTTGGCACTCATAGCCAGGCACTATATGCAGTGCCACTTGCCTCCCATAGCCTGCCATCAGATGCTGTGTGCCACTTGCCACTCATAGCCTGCCACCAGATGCAGTGTCACTTGCCAACCGCAGCCTGCCACCAGTCTGAAGGGTTAATGATGTTTCTATGCTAATTGTTATTCTGTATATTTCCATGTTTCTCTCACAATTCTATTATCTGAGCTTGACTGAGAATGTGAAAAGAATTGCTAAGAAATGTTTAGACTAATAGATTAGTATGGCTGGATTGTTTTGGGAACACTTTGACTTGTACCTTTCTAATTGAAAATATTATGAGATTGCACGTCATATGGAAGTAAACATCTTTTCTAGAATTGTTATTCTATTTCTCTGTAACCAAACCCTAAAATGTATTGTAATCCATCCTTTTTTATTCTGTATAAAACAAAGGGCAATCGTCCATATTAAACGAGTATATTTTGATATGATCTTGTGTGCGAGTCAATCTGTACTTCCGGGATCCCGGTGGGGGCCATCCAGCTGTCCGTTTCAAGTCTCCAACAGGCTGGTGGCAGCGTTGGAATGCAAAAATATCTAAGGTGAGTGAATTGTACCTGATTTATTGGCTCATTCTATCACGTCAGCTCTAATCAGTTTGCAAAAAAGGTAATAAATTGGTTGGAACTAGGGGCAGGATCTGTTTGGTACGGATCAGGATCTGTTTAGATGTATTAGCACAGATTGGAGATTTGTTTAAGCACTTCCATACCAGGCCATTGTCATATGATGTCCGCAGGAACACTCTGTCCCTCCGGGCTGGCGTCATATGACGTCCTTGGTTTCCCCCTGGCAAAGGGGACGCATGCATTGCTGGGGGCACGCGCACTCCCCCGCAGCATCACTAATGAGTGGATTCGCATTTGCCAGTGGCCGCGATGTCCGCCGAGCACGAGCAATCTCTCCTGACAGAGGAGGACCGAGGATCTGTGTGTATAAACACACAGATCCATGTCCTGTCATGGGAGAGGAGACAGATTGTGTGTTCCTAGTATATAAGAACACTGATCGGTTTCCTTCCCTAGTCAGTCCCATCCCCCCACAGTTAGAACACACAGTCAGGGAACACATTTAACCCCTTGATCGCCCCCTAGTGTTAACCCCTTCCCTGCCAGTGACATTTACATAGTAATCAGTGGCTATTTATAGCACTGATTGCTGTATAGATGTCAATGGTTTCAAAAAAAGTGTCAAAAGTGTCCGATCGGTCCGCCGCAATGTCACAGTCACAATAAAAATTGCAGATCATCGCCATTACTATTAAAAAAAAAACAAATAACAAAAATGCCATAAATCAATAACCTATTTTGTAGACGCTATAACCTTTGCGCAAACCAATCAATATATGCTTATTGAGATTTTTTTTTTTACCAAAAATATGTAGAAGAATACATATCGACCTAAACTGAGGAAAAAAATAAAAAATGTTTAAATAAATTTGGGATATTTATTATAGCAAAAAGTAAAAAATATTGTGTTTTTTTTTTTTTTTTTTTTTAAACTGTTATTCTTTTTTTGTTTATAGTGCAAAAAATAAAAACTGCAGAGGTAATCAAATACCAGCAAAAGAAAGCTCTATTTATGTGGAAAAAACTATTAAAATTTAATTTGGGTTCAGTGTTGCATGACTGCGCAATTGTTGTTCAGAATGTTACAGTGCTGAAAGCTGAAAATTGGTCTGGGCAGGAAGGGGGTGAACGTGCCCAGTATTGAAGTGGTTAAATACAAATCAGGGTGCGCTCTGCATATAGATTTGTTGAAACAACTCAGGTTTACTGTGCGGAGGCACCAAGTGCCGCATTTGGCTGAATGCTAGATAGCTCCCACTGCTGTATATTGCTTGTTTTATATGCTGCATGATTAAAGCCGTTTTAAGATTTGTATATATGTATGATATTTATATGTGAATGTGTGCTCTGACACTGCACTCTTGTGGTTGACCAAATTGTCAGATTTCTCTGTAACAGGAGGCTTGACAGAGGATCCCAGAGAGTAGCGGGTCTAACAGAACACACACATAGGGATAGCAAGAATAGAAGTAATTTGGTACGGTGGCTTCTCTGCATCCTTATAGAGTGATTAAGGTTTGATTGGAAATGGACTTTCAAAGTGGTAAAAATGTTCCTCCAGTTTATGGATAAAATTGTAGGGATTATGTGAGCAGGGTGTCATCAACAGGTTATTGTTATGTGGACCCTTGGGTTTCAAAGTTGGCTGGCCGGACGCGGGCTAAGGGGAGTCATGATCCTTTTCCCCCGGAAGGGTCAAATAGTGAGTTCAATATGAATATGATAAAGGGTTTGTGTCTTGGTGACAAGGCTGATTTTTCATCTTTTGGACTCGATACTGGGTAGGATGTTAGATATATGAGAGGAGGAGGTTTAAATTGGTTGAATGTTGCTCCTTGGTGGAAGGCAATGCCTCCACCAGAGGATAATACCAAGGGAAAGAGCAGCCCAGTCCCAGTCTGGAGCAGCCCAGCCCAGAGTCTGAGAAAATGGCATTGCCCTTTCCTCATACTAACCCCTTCTGTACTCCGGCATGGGTATATCCTACTGGATATAGTCAGATCTGTCCTAGTTTGGTTGCAATTGACTCAGATGTATTAGTTGTCATCTCACACTCACTAAATCTCTTTAATCTTTCCAATCACACTCTGTCCACCAATGAAATTTCTGTCTTGGAAAACAGCCTACCTTTTGTTCTGTCACACATATTGACAAGTTTGTAGTTATTAAGGATATACACGTGTACATTCAGAAGTTGTTATTAAAGTGCATGTACATTAAGACACACCCCACTGATTGCTCACTTCACACACTCACTGAAGTAACTGCTGTATGAAACTTGATGGACTTGTTGGATGAAAACGATCCGGTCGATTTCATAGACACCATAGATCTAGATAACCTATTGGCTGAAGTCGACGGTGTCCCCACAATTCCCTCTACCTTGAAAATTAAGGATACTTCCATAAAGAAAAAGTCTAGCCTATACCCTCCACCCAGTACTAATTCCAATGCGGCTACGTATTTGAAATTAGTTACTAGGGACTTACGAACTCTTAAATCCACATCTTGTGGAAAAAAGAATCTCACATACAATGAACACTTAGCATTACAGGCACTTAAGGAAAACCCTTCCATAGTCATTAAGCCGGCTGACAAAGGCGGCAATATCGTCATCCAAAACAAGTCTGACTATGTGAACATGTGTCAGGACATTCTCTACAATTGAGAGTGGTATAGATGTATACCAGGTTCTCTGATCAATGGGTTTACACAACAGTTCTATGCATTGGTAGACCAAACCCATAAGCAATACATCATAGACAAATCCACTTGGGAATTCATAAGAACTGCATTCCCACATGAAACAGCTATCTACGCACTACCCAAGGTGCACAAAAACCTTGAAAGACCCCCTGGCAGACCCATTGTGTCTGGCAGGGGCAGTCTCACTGATAACCTGAGTAAGTACATTGATAAGTTACTGCAACCCTTAGTTGAAACTCTACCATCTTATATCAAAGACAACACCCATCTACTGCAGATCTTGGATGGCCTCCACATCGATGGCAATACCATCATGGTTGCCATTGACATGGAGGCATTATACAGTTCTATCCCACATGGGGTTGGCCTTTCAGTTATTCGCCATACTTTATAAGCTTCACATTCTTACTCAGAACAATTGACCTGTTTTATCATTGAGGCTTTAGAATTTATTCTTAAGCACAACTTTTTTTCGTTCAATGGGTCCCACTACCTCCAACTACAGAGCGTTGCCATGGGCATTGTTGTGCCCCGGCATACGCCAATCTGTACCTGGGGGAGTGGGAACAATTACTTTTTCTGGACACTGATGCACGTATCTATACTCGACATGTGGGAACATGGCGTCACTACATTGACAATATAATTGTGCTATGGGATGGTCCAGTAGACCTGCTGCAGCAGTTTCTTTACCATCTCAATTCCAACAATACGTTTAATCTCAAATTTACCATGACCCACGATCTTTCTAGTATATCTTTTTTGGATCTAACTGTAACAAAGGACACTGAGGGTTTACTGCAAAGTAAACTTTACACTAAATCAACGGCAGGGAATACCATCCTTGCAGCATTAACTTTTCATCCCAAACCCTTGCTTGCATCAATTCCCTTTGCCCAATACCTCAGGGCTAGACGGAATTGCTCAACTGACATTCTTTTTGACCAAGAGGCTATCTCATTGAGAGACAGACTCTGTGCTCGAGGGTACTCTAATGGAGTCCTTAAAAACGCATACAGGAAGGCAAAAGCCAAATGCAGGCAGCACCTTCTGTTTTAAAAAAACAGGAGGACAAATGCCCCCCATTCCGTATTATCACAACCTATTGTCAACAAAATCAACATATCAGGGGTGTGCTGTCCAAATACTGGCATATACTTAGTACTGACAACACATTGGCACCCTTTTTACCCACACAACCACTCATCGCCTATCGGAGAGCCCCCTCCCTACGAGACAAATTAGTAAAGCGTGAATTTACGACCAACACATCAAAATGTAAAAAACCTTTGGCCACTTATCGATGTACCAACTGTAATTATGTACTATTGTAAATACATGGACACCAACAAAAGTTTGGTGTTACCCAGTGGAGAGATATTTCGATCCAAACATTTTGTCAACTTTCGCACTGCTGGGGTAGTGTAACTCATGCAGTGCGAATGCAGTTGTTTTTATGTAGGCAAAATAAAGCTACCTCTATGGCAACGCATTTACCAAAATATTGTAAGCATCAATACTAAGGATCCTGATCTCCCCATTGGACGACATTTTGGGGCATCCTGATCGCACACCCACAGTGGGATTTTTAGCCTTAGATCATATCCCTCCAAGCACAAGAGGAGGAGACTATAATAAATCCCTCTTGCAGAGCGAATTGAGGTGGATATTCCACCTCAATGCTACATTTGCCTCCAGGCCTCAATGAGGAGTTTAATTTCAAGCCTTTCTTGGAAGGCTTCCAATCTGGAGTTTGTGAGCTTGACCTCTATTTGTTTAAATGTTGCATGCATCTCTCAATTTTTTTTTTCAATATCCATATGGTTGTTTGTATCTACTTGATATATATTATTGTAAATTTTTGTATATATGTATGCATCGCTTTTGTTTTTGCCCATTGTTGTCTATTTATGTAATTGCCATCTAAAAACATCCTTTGTGGGGGGGGCGGAGCTAGCCGCTGATGCACACAGACGTGACTTAGAGGAGCTCCTCCACACTCAGGAGAACAGCGGCACACACCGAGGCTTACCCGCCGAACACTGCCCCAAGAAATCACGGAGCCTCCCTAAACACCTGAGGCACCAATTTGGCATGGCACGGGGGAACAAGGAGACCCGCAGGCCACACAAACTCACGGACTACTACCCGCTGGAGCCCAGGCAAGATGGCAGCGGAAGCAGCAGCCCAGCAGCACGAGGGATGTCCAGCACACCGCAGCACGGGTCAGTCCAAGGCAATACAAACAAACGCAATGCCCCGCCAAAGAGCCCACAGTCCTCCAGTAACATCCCCACCTTGGGCAGCCCGGAGAAAGTGAGACTGAGACTAGATGCTGCGGACTCCAGCCATGAGACTAGTCAGGGCCTAGACTCAGGAGATGACACCAGAGACCTCCCTGACTCAATCGATCTGTTCCCTACCAACAACCAACCAGTATTGGACACAACATTAAAAGACATGCTAGTCTCGCTGAGAAGCTCACTGCATGCTGATATGATCTCATGTGTCCAAAAATTTGGGAGAGAACTGAGAGAAACAACAGCAAGGGTGGATCATATAGAGTGCAAGATGGGGGAGTTTGCGACCACCATCAATGATTTGTTGGATGCACATTACAGCAATATGGAGGACATAGATGCTTTGAAGGCTAAAATAGTGGACATTGAAGACCGCTCTAGAAGGAATAACCTGAAAATTAGAGGGGTTCCTGAGTCCGTACAACAATCTGACCTCCACACCTATGTCACCCTGCTTTTCAAAGCTATACTTCCTGAACTATCAGACATGGAAGTGACAGTGGACAGGGTCCACAGACTACCCAAACTGGCGCACCTACCAGACAATATACCCAGGTATGTTATCCTAAGGCTCCACTTCTTTCAGGCTAAAGAGCGTTTGATGTCAGCTTCATGCAACAGGGACCTCTTTCCCCCACAATATAAAGACCTGCAATTCTTTGCGGATCTTTCACAATATACTCTGCAAAAACTGAGAAATTTAAACATGATTTCCAAGGCCCTGAGAAACCACAAGATCACGTACAAATAGGGATTCCCCACAAAGTTAATAATCACCAAGGAGGGAAAACAACACGTGGTAGATAGCCTTGCTAAAGGGATGCAGCTACTCCAAAAATGGCATATTGTCCCAGAGAACCCACCTACAACCCACAATGTGAGCAGCCCAACCCATATTAAGGAGGACTGGAACCTGGTCACAGCTAAAAATGCCCTCAAACATACTTAGTGTGGTTATAGCCAGCATGGATTACATAAATACTCCCAAGTGGGAGAATACGATCAAACTGGCAAATTTTGCTTTGAATTACCCCCACTACAATGCTGAGTGACACACCAGGTCAACTAGACCGACCTATGTTCCAGTTTTGTTTGTTTTTTGTTTTTATGTACTTTTCTGTTAACCATCCACAGCCTCTTAAGACTTACATCCGTAGCTGCACAAACTCTCCACCTCCAGACTGGATACACCAACATCCCTTGGAATCCAACCGCCAGTGGAACCTTCTAAGTGGGAACCAGCGATGGGGAAAGAACACTAGGACGACAAGAAATGTAAGTGTTTCTAATACGTGCTATACACCCAGCACTAGACTAACATAACTACATGCCTGTTACTTTCATAACGATCAACACAAGGGGGCTTAACCACCCCGCGAAACACAAAAGCATGTGGAAGGAGGCAATACAGTACAAGGGAGATGTCATCTGTGTTCAAGAAACATATTTCAAGTCTCAAGCCCAATCTGCCTGTTCCCATCCCAAATTCCCACAGGTTTTCTTTGGTAGCGCCAATGAAAAAAAGAGGGGAGTCCTCACAGCAGTTAGAGACACAGTGGCGTTCCATCTCCATGAGGAAATACGAGATCCACAAGGGAGATATCATATTTTAATATGCGACCTTAACTCCACCACCTACACAGTGGTGAACGTTTACGCACCCAACACGCAACGGTTTATGCACAGACTCCTAAAGAAAGTGTCTTTGATCCAAAAGGGGCACTTACTATTATATGGCGACTTTAATCTCCCTCCGGATCAAAAAAAAGACTCTACCTCAACTACACCCAGGAAAAGCCCATCGCTACAACCCTTTCTAAGGAATTATGACATATTTGATGCATGGAGATGCTTAAATGTCTCTGAAAGAGACTATTCCTTCTTTTCTAACAGCCACAAGACTTATACGAGATTAGATCTTTTCTTGATGGACAAGTGGTTATTAACTAAAGCTAAAGAATCTAAAATTAATGATATAACATGGTCGGACCATGCCTCAGTAACGCTGCGGGTACATGGCGGTCCTACCGATAACCCCATTTTTATATGGAGATCTAACCCGAGGCTGTTCCAGGATGATCCTGCCAGAGCATTGTTAAGCCAAGAACTGCTAGAATTTTTTTAATGCAATGCAAATTCAGTGAAAGACCCTTTTGTAACCTGGAATGCACATAAGGCATTCATGAGGGGACTTTTGATTAAGAGTGGTGCCAGAAACAGGAGAATGAGGGAGCAGCGTATTCTAGATATCATCCAGTAAATTCGATCTCTATAAAGTCAAAACAAAACTAAACCATCCCAGACACTCTCTGAACAATTAAGTAACCTCAGATAAGACCTTAGAATAATACTGCTGGAGGACTTTGAAAAGTTTTCCAGGAGGTTGAAAATGACCTATTACACGAATGGCAACAAAGCAGGGAAACTGCTGGCCAGCCGATTGAAGGGCCATAGGCACGAAACTAAAAACATCCTTTATTCTGTCATTTCAGATATATTTGTGTTTTATTTCTGCCTGCGCTACCCGTCTGCCACCACCGGGGGACTCTACTTCCATCTCTGTTTGTTACATCAGCCTGCTACAACACTGCGGTACTAGCATTTTATCACCCCTAACTTTGCGGCCAGACATCTGGGTCCCGGTCACTGCCTGGCGCGCGGGAGATCTAGCGACCCTCACCACTGTGCTGGGGTCATGTGGTCTTATGCCCTGTTGAACTCAACCTCCGGGCTGTGCTCCTTCCTTCCTGTTTGCGCTCCATGTTGGAGCGCAGGTGGGTGGGCTGTTAACATGCCAGTGGCATTGCAGGTCGTGCATGCGCCCCACGCCGCGCTGCCAGGGATCTCCGAGATGAACTGATTGCAGCCAATGGCGCAACAGCCCATCTCATCGGCTACAGCTGAGGCAGGCGCTGATGGCGCCTGTTCTCAGCTGTTTCCAAGTAGCCTTACCAGCTATTTAAGCTTCACACCAGAGGTGGGATACACACTGCTGGTGCACGCATTCTGGATACTACATGCAAGTTCCATTTAGGTGAACCCTTTACTTTGCCAATTCATACTGCGGACCTTTATGCTCATTGTCTATCACATATTTGATATGTTACCTTATATTTTCTATACCCCTTTTGCTACAGACATGAAAACTTTGCATACCCCAGCCGATCATTTACTGAATTGAGTTGATACTCAATCAGTGGAAGCTCTTGCAGTATTCAGTGGCCCCACATACTTGTCTGTTCCGCATCATCTTTTGGCTCTTTTAATCACATCCTTATAGTGTACCGCAGTGCTACATATATCCAGGCCTTCATTACAGTGTCACCACCCCTCTGTTTGGCACAGTGGGAAGCCAGGGCATATGAGTATCATTAACATTCATAACAATTCATTTTTTCTGTTTTGTAATAGTATTGTTTTATATTCACTGGCTGTTCTATTTGAGCTGTATAATAATTTTCATTACAACCATACCATTGCACTAATATTGATATGTTTACATTGTAGAACATGTATATATGAGATGACTTTAATGCCTGTGAAAAAGGACATATAGTCTGAAACATGTCAGCGTCATCCTCAACATTCTACCTTGCAGGGCTAACACTGATATACAGTGGTGTGAAAAAGTGTTTGCCCCCTTCCTCATTTCCTGTTCCTTTGCATGTTTGTCACACTTAAGTGTTTCGGAACATCAAACCAATTTAAACAATAGTCAAGGACAACACAAGTAAACACAAAATGCAATTTGTAAATTAAGGTGTTTATTATTAAAGGTGAAAAAAAATCCAAACCATCATGGCCCTGTGTGAAAAAGTGATTGCCCCTAAACCTAATAACTGGTTGGGCCACCCTTAGCAGCAACAACTGCAACCAAGCGTTTGCGATAACGTGCAATGAGGCTTTTACAGCGTCCTGGAGGAATTTTGGCCCACTCATCTTTGCAGAATTGTCCTAATTCAGTTACATTAGAGGGTTTTCGAGCATGAACGGCCTTTTTAAGGTCATACCACAACATCTCAATAGGATTCAGGTCAGGACTTTGGCTAGGCCACTCCAAAGTCTTCATTTTGTTTTTCTTCAGCCATTCGGTGGTGGACGTGCTGGTGTGTTTAGGATCATTGTCCTGCTGCAGAATCCAAGTTCGTTTCAGCTTGAGTACACGAACAGATGGTCGGACATTCTCCTTCAGGATCTCTTGGTAGACAGCAGAATTCATAGTTCCTTTTATCACGGCAAGTCTTCCAGGTCCTGAAGCAGCAAAACAGCCCCAGACCATCACACTACCACCACCATATTTTACTGTTGGTATAATGTTCTTTTTATGAAATGCAGTGTTCCTTCTACGCCAGATATACTTGGACACACACCTTCCAAAGAGTTCCACTTTTGTCTCATCGGTCCACAGAATGTTGTCCCAAAAGTCTTGGGGATCATCAAGATGTGTTGTGGAGAAATTGAGACGAGCTTTGATGTTCTTTTTGCTCAGCAGTGGTTTTCTCCTTGGAACTCTGCCATGCAGGCCATTTTTGCCCAGTCTTTTCCTGATGGTGGAGGCATGAACGCTGACCTTAACTGAGGCAAGTGAGGCCTGCAGTTCCTTGGACGTTGTTGTGGGGTCTTTTGTGATCTCTTGGATGAGTCGTCGCTGCGCTCTTGGGGTAATTTTGGGCGGCCGGCCACTCCTGGGAAGGTTCACCACTGTTCCATGTCTTCGCCATTTGTGGATAATGGCTCTCACTGTGGTTCGCTGGATTCCCAAAGCTTTGGAAATGGCTTTATAATCCTTTCCAGACTGATAGATCTCAATTACTTTCTTTCTCAATTGTTCCTGAATTTCTTTGGGTCTCGGCATGATGTGTAGCTTTTAAGGATCTTCTGGTGGACCTTACTGTGTCAAGCAGCTCCTATTTAAGTGATGCCTTGATTGTGAACAGGTGTGGCAATAATCAGGCCTGGGTGTGGCTAGAGAAATTGAACTCAGGTGTGGACAACCACAGTTATAGTATGTTTTAACAAGGGGGGCAATCACTTTTTCACACAGGGCCATGATGGTTTGGATTTTTTTTCACCTTTAATAATAAACACCTTCATTTACAAATTGCATTTTGTGTTTACTTGTGTTGTCCTTGACTATTGTTTAAATTGGTTTGATGTTCCGAAACACTTAAGTGTGACAAACATGCAAAGGAACAGGAAATGAGGAAGGGGGCAAACACTTTTTCACACCACTGTACACACTGATATATTGAACGATTGATTTTATAATGTATTTTTATATACATACATATATTCTAGGATTTTTTTCTAATAAAACCAATATTTTTAATATTCACTGGTCCGTCTAATATGCATCCTAAGGGGTTTTGCTTTGCCTTGTGCACTAGGCTTATTTTTGCGTTGTTTGTCTATTTGGATGGGACAGACCAGTCTATACACATACTGTCACCCTATAAAATCTTTCTATTTCAATGTTTTAGTTGTAGGACATCTGTTGCCTACTGCCTCAGCTTCCCAAACCTACAGGGGTAAATCCTCCAACCCGGCTGGAGCACACTGCATACAGCAAAGAAATGAGCGTCAGATGGATTTGTTAACTAAAATAGTTAAATGTCAAACTGAAGAGGTTAAAACTAGCCGTGTGGCTGAAGAGATGGGAGCTGTGGGGGGAGCACTGTTGCCTTTACTTCTAAGGCACAAGTCCCTTCTCCCACAGGACTCAGATCTCAGGACCACCCGCTGTCAGCAGGGCTGCCATCAGGGGGGTACAGCCCATATACCTGCATCGAGCATCTGGACGGGCCCGGTCAGATGGGAGAAGGCAGGGGCGGGTGTAGGGGAGCTCTGTGGCTGCTCTGGCTTTTGGAGCGAGTGTGAGTCGGCAGCTGTGTCATTGAGCTCGCATCGGGCTTTGCTGCCACCTCTGGCAAATTCCTGCATGTGCACTCCTTGTGTGTGCACAAGAGCTGGGACCAGGAACACCACCTTACAAGTAAGGGCTGTTCTACAAGTAAAGGGGGGGTGTACATGTGTGTGTGTGTGTGTGTTCAATGGGAATGTGTCTGTGTACATGTGTGTGTGTGTGTGTCTGTATACATGTGTGTGTTCTACCCGATTTGGCTACCAAACCCTGGCTATATTTTGACTATGTTTACCAGCTGTACCATTTTTATTACCATTTTATTAAAAGGTGTGATTTTTACTGTATTTACTGTCTCTGTCTGTTCCGGACAGTAAGTCATGAATTCAGAAGATGCAGGCAATCCACCTAGTGGTAATATTTTTCAATAGCAGGATCACCGCATGGATCCGTTTGCCATAGCGTTACAGAGGCTCCTAATTGCAATGCTTGTCTGGATCCTTCCGCTGTGGCTGTTTCCGGTACAACCTGTGTTGCAGGTCATCCCTGCTGCTCCAGTCTCTGTGCAGGCACCAGCCTCGAATATTACCTTAGTAAGAAGTATGTCTGATTCCCCTCCCCTTCCCCATTGATTTTGGGGTGATACAGTTCAATGCAGGGGGTATCTGAACCAGGTTGGGATATACTTTGAGATGCTGCCTCAGGCATCCCCCATGGACAGTAGCAAAGTAGGCTTCATCATTTCTTTTTTTTTTCAGATAAAACCTTGGCCCGGGCAAACCCTCTGTGAGAGACCCAAAAACACATTATCCTGAGTTACCCAGAGTTTGTGGTTTCCTTTAAAAGGGTATTTGACGTTCCTGTATGCTCCACTTCTGCTGTCAAGAGCCTCATGTCCATCAAACAAAGAACAAGAACTGTTGCCGATTACGCCATTGAATTCCGTACTCTGACAGCAGAGGTCGCTTGGAACAATGAGGCCCTCCTGGCTTATTTTTCTCATGGTCTCTCGGATAACCTCAAAGATGAGAGAAGTTGATCACATTTGCCATTCTAATTGACTCCAGACTCAGAGAGAGACCTTCCTTTAAGGAGCGCTTGCAGTACCCTGTACATTTGGCTCTGAGCTTTGCAGTCCCACCCTTGCCTCCATCACCTCCCATTCCTCCTCGTACCGAGTCTGCCAGTGAAGTACAACGCATGCATTTGGGCTTCACACATCTCTCTGCGGATGAGAAGGCCTTTAGGAGAAGGGAGAAATTGTGCCTTTATTGTGGCCAGGCAGGTCACTTTTTGAAGTCTTGTCCTACCCGTCTGGGAAAAGCCCACACCTTGAGGTCCTGTAGGGGACAGACCTTAGGTCGCCTTGTTACGTTCCCATTTATCCAGAAGGATAAGCACCTGGTTCCAGTTACCCTTTCTTGGTCTGAGCCATCTATCGAGATATAGGCTCTAATCAACTCGCGGGCTGCAGGTCTGTTCATAAATGATGCCTTTGTGTCTAAGCACTCAATTCCACTGCAGCTTTGTGCCACTCCACTTGCCATTGAGGCTATTGATGGGAGACCTCTACAGCCTGCCCACGTGACTCATGAGACTGCTCCATTGACCATGGCCTTAGGGGCTCTTCACCATGAGATAATCCAATTCCAAGTGATTTCCACTTCTCATTATCTGGTGGTTATTGGTTATCCTTGGTTACCGAGGCACAACCCCTCTTCTGATTGGCTTTATGCTGAGGTTGTTTCCTAGTTGCCACAATGCAGTTTTCAGAAAGTGGCTAAGGTTTTGTGCATCTCTTCCCTCCTTGTCAGTGAATTTAGTGATGTCTTCGACAAGGGTCAAGCCCATAGTTTGCCTCCACACCAGTCGTATGATTTCACAATCGACCTTCAACCTGGAGCTATGCCTCCCCGTGGCCGGGTTTACCCTTTGTCTGTCTCAGAGGATAAAGCTATGGAGGAGTATGTTGCTGTTGCACTTTCTCGAGGGTTCATCCGCAAATCCTCGTCTTTTGCTAGTGCTGGCTTCTTCTTCTTTCTTCTTTTGAAAAAGAAGAGTGGTAAACTGAGACCTTGCATCGATTATAGGGGCCTCAATCGCATCACGATTAAGAACGCCTAACCAATTCCATTGATTACAGAATTATTTGACCGCCTCAAGGGAGCAACGGTTTTCAAGAAGCTCGATCTGAGAGGGGCACACAATCTTGTGAGGATCAAGGAGGATCATGGAAAACAACTGAACAGGACATTATGAATACCTTGTAATGCTGTTTGGCCTTTGTAACGCTCCTGCAGTTTTTTCAGGAGTTCATCAACGATGTCCTCCAACATATGTTGCAGCAATGTGTGGTGGTTTATCGCAACAATATTCTCCTATATTCTACATCCCTAGAGAGCCACCACACAGATGTCTCCCATGTGCTAACTTGTATTGTAAGTTGGGGAAGTGCGAGTTCCATCATGAACAGATTCAATTTGTGGGTTATGACATTTCTGCCGGTTTTTCGATGGACCCAGAGAAATTATCTGCAGTTCTACAGTGGCCTCAGGTCGTAGGTCTACGTCCGTTACAAAGTTCACTTAATAAACAAAAAATGCAGCGCTAGAAAGAAAACACCTCGTGAAGCAAAGTGTTACTATATCATAGTAAATACATGGCGTGGAAAAACCTACGCCAAATAGTAAGCAGGTGTAAGCAATTAACAAGTGTGAAAAAATATCTTATAAACCATGACTAAAAAAATCAATAAATTTATAGTTGGATGTAATGAAAAAAAGCTTGGAATCAAACCCTAGCGGTATATGCAGCAATAGTCTTTATAATCCTAGATAGTCTCTTCACAATGAAAAGTAACCAGGGCTAATCACAATGCCACACGTCCTTTGCCCAGAATGTGAGGACCATAAGAAAACCACCAGCTTGATGCCACTGCGGGTTTCTTCATATAGATACGACAACACCCTGGATGTAAACAGAGGAGATAATGGGTACGCTTACCAGAAGGTGTGGACCCACACACCTAGGTGGTGAGTCATTCAGACATCAAATTGCGATAGCCAGCAATCCTCCAATCAGATGATTGATGTAAACCTCAACTGTGCTCAGACGCCTTCCGATCTCAAGGTACCCAATCCGGGACGTTTTTTTTCGGATCCAAGGAAGTGGAAAAAGTATTCACACCCAAATGGGTGCGTGAGAAAATATAAGCCAAATAAAAGGAATTAGGGGAAAAAACAAAAGGCCTCCTCATAGAGCAGATTAATCCGATAAAAAAGTATTTATTAAAAAATAAATTAAAAATCAGGATACATGCATGTACAAGCCATCAGTGAAGAAGGGTACAGAAGCACAAATATCAATAAAAAAGCGTGGAAAATCTCGCCATGCAGGCTAAGTACCCGACATGTTTCGCAATAACTTGCTTCAACTGGGGCAAAGTTTACTTGGCTTTGCTAATTATTATTATGGTGGTGGTGGTGCTACACTGTAAGCCCTCACAGTTACTCTTGGTGGGCGCAGGAACGGGCCCTGCTGTGAAATATTATATCAAGAATTGTAATTACATGCCCCTGTTAAATAGGAGCAGAAAAATTGGGCCTTAGGCACTGGTGGTGGTGCCACAACACTGCAACCCCTCACAGATACTCTAGTTGAGTGCAGGAACGAGCCCTGCTGTGAAATATTACAGCAAAAATTGTAATTACCTCTGTTAAATACTAGATACTGGAACGCGGCCCCCCACATATCGTGCCAATCGTCTCTGTCCAGCCCTGGAACTATAGCCTCCCAAGCTCTCCTGCAAGGCCCCTACAGGAGGGCTGTTTCATGGAATAGGTATTTATATAGGCAGGAAACTGTTTTTTTGCAGTGATTCACTGCAGGTCAGTAGCTCTAGGTCACCGGGCTCAAAGTCAAGGGGCTCCCCACCAAATTGCGAGCAAAAAGCATGCCGCAGTTGAATGTTCATGAAAAAGTGTGAGTTTGGCAGATCATATTTTAGTTTTAATTCATCAAATTACATGTATCGTTTGATATAATGCGGAGCAAGGTTTTGATACCATATTTGGTCCATACCACTGGGTCTAGGTAACCAAAAAAGTTAGTTAAATTAGGGTTCATCCACAGCGGGGTATTAGGGAAAAGTCTGGTTGAGCTAGGCGATCGCCCTCCCTGGGCCATGACCCATGCCTTCTCCACTGAGCGCATGGAGGATGTTAGTGGGTATGGAGCTTTTAGACCCCTGTATACCAAATGAGACAGCGCCTCGTAGGAGCCCACACAGGCCGCTTCCAGGGATACAGAGGCATCATTCAGAGGAGTAGTCAGCCAGCGGTGTGCCACCGTCAAACGCCCAACCAAAAAGTATTTTTGAAAATCAGGAACCACGAGGCCACCCTCTCCCCATGGCTGTTGTAGTATTGCTAGTTTGAGACCGGGAGGTTCCTTCTTGCCACAAAAAGGAGGAAATCGTGGCATTGATTGATTTAAAGATGGACTTGGGGATCCAAACAGAGGAATTCCGAAGGTTGTACAATAAAAGGGGCAGAATTTTCATTTTTATCAAGTTTATCTTCCCCATGAGAGATAGAGGGAGGTTTTTCCAGGCCTGAAACTTCTTAGTTATTTTAACAAGCAGCGGGGAAATATTCAGATTGATGAAGTCAGACACCAAGTTAGTGATCTGGAGCCCCAAGTATTTGATTCGGGAGACCCATTGTAGGGAGATGTTGGGGTCAGCTTGTTCGGGATAGGATGGGAGCGCAAGGGGAGTATTTTGGATTTAGACCAGTTAACCTTGAGCCCAGAGACCAGTGTCGCTGACAAACAGAACCAAGTTGTCCGCATAAAATGCTGTGGTTTCACTTAGGGTGCCTACCTTAATGCCCTGAATCTGGGGGGAGGAGCGCAGTGCAATCGCCAAGGGCTCCATTATTAGTGAAAATAGACCAGGAGAGAGGGGGCACCCCTATCTGGTGCCCCTGGACACTGGAAAAGTCTCAGACAACCCCCTGTTAAAATGGAGGGCCGCTACCGGGTGCTCATATAGCAGCGAAATCCATTTGAGGAATGTAGAGCCGAACCCATGCGTTGCAGTATATGAGTCATATAGCCCCAGTCCATAAAATCAAAGGTCTTTTCCAGGTCAAAAAACACCAGTGCCCCCCCAGAGGATGACTCTGTTGATATCTGTGGCTTTTTTGGGCATAAATCCTGTCTGGTCAGGTGATACTAAGTGGTGTATAAATTTCATCAGTCTGTTGGCAAGCATTTTGGTGAGTATTTTTAGGTCCATATTTAGCAGGGCTATAGGTCTGTATGAGGAACAGCGTGGGAGTGGGTCCTTGTCAGGTTTGGGCAATAAAACTGCATGTGCCTCATAGAAGGAAGTTGGTAAACCCCCTTGTTCAAAGCAGTCCATGTAGAGTCATAGAAGTCTGGGCAACGGGACATCTATATATTTCTTATACCACTCCGCTGGGAGTCCATCAAGTCTCGGGGATCTACCGTTAGGGAAGGATGCAATAGCAATCGCTAGTTCTTTGTCTGTGAAGGGGGCCTCAAGACTGGCCATCGCCTCATCGGGCAACACCGGGATCTGAAGTGGGCCCAGCAGGTCAGTCAGTATCTGGTGGTCGGGATAGCAGAGTAAAGGTCCGTGTAATATGCTACAAAAGCCTGCATGATACCCTCTCTATCTCTTACCATGTTACCCTCCGAGGAATAAACACAGGGTATAGCCATGTGTGTCTGTGTATCTGCAGTTAGGTATGTCAACAGCTTCCCAATTTTGTCCTCTTTTTCAAAAAGTTCCTCAGCCCTGCTTCTGCAGTTACTTAGCATAACAGGATAGTCACTCAGCATAGGCAGTCTTGAAGGGATCTCACATTCATAGAAAAATGAATCAGTTAGATTAGCATCAGGTGCTTGGTAGCTGATGATCCAAGACTGATTCATTTTTATGAAGGTGAGCCGATCAACTGAGTCTGTGGACAGGCACACTCTGTGATCGGTTACAAAACCTCCAGCAGCACTGAATGTGCATTCAGAAAGAACGCTGGATGCAGGACAGGCCAGTAGCTCAATTGCATATTGTGCAAGCTCTGGCCAGTGATCCATCCTCAACACCCAGTAACCCAGTGGATTTCCAGGAGGACCAGGAAATTGTAATCTCCCAGGCTCTGTAAAGGCATTGCATAAACCTTCCTGCAAGGCCTCCCGAAGATGTTTCATCCTCTGCTCCCTCTGCGAAGGCTGGATAAGTTCCTCAACCTTACTCTTGTAACGTGGATGAAGAAGGGTTGCCAGCCAGTAATGATCCCTCTCCTTGATACCACAAATCCGAGGGTCCTTTCGCAGGCTTTGCAGGATCAGGGAGGCCATGCAGCAAAGGTTTTCTGAGGCATTCGATCCGGAGTCCTCTGGATCGCTAAGGATGACATGATCCACAGCCACCTCCTCCCAGCCACGTACAACCATGCTGACACAATCCTCCTCCTCTTCTTCCTATGTGATTGGTGGGCCTGCAGGAATACTGTCTGGATAAAGGGGGCCTTGAGAGGTAAGGAAGTCCTCCTCTTCTTCCGTCTGTTCTGCCTCAAGTGCCCTGTCCATTATTCCATGAAGCATATGCTCCAACAGGAAGACAAGTGGGACAGTATTACTGATGCATGCACTGTCACTGCTCACCATCCTCGTGGCCTCCTCCAATAGTGACAGGCAGGGGCGGACTGACAACTCATGGGGCCCCCGGGCAATAGGAGATTATGGGGCCCCCGGGCAATAGGAGATTATGAGCCCCCCAGGCAATCAGAGATTATGGGGCCACACAGTATACACACATGAAGTATACACATACATGTACACACAGTATACACAGACAGGTTTCTATTGGCTGAGAAGGTACCGGAGAGGTGGGGCAGCTATAATCTCAGGATTTTTAGATCAAAAGGATGTCGGTAAGGGACATTTCAAGGACAGATGTAAAAAAAACACAGATTTTTACATACCGCCCCTGGTTTTACTGAGGCTGACAACCCTGATGGGGCCCCCAGTGGCCCGGGGCCCTCAGGAAGTGCCCAAGTGGCCAAATGGTCAGTCCGCCCCTGGTGACAGGACAGTGCATACTTACTTGATCAATAGCCACTGGCGTGGTGAAAAAAAGCCAAGCTCCCCTGACCCTGTCCTGGTGCCATGCTCACAAAGGTACTCATCGATGGCCCTCTGCTAGGTGTGCAGCCGCTGCAGCATTGCCAACGTTAAGTTCAACCTGGTGGGCATGTTACAAATGTGGCGGTTCTTGGGCAGGTTGCATTCCTTTTGAAGGTCAGCCAGCCGAGCACTGGCATTACATGACTGGGGAAATGCCCACAGACTTTCCTGGCCTGCATCAGGAGATCCTGTAAGCCCGGGTACCTGCACAAGAACCGCTGCACCACCAAATTAAGTATGTGAGCCAAACAGGGAACATGGGTCAAGTGTCCCTGTCGGAGGGCGGAGAGGAGGTTGGTGCCATTGTCGCAAACCACCATTCCTGGCTGAAGCTGGCATGGCATCAACCTCCTCCGAGCCTGCCCGTGCAGAGCTAACAGAATCTCTGCCCCAGTGTGGCTGCTGTCCCCTAAGCAGACCAACTCAAGCACCACATGGCATCTTTTTGCTTGTGTAGCTCCTTGAATACCTATGGAGCACCGCTGGACAAATCTGCAGAGGAAGAGGCCACAGAGGAAGAAGAAGAGAAGTGGGTCCCTGCCCTGCATCCTTCCCAGCTGCTAGCAGAGTTACTCAGTGAGCCATGAAAGAAAGGTAACGTCCCTGTCCATGTCTGCTGGACCATGAGTCAGCGGTAATATGCATGTTACCACTGACTGCCCTGTTCAACGAGGCCAAGATATTACCTTCCACATGCCGGTAGAGCGCCGAAATGGCCTTCCGTGCAAAGAAATGGTGTTTGGGAACCTGCCACTGAGGTACCACAAATTCCTCAAATTCACAAAAGGGGGCAGAGTCTACCAGCTGAAAAGGCAGTAGTTGGAGTGCTAGCAGTTTAGCCAAGCTAGCATTCAGCTGCTGAGCATGTGGATGGCTGGGACAGAATTTCTTTCTACGGTTTAGCAACTGGAGTAGGGAAATTTGCCTGCTACAATCGGATGTTGGTGTAGCGATAGCATATTGCCTGCAAGTACTTGGCAGACCTAATTCTACACCTTCACTACTCTCAGTGCAGGTTTTTGAGAGGACTGAAGGTATAGTGGGGTTGGAGATCCCAGCTGATGAGGAGCAAGGAGAGGTCCACCTTGTTCTTTGTTGTGGGTCTTTTAAGTACTGTTACCAATGAACTGCATGGGAGGTCAACATATGTCTGGTCAAGCAGGTGGTGCCCAAGCGGCTGCTGTTTTGGCCACGCTTGATACGCTTAAGACATATGTTGCAAACAGCAATGGTGTGATCTGTTGCACACGTATCAAAAAAGGCCCACACCAAAGAACTTTTCAAAATACGTGAGGTGTCAGCAGCGCCCTGCACATGCAGAGCTCTGCGGTGTGATGCAGTCGGGTGGCTGCCCTTAAGCTGGCCCCTGGAGAGCATCTTGCCTCATTGGAGATGTGTCTGCTCCTCCTCTCTTCTATCAGGCACCCACGTAGAGTCAGTGACCTCATCCTCCCCTCCCTCCTCATCACTGGAGCAAACCTGGCAGTATGCTGCACCTGAGGGAACATGACTGCTAGTTTCTTGTCCTTCTTGGGCACTCCCTCTCTCTGGGCTCATGCTACGGCCTTCCTCAATATAGGGTACAGTAGTATTAAGATATACACTATATAGGGTACAACAACCCTTTAAAAATGTGTGCGTAATATAGAACATATATGTATTAATGTTCCAGATTCAAAACCTCACTGCTGTGATTCACTATATATAATAAGAATACATGACATAACTTATAAATACGAAAAATATATAAAACATCAACACCCAGTGTATAAACAATAAGTCCGTGTATAGAACGCCAAAATGATTGACGTAAGGCTGTAAATATAAAACCTCTAAAAATAAAACATAATGTTCATGTAATCCAAACTGAGAAAAGTCGTGTTCAATCCACCACCAACATGTGTTGAGATTTGCTGCTTACCAGACGAATATGACCCCCCACTACAGAGGGTCACACAGAGCTCTATGAAATTGTGCACCACTTCCAGCCACGGGGGAGGGGATTCCACGATGTCCTCCTGACCTTGCTGCTTCAAAAGCTCTTGGGAAGAAAAGCTCGCTCCCGTATACTTGGCTCAAGGTCCAAAAGAAGGACTCAAAGGCAGGGGCATCAAAATCATAAAGGGAGATAAAAACTCAAAATAGTGTAAAACCCTTTTATTTTGGGATGAAAAATATAAAAATACACTTACAGATGTGTAAAAGAAAATACGCCTTAAGTCCGTGGCGCCGGCCGGACGCACACGGACAGACCCGTTCTCCTGGAACCCGTCACAAACACGAGGTGATAAGTAGCGTACCGCTCAGCCCTACGCGTTTCGCAACAAAATTGCGTCATCCAGGGGCACGAGCGGCACGCTGTGTCACCTCCATTTATATGTCTCCAATCATTCAAGCCTCACTCTGGGCACCTGGCTTTTCCCGCCAAAACCAAGCCTCAAAATGAAGTCAGCACCCGATTCGTCAGGCACTTAATATCAAAGGTCAATCCCACCCAAATAACCGCCCCCATAGGTAGCCTGTCATGTCAAATCAACTAAGTCATGTTAGACAATTAATAATGGTGTCTTACTACAATACATAGACCAAGTTTATAGATATATACCTCTATTCCAGCAGGAAAATAAGGAAGGAGGAAGGGAAATGCACGTGAATTGCCAAAAGCAATCTCTGACCCCACTTCCGGTTCATGACCAAGCCTCATTATCATCCCTATATAACTTCCTGTCCTGCATGAACTGGTCTGTCAACCGTTGTTATTCGACAGAAGGCTGCCCAAATATATCCCCCCTCAGTGCATATACATAACACCCACCTTTTTAAATGACAGAAACCAGATGAGCATCCAGTACAGACCTGGGACACCCCGTCCGGACCGCCTATGCCCCACTTCCGGTTCCTGGCACTCGGACGTATGCCCCACTTCCTGTCCTCACTACCTCCGCCTATGCCCCACTTCCGGTGTGTGGCATCCAAGAGTGTGCCCCACTTCCTGTCATGGTAAGCTTCCGGTCTCAGGTACCCAATGAGACCATGCGTCCGAAGTGGCCAATCCTCATTCGCATCTAGTGAGGTCACTTCCGGTGCGCGGCCATGGCGATCCCGCCCCCACAGCCTCACGTCGCATCCGACATATAGCCAGACGGGGCAAGATCCTCCGTATACCGGTACCGTCGGCCCACACCTTTGCAGTGCGCAGCCTCCGGTGATCTCCCGCCTGCCGCGCACGCGCAGCACCGCCGCCGACAGTGGCAATACATGCCTTCAATCCCAATATTGACAGCTATGACTGCGCCCCCCAGTGTCCAAATGTTACAATTACATCACAAACAACATACATATATTTCCAATCCATGTAGGTGACATCCAGAACATCCTACTGCAAACCAGTACACCAGGTCCAGTGCTCTTAGAGGGTACATTCAAAAATAAAAGATGAGTCCCTACAGCCCAGCATCATACATCTCTCACATTGCAACCATGAACTCGGGGTACATTAAAAATCACCCACACTCCCAACCCCAGGTGCACCATCAAAAATGTCCCCAGAGTTATTTTGGAGCCGCCGGCCCAGAGCGTGGGTCTGATGAAAGGAGCTCACAGTGTCATGGGAGGAATAAAAACAATAAGACGGAATACCTATTATTTAGCCCTACTAAACTAATGATGGAAATTACGTCCATCATTTTTGAAATCATATCCATCAAAAAATAATATAACAGAATTACTAATAGACACATTGTAGTAGATGACCGAGATGAATCTGATATAGACTCCGATATTGACCCCACACTATGTGGCACCCAACCCCCCAAGGGGCCCATGGGGTGGCCAGAAGCCGGAAGAATGTAGCAAGGATGGGAGCGCCCTCATGAATTATTAATGAAGGCGTTCACATCCGTGTCAACATTCAAACCAAAGGGAACGTAGGTTTTAAGTCTATAAATCCAGGCCATTTCCTGTCTGGAAATCTCCCTGACCAATAACCCACCCCTCCAATGGGGTCTGTACTTGTCAATACCCACAAATAGTGAGTTGGAGGGGTCTCTGTTGTGTACTTGGTCAAAATGACGTGATACCGGATGTTTGTCGAAACCTCTCCTGATATTGCCAATATGTTCATTGAGCCTCGTCTTTAGTGCCCTTTTGGTCCTCCCTACATATTGGAGGCCGCAAGGGCACTGTATCAGGTACACAACCCCCTCAGATGAGCAGGTGATGAATGATTCAATATCATAGGATCTTGATGTACTTGTAGATGAAAACTTATAAATCCTCCTATCTTTGCAACCATTCAAAGTACAAATTTGGCAATTCCTGCACTTATAGTAGCCTTTCATATCCTGAAAGAAGGATCTAATCGCCCTTGGTGGGTCGTGTACGCTTGGTGCCACACGGCTCCCCAAGGACGACGCTCCCTTAAAAATCACCTGTGGTTTGGGTGGTAAAATAGTGCCTAGAACTGAATCACTTGTTAGTAGGTGCCAGTGTTTTTGTATCAATTGTTTGATGTTACGGTGCTGCACTGAAAAAGTGGTGATGAATGGAACCCCATTTGTTGCCACCGTGTTGGCAGATCTGCTCTCCCCTAACAGTGCTGCCCTATCCTTGGCTCGAATCGTTTGGAGGGCTTTTGACAGGTCCTCACTGCTATATCCCTTTTCCAAAAATCTATTCGAAAGAAGAGCTGCCTGGTCCTCAAAAACGTTTATTTCGGTGCAATTGCGTCTCAGGCGGGTAAACTGTCCCTTGGGTACAGCCCTCAACCAGGGTTCATGATGACAGCTGTCTAAGGGGATGTAGGAATTCCGATCAGTTGTTTTAAAAAAAGTTGATGTTATAAAGCGGTCATCCTCTATCTTAATTCTGAGATCCAAAAAACAGATCTCCGTTTGACTGGCCTCAAAATTGAACCTAATGCCCCTATCGTTAACATTAAGGTTGGCCATGAAGGATTTCAGTTCAGTCTCTGTTCCGTCCCACAGGAGGAGGACGTCATCAATATACCGTGCCCATAGGGCCACTTCCGGTCTCCTAGGGGCATCGATGACGTCCTCCTCCCACTTGGCCATGAACAGATTGGCCAGGCTGGGGGCATATTTGGCCCCCATGGCCACTCCCCTATCCTGTCGATAGAATTGGTTATCGAACCAAAAATAGTTGTGACTTGCTGCATATTCCAAAAGTTCCATAATTAAAGTGGTTTGGTACCTAAAAATGAAAGTTCATGTTATTAAAATCAACAGTTAGCATACTTACCTAAACGAACCCTGAAAAAAAAAATTATTATTTACTTACCTTTTATTTCTGATGTTTCAGCTGACTTCCGGGTTCTCCTCCCGTGGGAGTAGGGGTGGCTATCGTCCTCGCAATGGTCCCTGGGAAATTTCCCAAGAATCCATGGGGGACAATGAAAGTTTTTCTTTCCTTGTCACTGCTCTCACTGAGCATGTGCAAGATGGAGCGGAGCATGCTGGGAGCCAGACGTCATCATATACCAGGAAGTAAATGCCTGTGGGCTTCAGACGCCCACAGTTAAAATGGAAAATGCCAGGGCAGGTTTTTATAAGTTATCCTGAAGAAAAGATTCGTCGCGCCGGGGGTCAAATAAACGCCGGACGTGGATGCCAATCGAAGCTAGCACTCGCCCACCAGTGAGACAGGTAAGAAAAAAATTAAAAAAAGAGCGGAATCCCACTTTAACTTGATCTGTGTGGGTACAAGGCCCGATCCCCTCTCTAAGTACAATTTAACCGCTTCCAGGCCTAATTGGTGAGGGATAATGGTGTAAAGTGACGTTACATCAGCTGTTACCAGCCATAAACCCCTCTTGGGGGTTAGGCCATTCACGTGCATTTCCCTTCCTCCTTCCTTATTTTCCTGCTGGAATAGAGGTATATATCTATAAACTTGGTCTATGTATTGTAGTAAGACACCATTATTAATTGTCTAACATGACTTAGTTGATTTGACATGACAGGCTACCTATGGGGGCGGTTATTTGGGTGGGATTGACCTTTGATATTAAGTGCCTGACGAATCGGGTGCTGACTTCATTTTGAGGCTTGGTTTTGGCGGGAAAAGCCAGGTGCCCAGAGTGAGGCTTGAATGATTGGAGACATATAAATGGAGGTGACACAGCGTGCCGCTCGTGCCCCTGGATGACGCAATTTTGTTGCGAAACGCGTAGGGCTGAGCGGTACGCTACTTATCACCTCGTGTTTGTGACGGGTTCCAGGAGAACGGGTCTGTCCGTGTGCGTCCGGCCGGCGCCACGGACTTAAGGCGTATTTTCTTTTACACATCTGTAAGTGTATTTTTATATTTTTTATCCCAAAATAAAAGGGTTTTACACTATTTTGAGTTTTTATCTCCCTTTATGATTTTGATGCCCCTGCCTTTGAGTCCTTCTTTTGGACCTTGAGCCAAGTATACGGGAGCGAGCTTTTCTTCCCAAGAGCTTTTGAAGCAGCAAGGTCAGGAGGACATCGTGGAATCCCCTCCCCCGTGGCTGGAAGTGGTGCACAATTTCATAGAGCTCTGTGTGACCCTCTGTAGTGGGGGGTCATATTCGTCTGGTAAGCAGCAAATCTCAACACATGTTGGTGGTGGATTGAACACGACTTTTCTCAGTTTGGATTACATGAACATTATGTTTTATTTTTAGAGGTTTTATATTTACAGCCTTACGTCAATCATTTTGGCGTTCTATACACGGACTTATTGTTTATACACTGGGTGTTGATGTTTTATATATTTTTCGTATTTATAAGTTATGTCATGTATTCTTATTATATATAGTGAATCACAGCAGTGAGGTTTTGAATCTGGAACATTAATACATATGTGTTCTATATTACGCACACATTTTTAAAGGGTTGTTGTACCCTATATAGTGTATATCTTAATACTACTGTACCCTATATAGTGTATATCTTAATACTACTGTACAAGTAGCTGATCACATTTTTCTTTGTTTAAGCGCGGCTTATGTTTTTTCATTTACCTATTTTGCTTGTATGTGATACAGTGAAGCCGCAGCTGAACACCTTTGATACTTTTCATTATTTAAGAAATTCACAATTATTTCACACACTTCACAATCTTTCACCTTAGCGCAGTTTGTTTCCCCCTTTTTTTTCTATACGGCCTTCCTCAACCTGGGTACCATAACCGGAGCCTTCAAAACGCTGCGCATCCTCCTGCAGCATGTACCCGACACTGGTCGAACAGTTTGTGAGACTCCTCTGTGCATGATGGTGGGGCTAGGTAAGGAGTGACTGATGACATTGAGCTGATGGAATAGGCCGCTTTGGCAGCTGCATTGGCAGGCAAACTACTCTGAGTCTGGGTGACAGAGGATGAGGATGGCTATCCACTCTACCAACTCTTCTGCATGTTGTGGATCAACATGGCCAGCTGCCGAAAAAAAGGACAAGCATACTCCACAGCCACGTGCTGAAGATGTACTGTGTCCACGACCGGCACTGTTGGCTGTAGACACAGAGCCTGTTTGCCCTCTTTTAGTGGCTAGTGAGCGTCTGTCTCTCCTTGGTGGCCTTCCAGACATGCTGTAATATTTTATTAGCAAAACACTGCCTGAAGTTTACTAGAAAAAGTACACCAGGAATGGCTTGCAGTCAGATATAGGCTTGGCTAGACTAGAATGCAGGGGATATATATATATGTAGGAGACTGTCATAAACCAGATGTTACCAGAACTTTGTGACTGCGACAGAGTAAACCAAACATAAGTAGGTGAAAGTAAGTGATTTTATTAAGATAAATGCATACAATGTGAATATACCACCAATACCAAAAAGAGTGAGAAAACCAAATAACAGCGACAACCAACCAGTATATATAACAAAGGGGATTCCAAAATCGTAGTCAAGCCAGGCCAGGGTCATAAACAGGAGGTCAGCAGATGGGGGGACAAGGAGAAAGGGATCAGGTTGCAGGGCAAGGTTCCAGAGATGCAGGAATAAACAAGATCAGGTACAACAGGTTCAGGATGCAGGAATCAAGGTTCAGGAACAGGGTAACAGGTAACAGGATGCAGGATGCAGGTCAGGGCTCAATGACAAAACCAAGGCAAACGTGAGTGCTTTCCGGGTATTTAGAGGCCTGTGATTGGCCTCAGGTGACACCTGATTGCAGGAGGTGCTGTCTGCTCCACACTACCAGGATCCGTCTGCTGGTGGACGCCAGTACTGCAGCCCAAAGATGACATAACATCAGCAAGGAAAAGCTCTCCTGACAGTTCCAAACTGCCAGGAGACACCTGCTGGTGGTCCTCAGTACTGTATGCCAAAAGGCAGATATTATCAGTGGATGGAACATTTCCTGACAGAGACTGTATATATATATATATATTTAATGCACTGCAGATCACTGAATCGCCTGCCTGCCTGAAAGTATATTTGAAAACGTACACCAGCAATGGCCTGCAGTCAGATATAGGCTTGGCTAGACTAGAATGCAGTGGATATATATGTAGGAGACTATATATATATATATATATATATATATATATATATATATATATATATATATATATAAAATTTGTGTTCCCTCTGCATGTTCTAACTGTGTGGGGATGGGAGTAACTAGGAGAGAAGCCCTATAATTTTTCCTGCTGAGAGGGAAGAAACTATATGGCTCCTCTCCTCTGACAGTACAGCGATTTGTGTGTTTACACACACGAATCCCCATGCTGGCGCTCATGCACGTGATCGCACATGGCCCGCTGGCCATGTCCATCGGATCCCCCGCACTTGGGTAGGACTTAACCTGTATGGAATTTTGCCCAGGAGTGCCATTGTGCCGCAGTATATCCACGTGATACAGATGGCAAGTGGTTAAAAGTGTGTTTTTCTGGATATTTTTGTTGTTATTCTGTCTCTCACTGTTAACATAGACCTACCATTAAAATTATAGATTGATCATTTCTTTGTCAGTAAGAGAACAAAATGTACCACCTTGTACATTTGAGAATTTATGGGCAAACTTCTAAATATTAAGTCACAATATTTAAAAAAATTATAAAGTTTATTAATATACAGATACAGATAAAAACATTGATGCATACATGGGATAAATATGACAGAGCAAGATGCAAAGTGACCCATGCAGGGCTATGTAGTGTAGTTATTCCCAACGCATTTCAGGGGAAATTGTTCTTGTGTTCATTGAGCTATTGATTAAAATCGTACTTTTCAAAAGTGTACTTATTTATGCTATGCACAGTATATATATTGTGTAGGGTAAGGTGACCAGATTTTTAAAATGAAATTCGGGGACATGATCCTACGCAGCGCAACCGCCCTGTAGCAGTAAATCTGCTATTAAACGGTCAGCAACTGGATAAGATCATCAGCATTATGATAATTCACAGGCAGCAGGCACTCTATCATGGCTCTGTCACAGTGTGTCACATGACATGGCTGCTGGGTGCTGATTTTTCTAACTTATGACCAATAAGTTAACAAAATCAGCACCCAGCAGCCATGTTATGTGACACACTGTGAGAGTGCACTGCTAGCCAGATCCATGAAAGAGTTCAGGCATGTACTGGCCATCGGGACTACCGGGAGTTTCCCAGTGGGCCGATGGCTTAGTGGGCTGGTCAGACACAGTCCTGGAGCCGCTCCTCACTGACAGTGAGTGATCGCGATTTAACTCTTGTCACCAAGGAGCAGCTGTCGTCACTTACTGGAGAGAGAATTAGGCTTTCTGCTCCCTCTAGCCTGCATGGGGGGATAGACAGAAGGCAGACTTCCCTTCCTCTCTTCCCTTATCACATGACTGGAGAGAGGAATGAGAAGCTGCCTTCAGAACTGGGAGGGGGAGGAGAGAGAGAAAACTCTGATGTAAGTTGGCTACTGGTGATGGGGAAACTATGATGTAAGGGGGCTGCTGGTGATGAAGACACTCTCATGTAAGGGGGCTGCTGGAGATGGGGACACTCTGATGTAAGGGGGCTGCTGGTGATGGGGATACTCTGATGTAAGGGGGCTGCTGGTGATGGGGATACTCTGATGTAAGGGGAATGCTGGTAATTTGGACACTGATGTAAGGAGGCTGCTGGTAATGAGAACACTCTGATGTAAGGGGACTGCTGGTGATGAGGACACTCTGATGTAAGGGGATTGCTGGTGATGAGGAGACTCTGATGTAAGGGGACTGCTGGTGATGGGGACACTCTGATGTAAGGGGGCTACTAGTGATTGGAACACTCTGAAGTAAGGGGGCTTCTGGCGATGGGGACACTCTGATGTAAGGGGATTGCTGGTGATGAGGACACTCTGATGTAAGGGGGCTGCTGGTGATGGGGAAACTCAAAATTAAAGTGGACCAGTTTGCATGAAGTCCAGGGCCAATTTTTTGTCCCAGTCCAGCCCTGATAGAGTGCCTGCTGCCTGTGAGTTATGATACCATAAATTATGCTGGAGAGACAGGCACAGTGCAATGAAGTCTACTCATAGACAATCCCAAAGCACAGCTGTGCTGAAGCCTTGAAGGCACTGGCAGCCCCATGACCAGATCCCCTTCCACTCTGTTTCTGCTGCTGGACACTATCAGCTGAGCTCAGCTGCTTCTCTCTGCCTGTTGCTGCCACCGCCCTCTGAGAGGAGGAAGATCACTCCTTTTTGGGAGGCAAGGAGATAGGCAGGCAGGTGGCTGATCGGGACTTGAGCCAAGGCAGAATAATGTGTGAGCGGCAGTGGAATGGGCATGAGCCCAAAACTGAAGAAATAGTCCCTCTGCTACAACTAGCATATGATCATCAGAAAGGGGCACAAATAATGTAGAAAATACCCCCTTCTAAGCTAGTAGGAATCGCTGACCTGGGGAGGGGGTGGTGAAATTCAGACCATTTTTAAATTGACTGGGCCTCTGTTCAATTCAAATCAGAGGACAAAACCGGGGACAGTGTCCTCAGTCTGGGGACTGTCTGTTCTCCCTAGTGTAGGGGGGCTAATTATTTTATTAACATGAGGTGGGTGGTCTCCTCTGAGAATGGCTGTGTACTTAGCAGCAGTGGTTGCATAGTTACAAGCCCATCCAGTTCAACCAAAAAATAAAATAAAAAATACAATGCCATATACACAATCCTATACCCACAGTTGATCCAGAGGAAGGCAAAAAACCCCAGCAAAGCATGATCCAATTTTCTACGGCAGGGGAAAAAATTCCTTCCTGATTCCCCGAGAGACAATCGGATTTTCCCAGGATCAACTTTACCTATAAATGTAAGTACCCAGTTACAGTGGTGTGAAAAAGTGTTTGCCCCCTTCCTCATTTCCTGTTCCTTTGCATGTTTGTCACACTTAAGTGTTTCGGAACATCAAACCAATTTAAACAATAGTCAAGGACAACACAAGTAAACACAAAATGCAATTTGTAAATTAAGGTGTTTATTATTAAAGGTGAAAAAAAATCCAAACCATCATGGCCCTGTGTGAAAAAGTGATTGCCCCCTAAACCTAATAACTGGTTGGGCCACCCTTAGCAGCAACAACTGCAACCAAGCGTTTGCGATAACGTGCAATGAGGCTTTTACAGCGTCCTGGAGGAATTTTGGCCCACTCATCTTTGCAGAATTGTCCTAATTCAGTTACATTAGAGGGTTTTCGAGCATGAACGGCCTTTTTAAGGTCATACCACAACATCTCAATAGGATTCAGGTCAGGACTTTGGCTAGGCCACTCCAAAGTCTTCATTTTGTTTTTCTTCAGCCATTCGGTGGTGGACTTGCTGGTGTGTTTAGGATCATTGTCCTGCTGCAGAACCCAAGTTCTTTTCAGCTTGAGTACACGAACAGATGGTCAGACATTCTCCTTCAGGATCTCTTGGTAGACAGCAGAATTCAAAGTTCCTTTTATCACGGCAAGTCTTCCAGGTCCTGAAGCAGCAAAACAGCCCCAGACCATCACACTACCACCACCATATTTTACTGTTGGTATAATGTTCTTTTTATGAAATGCAGTGTTCCTTCTACGCCAGATATACTTGGACACACACCTTCCAAAGAGTTTCACTTTTGTCTCATCGGTCCACAGAATGTTGTCCCAAAAGTCTTGGGGATCATCAAGATGTGTTGTGGAGAAATTGAGACGAGCTTTGATGTTCTTTTTGCTCAGCAGTGGTTTTCTCCTTGGAACTCTGCCATGCAGGCCATTTTTGCCCAGTCTTTTCCTGATGGTGGAGGCATGAACGCTGACCTTAACTGAGGCAAGTGAGGCCTGCAGTTCCTTGGACGTTGTTGTGGGGTCTTTTGTGACCTCTTGGATGAGTCTTCGCTGCGCTCTTGGGGTAATTTTGGGCGGCCGGCCACTCCTGGGAAGGTTCACCACTGTTCCATGTCTTCGCCATTTGTGGATAATGGCTCTCACTGTGGTTCGCTGGATTCCCAAAGCTTTTGAAATGGCTTTATAACCCTTTCCAGACTGATAGATCTCAATTACTTTCTTTCTCAATTGTTCCTGAATTTCTTTGGGTCTCGGCATGATGTGTAGCTTTTAAGGATCTTCTGGTGGACCTTACTGTGTCAAGCAGCTCCTATTTAAGTGATGCCTTGATTGTGAACAGGTGTGGCAATAATCAGGCCTGGGTGTGGCTAGAGAAATTGAACTCAGGTGTGGACAACCACAGTTATAGTATGTTTTAACAAGGGGGGCAATCACTTTTTCACACAGGGCCATGATGGTTTGGATTTTTTTTCACCTTTAATAATAAACACCTTCATTTACAAATTGCATTTTGTGTTTACTTGTGTTGTCCTTGACTATTGTTTAAATTGGTTTGATGTTCCGAAACACTTAAGTGTGACAAACATGCAAAGGAACAGGAAATGAGGAAGGGGGCAAACACTTTTTCACACCACTGTATATTTGTACATTTAGGAAAGAATCAAAGCCTTTTTTAAAGCAATCTACTGAGCTTGCCGGAACAACCTCTGGAGGGAGTCTATTCCACATTTTCACAGCTCTTACTGTTAAGAAACCTTTCCCTATTTGGAGATTCATTTATTTTTCCTCTAGACGTAAAGAGTTCCCCCTTGTCCTCTGTGATGACCTTAAAGTGAATAACTCAACACCAAGTTCCCAATATGGACTACTTATGTATGTGTACAGGTTGATCATATCCCCCTTAATCTTCTCTTCTCAAGTGGGAATAGATTCAGTTCCTCTAATCTTTCCTCATAGCTGAGCTTCTCTATGCCTCTTATCAGTTTGGTTGCCCTTCTCTGCACCTTCTCCAGTTCCCCGATATCTTTTTTGAGAACTGGTGCCCAAAACTGAACTGCATATTCCATATGAGGTCTTACTAATGATTTGTACAGGGGCAAAAATTATCTCTCTCTCTCTGGAGTACAGGCATGTACTGGCCATTGGAACTACCGGGAGTTTCCCGGTGGGCTGATGGCTCAGTGGGCCGGTTTCAGTGACAGCTTGCAAAATTAATGGCTGTGCTACTCGCACAGCCATTAATTTGAGCACCGCTGTACTGCCCATGGTCAGGTATCGAGCTTCCGAGCACATCGTGGTGCACTTTGGCTCTTTCTGCCCCCACTCAGCGCTTTCAGAACACTGCACACATTTTCGGCCACTTCCGGCCCACACTCGTCCCTTTCAGTCACCGCTCGACTTCCCCCGCCCCCTTCTCCCCTACAGCTCTTCAGCTTCAGCCAACAAAACTTGGCTATCTCCTGGGCCCCCGCGGTAATGGTCGATGTGAGTTTAAATGAGCCAGAGCCGCCATGTGATGTCCTGAGAGCAGCCGACTGGCAGAGAGGTAGGCCCAAGGATGGCGGTGCTGCAGGAACCTGTCCAGGTAACCAGCCAGCCCGGCACAGCCACTGAATACTGCATATAGCAAAGGATGTGCGCTAATTAAAGTAACATCAAAAATCCATTTGGTGAAAATAATGACTCAAATAATATGCAAAATCCAATATAGCTAAAAGTTAATCAAAGGTGTCAATTAATATTGAAATGTGCAAAAAATATTTTCAGCAAAAAATTCATATATAAACCATGTTTATAATTAAAACCCCTTTTTTTTGCACTCTTTTTGCACTTTAAGATCCCTTTCACACTGGGGAACTTTGCAGGTGCTACAGCGCTAAAAATAGCGCCTGCTAAGTGCCCTGAAAGAGCCGCTCCTCACACAGTGTGAAGAGCGGCTCTTTGGATGCATTGGAGGAATTGGTACAATAGAATGGGGGAGTGGGGCAGAATTGAAGGGATAGGTGTGCTGGTGAGGGGAGGTTGGAAGACGAGGTGTGCTGGGGGGTCGTTAAAAGCACAAAGCACAGGTTTGCTGGGGAGGGGGGAGGGGGGGACATTGGAGGCAGAGACATATTGGGAAGAGGAATTATAGGTAGAGGTGTGCTAGGGGGAGAAGGGATTGGAGACATAGGTGTGATGGAGTGAGGAGGCATTGGAGGAGGTGTTGAAGGTAGAGGTGTACTGCGGAGGCATTGGAGGTAGAGGTAATTTACAAGGGCGTGTTTAGGGGGCGGGGCAGGGTAGGGTTTGGGTGGGGTAACAGGTGGCAAGTAACTCTTAAGGCCTGGCTAGAAGCTCAGGACTTGGAATTTTGAGCCCTGCCCTATATAATTTATAAATGCGTATATACGTATATATATTAAAACGTAAGGGTCACAACACTGAACCTTGGGGTACACCACTGATAACCTTAGACAATTTATAGTAAAGCCCCGTACACGCGATCGGACTTTCCGACAACAAAACCATGGATTTTTGAAGGATGTTGGCTCCAACTTGTCTTGCGTACACACGGTCACACAAATGTTGGCTAACAATTACAAACGCAGTGACGTACAAGACGTATGTGATATCTCCATTACAGACACTAGTTATATCTCTGGCTCGTACTTGAGTACGAGCATGCGTGGACTTTTGTCCAACGGATTGTGTACACACAATCGGAAAGTCCGACAACAAACATTTGTTGGCAGAAAATTTGAGAACCTACATTTGTTGGCGGAAAGTCTGAAACAAATGTTCGATGGAGCATACACACTGTCGGACTTTCCGCCAACAAGCTCACATCCAATATTTGCTGTCAAAAAATCCAATTGTGTGTACGGGGCATAAGAGTCATTAACCACTACTCTCTGAATCCTGTCTTTTAGCCAGTTTTCTATCCATTTATAAATTCATCTTTTTAAGACTGTAGACTTTACCTTACACATGAGCCGTGTGTGGAGAACTGTGTTAAACGCTTTTGCAAAATCCAAGTATACCATGTCCACAGCCACCAAGGTTTTACTTACCTCCTCATAAAAAAGAAATCAGGTTTGTTTGATCACACGTACACACGACCGGACTTTCTGGCAGATCAGTTCGGACGGTCTTCCTGACGGACTTTTGTCGGAGTTCCGACGGACTTTCCGAACGAACGGACTTGGCCACGCACAATCACACCAAAGTCCGACGGATTTTTAAGGTGATGACGTACGACCGGACTAGAATAAGGAAGTTCAAAGCCAGTAGCCAATAGCTGCCCTAGCATCGGTTTTTGTCCCTCGGACTAGCATACAGATGAGCGGATTTCTCCAAAGAAACTGGATCCAGCGGAGTTCTGGTGGAAAAATTTAACACATGTTCTATTTCTAAAGTCTGTCAGATTTTTGGACAGCAAAGGTCCGATGGAGCCCACACACTATGTAATTGTCCGACAGATTTGATCCGTCGGACCTTTGCTGACGAAAAGTCCGGTCGTGTGTACACGGCATGAAAACTTCTGTCTTTTATGAATCCATGCTGTCTGTTGCTTAAAATATTCCAGCAAGAACTCATCTCTGTGGTCTTTTATTAAACTCTCCACCTCCTCACAAACACTGGGAGGTCTATGACAAACTCCAATGACAACCTTTGTAGTACGCACACCCATGTATAGTTCCACCCATAATGCTTCAGACTCATCAGACTCTCCATCAACTAGGTCCTCTTTCACACTCGCTTTGAAATTACTTCTCACATACAGACAGGCAACACCACCCTTCTGTTTTATTCTGTCTTTCCAAAAGACAGTATAGTCAGGAATATGAATAGCCCAGTCAATGGAAGAATGAAGCCAAGATTTAACAATGCCAATTAAATCATAGTTCTCCTTGTGCATCAGAGCTTCCAACTCACCTATTTTGCTTGGCAGACTTCTGGCATTGGTGAACAAACACTTTAATTCATTGCCACATTTTGCAAAAGCATGTCACATATTTTTTATTTTAGTAAATATAGTACCATTTCCAATGGTTGATTGCAACATAGGAACCTGCCATAGCCCTCCCCCCATATTTCCCCATGGCAATTCACTGCTGCTTAATAAATGGACACCAGAGCGTTTCAATGATTTTCTGGCACTGTAATCTCACAAGATTCCAGTACCGGGGGGGGGGGGGGGGTGTTCACCACAGTTTGAAGCATTTGAAGATCACTTCACTCCTCAAAATTAGATGCAATCTACACTGATTCATAAAAGGGCTCATTTACACTTGCTTCAGCTTCAACACACATTTACGGCTAGTTTACACTTGCTTCAAAACAATTCTTTGGACAGGCTTTGTTAAAGCTCTCTGAACGCTAGTCAAAGCTCCTGTCACTAAATGAAATGGTTAGCTTACAGTCCTGTTTACACCTTGTTTTTGCTTTGCTTTGGATTTGCTTCAAAAATTATACCCCATGTAGCTTTAGTGGTGCTTCAAAGCCTCCAAAAGCCTCCATAGAAGTCTATGGCAAAGTTTGCTTGAAGCCCCACCAAAGCCTCACTGAATAAAAAAGGGGATATTGCAGTAGATCTTGGCGCTGCTCCTTATGGCTGGTAATAATATATCATATCCTCTGCAAATTATAATCTTATATGAGGGAGAAAACCCAAGATTAATTAGGTAGAGTCCCTTGGACAAAACCAATGGTACTGGAGCTATATGTGTCTTTTTCCTATCCCACCCTGTGGTGAAATACACTCTGGCCTAGAAGTACTTTTGTGTGTTTAAAGCTCAGCCTTTGCTTGACTAATTATCTGTGTGATCTTCGAAAATATTTCCCTTTTTTAGGCCTGATGCCAACAAAAAATGTTTCTTTATTGAAATTAACCTGTATTAGAACCTCTGGAATTTTTTTATTATGAAGTAAATATAGTGATATAAATATTAAAATGATTTCCTATTTTTAGGTGAAGGTTTTGTGCTGACTAAGTGATTTATACTCTTAAAGCGGGAGTCCGCCGGGAGTCCGCCGTTTTTTTTTTTTTTAAAGCCAGCAGCTACAAATACTGCAGCTGCTGACTTTTAAAATAATGACACTTACCCGCCCAGCGCGCCCGCGATGTCGGCACCCGAAGCCGATCTCTCGATCGTCTCTCGGGTGCTGCCGCCGCCATCTTGGGTATGGCAATCAGGAAGTGGAGCCTTTCGGCTTCATTTCCCGGTTCCCTACTGCGCATGCGCGAGTTGCGCTGCGCAATAAGGATGGTCCCCGCTGTCTCTGGGATCCATGTGTTTCCCAGCAGGCAGCGGGGGACCTTCAGAAAGGGGCGTAGATTCTGCGGAAAGGGGCGTACCTTCTGCAGAATCTACGCCGAAAGTGGGTGCAGATACCTGTACCCCCTCCCCCCTGAAAGGTGCCAATTGTGGCGCCGGAGGGGGGGGGGAGGGTTCCAATGAGCGGAAGGTCCACTTTAGGGTGGACCTCCGCTTTAAATACCTCCAAATAAACCACTTGATCCTAAAGTGCCAGAACCAAAATTGGTAAAATTAACAAACGTTATAAAAATGTTATAAAAATTATATATAATTACAGCCGTGAATGAATGATTAGACTATTACTATCAACTTCTCATGTGCATACATACACAGGAGACAGGTGTATGTGTGTATATGTATCACCTTTACAATTATATCTTCATACATAGAAAAGTGACTGGTGCTTTAATATAGTAAACAAAGTAACTCCGTGCAGCCGTGAAAAATAAACACAACTGGTGTTTAAGGCCACGTACACACGCGGGGACTGTTCGCCCAACTTTGTCCGTCAAACAGTTTCAGCAAACAGTCCGCTCAAAATTAGCATGGACGGACATGGCCACACACGACGAACGAACAGTTTGCTGAAACCGTGCGCGATGACGTGTACAGCACGTACGACGGGACTAGAAAACGACGTCCTATACACTGCAATGCAAACTTCAGCGTGTAAATCCTTTCTGAGCATGCGCGGAACTTAGTTTGACGAACAAGCCTACACACGAGGGGACTGTTCGCTGAAACAAAGTTTCAGCGGACAGTTTTTCGGAATTTCCGAAAAACCTTGTTCAGCGGACTGTTTGCTGAAACTGTCCGCTGAAAGCCCACACACGAGCGGACTGTCCGCCGAAACACTGTTCAGCGGACAAAGTTGGGCGAACAGTCCCCGCGTGTGTAAGCGGCCTTACTCTATCTATATATACCATATACTAAAGGTGACTAGTGCTCATAAATAATAAACAAGCAAAAGTGACTTCCTCCCCTGAAATTATCCCGTGAACAAAACAGCTTTTTGGAAAGGATTCCTTCTCGTATAAATGGTGCGTGGTGGTGTGATCCGTGCTTCTATTGCCAATACACTCACTGGAACCTCTTACCCCTCCAGGGGTATTTTGCGGTCACAGTATGTGCCACTGTGTAGCAATTCGGTGGCTCCTGGGCAAGAGTGTAATGGCACTATTTAGTATTGGTATCTTATTTGGTCACCACATAGAAAAGAAGGGAATGCCCACAGTATAGTTCCGTTTTAAAATCAAAATGTATTATAACAGATAATCTACTCACATTTCCATGAATGTATACAAGCGAACTCAAGCATACACGCTGTATCATCAGAAACCGGAAGTGACGCAATGCCGTTCTATGAGTTTCGTCATCAGACGTCGACTGGAACGTTCAGACGTCAGACTAGAACGTTCCAATCACCAAGCACCAAGACCTACTGCAATATCCCCTTTTTCTATCTTTTGCTCCACCTTATGGTGGTATTAAGTAGGGGCAGCAGTTCCTGCTGAATTTTTTATTACTAATAAAGATGGCACAAGACCTCTTTTTGACTGTACTGTATCAAGTTCCACTGCTCGGATCAAACTACAGTTTTTTCAAAGACTCACTGAAGCCCGCCAAAAACTTATCGAAGCCCCACCGAAGCCTCACCAAAGGCTCATCGAAGCCCCACCAAAAACTTATCGAAGCCCCGCCGAAGCCTCACCAAAGGCTCATTGAAGCCCCAACAAAAACTTATCGAAGCCCCACCAAAGGCTAATCGAAGCCCCACCAAAAACATATGTAAGCCCCACTGAAGCCTCACCAAAGGCTCATCGAAGCCCCACTAAAAACTTATCGAAGCCCCATGAAGCCTCACCAAAGGCTCATCGAAGCCCCACCAAAAACTTATGTAAGCCCCACTGAAGCCTCACCAAAGGCTCACCGAAGCCCCAGCAAAAACTTATCGAAGCCCCACCGAAGCCCTTACCAAAGGCTCATCGAAGCCCCAGCAAAAACGTATCGAAGCCCCACCGAAGCCTTACCAAAGGCTCATCGAAACCCCACCAAAAACTTATCGAAGCCTCACCAAAGGCTCATCGAAGCCCCAAAAAAAACGTATCGAAGCCCCACCTTAGCCTCACCAAAGGCTCATCGAAGCCCCACCAAAAACGTATCAAAGCCCCACCGAAAGCCTCACCAAAGGCTCATCGAAGCCCTAACAAAAACGTATCGAAGCCCCGCTGAAGCCTCATTAAAGACCCACAGAAGCCTCATCGAAGCACCAAGCAAAAGTAAGGTGTAAACAGGACTGTAAGCTAACCATTATATTTAGTGACAGGAGATTTGATCGGCGTTGAGAGAGCTTTAACAAAGCCTGTCCGAAGCCATATTTAAAAGCAAGTGTAAACTAGTCAAACAAGCACTCAGAGGAAAGCAGAGGAGAGTGATCTTCTCTGAGAATGCCAGAGAACTCAGCAGCAGGTATTTTCCGGACACCTATGTGTAGGGATGAGCTTCGTGTTCGAGTCGAACGTACGTTCGACTCGAACATTGGTCGTTCGGGCGTTCGCCGAATTCCGAACGTTTGGGCCGTTCGCGGCAAAATTCGTGTGGCCCACAATGCACTGCGATGGCGCAGTGCATTGCTGGCTCATGATTGGCCAAGCATGCACTGTGACCCCGCATGCTTGGCCAATCGCAGCGCCAGTAGCGCGGAGAGCCATGATTGGCCACAGGCGTCCTGCCTGTGGCCAATCATAGCTCAGGCTGTGTAGTGCACGCCCCACACTATATAAGGCTGCCTTTGAGGCGGCCTCGTGTAGTGTGTTGGCATCTGAAGCAGTGGGTGTTCTGTGTACCTTCAACACAGTTACACACCAATCGTTTTTGGCTGATTTCCTATCTTGCTCTTGTGTAGTGGTTATTGTCTGTGCCCTGACCGCAGTATACACCACTATATTCACCTCACCTATATAGCTAGTGATCTAGCTTTAATAATAGAGCTTGCAGTCAGTAGTGGCAGGAGATAGTGCGTGCTGTCTGCGTGCTCTGTACCCAGTACATACCGCTATAATCCACCTACATAGCTGTCAGTGTTCTCTATTTGAGCCCATTTGCCATCTGCAGGAGTTATTGGAAGTTGTGTGTGCTTCCAGCACAGCACAGTATACATCTGTATATACCCCTTTAACTCTGCTGTTTTCTGGTTATTGTCTGCGTGCCATGACCGCAGTATACACCGTGATATTCACCTCACCTATATAGCTAGTGGTCCAGGAGATAGTGTGTGCTGTCTGCGTGCTCTGTACCCAGTACATACCGCTATAATCCACCTACATAGCTGTTCTCTATTTGGGCCCAATTGTCATCTGCAGGAGTTATTGGAAGTTGTGTGTGCTTCCAGCACAGCACAGTATACATCTGTATATACCCCTTTAACTCTGCTGTTTTCTGGTTATTGTCTGCGTGCCCTGACCACAGTATACACCGTGGTATTCACCTCACCTATATAGCTAGTGGTCCAGGAGATAGTGTGTGCTGTCTGCGTGCTCTGTACCCAGTACATACCGCTATAATCCACCTACATAGCTGTTCTCTATTTGGGCCCAATTGTCATCTGCAAGAGTTATTGGAAGTTGTGTGTGCTTCCAGCACAGCACAGTATACATCTGTATATACCCCTTTAACTCTGCTGTTTTCTGGTTATTGTCTGCGTGCCCTGACCGCAGTATACACTGTGATATTCACCTCACCTATATAGCTAGTGGTCCAGGAGATAGTGTGTGCTGTCTGCGTGCTCTGTACCCAGTACATACCGCTATAATCCACCTACATAGCTGTTCTCTATTTGGACCCAATTGTCATCTGCAGGAGTTATTGGAAGTTGTGTGTGCTTCCAGCACAGCACAGTATACATCTGTATATACCCCTTTAACTCTGCTGTTTTCTGGTTATTGTCTGCGTGCCCTGACCGCAGTATACACCGTGATATTCACCTTACCTATATAGCTAGTGGTCCAGGAGATAGTGTGTGCTGTCTGCGTGCTCTGTACCCAGTACATACCGCTATAATCCACCTACATAGCTGTTCTCTATTTGGGCCCAATTGTCATCTGCGGGAGTTATTGAAAGTTGTGTGTGCTTCCAGCACAGCACAGTATACATCTGTATATACCCCTTTAACTCTGCTGTTTTCTGGTTATTGTCTGCGTGCCCTGACCGCAGTATACACCGTGGTATTCACCTCACCTATATAGCTAGTGGTCCATCTTTAATAATAGAGCTTGCAGTCAGTAGTGGCAGGAGATAGTGCGTGCTGTCTGCATGCTCTGTACCCAGTACATACCGCTATAATCCACCTACATAGCTGTTCTCTATTTGAGCCCAATTGCCATCTGCAGGAGTTATTGGAAGTTGTGTGTGCTTCCAGCACAGCACAGTATACATTTGTATATACCCCTTTATCTCTGCTGTTCTATAAAAAAGGCATCTGCAGGAGTTAGTGGGTGTTGTGTGCCTCCAGCACAATATAAACTACCCAACTACTGTTTTACCCAACTCCCTTCAGGCCATTACCATGTCTGGAAGGCCAGCAAGGAGAGGCAGACAGGCGCGAGCCGATAAAAGAGGGCAAGCAGGCTCTGTGTCTAGAGACAACATTGCTGGTCGTGAACGCGGTGCATTGTCATCAGCACGTGGCCATGGGACATGCTTGTCCTTCTTTTCTGCAGCTGGACATGTTGAACCGCAACATGCCAACGACTTGGTAGAGTGGATGACCAAGCCCTCTTCATCCTCCTCATCCTCTCTCACCCAGTCTCAGGGTAGTAGCAAAGCAGCTGCCAACGCATCGTCTTCCCTCCTCTCAATGTCATCATCAGTGACTCCTTCCCTAGACCCACCACGTCCTCCTGAGGAGTCTCCTGAACTCTTTGAGCACAGTGTTGGGTACATGTTCCAGGAGGATGCCCAGTGTTTGGTGGGCTCTGATGATGACACTCAGCTAGAGGAAGGCAGTAGCGTGAGCGCAGAGAGAGGGGGTGCTCAAGAAGGACAGCAATCTGGCAGTCATGTTCCACAAGCTGCAGCATACTGCCAGGTTTGCTACAGCGATGAAGAGGGAGGGGATGATGAGGGCACTGACTCCACGTGGGTGCCTGGAAGGAGGGAGGAGGAGGAGGAGGAGGAGGAGGAGGAGGAGGAGGAGGCACATGTCCAACGAGGCAGGATGCCCTCCGGGGGCCAGCTTAGGGGCAGCACACCGACTGAATCACACCGCAGAGCTCCGCCTGCGCAGAGCGCTTCCTCTGCGCGTTATTCTAAAAGTTCTTTGGTGTGGGCCTTTTTTGAGACGAGTGCATCAGATCGCACCGCTGCTATTTGCAACATATGTCTCAAGCGTATCTCACGTGGCCAAAACATCAGCCGCTTGGGCACCACATGCTTGACCAGACATATGTTGACCTGCCATGCAGCTCGTTGGCAAGCGTACCTCAAAGACCCACACCAAAGAACAAAGCGGACCTCTCCTTGCTCCTCATCAGCTGGCATCTCCAACCCCACTAGACCTTCAGTCCTCTCTGAAACCTGCTCTGAGAGGAATGAAGGTGTAGAATTAGGTGTGTCACAGCCAAGTGCTTCAGGGAACTCTGCTAGTGGTACATCCACATCCGATTATAGCAGGCAAATGTCCCTGCCCCAGCTGCTGGAACGGCGGAAGAAGTTTACTCCCAGCCATCCACATGGCCAGCGGTTGAATGCTAGCTTGGCTAAATTGCTAGCACTTCAACTGCTGCCTTTTCAGTTGGTAGACTCGGCCCCCTTCCGTGAGTTTGTACAATGTGCGGTTCCTCAGTGGCAGGTCCCCAAACGCCACTTTTTCTCACGGAAGGCGATTCCGGCTCTCTAACGGCATGTGGAAGGCAATGTCCTTGCCTCGCTGGACAGGGCGGTCAGCGGTAAGGTGCATATTACCGCTGACTCATGATCCAGCAGGCATGGACAGGGACGTTACCTGTCTTTCACGGCCCATTGGGTCACTCTTCTGGCAGCTGGGAAGGATGCAGGACAAGGTGCAGTAGTGTTAGAGGTTGTTCCGCCACCACGCCTCCAAAATGCTACTATTGGTTGTGACACACCTCTCTCCTCCACCCCCTCCTCTTCTTCTTCCTCCATGGCCTCTTCCAGTGCTCTGTCCTCAGAACCAGCGGTGCTCCGTAGGCGTTGCAGGGGCTACGCAAGTACGCAGGCAAAACGATGCCATGCCGTGCTTGCGCTGGTTTGTTTGGGGGACAGGAGCCACACTGGGGCGGATGTTTTGTCAGCTCTGCAGGGGCAGGCCGAGAGGTGGTTGACGCCACACCAGCTTAAGCCAGGAATGGTGGTTTGCGACAATGGCACCAACCTCCTCTCCGCCCTCCGACAGGGACAACTGACCCATGTGCCCTGTGTAGCTCACGTCCTTAACCTGGTGGTGCAGCGGTTCTTGGGCAGGTACCCCGGCTTGCAGGATGTCCTGAAGCAGGCCAGGAGAGTCTGTGTGCATTTCCGCCGATCATTTAATGCCTGTGCTCGGCTGGCTGAGCTCCAAAAGGAGTTGAACCTGCCCAAGAACCGCCTTATATGTGACATGCCCACCAGATGGAACTCAACATTGGCCATGCTGCAGCGGCTGCACACGCAGCAGAGGGCCATCAATGAGTACCTGTGCGACTACGGCACCAGGACAGGGTCAGGGGAGCTTGGTTTTTTCTCACCACGCCAGTGGGGCATGATCAGGGATGCATGCACTGTCCTGTCACTGTTTGAGGAGGCCACAAGGATGGTGAGCAGTGACAGTGCATGCATCAGTGACACTGTACCTCTTGTCCACCTCTTGGAGCATACGCTGCGTGGAATAATGGACAGGGCACTTGAGGCAGAACAGAGGCAGGAAGAGGAGGACTTCCTTGCCTCTCAAGGCCCCCTTTATCCAGACAGTGTTCCTGCTGTGCCACCCATCACACAGGAAGAGGGTGAGGAGGAGGAAGAGGAGGAGGAGGATGATTGTGTCAGCATGGAGGTGGAGGCTGGCACTCAGCATCAGCATCAGCAGCAGCAGTCTTATAGGGATGATTTACAGTCCCAAGAAACACGTGGACTTGTACGTGGCTGGGAGGAGGTAGCTGCGGATCATGTTGTCCTTAGTGACCCAGAGGACTCCGGACCAAATGCCTCAGCTAACCTACGCTGCATGGCCTCCCTGATCCTGCAAAGCCTGCGGAAGGATCCTCGTATTCTTCGGATCAAGGAGAGGGACCATTACTGGCTGGCCACTCTCCTTGATCCACGGTACAAGGGTAAGGTTGCCGACCTTATCTTGCTATCGCAGAGGGAGCAGAGGATGAGACATCTCCGGGAGGCCTTGCAGAAAGCTCTGTGCAACGCGTTCCCAGAGACTGGGAGGTCACAAACTCCTGGTCCTGGACAACGTGTTGCTGAGGCATCAGTCAGAAGGAGCGGTGGAGAAGGTGGCCGTCTGACTGATGCTTTCAGACAATTTTTTAGTCCGCAGCCCCAAGGTATGATTGGTTCCAGCACCCATCGCCAACGTCTAATTTACATGGTGCAGGAATACCTAGGGGCAAGGTCAGACTTGGACACCTTTCCCACTGAAAATCCTCTGGCTTACTGGGTCTTGAGGATGGATCACTGGCCAGAGCTTGCACAGTATGCAATTAAGCTACTGGCCTGTCCTGCATCCAGCGTTCTTTCGGAACGCACCTTCAGTGCTGCTGGTGGCTTCGTTACCGATCACAGGGTGCGCCTGTCCACCGAATCAGTTGATCGACTGACCTTCATCAAGATGAATCAGTCTTGGATCACCCACAGCTACCAAGCACCTGAAGCTGATGTAACCGAATAATTTTTTTTGAAATACCACATCCCTTCAAGACTGCCTATGCTGATGCTGAGTGACTGTCCTGTTATGTTGATTGTCTATCCTCTTCCTCCTCCGCTGATATGTTGGAAGAACATTTTTGGTTCTGGGTGATGCCAGCAGCCCAATTTTTCTGCCCCTGTTTAACAGGGGCGTTTAAGTACAATTTTTGATGCAATGCTTTGCAGCAGGGCTAATTCCTGCAATAAAACTAGAGTATATGGCAGAGGTTGCAGTGTGATGGCACCAGTGCCTAAGGCCCAATTTTTCTGCCCCTGTTTAACAGGGGCGTTTAATTACAATTTTTGATGCAATGCTTTGCAGCAGGGCTAATTCCTGCAATAAAACTAGAGTATATGGCAGAGGTTGCAGTGTGATGGCACCAGTGCCTAAGGCCCAATTTTTCTGCCCCTGTTTAACAGGGGCGTTTAAGTACAATTTTTGATGCAATGCTTTGCAGCAGGGCTAATTCCTGCAATAAAACTAGAGTATATGGCAGAGGTTGCAGTGTGATGGCACCAGTGCCTAAGGCCCAATTTTTCTGCCCCTGTTTAACAGGGGCGTTTAATTACAATTTTTGATGCAATGCTTTGCAGCAGGGCTAATTCCTGCAATAAAACTAGAGTATATGGCAGAGGTTGCAGTGTGATGGCACCAGTGCCTAAGGCCCAATTTTTCTGCCCCTGTTTAACAGGGGCGTTTAAGTACAATTTTTGATGCAATGCTTTGCAGCAGGGCTAATTCCTGCAATAAAACTAGAGTATATGGCAGAGGTTGCAGTGTGATGGCACCAGTGCCTAAGGCCCAATTTTTCTGCCCCTGTTTAACAGGGGCGTTTAATTACAATTTTTGATGCAATGCTTTGCAGCAGGGCTAATTCCTGCAATAAAACTAGAGTATATGGCAGAGGTTGCAGTGTGATGGCACCAGTGCCTAAGGCCCAATTTTTCTGCCCCTGTTTAACAGGGGCGTTTAAGTACAATTTTTGATGCAATGCTTTGCAGCAGGGCTAATTCCTGCAATAAAACTAGAGTATATGGCAGAGGTTGCAGTGTGATGGCACCAGTGCCTAAGGCCCAATTTTTCTGCCCCTGTTTAACAGGGGCGTTTAAGTACAATTTTTGATGCAATGCTTTGCAGCAGGGCTAATTCCTGCAATAAAACTAGAGTATATGGCAGAGGTTGCAGTGTGATGGCACCAGTGCCTAAGGCCCAATTTTTTTGCCCCTGTTTAACAGGGGCGTTTAATTACAATTTTTGATGCAATGCTTTGCAGCAGGGCTAATTCCTGCAATAAAACTAGAGTATATGGCAGAGGTTGCAGTGTGATGGCACCAGTGCCTAAGGCCCAATTTTTCTGCCCCTGTTTAACAGGGGCGTTTAATTACAATTTTTGATGCAATGCTTTGCAGCAGGGCTAATTCCTGCAATAAAACTAGAGTATATGGCAGAGGTTGCAGTGTGATGGCACCAGTGCCTAAGGCCCAATTTTTCTGCCCCTGTTTAACAGGGGCGTTTAAGTACAATTTTTGATGCAATGCTTTGCAGCAGGGCTAATTCCTGCAATAAAACTAGAGTATATGGCAGAGGTTGCAGTGTGATGGCACCAGTGCCTAAGGCCCAATTTTTCTGCCCCTGTTTAACAGGGGCGTTTAAGTACAATTTTTGATGCAATGCTTTGCAGCAGGGCTAATTCCTGCAATAAAACTAGAGTATATGGCAGAGGTTGCAGTGTGATGGCACCAGTGCCTAAGGCCCAATTTTTCTGCCCCTGTTTAACAGGGGCGTTTAAGTACAATTTTTGATGCAATGCTTTGCAGCAGGGCTAATTCCTGCAATAAAACTAGAGTATATGGCAGAGGTTGCAGTGTGATGGCAACAGTGCCTAAGGCCCAATTTTTCTGCCCCTGTTTAACAGGGGCGTTTAATTACAATTTTTGATGCAATGCTTTGCAGCAGGGCTAATTCCTGCAATAAAACTAGAGTATATGGCAGAGGTTGCAGTGTGATGGCACCAGTGCCTAAGGCCCAATTTTTCTGCCCCTGTTTAACAGGGGCGTTTAATTACAATTTTTGATGCAATGCTTTGCAGCAGGGCTAATTCCTGCAATAAAACTAGAGTATATGGCAGAGGTTGCAGTGTGATGGCACCAGTGCCTAAGGCCCAATTTTTCTGCCCCTGTTTAACAGGGGCGTTTAATTACAATTTTTGATGCAATGCTTTGCAGCAGGGCTAATTCCTGCAATAAAACTAGAGTATATGGCAGAGGTTGCAGTGTGATGGCACCAGTGCCTAAGGCCCAATTTTTCTGCCCCTGTTTAACAGGGGCGTTTAAGTACAATTTTTGATGCAATGCTTTGCAGCAGGGCTAATTCCTGCAATAAAACTAGAGTATATGGCAGAGGTTGCAGTGTGATGGCACCAGTGCCTAAGGCCCAATTTTTTTGCCCCTGTTTAACAGGGGCGTTTAATTACAATTTTTGATGCAATGCTTTGCAGCAGGGCTAATTCCTGCAATAAAACTAGAGTATATGGCAGAGGTTGCAGTGTGATGGCACCAGTGCCTAAGGCCCAATTTTTTTGCCCCTGTTTAACAGGGGCGTTTAAGTACAATTTTTGATGCAATGCTTTGCAGCAGGGCTAATTCCTGCAATAAAACTAGAGTATATGGCAGAGGTTGCAGTGTGATGGCACCAGTGCCTAAGGCCCAATTTTTCTGCCCCTGTTTAACAGGGGCGTTTAAGTACAATTTTTGATGCAATGCTTTGCAGCAGGGCTAATTCCTGCAATAAAACTAGAGTATATGGCAGAGGTTGCAGTGTGATGGCACCAGTGCCTAAGGCCCAATTTTTCTGCCCCTGTTTAACAGGGGCGTTTAAGTACAATTTTTGATGCAATATTTCACAGGAGGGCCCCTTCCTGTGCCCACCCAGAGTAACGGTGAGGACTTATAGTGTTGTGGCACCAGCACCACAACCACCAAAGGTCAATTTTTCTACCACTGTTCAACAATGGCATGTAATTACAATTCTTGATATAATCGTTCACAGCAGGGCGCTCCAGCGCCCACCAAGAGTCACTTTGAGGGCTTACAATGTTGTGGCAAAACCAACACCTTGTTCCGCCATTTCTGCAGAGCATATAGGGCAGGCCCCTACTTTCAAACATCCAATTTACAAACATCTCCTACTTGCAAACGGAAGGAGACAACAGCAAGTGAGATGAAAAAAGATGAACGACAAAACAAATTATACAGGGGTGATAACCCTTCCCTATGTTTTCCAAAAAGCTTAAAAATAGTTTTTTTGACTGGAGCTACATTTTAAAAATGTACCAGTTGAAAATTACAAACAGATTCAACTTAACACAACAAACCTACACAGTCCCTGTCTTGTTTGCACTGCCTGTATACTGCTATTCTGAGTATATAGGGCCTGGGGGCCACACGCATTTCCTTTTTTTAATATGGGTACGGGGTTCCCCTTAATATGCGTACAAGACCCAAATAGGCTGGTAATGGGCAGGGAGGGCTACCCATGCCATTTTCTGAATGATTTTCAACCATATTGCAGGAACCAGATATAACATTAAAACCGCAAGCGGTTTTAAATGGTGTTATTTCCGTTTAATGTCATTTTGTGCAGGGACTGTTCTAAACACGGGAAACACGTGGCACTTCACAGGCATACTACAGACACCCCCCAGGCACCATATTTAAAGGAATATTTCATTTTTTTTTTTCACTTTAATTGTCATTAAAATCAGTGCTCCCGCCAAAACGGCCGTTTTTAAAACTTTTTTTTGCATTGACCCATGTCCCCTGAGGCAGGAGTCAGGTCCCCAAACCCTTTTTAGGACAGTATCTTGCATATCAGCCGTTAAAATTAGCACTTTCCATTTCGAACGTTCGAGTCCCATAGACTTCAATGGGGTTCTAACGTTCGTTACGAACGTGGGGTCCGTTCGAAAGTTCTGGTGCGAACCGAACCGGGGGGTGTTCGGCTCATCCCTACCTATGTGTGCAAAAATTAGGCATTTTCATGTGCTGCATGTGAAAACAGACGTACAACACAGACTAAAATATTATGAAAAAAAGGAACAGAAACAGACATGGATAGATGCACCTTGCCTTGAGGGGAAAAGGGGGTTTCTGATTCCTTGATACACCTGCAGTTTTCCCCATACCTCCCAATGTCCCTGATTTCGAGGGACTGCCCCAGACATCTCAACTCTCCCGCATTTTGGTGCAGGCTCCCAGTCCCCCGGAGAACCAGGCGATCTCCCGGCTGAGCCTGTCACTCAGCCGCGGACAGAGCAGCCCAAGTGGCCGAATGGAGAGCCGCTGCTCGGGCTACTCTGTCTGTGGCTGAGTGACAGGAGGCAGGGCCAGACTGGCCTACTGGGACATTTCCCAGTAGGCTGCCTGCCCTGGGGCCACTTTGGGCTAAGCTGTGGCTGCCTATAGCGCTCCTCTACCTCCCTCCTCCTCCCCCTCCTCCTCCACTACATTTCACACACAGCTGTCGGAGCTGAGTTTAAAAAACTTTGGCCGCGCTGTGACAAAAGTCCTGCCCTCCTCCTAGACCAGCTTGTGTGATAGACAGAACACTGCGTCTATCACACGGGCTGGTCTAGAAGGAGGGCGGGACTTTTGTCACAGCGCAGCCAAAGTTTTCACACTGAATTCCGAGACACAGCGAGGGATGCCTGCTGTGTGTAATCCAGGCACTGACTGTAGTGAGGCTGCGATTATGGGCATGGTAAGGCTGCGGTTATGGGCACGGTGAGGCTGCGGTTATGGGCACGGTGAGCCTGCGGTTATGGGCACAGTGAGGCTGCGATTATGGGCACGGTGAGGCTGCAATTATGGGCACGGTAAGGCTGAAATTATGGGCACGGTGAGGCTGCGATTATGGGCACTGCAAGGCTGCGATTATGGGCACGGTGAGGCTGTGATTATGGGCGCAGTGAGGCTGTGATTATGGGCACTGTAAGGCTGCGATTATGGGCACCGTAAGGCTGCGATTATGGGCTCGGTAATGCTGAAATTATTGGCACAGTAAGGCTGTAATTTTGGGCATGATGAGGCTACAATTATGGCCACTGTAAGGCTGTGATTATATGCACGGTGAGGCTGGGATTATGGGCATGGTAAGGCTGCAATTATGGGCATGGTAAGGCTGCAATTATGGTTACAGTGAGGCTGCGATTATGGTCACAGTGAGGCTACAATTATGGGCATGGTGAGGCTGCAATTATGGGCACGGTGAGGCTGCAAAGATGGGCATGGTAAGGCTGCAATGATGGGCATGATGAGGCTGAAATGATGGGCATGGTGAGGCTGCATTTAATTGAAGGGGGGGGGGGTTCAGTGGCGGCGCAAAACCTCCCTGAAATTTGTTTTTGCAAGTTGGGATGTCTGCTCCCCCCTCATTTGTCCCTCATTTTGGTCCGATCTATATAGTTGTTTACAAAGTAATTTTTTTCTCTTTCAAAAAGTATTTCCCAGTGCTAAACCTTTCATCCAAATTCTAAATTGATGCATTTGTAAATTTTAAAAGCCAATATAAAGGAATAGTAGTAGTAAAAATAAGCCCTTGTGGATTTAATTAACCTTTTTTTGCTTAATTCTCCTTTAAGGGGGTGTGGCAGGAGCATGTCCTGTACCTATATTTGCTAGTAGGTATCCATCATTCCCATCTCAGGTATTGTTTTCCCAGCTTAGGCAGCTGCATACACTAGACTAGGTGTAGTTATGTAACCCAACATTCATGTGTCCAGCATGTTGTAAGAACCTTGTTTTGCATTACGCACTTTATTATATGTATTATTATACTGTATTGGTCCCTGGATTGTTGAGGTTTACCCATCACCTCATCCCCAGCTCACTCAGCTTCCCGCCTACACCCCTCGCCTGACGTCATTTCCCGCCTCACAACAACTCCGTTGTAGCTCCGCCCACTCAGTTTGTGAGGGATCTGTAGAGGGGGGAGCTTGGCTGGTTGCTGGCGGGAGAAGGATCGATAGGCTGTGCGCTCCGTTTAGGCTGCAGTAATAAGGCGAGCAGGTAAGAAGCGTATGTGTAATAGGTGCTGAGGGGACTGTGGAAGGTGTGTGGTGCAAGCAGACTGTAGGGCTGGCACCAAGCAGTGTTTGCTGTGTCCTCCTACGCATCATGTTTTCCCCGTACAGCGAGTGTGGTAATAAAGGTGACAAGCGTGTTCCAGTTGGGCGCGGATTGTGTGTTTCCTTTTATTGGACGTGTGAGGGGAATGGAATTAGCATGGAGGGAGGGGAGCCTGAGCGGTGTGTGTTGTGTGAGCACGCACCGCCTCTCTCTCTGCAGCCTCCTCGCTCCATGGTTCTGTGTGAGAGAAGGGGGAGTGGGAGCCATTTAAACATTGCAGACCTGCCTGAAGGCTCCTAACGGCAAGCACAATGTTTCCGTGTCTTGTAGTGTGTTTGCTTTCCTTCAGCCCATGCTCTCCCTATACAGTAACACATCTGGCTATGCAGAGCATAACATGGCCAGATGTTGTTCTGCTTCGTTTTCACTTTCCATGGAAGGGTCACGTGTACATCAATTTAACCACTTCAATACTGGGTACTACTCCTGCCCAGGACAAGTTTCAGCTTTCAGAGCTGTTGCACTTTTAATGACAATTGAGCAGTCATACTACACTTTAGACAAATTACATTTTTTATTATTTATTTATCTTTATATATAATTTTGTTCCCACAAATAGAACTTAAGTTTTGTGGTATTTGATCGGGATGAGCTCAGGCGTGTTCGCATGCTCCACGTGCAGAGCCGTCAGGAAGTCAGCGCTGCGCTAATCACAGGCAGTGAGACATTGTCTGATCTCTGCTGCCGCGCATTGGGCAATGTCTCCTCCTAGATTGTAAGCTCTAACGAGCAGGGCCCTCTGATTCTACCTGTCTTGAATTGTATTGTAATGTCTACCCTAATGTTGTAAAGCGATGCGTAAACTGTCGGCGCTATATAAATCCTGTATAATAATGTCTCACTGTGATTAGAGCAGTGCTGCGCAGACTTCCTGGCGGGCTCTGCACGTGGACCATGCGAACACGCCTGAGCTCATCCTTAGTATTTGATCACCGCTGGTTTTTTTTTCTTGTCTTTTGCTAAACTAATAAAAAGAAAACCGAAAAGTTTTTGTTATAAAATTTTGTAAATAAGTACTTTTTCTCCTTCATTGATGGGTGCAGGTGAGGCAGCACTGATGAGGCATTAATATGTGGCACTGGCAGGAATTACTGCTGGGCACTGACACCTCTAATGGGCAGCCTTGGGGGAGGGGGGGGGGCCGCCTGCGCTGATAAACGAAGAAATAGCTGCACGTCAATTGAAATCCAAAATGTTATTTATTAATCACTAAGATTACATCAAAGAAAACCAACACACAGGTCCTCACACAGTACAGTTGTCTACAACTGTACTGTGTGAAACGCGTCTACAACTGCACTGTGTGAAACGCGTCTACAACACCTGTGTGTTGGTATCCTTTGATGTCACCTTGGCAATCAACAGCATCAATCGATGCCATTTCTTCCTTTACCTACCCACGGAGACGGGCTGGAGCTAGCAAATGGTTGGACATTCCTATCAGGCGCTAATTTGTTCTCCTGGAGTGGTGAGTCCTTCATTCCTGATAAGCATCAGCCCCCCCCCCCCCCCCAATATTGCAGCATACCAACTCTTAGATGTGATGGCTTTCTCTTATTCTTCAGCAAGTAAGTTTATTTTTTTATGAACAAGCACTTACAGGGGTGACACCAGTGGTGGTACGTCCATAAGGGCGCATGGCTGCCACCCCCTCTAGCACCAATAGATGCATGAATCTAGCTATGGCTGCCACTGCCACCACCTAGGTGCCCCACACCTGAATTACAGCATCGGGTGGGGGGGGGGTGTATTTTTGAAGCACCTGAATAGAGCCATAGGCGTCAAAATAGGTGACATGCGAGCGCCATGCAGGCCACTCAGTTGTGTTAGGAAAGCGAATATTCATTCACTTTTCTAACACTAAACCGCCTCTCCGCCAATCTGGTGATCGGATCTGTTACCCGTCTCCTGATTGGCTGAAACTACATTCGCTGTCATTGGACGCCTGACAGGAGTCCAATCATAGCAGAGGATGGGAGAAGATATTGAGGAGCTGTCCCACTGAGACAGGGTAAGTGCAGACAGCAGACCGGGGGGGGGCGGGCACAGTGGCGGCTGTTTGGGGCACACTGGCTGCATTTGTTTTGTTTTTTGTCAGAATTTTTCAGTTTGTTTGCACCCCCCAAAAATTTTGAGAACCAGACGCCACTGGATGAGACAAACCTCTTTAAAGTGGTGTTGCCACCCAAAAATAAGTCATTTAAAATTCTTTAAAAAAAAAAAAAAAAATAACTTGGAAAAAAAAATTGTTTTTACTCACCTCTAAATACCTGTTGCTAGGGGGTCCCTCGTAGTCTGCCTTCTTCCTTGCCCGGGCTGGTGACATCACTTCCCCTCGCGCCGCACAGTCACCTGGGACCTGTCATGTGTCCAAGTTGACTGTACGGCGCATCACGGCACCCTGAAATCACAGCCGGGTGCTCACAGTATGCATGACGGTGCCGTGATCGGGGGGTGGGGGGGCTGCGTTCCCCCGCATCGCTGGACCCTGGGACAGGTAAGTGTCCGATTAATAAAAGTCAGCAGCGGCAGTATTTGTAGCGGCTGACTTTACATTTTTTTTTTTTTTTTTTAGGGGGTACCCCACTTTAACCACTTGCCGCCTGGCACATAGCAGAATGACTGCTGGGCAGTGGTTCAGTTATCCTGACTGGGCGTCATATGATGTCCAGCAGGCTAAAAGCCACGTCCAATCACGGCTGATCACGATGTAAACAGGAAGAGCTGTTTGGCTTTTCCTCACCCGTGTATGACAGATTGTTTATCAGTGCAGCCCCCCTCGGATGTCACCCAGGACTACCGGCCCTAGACCACCAGGGAAATGCAAATCGGTACCAAGGCAACTGCCGAAAAGTGCCCACTCACAATGCCTGCCAGTGCCACCAGGGATGCCCATCAGTGCCGGGTATCAATGCCCAGTAGTGCCACCCATAAGTACCCATCTTTGCAGCCTATCAGTGCCACCCATGAGTGCCCATCAGTGCCGCACATGCAGCATAGAAGGTATTTTAACCTTGATGCATAGATTGCTATAATACATAATCCTTTTAAATGCAAGCAGTGTAGGAACCTGAACATAAGCTAGTATCCGGATGTTGTTGGGCTACAGAGAGAAAGAAGCAGTGCTATGAATCCGCTCAGAAGAAGCATGTTGATGGGAAGAAAAAACAGAGGGGAAAACGCACTGGAACACATTAACCACTTCAGCCCTGGAAGATTTTACCCCTTAATGACCAGAGCATTTTTGCGCTTCAGCACTGCGTTGCTTTAACTGACAATGGTGTTGTCGTGCAACAATGCAACCAAACAAAATTGGCATCTTTTTTTTTTTTCCCACAAGTAGAGCTTTCTTTTGGTGGTATTTGATCACCTCTGCGCTTTGCTTTTTTTTTTCAAAATTGTCGCTCCTTTTTTGTTTATAGCACAAAAATATTTTTTTTTGCTATTAGAAATATCCCACATAAAAAAAAAAAAAAATCTTTATCAGTTTAGGCTGACATGTATTCTACATATTTTTGGTAAAAAAATTGCAATAAGCGTATGTTGATTGGTTTGTGCAAAAATGATAGCGTCTACAAAATAGGGAATAGATTTATGGAATTTTTATGAAAAAAAAAAAAAAAAATATATATATATATATATATATATTACTTGTAATGGTGGGACTGTGACATTGCGACGGACAGATTGGACACTTGATGCATTTTTGGGGCCATTGACATTTATACAGCAATCGGGGGAGGCTTACTGGGACATGACAGAGATCAGTTCCCAACCACTGGGAACAGTAGACTCCTGTCATATCACTTGTCAGAATGAGGAAATGCCTTGTTTACATTTCCCGTTCTGACGGCGTACAAGGCAATTGCGGGCCGCCGGAAGCCATCGCGTTCTCCCGACCCACGGGCATGCTCCCGCAGCAGGAGTAAGTGCCAGCCCGCATCTGAGCCTGCGTGAGCCGCTGTACAGCTACGGCTAATCATGCAGGAGAGCCATTGTGCCGGTCTTACAGTGGTTAATAAAAGCATTAAAAATATGCATGCAGAAATGCATCCAGAATTAGGTTTTGTGGTGGGAACCAGCCCTAAAGCCCAACTCCAGGTCTTGGTGAATTTTAAGAACCCTTTCACACTGAGCCGCCCTGGGCGTCAGCAGTAAACCGGTGCTATTTTTAGAGCAGTTTTAGCAGCGCTATTCGGTTGCTAGCGGGGCAGTTTTAACCCCCCCCGCTAGCGGCCGAATAGGGGTTAAATCCGCCTAAAAACTGCCGTTGCAGTGACGCTTTGCTGGCTGTATAGCGGCGCTGCCCCATTGTTTTCAATGGGGAGGAGCAGTGTATTTACCGCTGCTAAGAAGCTGCTGGCAGGACTCTTTGTGATGCCCTGCTAGCGCAGTGCTTTTGGGTTTGGGCTGCACTGGGTTTGCAGGTGAGGGTTTTTATTTTATTTTTTTTTATTTTTTTTTTCAGGCGCTATTTTTTAGCACTGTAGCATCTGAAAAATGCCTCAGTGTGAAAGGGGTCTTAAAGCGGAGGTCCACCCTAAAGTGGACCTTCCGCTCATCGGAACCCTCCCCCCCTCCGGCGCCACAATTGGCACCTTTCAGGGGGAGGGGGGTGCAGATACCTGTACAGTACAGGTATTTGCACCCACTTCCGGGATAGCTCTCTGCGGAAAGGGGCGTCGATTACGCCCCTTTCCGCAAGTGCCCGCCCCTTTCCACAAGTGCTCCGCTGCCTGCTGGGAAACACACAGATCCCAGAGGCAGCGGGGACCGCCCTTATTGCGCAGCGCGACTCGCGCATGCGCAGTAGGGAACCGGGAAATTAAGCCGAAAGGCTCCATTTCCTGATTGCCATACCCAAGATGGCGGCGGCAGCACCCGAGAGACGATCTAGAGATCGGCTTCGGGTGCCGACATCGCGGGCGCGCTGGACAGGTAAGTGTCACTATTTTAAAAGTCAGCAGCTGCAGTATTTGTAGCTGCTGGCTTTAAAAAAAAAAAAAAAACACGGAGTCCCGGCGGACTCCCGCTTTAATAGTTGCATCCACAGCAGATAAATAATCTGTACTAGCTGTATGTAGCCTCTGCTACATGCTGTATACAACAATATTTTCCAGTAGGGGGACAGGACCTTCCCATCCCACTCCCAGAACAAAATCTAGTCAGGCTTAGAGTTGCTCAGACTTTCCCAGGAACCTTTGTATTCTATGAATGAATACAAAACTTCCTCTAGCTGAAGCAGAGATTGTGTCACCCAGCCACCTGTCCAACTTGGCTAATCAGAGGAAGCTATGTATTCATTCAGAAAATGGCAAAGTACCTGTGAATGGCTTACAAGCTGGATAAAATGGACAAACTTGCTCCAGGTGTTGGGGACACAAAAATCTCCTCCTCCTCAGTATGCAAAATAGCATGTAAAAAGAAATTCAATGTGGATGGCCGCACTCCAACGATAATTTTTTTTTTTATTGGTTAAAAACCATACAGCAAGAGATGGAATCAACAGCTAACATGTTTCACACTGTAACGACTGGTGCTTACTCATAGCTTCAGAAAATACAAAAGTACCTGCGAATAGCTGAGCAACTCTTAGCCCGAATTTGTTCCTGGAGCAGGACGGGAAGGTCCTCATCATGCTGCTGGAACACAATTCTGTGTGTAGCTGAGGTCACATACAGTTAATACAGCACACAAAGCTACTGCAACTGTTAGGGAAGTAAATAGTTTTTGAGCCATCTTGGTCCAAATTAATTATTTAAACTTCATTAAGTCCTGGAGTTAGGTCTTAAATCAAGCTAACCGTATAGGAGTGTGTCTGGCACCAAAGATTACCATACAGCATGGAATGTTGGAGAAAAAATTCACTTACAGGGAGCAGAGAGTCCAGGTCTCCTGTTCAAATGTTCGGCAAAGGTACAGACTGCTAAACTGAGTGGGCTGCTAGCTTGATGCTGTGAGCCGGTAGAGTTGTCAAAATCCAGGTAACAGCGCAGAAAGGCAGTGGCGGGTAAACAAAAACTCTCTGGCGTGCAAGCTGAATCCACCGTAGGGAGTTGCTTAGCACACTTTCAGAAAAGATCAGAAATACCTAATTAACTTGAGAGAAATGCGTTGTCCTTGTCACTTCGAGTGAACTACACAGAATATCTTCTAGAGATGCAGCAAAATTTCAGCCGCTTTGTTATTATACATTATTGGCATTTTGCAGAAAAAGGAAAAGGTGCAGATAATGGTGTGGAAAACGCATACAATTTTTTGCCATGATTTTATCACAATTTTACCGCGCTTATGGTGTTTCATAGGTCATGTGACTAAAACGCCTCAAAATACGGTGCATTATTGATACCTTCTTGCAATGCATTTCAACGGTGAGGTGCTTTTTGGTGGGTTATTTTTAACTGACAAAAAATACAGCAAGCAAGATTTTTAATACCACAACAGAAGTGCAACAGACCAATGTGAAGACATACATCAAATTTATAGGGGTGCCTTTTTCTTGCGCTAAAGGTGCCGATAATGATTGACAATAAATTCATATTTAAAGTTATGATATTAAGTTGAATATAATACAATTTTATATTATCAAACCTTTTCAGTTTCGCCCAAGTACAGCCCGAATTTTCGGTTTTGGCACCAATATTTTCATTTTGGTGCACTTCTAATATCTTCTATGATCTACCAATTGGTTTGCCATCCTTTGTAATAGAGATGAAGATAGACATGTCTGTAGTCCATATCAGTAGAGTAGCCTAGGGTTACAAGCATGACACTCTCCATAGATACAGTGGAGGAGTGAGGTAACTACATGGGGACAGGAATTTTTGGTATTTGCTGGATAACCGGGTGAAAATAGAGCAAAAGGACTAGTAAGCTTGGGTTCAGACACGTTTTTCAGCATTGACTGTTTGTTGCTGTAACTTATTAATTTTGGCTGGAAATCTCCTTTTAAAGTAGAGCTACAAGAAACACCTTTCTTTGGATAAAGTAGGGCATTATTCACACTGGCAGTGTCAAACATTTGTTTAAATGTATGTACAGGACATTTATAAACTCATATAAATGCATGAAATATTTTTTTTCTTTTTTTTTTTTTTTTTACCCCCTTCCTGATCAGAGCACTTTTTATGATTCGGCACTGTGTAACTTTAACTGGCAATTGCATGGTCGTGCGACCTTACACCAAAACAAAATTGACTCCCACAAATAGAGCTTTCTTTTGGTGGTATTTGATCACCTCTGTGGTTTTTATTTTTTGTGCTATAAACATACATTTTGCAAAAATAGCAATATCTTTTACTTTTTGCTATATATTTTTTGGGAATATTATAAAAAAAGTTTTTTCCTCAGTTTAGGCCGATATGTATTCTACGTGTTTTTGGTGGTAAAAAAAAACAAAAACGCGTATATTGATTGGCTTGCATTAAAGGTATAGCTTCTACAAAATGGGAGATAAATTTATGGAATTTAAATTATTGATAATGGCGATCTGCGATTTTCTTTTATCATGACTGTAACATTGCTGCAGACACATTGGACGCTATTTTGGGACCGTTATCATTTTATACAGCAATCAGCGCTATAAAAAAATGCACTGATTGCTGTGTAAATGACAGGGAAGGGGTTAAACACTGGGGGGATCGAGGGGTTATCTGTGTCCTAGGGAGTGATTCTAACTGTAGGGGGGGTGGGCTCACTAAAACATGACAGCTATGACTGCTCCCGTTGACAGGGAACAGTAGATCTGTCATGTTGCTAGGCAGAACAGGGAAATGCCTTGTTTACATTGCCCCATTCTGCCCCTCTGTGACACGATAGTGGGACACTGGCGGGCATCAAGTCTGCTGGACCCGTGGGCACAGTCAGGCAGTATGCAGCAGGTATGCGGTGCACGCCCACTAGCCCACAAATGAAGGGGATGTACAGGTACACCCATTTGCCCACCGCTGCTATGTGCCAACGTATATCGGCAGTCAGCAAGTGGTTAATGGTGCCATTTACAGCCCCAATTCCCAAAAAGTTGGAATACTGTGTAAAATCTATGTAAAAACAGAACACGATGATTTGCAAATTTCATACACCTGTTAACCACAATAGAAAGCATATCAAGTGTTTAACAGCCAATCCCCAGATGAAGTCCACTTGTGACAAAATGCCGCGTAGGGAGGTGCTCTGACATCACATTTGCCTCGGAGGTGTAGCTCTGCGGAGGACAGCGAGCAGGGAGAGTGTTATGGGACACCGTTGATTTTATATTGAGCTATATTGCAACTTTCTTGTAAGTGCGATTTTTATTTTTATTAAATTCTTTTTTTATTTTTATTTTTTTCAAATAACTTTTTTCTTTATTCGTTTAATACAATGCGATACACGTCATACTGTACACTGCAGCATTTAGAGTAACACAAAAAAGAAAAGTGGCAATTAGTCCATGCATATCGACCTATTGAGTATAACCCCCTGGAGTAGGTACAGACCAGTCCGAGGGGGCTCCACCGCGTTCATTAGGGCCCTCACTGATATTCAGCCTATATATCCTCAGGTCTCTACTACCATCGTAAGAGCCCATGCGGAAGTAGGAGGTATCATCTTATGGTACTATCTGCACGTGTGAACCTTTAACAAATTACTTTCAGGAGAGAGAATAAAAAAACAAGAAGAGAAAAGAAAGAAAGGGAAAAAGGAAACCAGAGAAAAGAGAGGGAGAAGCCAGGAGAGAGAAAAGAGGGGACTAAAGAGGGGTAGGGGGAAAAGGTAAGGATTGATGGTTACCTCGAGTGTTCCATGCGCCCGATCATGGGCGACTTTCCCAGAGATTCCAGGGACCCCACACCACATCATGCGCTTCCAACCGATCCTCTATCCTGGCGGTCATCTTTTCCATTAGCTCCACGTCCCTGATCCTAGTGTGAAGAGCACCAGGGGTAGGGGGCTGTGTCTGCTTCCAATGGAGGGCCACAAGACATTGCGCGGCCGTCAGGATGTGTCGAGATAATTTCTTTTGGGATTTCGTCAGTTTAGGAAAAGGAATACCCAGCAAAAAGGTTTTGGGGGTCAGGGCCACCTGTTGGTCTAGTATGCCAGTCAAAAGTCGCTGAACCTCTGTCCAAAAAGGACTATACGGGGGCATTGCCAAAAAATGTGGAAGAGGGTGCCCTTGTGCTCTAGGCACCACCAACATCTGTCAGATGTAGAGGGGTAGATGGGGTGGAGAACGTCTGGGGTCATATACCAAAAAAATATTTTATACGCATTCTCTCTGTAAAGCGTGCATACGGAACTTTTGGAGGCCTGCAACCATATCACCCGCCACTGTTCCTCCGTAATTTCTTCACCCAGCGCTTCTTCCCATTTGAGCATGTAGGCATGTTTGCCTTGAGAGGCCACATGGAGTGCGTTAATTATTTTATAGATATCCGAGATCATTCCCCTTTGGGCCGTACCCGTTAAAATTACGTTTTCAAATGAGGATGGCGGAGAGAAGCGTAGGTCGGAGATATGGTCTGGGCAAAGTGTGGTATTTGCAAGTAACTGTAAAATCCCTGATGAGGGAGGTCAAATTTGGACTGGAGATCGGCGTAGGGCAGCAATCTCCGCGATCTCGGGTCCACCAGGGTCCCCAGGTGGAAAAGGTTCTGAGAAGACCAGGGGTGTGACATGGGGTAGGTTAAGCTATCCAGCACCTTGGGATTACATATAAAAGACATCAGGAGCGACTTATCCGAGGAGAGGTCATACCGCTTAGTGAGCTTACGCCAGAGATATTGCAGCTGGGACATAGTTCCCAATAGGCGGGCCTGGGGGATCAATGTCGCCGCACACCAGAGCATACTGTTGGGGTGGATCGGAGCCAGCCAAAGCTTTTTGATTTCTGTCCATCGGTTATACGATCTCTGGGTAAACCAGGAGGCAACCGCATGGAGCTCAGCTGCCTGATAATACTTAACGAGGTCAGGGAACGCTAGACCCCCGTCTGAGCGTGAAGCTGTCATTACTGAGCAAGGTATTCTGTGGCGCTTGTAGTTCCATGTATATTTAAGCAGATCTGCTTGTAATCTTTCCAAGTGTGAATAAGGTATGGGGACGAGGAGGGTCTGGAAGATGTAAAGGAGCTTCGGGAGAATTGTCATTTTCACTGAGGCTATCTTACCGAAGAGGGAAATGTGGTGCTTCCGCCATTGCGAGAGTAGCTGCCTAATAGTTCCATACAGGGGCGGGAAATTTGCCTGATATAGGGAGGCGAAGGTTGGGGTGATGTTTACCCCCAGGTACCTTAGGGAGGTGGACTTCCAATTATAAGGGAAGGTGGATTGTAGATGATCCACCTCCAGGGTCGGGATATTAACTGGAAGGGCCTCCGACTTCGAGGCATTGATTTTGTATCCCGATAGGGCGCTGTAGTGGTCCAGTTCCATGTGTAAGTTGGGCAGGGAGATCCTGGGTTGGGTAAGGGTTAGCATAATGTCATCTGTAAACAGCGAGATCTTAAATTCCTTATCTTTAACCGATATGCCCCTGATCGCCTGGTTCTGTCTAATGGATGCCGCCAGGGGTTCTACACAGAGAGCAAATAGCAAGGGTGACAAGGGACATCCCTGGCGCGTGCCGTTGGAGACAGAGAAGGTGGAAGAGGTGGCGAAGGGGGTTTTGACTTGAGAGGACGGGTTGGAATAAAGGTGTCGTATGGCCCGCAAGAACGGTCCCCCTATCCCTATGTGGGCCAGTGTGGCGAACATGAAGGGCCACCCCAGTCTGTCAAAGGCTTTTTCTGCATCCAGACTCAAAAGCAAGGACGGCAAGCCCTCCCTGTTCGCCACGTCGACCAAGTCTATCACCTTCCTGGTGTTGTCTCCAGCCTGGCGGAGAGGGACAAAACCCACTTGATCTTTGTGGATAAGGGAGGGGATGACCATATTGGGTCGTAGCGACAGTAATTTAGTAAAAATTTTCAAATCTGTATTCTGGAGTGCTATGGGCCTATAGTTGGCACACAGGATAGGGTCCTTATCTGGCTTGGGGATCAGGGTTAGGAAGGAACGTTGCATATCCGAGGGGACGGGGGTGGTCTGTAAGAAGGCATTGAAGAGTCTACTCATGTGCGGCAACAAGAGAGGCAAAAATGCTTTATAGTATTCGTAGGGTAAACCGTCCGGGCCCGGGGATTTATGCGAAGGGAGGGACTTTATTGTCAGTTCTACCTCTTCCTCTGTAATGGGCTTGTTTAAAGAGGCTAGATCCGACTCTCGAATACGAGGTATTCCGCTTTCTGACAGATATTGCCGCATAGGATTGAAGAGCTCCGCCAGTAGGGGGTCGCTGGGGATACCAGGATTATTATAGAGCTCCGCATAAAATTCCGCAAAGGTGTCAACAACCTCTTTGGGGTGGGAGACCATCTGGTTGGCTTTAGTTTTGATCTGGTGTGGGGTAGACAGAAGGGTTTTGTCTCAAGTTTTCGCGCTAGAAGGGAATGTGCTTTATTACCCCTGTCGTAGTACGTCTGTTTTATCCGAAGGAGAGCCTTTTCCACACGGTGGAGCGCTAAGTCACGGAAGCAGGGATGGGGAGGTTTGCAATTTCTGTTCCAGGTGTCTGAGCTCTCCTTCTGTGTGTAATTTGGTGGCCGCTATGTCCCTCTTCATGTCTTGAGGAAAGTGCCATGCATTTACCGCGTATGACCGCTTTGTGGGCTACCCATAGGGTGGGTAGAGTAACATCCCGAGTGGCGTTTTCGGTAAAGTAGTGGGTCAGGGTCAAAACTAGTTCTGATTGGGAGGGAAGGCGTTTGTAGGAGGAAGGTGTTCATTTTCCAGTTGTAGGGCCTGACCACCGGGGAACCCAGGTCCAGGGTTAGTAGGATCGGAGCATGGTCCGACCATGAAATCGGTAAGATGAGGGCACTACTGGCCACTCCCAATGTAGCATTGTTAATAAAAAAAATAGTCGATGCGAGAGTGCATCCGGTGGGGGGGCCGAGTAGTACGTGTACTGCCGGTCCACCGGATGGAGAGCCCTCCAGGCGTCCGAGTGCATAACGTCGGGTAATTTGACGAAAGAGCTTCGAATCCCTGAGGGCTTTGGCCGAAGGCGGTCGGGGTGTCGCCGCCAGGCGGTCTGCAGCATTCAAGTGAGCCAGATTAAAATTTCCGCCCACCACCAGATAATTGTGGTCAGTTTTAAATAAGCGTGACGGGACTCTGGAGACAAAAGTGTGCTGATGGACATTCGGGGCATATAGGGCGCATAATGTTATCGGTTGAGACTGCCACGTACCCTTAAGTATCAGGAAGCCCCCACGGGGATCGCTGTAGTGATCAAGGTACGTAAATGGAGCTCCATGTCGAATCAGGATAGCCACCCCCACTCTCTTATGAGACCCCGAGGATAAATAAGCTAGTGGGAAATATCTGGAGGCGAAGGCAAAGGAACCCCCCTTATCGAAATGCGTCTCCTGGACGAGGATAATATCAGCTCCCGACTGCCTAAATTCCCTCAGTGCCAGATGCCGTTTCCTGTTGGAATTGAGGCCATGGACATTCAGGGATAAAATCTTAGCCATCAGTCAAGTCATGGGGGGGAGGGGAAGCAGATGATGTCTTACCCAACAGCGACGTCCAGTGATGACCGCCAGGAGGGTCACGCCCCGGTGGGAGGACCCAATAGCTACGTCCCCAGAACCTACAGACTGGAACATGGTGACAGAGGGAGGAGGAAGAGGGGGGTGGGGTAGGAAGAGAAAAAAGAAAAAGGTTAGAGCAGCAAGTAAGAAAACAAATATCGAGCACACATTTGTAACACAGCAAAATGCACAACATAACTGGACCATGAGTGGGCAAATCACTCAGGTCTACACTGATTCCCAGTGGGCCGCTAGACCCCGAGCCCAAGGGCCGGATCGGACAGCCACATGAGAGTCCAGTTTTCCACATTTGGGATTGCAAAAGAAACAAGTGAGCTTGGGTTAAGGCAGGGCTCGACAAACCCCGGTCGCCAGGTCGCATTTGCGCCTAGATTTCGTGTCCTGGCGACTGGGGCAACGCTGCTGGGGTATCCTGTCTCCATTTGGACCCCGAACTCCGCCGCGCAATTCCATCGGGCCGCGCCGGCCAGTAATTGAGGCCGCGGCTTTGCGGCCTACTAAAATCTTTCGGTAGTCTGGCGCCATCTTGTGGTGGATGTAGAAATTACACCCTATTCCAATAATGATAATTCCTAATGGAGTGAAGCTCCCTGACTGTTTTTCACTGCCCGCCCATTTCCTTCCCCTAATTAAAATAATTTTTTTTACTTTTTACAAAAAAAAAAAAAATATTATATATATATATATATATATATATATATATATATATATATATATATATATATATATATATATATATATATATATATATATATTATTTAATTATTATTATTTTTTTTTGTAAAAAGTAAAAAAAATTATTTTAATTAAGGGAAAAAAAAAATATTATTTGTAATCCTCCCTGCTTGACCCCTTTCACAAGGGCTGTCTGATCAGGTTCACCTGTCAGTTTTTCAGGCGGACCTGATCTAACCCTTAGCGGGGATATGACGTTAAGAAGCGGGAACATGGCGGAAATAAAAGTCACATTCTTTTGTTAACCACTTCGTGCCCGCGCTATAGACAAAAGATGTCTACAGCACGGACACCAATTGCCGGGAGGGCGTCCCTGGACATCCTCCTGTTTACTTCCCCTCTGAACGCCGCCATGGGCGCACATCGGGGAAGTTCTGTGTTGGCCGTGTCCCTTGGATACAGCAAATCACAGATCATGCTAAATGGCCAATCACAGCGGCCATTTAGCACTCAAACGGTGTGTCCAATGAGAGGTGATCTCATATGTGGGGGGCTGGAGGCTATCTTCCCCTCACTTGTCTCCATGTCAGGCCAGGGACAGGTCCAGATCGCCGTCACGGACCTGGCTCCTAACTTTTTTAGCTGGCTCCCAGATTCCAAACAAATTTGTCAACCCCTGGGTTAAGGAGAACCAAAATAGGAAAACATTTTTTTTCCAACAGTAAACAAAATGAGGAACCTAGGGCCCCGGGTACACCACCAGCATACCCGGGGAGGAGGGGGTGGTGTGAGAACGGAAAAGAACCCACTCTCTCGGGTCTCCCATATGCCATCTTAACAGCAGGAAGTCAATGCGAAGGCACCGGGGGGGGGGGGGGAAATCAATGGGGACCAGTAGCAGCATAGCGTTTAAGAGGAAAGTTAACATTTCTCCCTATGGCCTCAAGGGTGGAGGGGAGCAACAAGAAAGGAAAGGGACAAAGTAGCAAGGCTGGATGCATCAGCCATGTCCTGGTCGGGTCGACTTTTTGGGTGCTTCACGGTTTCTGGGTCGTTGCTGAGGAGGGACCTTCTGCCACAGCGTGGGGAGTGCAGGCGGGGTAGCCACGAGGTCCCAGTCTGGCAGCTGGGGCGGAAGGACTCCCAGCTCCTCACAGAAGTTGTGTAGGTCTTCTGGGTAGCGCAGAGAGGCCGACTTGCCTTGATACTTGGCTGTGAGACTGAACGGGAAACCCCAGCGATGGGGAATGTTGGCCTCCTGCAGGGTGTGAAGAAGCGGCTGAAGGAGTCTGCGTTTTTGTAACGTAATCCAGGAGAGGTCCGGGAAAAGTTGTACTGGGGTGTCTCGAAAGGTCACCGCCCGGGCCAGGCGGGCCTGCCGCATGATGTCCTCTTTAAGGTGGAATGAGTAAATTCTACAGATGTCTCTGGGGACGGAGTTAGTATTCTTGGGGCGCAGAACCCTGTGGGCTCGGTCCATTTTGATAAACTTGGTGGTGGGTTCCCCTAGGAGGTTAAATACTTCCTGCAGAATAATCTGTACATCCTCTGGGCCATCTGCCTCCGGGATCCCTCGCACCCTGATATTATGCCTGCGCCCCCTATTATCCAAGTCCTCCACCTGGCGTTGCATGTCTCTCAATAACATTCGATGATCGGCCCCTTGAATTTGGGTCCTGTGGATCGCTATCTTGGTCTCCTGAATCTCCTCCTCGGCCATTTCCACCCGATCTGCCAGGTGTTTAAGGCCGGAGTGGAGCATTTGTATTTCCGATCTGCACGTGAATTTAACATCTTCGATCAATTGCTTAAAGTCCTCTTTAGTGGGTATCGCTTGCAAGTATTGTTGCCACTGTGGGTGGAGAGGTGGGGGATAGGGTTCCCCAAGATCGCCCCGGGCTGGGTGTAAGCGGGGTGGCAGAGGACTGAAACCCTCAGGCCCGTCAACACATGTGGGGGAATCGGGCCCATTGGGTAAGTCCCACACCCCCGGCCGTGTAGCTGTGGGGGCCGGAGGGGATAGTCGGCTCCGACCCCCCCCCCCCCCCCCCCCTCCACCTGCGAAGACAGTCTCGTATGGGCCAGAGTGCGCAGAGGTTGGGTCCACCCTGGGGATTCAGGAGGCTGGAGGCCCGCAATGGGTTCAGTTTTTGGGCCTTAGGTGGCGGCGACCGGGCGCCAAGGTCCTGGTGGGGTCCACCCACCTCCCTGGGCCCCCGGTATGACTAAGACATCGGCTCTCCGGGGGGGGGGCAGGGCAGGAAAGTCTACACTTTCCAGGGAGGAGGGTGATCTCAAGGATGTGGCTGGGAGAAAGGGGTCCGATGCTGCCCGGAGCAGCCTGGGGAGTGCTTCAGTGCACTGCGTATCAGGTGGAGGAGGGGCATCCCCCCCCCCCCCTGGACTATCCAGGTCCAGTCCCATTGCCTCCCTGCTCAGATCCTCCCCACTGAGATCCCTCCGGTCTGTTGCCCAGTCTAAGGCTGCGTGGAGAGGGGATGGTGCTCCAGGCAAGGTGGATGCAGGCCTCCCCGCACAGCCCGCGGGCCTGGCAGTAAAGGGAGTGTGTCCCGGTGCTCCAGTGGAGGGGGGGGGGGGGGGCGGCGCGGTAGGCCTCGGGCCTAGCTGGGCGGCCCGCTGTGCAGCCGGGGCTCACTCACCGCACCGAAGGCACGGGTCGCGGTCGTCTCCTGGGGTGATCGGTCCCCTGCGTGGCCGGATTGGCGGCTGTGCAGCTGGCTGCGGGCCAGAGATGCTTGGGAGGACGTGGAAGCCGCGGCCGGCGCCATCTTGGGAAGGCCGCTGTCTGGGAGCTCCGTGGGCAAAAAAAAGTACGGAGGTCCGTTGCGGGGCCCGGAGGAGCAGCGGAGGATCCCCTGGTGGTTGAGGAGCGGGTAGCCCTGGATCTACCCATCGGATGGCGGCGGATGGTCCCCGTAGGCGCTAGGATGCGATGGCTGGCAGGAGAGCTAGGCGGCTAAGCTGCCATTCGGATCGGCTTCCGGACACGCCCTCCTTTATTAAATTCTTTATTTAAATACTACACAATGGGAGCTTTTATTATTTATATTCCCTGAGTGGTACCGATCCAGGATCAGCTGTATTGCGGCATAGGTTTTTGGGAGACCGAATTCCCTGGGCTTGCTGAGACCATTCTATTGGTCTTTGGAGTCGGTAAAGCGAATATTTGCTCACTTCCTGGGTGTTTTTTCACTTGGTAAAGGGATTTCATACTCTCTGATCTTCGTTGGCAATTCACCTTAGGACTTGTATCTATGGGCTGATTTTCACTATACTTTCACTTTTTGTGACTCTGTCTTAGTTTTCACCAGATATTTTTAGTCACTTTAAATACATTTTTTGGATGTTTATTATATATGCTTAATTCCAGTGTGCAAATCTATTATATTTAAGCAGAGTTTGTGCTATTAATCCAGCATAACCACTTACCATAACACCCAACCCTAATGACCAAATTACATTGCCGCAGATGGTCACAGTTGACTTTGAGGCCATGTATCTCTGATGCAGAAAAGTGCATGACATTTTATGACCCGACTTTGGGGTCACTTAGTGATAGGAACCCCAAATTGTAGTGCGAGATCCACAGTGTCTCCATACCAAATTTGGTGTTCCTGACAATAAGTGGCCCCAAGATATGGGCCCCCAAAGTTGGGTCACAAAATGTCATTCTCCGATCATATTTCTGAGTTTTCAGGTCCAAAAAATTGGGTTCCTTTAAAAACGCATATAGACGCAAACGCGGGTGCCGTGGAAATTTTTGCGTCTGAACCCATTTTTTTGCTTCTGGAAAAACGAGGTTAAACGCAACTGCATAAAAACGGCAAAAAACGAGACTGTGTGCATGGACACATAGGATAACATTGAATGAGTTCAGGGGCAGTTGAAAAAAGTGTCCAACTGCATCTGAACACTCGTTTAACTGCGTCTCATGTGCATGAGGCCTTATTCTTGCTGGTAGTTAGAATCGTTAATATTTGCAAACAAAATGAAGGTTTGCTATTTAGAATAATAGTTAGTAAAACTGCGATATCAACCAATTCAGTCATATAGTTTGTAATGTACATACGTTTGCAAAACCATGGGATAAAGGAATGTTCTTTGTTTTAAACTTTGTTTTATCTCATGGTAACTGTGAAATTGTGTTAATGCATCAATGCAGTGCATGTTATCTCAGCTTGCAGATCTTGAATTCATTGAGTTTGCCAAAAATGTAAATATTGCAGAATATACAGCCTCATGCTACATAAGCTCCATTTCATGCTGAATATGTGTATATATAGAAAACGATCTTTAGATTTTAATTCCAAAAGCATTTTATTAAAATAAATCTGCTAAAAATCAAAAAAATCAACTTAAATCAAAAACAGATTTTTTTTTATTTTTATTTTTTATCAGTGACTTATATCTACCTTGGTGCCTCCTCATCATCACTGCATATTAGTGAAGGAGAAAACAAAATTTTGTAACCACTTGAATAGAGGTCGACCGATATGGGTTTTTCACTGGCCAATGCCGATATTTAGAAATCATGGCAGCCGATATGATGCCGATTTTTTTTTTTTTTTTTTTTTTTTTAATCCCCCCTTATCTCATAAAATCTGACAGACACCTTTCCTACTGGGGCATTTTTCAGGCGCTTTTGGGCTAAAAATAGCGCCTGTAAAGTGCCTGCAAAATGGCTCCCCTGCAGTCTGTGTGAAACAGTGCTTTCAAACAAGCGATGCGCTGGCAGGATGTTAAAAAAAAAAAAAAGCCCTGCAAGCAGCACGTTTGGAGTGGTGTATACCGCTCCTCCACCACTCCTGCTCATTGATATTAATGGGCACCACTGCTGAAGCGCATGCAATGCGATTTGGCCGCAGTGCTTCACGGGCGCATTTAACCTCTTCCTCGGCCGCTAGCTGGGTTATATGCGCCCCACTAGCAGCCGAATAACGCAGCTAAAACTAGCAGCGTTTTACCATCAATGCCTGCCCGCTCCAGTGTGAAAGCAGCCTTCATAGGTGATACAGAAAATCTCTTACATTTATTAAACAAAACAAACCTCCAATCAGTTTACTTGTATGTATGATTTAGATAAAAAAAAAAAAAAAAAACTATAAAATAAACAGTCAAAACTTTTGGATGAAAAAAAAATGGGCTAAGTTTACTGTTTTATTTATTTATTTTTCCCCCCCAAAAAATTGCATTTGAAAGACCTCTGCTCAAATGCCATGTGAAATAAAATATTGCAACAACCACGATTTTATTCCCTAGGATCTCTGCTAAAAAATATATAATTTTTGGGGTGTCTAAGTGATTTTGGCAGAAAGATTTAGTCTTTAAATGGTTAACCTGAGAACTCTACACACTGAGTTGAGTTCATTCATTCAAGTGTAAACATTGTATCTCTTTACTCTTTTCTTGGCAGACTGCCCAGAAAGGAGGAAAGTCGCTTCTATGAAGACTTGGGCAACTTGCATGGACTTCTATTAGAGAAGTCATTTGCAAGTCTCGCTGTAGTTCTAAATCGGCCGATGCCGATTAAAAAATGGCAAATATCGGCCGACCTCTAAACTTGAAGGGGGGGGTTGGTTCTTTTTGCTTAGCAAAAAATAAACCCAGTGTTGATTAGATGCCACCAAAAGAAAGCTCTATTTGTGGGGAAAAAAATGATAAACATGTAATATGGGTACATCATTGCGTGACCGCAATTGTCGTTCAAAGTGCGACAGCGCTGAAAGCTGCTAACTGGCCTGGGCTGGTATGAGGTGAAAGTGCCCTGTATTGAAGTGGTTATACTAGCCATCAGACATGCCTTTGTCCCGCACATTGGCACCCTTGGGGCTCATTCACTCTGGATGCGTTGGGGCTACGCTGGCAGCTATTGTGACATTTCAGTACAGTTCTTTTCACCAAAATGATGTGATGCAGTGGTGGGTGTTGCAACTTGCTGCGCTGAAAAAAGTACTTTATGCCCTCGTGACATTTTCAATAATGTTCTGTGAAAAGGAAACTGCTATATGCTGAGATGTGATTTGTGCAGCTTGCAAGTCCCTCTGCATTAAGGTGAAAAATGTCCCAGTAATTGTATTGCCCCCTCACCTCCCTACTTACTTACCTGAGTCTTATCTCCATCCAGCGCTGTGCCCATCTGCAGTGGCGCTGGTCTGTTTGTTTTTGTTTTTTTTCTTTCCTGTCGTAAAAAGCTTACTGGTTTAGTTTGAATTCCACTTTAAAGTACATAGACTAAGTCACAAAAATATATATATATTTTTTAGTTTTTTTGCCATAGGGCTGGCATTTTCATATATTTTGGGCTAAAAATATTGGTCTATTAAATAACAATCAAGAACCTTATCCTGGTGGATTTTGTGGTTTGAATCTGTGTTGGTCAGTATTCCCACCTGTAAAGGTAAAAAATGGTTTGTCTTGTTTAAGATTACATTAGTGTTCGGTAATTTTTTTTCATTTTTTTTTCCTTTTAATGTAAAGACAAAATGACACGAGATTACAAGCCTGGGGACCTGATCTTTGCCAAGATGAAAGGTTACCCTCACTGGCCTGCAAGGGTGAGTTGGATTCTTTCATAAACATATTTGGAATTGATGTGATATGCTCTAGTTATTTGTCTTCTCATACATAACTGCTTCAGGAGGTACTAAAGGTATTTTCTTTTCTCTCTGTCCTCAGTCTTGTCATTAGGAGATAAAGGATATGTAAAGGTTCAGTTTATATATAAAAAAATAAATAAAAAAAAAAAACGTGTCATACCACCTCTGTGCAGTTGGTTTTGCACAGTGGCCCTGATCCTCCTCTTCTGGGGTCCCCTGGTCTCTCCCTCAGCGCACTCATGCGAGTGCACTCTTGTGTTCTGCTGCGTCCATTGGCGCAGACAGCAGGACTCGTCCCCTCGACGAGCCAATGGCTGCGCTATAAATCTAGTTGGACACCGGCTGGAGCTGGTATGCTCATCCCTGTCGCTGGAAAGACCGGGTTCAGGTAAGTAAAGGAGGGGGGGGTCAGGGGGGCTGCTGAAAAATCTCAAGGGTTTACAACCCCTTTTAATCCAGCTCTGAGCAACCCTCTTGTAGTTTTTTTTTTTTTTTTTTTTTTTTTTTTGTAGCAAGATAAAAAAAATACACTGACATCTGATTTCTTTATCATGAACGGCATGAGAGAGAGAATGTGTTTTCGATTCCAGCTTCACATTCTCCCCCTGCTTTCTTCTTCAGCTCTCCAAGATTGGCTGCTCCACACCTCAGCATGATTGGGCATGCTGAATTCATGTGGTGCCTTTCCTGAGTTTTGACTAGATGTTACTCCGAACTCAGTGTTGAGTGTGGTATGGAATCTTAATACATATAGGGAATTTAAATTAAAATCAGAGCGTTTTTATTTATTTTTTCAGTGCCTCCAACCTTGCAGTAAAATTGTGAACTTTGTTCAGATAATTGGTAACAATAATTTCCTGAGTTTGTTAATCCATGGGGAATTCTTACCAATGTATAAATATCTCCCAATAAAATTAAGTAAATTGATTTTATTAAATTGCAAGTATAGTTACACAATTTCATACAGAACTGGGATTTCTGGTGATTAACATTTCTATACCTTTATCAAAAACATCAACACGGCAATAAAACTTTTTTTTTTTATATATATATATTTTACAAATAACTCAGGGGAGCCCAAATGGCTGTTAAAAATACTTGAGGTGATTGCGCCTTACGTTCAAAAACACAATATCCCGTGTCGCTCGGGGGAAGCAGTCCTCTGAATTTCTCCGGCCGGAAGGAATACATAGTATGTCTCACGGAGTCAACATATCAATAGTGTCCATTTTTAAAGGAAATATTAAGTTAACAGAGCTGCTAGATTGAATGGGGCAATAAAGACTTTCCCTGGGACCACAGTAGCCTAAATTGTTGTAATACAGGTCTAAACCTAAATTCACCCAGGCACGGCTTCAACATACACAGCCTAGACAATTAATGTTGGAAAATTATTAATTATACAACTACCCTACACACTGTACATAAGGTTAAAACATAAACTAAAATACAATCCCTACAATTTTTGAGAGGAAAAGGTTAATATCTGTATGGTCTGTAGCTTACCACTGGAAAAGGGGAGGAGATCTGGCAAATTATAAGTACGTTTGATTAGGTCCAGTAGCAAAGTCCACCAAGATGGGGAGTGGTAAATTAGAGCAGTAAAAGCAGTTGGGTTCCTAGCTGACGCTTCTGCGGAGTCAGTAAAGTTAGCGGCCAGGTCTGCAGCTTTGGTTAATGCTGCAAGAAGGGCTGTATGGTTGAAAGCCTGGTCGGGAGATGCAGCATCAAATCTTGGGCTTTGTGGCTTACCTTTTTCAGGTGATCACCTTTTTTGGTCCTGGGCTCCAGGAGGCCCTGGAGCGTACCCAGGACAAAAAGCTTTTCCAGAGAAGAAGCCTGAGGACAGAAGTCTTTTTTTTTTTTTTTTATTTATTATTTTTTTCCCCCGAGGGTTTAGGCAAAAGACCAGCAGGGGAGAGAGGGTCGGCCTAAAAAACACTGGACTGGTCACAAGGGTCATGGCAGAGGAGGAATACTATTCAATCCTCCTCAAACCACCCCAAAGTCCCAGTGACTCTTGTGCTCTGGTGTGAGTGAGTGAGTGAGTTGCGGGCGCTCTCAATAAGAGCCTTTTCTGTTGATTTTGGAGGATAGGGTTGTGCTTAAAACAGATCCTAGTTTCCTCCGCAAAGTTTATTCTACTTTTCATAGAACTCAGGACATTATCCTGCCAACATTTTACTCCTCCTCAGAAGGTGATGCGGAAGGAGAATTCAGTTTAGTTGATGTTGGGCGTGGCCTTTTTATTTATTTATTTATTTAGATATCGGCAAAGACTTCAGGAAGACAGAATCTTTGCAAATTTTGCGGGGTCACGCAAAGGTTTTAAGGCATCTAAAGCCACCATGGCCAGATGGATTAGGATGACAGTTTTAGAGGCATACAGGCTGGCAGGGAGGCAAGCGCCTCTAGTAAAGGCACATTCAACTAGGGCGGTTTTAACTTCATGGGCAGAGAAAGCCAGTGCTACTCCGAAGGAGATCTGCAGAGCAGTGACGTGGTCCAGCTACTCCACGTTCGCAAACCATTACCGCTTGGACCTGGTTGCCGTTAAGGATCAGGCATTTGGGAGAAAGGGAGGGACCACTGCCTGGAGGACCTAACAAAGTAAGTTTCTTGCTTATCTCAGAGGCTGTCCTAGAAGACGATAAGAGAAAACCGGAGTTGGACTTACCGGTAACTCTTTTTCTAGGAGTCTTCCAGGACAGCTCGGTTTGCCACCCAGAGTTTTATAGCTGGAGCAAAAGGGATAACTGTTTTGCCAGTGTGTTATGTCTTTCAGAGCCTTTCGGCGGTTCTTGCGGAAAATACAGGGGAAGGCCTGGAGGACCTCCTTTTAACCATTTGGGTAAATGTTTCCAGTCCCGGAGGGAGGAGCCGTGTCTCAGGCTGTCCTGGAAGACTCCTAGAAAAAGTTACCGGTAAGTCTAACTCTGGTTTTCTTCCCCTGAAATCCAGGCAATTGCAACCGGTTCGCCTGCAGACAGTGCAGTTCCTCTGGACGCTTTTTCAGCAGTCCTTAACACGTTCGTTGCCAATATGGAGGAGAAGCGTGGGCGCAAAGGCAGTAAAAAGCGGCCCCTGCCCCCGTCCTCTGGGGAGAGCTCTGACGCAGACTGGCCCCGCTGAGGCTGGTGACCCCCGCTCTGTTTCAGATGACACTGACCAGGACCGATCGGACAGTGAGGATGAGTCCCCGTCTGGGTCGGCACACGACAAATCGCTTGTTGGAGCACTTATCACAGCTGTGCGTGATACAGTGAAAATTCAGGATACGGCAGATCCCTCTGCTGATGTAGTGGTCCCTTTTGGGTCCTGTAAGCCAGCCTGTACACCTAAGGTGTTTCCTTATCTGACTTATTTCAATAATTTCATATACAAGGAATGGGGTCGACCGCAATGGACCTTTTCGGTCCCCAAATACATGGCGGTGTTACCCCTTTGAGAAGAGCCTTCTCAAAAAATGGTTGGCTCCTCCGGTCGTGTACCCCCCAGTATCCAGGTTAAACAAAGTATCCAGGTAGAGGGGACTCCTGCCTTTAAGGACTCCACGGACTGGAAGGCCGAGGCAATGGCCCATTCCTTGTTCACAGTTGTGGGGTCAGCAATGCGACCAGTACTGGCATCCGCACTTGTGTCACAGACACTTACTGAGTGGGCAAAATGTTTGCACCGTGAATTAGGGGAGCAACAGGCTTCTCCTGTCTGCGTGGAACTAGCAGACCAGTTAGTGCAAGGCCTTAAGTATGTTTGTGATGCGGCCCTGGATGCTCTCCCTCTTATCCAGGGCTTCAGTGTCAACAATGCTGCTGAGGCGCCTAATTTGGCTAAAATGCTGGTCGGCTGACCAGGCATCTAAAAAAGCCCTGACGGATTTACCCTTCCTTGGTCAGCAGCTCTTTGGAGCCTCATTGGATGACATTATTAAGAATGCCACAGGTGGTAAGAGTACCTTACTCCCACAGGCCAGGAAGGCTAAGGGCCCTCGTTTTCTGCTCACAAATGGCTTTTTCGTCTGCCCGAGGCTTCGGCTAAATGTCCCCAGCCCAACAGGATGACCTCTGAAGGACAAAGGCGTCCTTGGATCCACAAGCCTGCAAATGAAAGTGGGGGGTTGCCTTCGGGAGTTTGCAGCCCAGTGGGCCTCTCGGCTGTCTGACCAATAGCTCTGCGATCTGATTTCCTCTGGCTACAAGATAGTTTCTCTCTTGGCTACCAAACAGATTCTTCCCCACCAGTATACCCTTACTCCCGTTTCGCTGGGAGGCCCTAATGGGGTCGGTAAGGGACCTGCTGAGTCGTGGGGTGATAGTACCTGTTCCGGAGCCAGAAAGATTCCAGGGGTTTCTTCTCCAATATGTTTGCAGTCCCCAAAAAGGAAGGGGTACGTCCAATCTTGGACCTAAAAACCCTCAATTGCTTTGTAAAAGTACAGAGGTTCAGAATGGAATCCGTTCCCTCAGTAGTTGCTGCACTCCATCAAGGGGACTCCCTGGTGTCTTTGGACATCCAGGATGCATACCTGCACATACCCATATGCCTACGGCATCAGAGGTTTCTGCAATTTGCAATTGGGGATGCCCACTACCAGTTTGTGGCTCTCCGTTTTGGCTTGGCATCAGCACCCCGAGTCTACCAAGGTATTGGCTCCAGTTTTGGCATTGCTGCGACAACGCGGGATCGTGGTCGTGGGACAAATCTGTTATCCCTGGATCGTCAGATTCAGGTGAGTCAGTCAGGGACTCCCTGCTCTGGTGGCTGAGATCCCCGGCACTTTGGTCCAGGAAGCCGTACCTACCACTGAATTGGACGGTGATCACAACGGATGCCAGCCTAACCAGCTGGGGTGGAGTACTGGCAGTACAGTTGACCCTGGGCCTCTGGTCGGAGAAGGAATCCTAGTTGACAATCAATGTGCTCGAGCTACGAGCGGTTAGGCTATGTCTCTCCACACGGTGATAAGACTTTGAGGGCTTCCGGTCTGGATCCAGTCGGACAACGCCACGGCGGTCGCATATGGTGATCATCAAAGAGGAACAAGAAGCTTGGTCGCTGCACGAGAGGTCGCTCACATCCTTCAGTGGGCAGAGCGACCTGTATTGACCCTGTCGGCCATGTACATCCCAGGAGTGGTGAACTGACAGGCGGACTACCTAAGTCGCCAGATGTTGGACCCAGAAGAATGGGTACTGCATCCGGAGGTGTTCAGGCTGCTGTGCCTACATTGGGGCACACCGGACGTGGATCTTCTGGCCTCCTGTCTCAATCGGAAGGTGCCGATATTCATGTCCAGGATGAGATCCTTGGGCAGACGCGCTGGTGGCTCCGTGGGGTCAGTACCAACTGAATTATGCCTTTCCTCCGTTAAAGCTGCTACCACGTCTGCTTCGCAGAGTGGAGACCGAGGGAATGCCAGTAATTCTGATTGCCCCAGATTGGCCTCAACATCCCTGGTACGCAGACCTAGTTCGCCTGGTGGCGGACGCCCCCTGGCCACTGCCGTTACGAGAAGACCTTCTATCTCAAGGTCTGATTCTCCATCCTGCTTTACCATAGCTGGTTTTAATGGCATGGCTATTGAGAGCCAGATGCTAAGGAACCGAGGCCTATCGGACTCTGTGTTTTTAACTATGTTGAGAGCATGGGAATGTTCTGCTCAAAAGATATATCGTCGTACCTGGAAGACCTACATCTCCATGTGAGGAGAAAGGATAGCATTCTCGCTCTTCTATATCCAGGATCCTGCTGTTTATACAGCGGGGGAGTAGACCAGAAATTGTCTTTAAGCACCATTAAAGGACAAATATCAGTTTTGGCTGTCTTTTTATTTTTATTTTTTTTCAGCGACCCCCCCCTGGTGCAAAAATTACCCATCTGAACAATAAAGCGCTTTAATGCAGAAAAAAAAACACATGTATTTTGGCTTTAGAACCACTTTAATTTCTGTCTGAGTGTCATGGCCATATAGTACTGGTTCCTAGACACCCAAAGTGAATCTGAAAAGTGGTTGGAGGTAAAGCTGAGTAAAACTTTTGGCAAGGGTTTTTTTTTTTTTTTTTTTTCTTTGTTACATTGGTGAGATTTTTACTGATCATATACGCCCTTGACAAGATAGTTTAGAATTGGAGACTGGGTTCAAAGAGCAGGAAAATGTATTGAATGTCTTCTTCAGCTCTGTAAATGCAAAAGAAAATGGGGAAGCTGAACTCCATAACAGACATGGGGTTGACTTTGCTCCAAAAGAACCCCAATGGCTCAAAATTCATATGGCCCAGAAACGTGCACAAAAGGGGACTAAAGTACCTGGACCAGATGGCTTGCTCTTATTTGTACTCGAGACACTAAACTTTATTTCAAAGCCATGTTCAAAATTTTTAGACTCTTGGTTGGCTTGTTTCTTATTACTAGATTGATGCAAGGCCAGTGTGGTGCCTATTAACAAAAAAAATCAAAGTCTTTACTAATTACAGATTAGTTCATTTTTACAGTTGGGAAGATATTTGAGTGATTTAAAAGACCACATAGAAGTGTTTTTGCTAGAAAACAATTTTTTAAGCAATAGACAGCAAACATTTGTTAGCTTGTTTTATACCACTTGCCCTTCTCTATTATATTTTATTTAATGAAACTGTGTTGCACTGGTGTGTGGATGTGACAAAATCAATACTTGAAAACAAATGTAAAGCAATTAAACTTATTATTGCACATTGTCACATATGCACCATAGTGTATATTAAAATACATAGAAAAAAGTCCTTGCAGCAGTGAAAGTTGATCATCCAATATTAAAAATATTTAGTGGTCGCAAGGATTCTTCATAGGGGATCACCCAGTGCTCAGTCCACCTCACCACACACATGAGCTTACCAGAAATAATGTAAATCTCAACAAGTGTTGAGTATATATGCCGGTCTGCAGTCCATATGTGGAAATGAACAATACTCAAGACAAGGCACCTAACCCTGAACCGATGCTCAAGGAAAAAGAAAGCAAGAAACACTGTAAGCTCTCATTAGCAGGACCCTTGTAACCCTCTTGTATTGTAACTGTATGGTCTTCCTTGCATTGTAAAGTGCTGTGCAAACTGTTGGCGCTATATAAATTCTGTACAATAAATTCATACTGTGAATAGTCGAAGGTTTAGTGGTGTACCTCAAGGTTCAGTATTGGTATCCTTCCTTTTTCTATTTCTAAATGATGTAGAGCTGGAACTGGTGTTCCACAGCACCCTCGAGTGCTGCCTGAGGTCATCGGCGCTGCCGCATTTTGGTAGAGAAAGGCATGCCTCCCATCCACCTGTTTTAACCCTTCTAAATTTAGCATCACCATGCCACAACTTCATTCGGTTGCAAGATGGTTGCAGTGTGGCCCCATTCACCAGGGGTTGTACTTTTAGCTGCGTCCATGTCATGTGTACGGTCCTGACAGCTGCCTTTGCAGCTAAAGAGGAAGTAGTTGGGGTTAATAAAAATCCTCTCAATCGCATGGGTTTTATTTCCTCCACGTAGTAGAATTTCATATTAACCGATCTATATTATGTTCAAATTATTCATATTGTTTTTATTATATAGTAGTGGTCTTATCAATATTATTCAATGTAAAGCGACAATTATTATTCTTTAATAACATACTGTGTTTTCCATAGATTTAGAAAGATTTAATTTTAAATGTTGAACTTAAGATGACCTCTTTGCTTCTTTCTCATACTTTTCTATAAGATGGTTTACTGGGTGAAAGTTCATTGTTTTTAGTTTTTAAGTAAGTGCTAAATAGAAAACACTTGGCAGCACACAAATTCTAAGAGATAAGATAAGCACTGTCAAAGATAACAGGTGGTTAAAATAGGTGGAACACGAGAGTTATGTACAGAACATTAAATTAAGTTTGACGGGGTCAAACAAATATCTGCTTGAGCCCTCATTAAAACTGTTAAAATACATTCTATAAGGAAGGAAGGACTTTGTGTGTGTGTTATGTATACATACACACAGGATTGTATAGTGAAAAACAACATAACGCATCTGGTGGGGTTATTGAAAGTTCATTCTTCCAGAGTCGTAAATCTGTTTATTCTTGAATATAGTTAAACCTTATCAAGATTAGGAGGGGTTGGATTTAACACAGCTGGGTGCCAGACGGTCTGTACACAGGTGTCTTTTAATTGGACAAAGGTAGTTACAAATCATTTTTAATGAACATATAAGAATTCTGGGAGTAATTAAGTTTATCTGGTTGTAGAACAGATGTCAGGTTTATGGTTGGTTACATTGACGTAGATCTTGGCGACGGTCAGAACCAATAGGCAAATATCTGTCCGAAACTTGTCTCCTCGTATGAGTCAGAAGACTTCTCAACTTGTTCCAGAGTGTGGTCTCGGGTTAATTTCCCTCATGAACTTGGTCGAGCTGGAACCCAGAACTGTGAGGGGACTGGACCACTGGTCGATCGACTGGTCCCCATCAAATGACAGGTTCCCAAGAATTAGCAGAAAAGACCCATTCTGGTTCAAGGTGAGAACAATTCACAATTGTTTCAATTTTGGTTAGGGAATATCTAATATGCTTGTATTGTAAAACTCTATAAATTAGACCTGTATATGGTAATACTTTGAACATAAACCTGTATGTTATCAGCTGTTAATAAACCTGCATTGCTGAAGTTCTCCCGGTTTGATATTTTACTATTCTACTTCACCCCCCCCCCCCCCCAACCTCACTTGTGAACAAGCCTTTGGTTCACACATGCAAGTTTAGCACAGTTGGTACCGGCCCGCTGGGATTAGCCTAGGTTAACAATGCCATCACATTTCTACTAGTAAACGGTCATCAGTGGCATCCATTCGTGACAGCATTGTTTACTATTGTGATCCCTGTGATTGGTCACAGTGATCACATGGTACAGAGCCTATCACAGTAGCCCTGTACCGTGTGATAGCTGTGTCCAATCACCATAGTAAACGATGAATCCTGAACAAAAGCGATTCATTCGTTAAAACTATTGCTTTTATGGTCATCATCACTATAAGGCCTCGTGCACACTGGACGTTCTGAAAAAAACCCCAAGCCGCATTAGCTGTAGAATGAGTTTTGCAGTAGCTTTTGTTTAAACAAATAAAATAAACTGCCACAAAAGCCTATGGCTCAGAAACGCTAATAAATGCATAACTGCATTTTTCAGAGTTGGAGCATTTTTAAAGCTGAAGAGAAACTCCCTTTTTAAAACCCACAATTTTTTTTTTTTCCCCCAGCCAGAAAATGCCCCTGCTAAAAAATGCTGATAACAGCCTGTATGTGCATGGACACATAGGATAACATGCTGAGGAGTTTACCGGCTGCAGAAAAAAAAACCTGAAGCCAAAAACAGCAGCTGTAAAAACGTACAGTGTGCATGAGACCTAATCAGCAATCGGTGTATTAAAAAGAAAATCCTCATCGCCTACTCCATTTTACCTTTACTCTATTCATTGCAACCCCCCATGCCTTCCCAGAAGTCCTCTTCCTATTGAATGTGTTAATTGGTGTTTGCTCTGGGTCTAATCTGTTATTTCAGAAGGGTGCAAAACTGTTTCTATCCCTCTCCTTTCTTTTTTACCTTCCATTCTGCCAGCTTCAGACCAAAGGAAAACGGATTTAGGCCTCATGCACACGAGACGCAGTTAAACGCGCGTTCAGATGCAGTTGGACAGTTTTTTTCAACTGCCCCTGAACTCATTCAATGTTATCCTATGTGTCCATGCACACAGTCTAGTTTTTTTCCGTTTTTATGCAGTTGCGTTTAGTCTCGTTTTTCCAGAAGCAAAAAAATGCGTTCAGAAACAAAAATTTCCACGTTTCAGACGCAAAACGCCGCTACCGCGTTAGCCGCGTTTGCGTTTATATGCGTTTTTAAAGGTGACCTTTTTTTTTTTACATTAAAAATCTCAAAAATTATTGCAAATGATGAAAAACCATTAGAAAAATATTTTAAACAATTGCAATTGCAAGTGGACAATCCACAACTTGTGGCAAGTGACGTGGCAGGTGGACAATCCACAACTTGTGGCAAGTGACATGGCAGGTGGCAAGTGATGTGGCAAGTGGACAATCCACAACTTGTGGCAAGTGACGTGGCAGGTGAAGTGGCAAGTGACGTGGAAAGTGGACAATCCACAACTTGTGGCAGGTGACGTGGCAAGTGACCTGGCAGGTGACGCGGCAAGTGACCTGGCAGGTGACGTGGCAAGTGGAAAATCAACAACTTGTTGCAGGTGACTGGCATGTGACGTGGCAAGTGGACAATCCATAACTTGTGGCAAGTGGACAATCCACTTGTGGCAGGGGACGTGGCAAGTGGACAATCCACTTGTGGCAGGGGATGTGGCAAGTGACGTGGCGAGTGGACAATCCACAACTTGTGTCAGGTGACGTGGCAAGTGGACAATCCACAACTTGTGGCAGGTGATGTGGCAAGTGGACAATCCACTTGTGGCAGGTGACGTGGCAAGGGACGTGGCAAGTGGACAATCCACAACTTGTGGCAGGTGATGTGGCAAGTGGACAATGCACTTGTGGCAGGGGACGTGGCAAGGGACGTGGCAAGTGGACAATCCACAACTTGTGGCAGGTGACGTGACAAGTGGACAATCCAAAACTTGTGGCAGGTGACGTGGCAGGTGACGTGGCAGGTGACGTGGCAAGTGACGTGGCAAGTGGACAATCCACAACTTGTGGCAGGTGATGTGGCAGGTGATGTGGCAAGTGATGTGGCAGGTGATGTGACAAGTGGACAATTCACATCTTGTGGCAAGTGACGTGGCAGCTGACGTGGCAAGTGGACAATCCAAAACTTGTGGCAGGTGACGTGGCAAGTGACGTGACAGGTGACGTGGCAAGTGGACAATCCACAGCTTGTGGCAAGTGACATGGCAGGTGGCAAGTGATGTGGAAAGTGGACAATCCACAACTTGTGACAGGTGACGTGGCAAGTGATGTGGCAGGTGATGTGGCAAGTCACGTGGCAAGTGGAAATCCACAACTTGTTGCAGGGGATGTGGCTGGTGACGTGGCAAGTGGACAATCCACAACTTGTGGCAGGTGGCATGGCAGGTGACATGGAAAGTGGACAATCCACATCTTGTGACAGGTGATGTGGCAAGTGACGTGGCAAGTGGACAATCCACAACTTGTGGCAGGTGATGTGGCAAGTGACGTGGCAGGTGATGTGGACAATCCCTAACTTGTGGCAGGTGACGTGGCAAGTGACGTGGCAAGTGGACAATCCACAACTTGTGGCAGGTGACGTGGCAAGTGGACAATCCACTTGTGGCAGGTGACGTGGCAGGGGACGTGGCAAGGGACGTGCCAAGTGGACAATCCACAACTTGTGCCAGGTGATGTGGCAAGTGGGCAATCCACTTGTGGCAGGTGACGTGGCAGGGGACGTGGCAGGGGACGTGGCAAGGGACGTGGCAAGTGGACAATCCACAACTTGTGGCAGGTGATGTGGCAAGTGATGTGGCAAGTGATGTGGCAGGTGATGTGGCAGGTGATGTGACAAGTGGACAATCCACATCTTGTGGCAAGTGACGTGGCAAGTGAAAAATCCTAAACTTGTGGCAGGTGACGTGGCAAGTGACGTGGCAGGTGACGTGGCAAGTGGACAATCCACATCTCGTGGCAAGTGACGTGACAGGTGATGTGGCAAGTGGACAATTCACAACTTGTGGCAGGTGACGTGGCAGGTGATGTGGCAAGTGATGTGACAAGTGGACAATCCACATCTTGTGGCAAGTTACGTGGCAGCTGACGTGGCAAGTGACGTGGCAAGTGGACAATCCACAGCTTGTGGCAAGTGACATGGCAGGTGGCAAGTGATGTGGAAAGTGGACAATCCACAACTTGTGACAGGTGACGTGGCAAGTCACGTGGCAAGTGGAAATCCACAACTTGTTGCAGGTGATGTGGCTGGTGACGTGGCAAGTGCACAATCCACAACTTGTGGCAGGTGATGTGGCAAGTGACGTGGCAAGTGGACAATCCACAACTTGTGGCAGGTGATGTGGCAAGTGACGTGGCAGGTGACGTGGCAAGTGGACAATCCACAACTTGTGGCAGGTGACGTGGCAGGTGATGTGGCAAGTCACGTGGCAAGTGGACAATCCACAACTTGTGGCAGGTGATGTGGCTGGTGACGTGGCAAGTGGACAATCCACAACTTGTGGCAGGTGGCATGGCAGGTGACATGGAAAGTGGACAATCCACATCTTGTGGCAAGTGACGTGGCAGGTGATGTGGCAAGTGGACAATCCACAACTTGTGGCAGGTGATGTGGCAAGTGACGTGGCAGGTGATGTGGACAATCCCCAACTTGTGGCAGGTGACGTGGCAAGTGGACAATCCACAACTTGTGGCAAGTGACGTGGCAGGTGATGTGGCAAGTGACGTGGCAAGTAGACAAACCACAACTTGTGGCAGGTGATGTGGCAAGTGACGTGGCAGGTGATGTGGCAAGTCACGTGGCAAGTGGACAATCCACAACTTGTGGCAGGTGATGTGGCTGGTGACATGGCAAGTGGACAATCCACAACTTGTGGCAGGTGATGTGGCTGGTGACGTGGCAAGTGGACAATCCACAGCTTGTGGCAGGTGGCATGGCAGATGACGTGGAAAGTGGACAATCCACATCTTGTGGCAAGTGACGTGGCAGGTGATGTGGCAAGTGACGTGGCAAGTGGACAATCCACAACTTGTGGCAGGTGATGTGGCAAGTGGACAATCCCCAACTTGTGGCAAGTGGACAATCCAAAACTTGTGGCAGGTGACATGGCAAGTGACGTGGCAGGTGATGTGGCAAGTCACGTGGCAAGTGGACAATCCACAACTTGTGGCAGGTGCCGTGGCAAGTGACACGCTAAATACAAGTACACTGCAGCTCTCACAGCTGCTGCTACTCACTCTGGTCTCACAAAATTGCTGAAATAGTTAATTTTTGAGCTGGGGAGGGTCTATGATGTTAGCTTAACTAAACGCTTCTAGACGCAAACGCGGTAAAACGCCGCTAAATCGCGTTTCTAAACGCCGGTTTCAACATGTGTCCAGCAGCGTTTGCATCTGCATCTCGTGTGCATGAAGCCTTAAAGTGGATGTAAACACAACATTTTTATTTGTTGATGTCATAAGAGTGTAAGATTTCCTATCATTTGAGCCCAGTCTTGCCACAAATAGTTAATCCAGCTCTGATCAGTCCTCTTATTTTTCAGTGAGAAATCTTGACAAACAAACTGTCAAATCCTCCCCTTTACTGTGAGTGACAGGTGATTTGCATATCTCGTGCACTAGCCTAAGAGACATGCATTTTTTTTTAAATTCCCTCCAACTCCTCCTGCTCTACCACGATTGTATGTTCTACACCTCAGCATAATTGGGCATGCTGAAGTCATGTGGTTACTTTCCTGTCTTTTCACTGGATGTTAGAGATCATAGCAGAAGTTCAGTGTAAGAAATACTAGGATAAAATGCATATTGACAAGGAGTGTAGAGGTGGGCGGGGAGTCTACTGACATCACGACTCCACCCACCGAGCTCCAGACAACAGACCCACCCACAGAATTTGCAGTTCGGTTCTCATAACAGACAGAGGGGAGACATTTGACAAGTAAATATACATGCAGGAGGCATTTATATCCTTATAACCCCTATGGCAGTAGTTTAGAAAGGATGATATTGGGTTTACATCCACTTTAATGACTAGGGTGCACTGACTTCAGCCAGAAGGGGTGGTTGTATCAGGTCCTTCAGAAGACCAATTTCTTGTCAAACTGAATTTAGAGTCCCAAAACTAAAGGGGCATCAGCCCATTAGAGTCTTAATCCCTAAACTGACTTATTTACTAAAATTTGACATACAATCAAGAAAATCTGTCATTGCTTCCCTCAGAAAAGGGGGAATTTCTTGCATCTGTAGACAAACAAGAGGCCTATCTACATATTACTATTTTCCTACCACATCAACATGTTGTTTTCTTTGCGACAAACTTTTCCAGTTTTGGCACGGCCATTTGGGCTTTCCTATGGAACCCCAAGTGTTTACAAAAGTGCTTGCCACATTCATGGCTCTGACAAAACCAGTGTGTTCATTTTACAGGTTACCTCGGAGGACCTCCTTATTAAAGGATTCCTCAGCCTGGACTTTGTCTACAAACCTCTAAAGGATTATCCAGTTCCTTCGAACCTTTTGGCTGGAAAATCGGCTTCCTAAATTGCGCACTTGCACACTGGGTACCTGGGTCTCATCTAGGACACAGTCCAAGTCAAAAAATCTTCCACCCTCAGGACAAGATTGGCTCCCTAAGGTCCAGTTCTCGTACTCTCAGGTCACAACACTCATCAATTTTGCTTTTACATGAAGGTATGGGCCTAATAGGGCTTTCCTTTTTGAGGCAGTTCCTCCCCTTTGACCCAGTTTCAGTCCAGGCCCCTTCAATCCACCATGCCTAAGATGTGGAATAAGCAAATCAAATACAGTTGTGCTCAAATTTGCATGCCCTGGTAGAAATGAAATTTTGGCATTGATATTGAAAATGACTGATTGTTCCAAAAAACCCTTATTTAACCACTTTCAGACCGGACTATTTTGCTGGCTTAAGACCAGACCACTTTTTGCAATTCGGCACTGAGACGCTTTAAATGACAATTGTGCAGTCGTGCAATGTGGCTCCTAAACAAAATTTACGTCCTCCCCCCACAAATAGAGCTTTCTTTTGGTGGTATTTTATTACCCTTGCGGTTTTTATTTTTTGCGTTATAAACAAAAATAGAGCGACAATTTTGAAAACACATTTTTTTTACTTTTTGATATAATAAATATCCCCCAAAATATATAAAAGTTTTTTTTTCCCTCAGTTTAGGCCATTCCATATTCTACATTTTTTGGTAAAAAAAAATCGCAATAAGACTCCTTTCACACTGGGGCATTTTTCAGGCGCTTTAGCGTTAAAAAAAAGCGCCTGTAAAGCGCTTGAAAGAAGCTGTAACTGCAATCCCAATGTAAAAGCCCGCGTGCTTTCACACTGAGATCCCTTTCACACTGGAGCGTTTTTCAGGCGCTTTAGCTTTAAAAAAAGCGCCTGAAAGAAGCCACAACTGCAATCCCAATGTAAAAGCTTAAGTGCTTTCACACCGAGGTGCTGTGCTTGCAGGGCGTCAAAAAAAGTCCTGCAAGCAGCTTCTTTGCAGCGCTTTTGGAGCAGTGAATACAACACTCCTAAAGCGCCCCTTCCCATTGAAATCAATGGGAAGTGCCTGTAAAATGCCTGAAAAGCGCTATTGGCAGCAGCGTTTTGTGGGCGCTTTAACCCTTTATTTGGTCACTAGCAGGGGTTAAAAGCGCCCCAATAACGCTTGAAAAACGCTGGTAAAGCGCTGCTAGTTTAAGCGGCGCTTTACGAGCGTTTTTCGGGTGCTGACGTGAAAGGGCTCTTAAAGCACTTGGGCTTTCACATTGGGACTGCAGATGAGGCTTCTTTCAAGTGCTTTACATGCGCTTTTTTTAACGCTAAAGCACCTGAAAAACGCCCCAGTGTGAAAGGGGTCTAAGCGATTCATTGGTTTGCGCAAAAGTTATAGCTTTTAAAAATAGGGGATAGTTTTATGGCATTTTTATAAAAACATTTTTTACTAGTAATGGCGACTATCAGCGATTTTTATTGTGACTGCGACTTTATGGCGGACACACTGGACATTTTTGACACATTTTTGGGACCATTGTAATTTTTACAGCAATCAGTGCGATACAAATGCACTGATTCCTGTGTAAATGACACTGGCAGTGAAGGAGTTAACCAGGAGGGGGCAGTGTAGGGGTTAAGTGTTCCTAGGGGCGTGTTACTGTGGGGGGCTGGGCTTTGTGTTGAAAATTGAGCTCTGCTCCAATCACATGGAGCAGAGATTAGTGTCACTTGTTGTTAGCCTCCCCGTGGGACGATCGCGGGTATCCCCGCAGCGATAGTCCGCGGGCCCCGCGACCGCACTCGCGGGGTCCCGACCGGCACGTAAGCACGCCGCCAGTGGTGTGCACGCGATGGCAAGGCGGCATATAGAAATAGACGTACCTGTACACCAATATGCCTGCCCGTGCCATTCCGCCGACGTACATTGACGTGTGCCGGTCGGGAACTGGTTAAAAACTTTCAGGTTTTAACCACTCCAGCTCCCGAAGGTTTACCCCCATTCTTGTTCAGACCATTTTTTGCGATATGGCACTACATTACTGACAGTTGCACAATCATGCAACGCTGTACCCAAATAAAATGTTTAATTTTTTTCCCACAAATGGCGCTTTCCTTTGGTATTTGGGCACCCCTGCGGTTATTTTTTTGCACTATAAACAAAAAAGACCAAATTTGAAACAAAACTATTTCACTTTCTGCTATAAAACATACTCAATAATAAAAAAAAAAAGTAAAAAATCAAATTTCTTCATCATATTAGGCCAATATGGGATTTTTTTTTTTTTTTTTTTATGTAATGGCAGCAATCGGCGACTTATTGCGGGACTGTGATATTGTGGCAGACAAGTCGGACACCTGACGCTTTTTGAGGACCAGTGACACCAATACAGTGATCTGCGCTAAAAAAAGGCAGGAAAGGGGTTAATGGGTGATCAAAGTGTTAAATGTATTCCCTGGAAGTGATTACTAATTGTGGGGGAGGTGCTTTGATTGGAGTGTAAAGATCTGTGTTCCTGCTTCGCAGGAGGATCAGTACATTCCCTTCACAGAACGGCGGCCTGCCTGGTTTACATAGACAGGCAACCATTCAGCCTGTCTCCTGAACGATCAGCGGGTCCCGTCAGACATTCTGCTGGACCCAATGATTGGCTCCCGCTGTGTCCAATTGCAGCGAGAGCGGTTCACTGGCAGCACGCGCTCCAGACCTGGAAGTGTCAGATCACGTACTAGGTACGTAATCTGACACGGAGCAGCCGCATTATATATGCTTGGGGTGGGCCCTAAGCGGTTATGTCCAAATTTCAGGGATCTCTTGATGCCAAACTAGGGCTGAAACAACTAATCAACATATTTGATGACAATAGTTGTCAAATATTTTCATTAACAATTTGGTCAGCCGATTAGTTGGCCTGCATAGAGAATGCATTAGGCCCCTTTCACATGGACGATCCGTTCAGGTCCGCCTGAATGGATGCTCCATAGAGGTCTATGGAGTGTCAGATATCAGCGGTGATAAGTCCACTGACATCCGACCCGCTCCGATCCGAAAAAGTGTGACTGAGGAAAAAGCTATTTTTCCATCCGTCATCGGATGACGACGGACACTGCGGTCCGTCGTCACCCGATCTCCCATAGCGGAGAGTGGCGTTGTGACAGGTTCGTCCCTGCGCAGTGTGCAGAGACAGACCTGTCATCTTCCTGCTCCGGCGATCCCGCTGAGCAAGCGGATATCCATGGGGCGGATCAGCACGGATCCACCCCGTGTGAAAGGACCCTTATTTGTTTATATATGTGAAAATACAGTGTAGCACACATACACCTCAGTACACCATTCATACGTGTTGGTATACACAGTGCAGCATGCATGCAGCTCAGTACGCCAGTCACACATGTCAGTAAATGCCTGAGAACTTGTGACTGTATGAGTAGCAATGGGACATAGTCCTGAGCAGGAGGAAGTGATGTAAAGTGGTTCTAAAGGCAGAAGTGGGGTTGTTTGTTTTTTGAGAATGAAACAAATATTTTCACAAAGTCAGCTGCCTCTGTTTGTTTTTATGACTGCAATTTGCATATACTACAGAATGTTATGAAGAATTATCAGATGAATTGCAAAGTCCCCCTTTGCCATGAACATGAACTTAATTCAATAAACATTTCCACTGTTTGAAGAAGGCTTCAGGGTGCCCAACAAAGTTTAGCAAGCCCCAGAGCCTTCTCCAGTTGATTCAGCTATGGGATCAGGGCACCACCAGTGCAGAGTTTGCTCAGGACAGGCAGCAGACAGGTGTGAGTACATTTGCACGCACAGTGAGGTGAAGACTTTTGGAGGCTGGCCTGGTGTCAAAAAGGGCAGCAAAGACGCTAGTCATCTCCAGGGACCGACTGATATTCTGCAAAAGGTACAGGGATTGGACTGGGGTAAAGTAATTTTCTCTGAATTCCTTTGTGTTCATTTGGGATATCCGGAAAATACTTTTGTCTGGAGAAGAAAGGGTGAGCGCTACCAACAGTAAAGCATCCCGAGACCATTTGTGTGTAGTTGCTTCTCAGCCAAGGGAGTGGGCTCACTCGCAATTTTCCCCAAGAACACAGGCATGAATAAAGAGTGGTTCAAAAAAGTCCTTTGAGAGCAACTTCTCCCAACCATCCAAGAACAGTATGGTGATGAACAATGCCTTTTCCAGCATGATGGAGCACCTTGCCATAAGCTAAAAGTGATAACTAATGCTGGATACACACTATACAATTTACTTTAGATTTACCAAAACTATATATGAGATCAAACTTTCCATTTGTATGTATTCAGGCAGGCCCTTACACTATATAGTTGAAGGTAAAGCTAAAGAAAATTGAACAAAAAAGTAGTGTATATCCAGCTTAAGGGTCCGTTCACACAGGGGCAACTCCGATCCGACTTCAGGTCGCCCCTAGTCGCCTCAGGTCGGACAACATTTAAAAAGCAATGTAAGTGAATGAGAGCCGTCTTAATGCACACTACTGAAGTCGCTCCGACTTCAGAAAAGGTTCCTGTACTACTTGAATCCGACTTGTAGGCGACCGGTACCCATTGATTTCAATGGAGGTCGCCTCCAAGTTGGATCTCTGTCTATACGGAGGCGACTCTGACAGAATTATCAGCTCTCAAGAGGGCACTCCACGCCAAATTTCTGAATAAAAATTTGGCGTGGGGTTCCCCCTTAGGTCTGGTATGAATATTGAGGGGAAACCCCTACGCCGAAAAAACGTCGTGGGGGTCCCCCCCCAGATCCATACCAGACCCTTATCCTAGCACGCTACCCGGCTGGCCAGGAAAGGGGGTGGGGACGAGCGTGCGGCCCCCCCCTTCTGAGCCGTACTAGCCCTCAACATGGGGGGAGCCTTGGGGAAGGGGGGCCGCGCGCCCCCCCCCCCCACCCTAAAGCACCTTGTCCCCATGTTGATGAGGACAAGGGCCTCTTCCAGACAACCCTGGCCGTTGGTTGTCGGGGTCTGCGGGCGGGGGGCTTATCGGAATCCGGGAGCCCCCTTTAATAAGGGGGCCCCCCACCCTATGTGAATGAGTATAGGGTACAACGTACCCCTACCCATTCACCTGTGAAAAAAAAATGTAAGAAAAAACACAACACAGGGTTAAAATAGTTTATTGCACAGCTCCGGCGGTCTTCCGTCTTCGGTGGTCTTCTCGCCGGACTCCTCCTCTATCTTCTGCTAGCTCTTTTGCTAGCGGAGGAGCCCGGCTTTCTTCTTCGTCGCCGCCCTCTTCTTCCGACTTTGGGGGTCTTGTCCCCCTCTTAGGTTCTTCTGCCGGGCCACCGCGCCTTCTTATAGCTCTTTTACAGGCGATGGCCCGGTCTTCTGTCGCTGCCGCCGCCTTCCGTTCTTCTTCTTCTCCTGGAGATGTTGACTCGATGCTCTCTCCGGCCGCAATGCCAGAGATGCGGTGCGCGGCGACTTATATAGGGACAAGGGGCGGGGTCGCCGATTGATGTCACATGGTGACCCCGCCCCTTACGATGTCACAGTCCCAGCATCCTCCGGGACTGTGACATCGTCTCACCACGTGACATCAACCGGCGACCCCGCCCCTTGTCCCTATATAAGTCACCGCGCACTGCGTCCTTGGCATTGCGGCCGGAGAGAGCGTCGAGTCAACATCTCCAGGAGAAGGGGGGGAAGAACAACAGAAGGCGGCGACAGAAGACCGGGCCACCGCCTGTAAAAGAGCTATAAGAAGGCGCGTGGCCCGGCAGAAGAACCGTGAACTCATTCACATAGGGTGGGGGGCCGGTATCCGGGGGCTCCCGGATTCCGATAAGCCCCTCGCCCGCAGACCCCGACAACCAATGGCCAGGGTTGTCGGGAAGAGGCCCTTGTCCTCATCAACTTGGGGACAAGGTGCTTTGGGGTGGGGGTGGCGCGCGCCTGGTACGGCTCAGGGGGGGGGGGCACACGCTCGTCCCCACCCCCTTTCCTGGCCGGCCGGGTAGCGCGATCGGATAAGGGTCTGGTATGGATCTGGGGGGGACCCCCCCATGCCGTTTTTCGGCGTAGGGGGTTCCCCTTAATATTCATACCAGACCTAAGGGCCTGGTATGCTCTCGGAGGGGGAACCCACGCCAATTTTTTTTCATAAATTTGGCGTGGAGTTCCCTCTTGAGAGCTCATTCTCTGATTGGCCGCGGCAAAAGTCGCCTGGCCTGGGGCGACTTAGTCGTGTTCAGGTCGTGTCCAAGTTGCCTCCAAAAGTCGTGTTGAAAGTCGTGTTGCCCCTGTGTGAACGGACCCTAAGTGTCTTGGGGAATTTTGGCCAGCAAACTCCCCAGACCTTAAGTCCATTGAGGACTTGTGGTCAATCCTCCAGGCGGATTAACAAAACAAAAAACACGCATAAATTCTGACAAACTTTAATTTTGTTAACTTGTTGCCATAATTTTTTAATTGTGCCATTCTGTTATGACCTGCAGTTAAATATGACTCCCATAAGAAATGTTTGAGTCTCCCATTGTGTTGCCTCATTGTGTTTGCCCAGCCAAAGATCTCTCAGGCATGGCATTGGGATGGTCATTCCTTCACAGAACTTGGAACGCAGTAACAGATGCAAGTCTTGCAGGCCAAGTTTACAACTTCCTGATTGTCCAGGGAGCATGGTCTTCCCAGGAGTTGAAACGTCCCATCAACATTCTGAGACTGATGACCATCAGATTGTGTCTACTCTATTGGATCGCCCTTCTGTAAGGTCTGCCAGTCTGGGTACAGTCACAGTGGCCTACGTAAATTCATCTAGAGGCCCCCAAAAGCTTATCATCCCTAAAAACTTGCATTCCAGTCCCTCAGCTGTCCACGGGGAGTCTGGCAGACTTTTAAGTCATCAACTCCCACACTTAGGAGAATAGTTTCTGCATCCCAGTAATTCAAAATCCAGTCTGAGGTGGGGAAAACCAGGTGTGGACATTCTGGCCTCCAGGTTCAACAAACTAAACAGTTCAGGGCCTAGACCAAGGAATTCTCTAGCCTTTGTAGTAGATATTTTGGTGACTTCTTAAACTGATTCCAACTGGCCTATGCCTTTCCTCCCTCAGTTTCTGTGCAAGATAGAGGGCAGGGTCTGTGATAATCATCATACCAAATTAGCCCAGAAGCACATGGTACACAAACTGTTGTAATATTATTCACTTTGTAAGCTAAGACTGTTACTGTACTTGTTTGTTCAAATGATTTTATTGGTACAGAAAGAATAAGGGGAAAAAAATGTACTTGTTTAGCATTTATAGCTGCATTGTAAATGAATTCTTGGGTAATATTGGGTATTCCAAATTAAACTTAATCAGCTGGTAATAAACTGTATTTTCTGTGATTTGGAAAGGGGCTATAAATTAACTCTTATGCTGAAAAGACTAAAACAGTATCTTGTCTCAATTATATTATTATTTTTCACTGGAAAGACACGACTTAATGAAACGAGTGTGCCATGATGGTCTCACCTTGTTTGTCTTTTATGTAAACCAAGCAAGCCTATTTCTCGTCAGTTCAAACATATTTTTTTTTTTTAGCCTGGGTTAACACTGTGTGGTGCGGTACACAGCATGTAATTCGCACAGGAATTGCAATGCATTCATTTTTGTATGGCTCAAATCGCACGACATCCGCGCCAAAATGGTGCAAGACTTTTTTATTTTTATTTTTCATTCTGACAATGAGCTGTTTTGGGGTGTCATTAATTTAACACGTACACCCACAACAGATTGTGTGAAATGCTGTACGATTTCAATGCGTTGAAGGAAATGCACAGGATTCGCTGTTTCCCGTATCACATCACATCAATGTGAACCTAGGCTGACAGTGGGATTGTACTTTTTGATGTAAATATTAACTTTTTTTTTATTTTTCGTGAAGGCTTACGTTTTTTTTAAATTTTCATTTACAGGTTGATGAACTTCCTGATGGGGCAGTTAAGTCTCCGTCAAATAAAATGCCCATTTTCTTTTTTGGGACTCATGAAACGTAAGTTTTCTGTGTTGTACTTTTATAACTGCTGAGAAGGAAAAAAAACATTTTTATAAGTAATGGTTTATCGTCAGGCTTACTTTTTTTATTTTATTTTTTTTTTTTTATTGTATTTCCCTTTTGGTAGGATGTGATGTTTTGTTTTGGGGATTAAAAGTATCAGATACAGGCCAACTTTTTATTAACGACTTGCTGTCCTTGCGTTATATGTATATGGTCTCAGAATCAAGTGGTTATGCCAGGATCATAGTTGCGGGGGGGGGGGCCAGGCAGGGTTTTTACCCTTGAGATAAAGTCTCATGTGAGAATTAAGTTTTTTCGGGATGTGGGCTTTTATTAAGCACCCCTATGCTCGCAAGCACATGGGTATTTCACACTTATGTAAGCAGTGATAGCACCACATGTTAAAGCGTTGCCTGTGGATAATTGTAGGTACGGTAGATTGCCACCATTGGTATCTGTTTACTTGAAGCAACATCTTTTATATTTTACCAAACAATTGTTTTTTGTGTGCACTAAATATTCTCCCCCTTCTGAAAATTTAAACGTGGGTGGAACAATTTTTAATAGAAAAACCTGTTCCCTGGTCTTTGGCGCTGAACGGTATAAATTTTTGGCAGACTTTGTGGGGAAAGTCTCTGCTCTCAGAGGCCAAGGGAGCACAAGCGTTTTCAAATCAAAATGGGAGGCGGTAGAAAATGAATTGGAAAGTGAATCCTTGGAGTCGAAGAACTCCTGGGAGGAAGGACAGTTCCCCTCAATCACTCCCAAGCTGAAAAAAAAAAGTGTGCCTCTTGTTTAAAGTACAGTAGTACCTTGAATTACGAGCATAATCAGTTAATTATCAGATTCCACAGAGTCCTGGTGTATGCAGTACTGTATGTGGCCAGAGGTGCGGGCGTGCCGGTGTATACAGTACCACAGGTGCCGTGGATGCTCCGGAATGGAGTGTCCCAGGCGCCCCATGCCTCAAGCTAAATGCGGTACCGCACACCTCAGCAGCTTGAATCCCGCTTGTCTTGCGAGACGAGGCTCGCAAGTGGAGTCAGAATTATTATTATTTTTTTTTTAAATGGCTCGTATTGCTAAACGCTCGTAAACCGCGTTATTCGCAATTAGGGATGAACCAAGCACACTCCTGTTCGGTTCGCAGCAGATCATTTGTACAGGCTAAAAATTTGACAGAACACACGAACATCACTAAAGTCTTTGGGACACGAACATGAATAATCAAAAGTGTTAACTTGCACATAAGCCTTTAAAATTATCATAAATAGTGTTTGGGGACCTGGGTCCTGCCCCAGAGGACATGTATTAATGCAACAAATATTTTTTCTTCTTAAAGTGAAACAATAAAAATGAAAGATTCCTTTAAATATCGTGCCTGTGGGGTGTCTATAGATAGTATTTCTCTCCCCCCCCCGTGTGAATTGGTAACTGGGTACAAATGTACCCCTACCATTGCACAAAAAGCATCAAAATGTTAAGAAGAAAAAAAAGACAAGAGACTGCTTGGGACAAGTCCTTTCTTAAAAATGTCCCACCAAGTTAGTTCACGCCATCCGATGAACCGATAAAAAAAAAATGCCTTTGCTGTAACAGCTCTTATATAACTGAAGGTGAGGCCACCTGGTGATGTACCCAGAGTATATCTCTTCTGTCTGTTCTCCCTAACCATCTAGTTGGTTATTTATATTTACCACTGCATGGAATACATTGCTTTTTCAGTTATTTTTTTTTTTTTTTATAAACATATTAACTATATTTTAACCAAAGGTTAATATCCGACATTAATCAAAAAAATCTATCAACTAATTATGAAAATAATCATTCGTTGCAGCTCTACCTACAACCCTGGATTGATCCTGATGCATTTGTCCAAAACTCCACAAATTTGAACTCCTCTCAGTAACCTTGCACTACTGCAAAGATTGGTAAACTCCTTGCATCAAAATCCTCTCCTGTCTCCCATTTCTGTAAAAATACACAGGATCCTCTGGCTGAGATGTTGGTCTGCAGAGACAGTTTGCAGAAAGTTTCTGTTGGAGAGTCACCAGATGCCTTTTTATTAACCACTTACCCTCCAGGAGATTTTAGCCCCCTCATGGCAAGGCCATTTTTTGCTATTTAATACTGCGCTAATTTAACTGACAATTGCACGGGCATGCAACACTGAACATAAACAAAACTTTATATAAATTTTTTTTTTTTTTCCCCCACAATGGGCTTTTTATTTTTATTTTTTTTGTGGAATTTGATCACCAGGGGGCTTTTAATTTTTTAATATAAACAGACAATTTTGGGAAAAAACTATTTTGCTTTTTTCCGTGAATCACTGAGCCAATCAGTGTGTGGCAGCAGTCAATCATTGGCCGAGACCTGCTGATCAGCTTGTGCTGTAACGAATCACAGCACAGCTGACTGGCAGATCAAGTACTAGGTATGTGATCCAGCACAGACCGTATTAGTAGGTTAGGCGGTCAGCAAGCGTTTAACCACTTTAGGACCGCCGCATGTAATTATAAGTCGGCAGAATGGCATGTATGGGCACAAGCACGTACCCGTACGTGCCTGCCTTCCAGCGGGTGTGGGGTCTGATCGGACCCCCTCCCGTTGGCTGCGGCGGTCCGTTTCACTTCAGGAGCGATCCGGGGTGAGGGGATGGCCGTTGGTTTCTGGCCATCCCCTCTCGATCGCTCCTGGCGAATGAGAAGCTTCCCCTGCCTGTGTAGTGTAAACACAGGCAGGAGGAAGTGATGTCACTCTCCTCGGGGTGGTCTTTTTGACTGGACCGCGAGGAGAGGACATAGTAAGTGTGCACCAATCACACTGACACGTAGGTACACATAGGCACACAAATCTTCTTCTTCTTTTTTTTTTTTTCAGAATTTTCAGTCTTTTTTCCTTTTTTTATATCGTAAAAAATAAAAATCGCAGAGGAAATCAAATACCATCAAAAGAAAGCTCTATTTGTGGGAAGAAAAGGACGCAAATTTCGTTTGGGTACAACATTGCATGACCGCACAATTACCAGTTAAAGCAGTGCAGTGTGACATTGTAAAAAGACCTCTGGTCCTTAGGCTGACAATTGTTCCGGGGCTTAAGTGGTTAAGGACCAACCGCTGCGGTTGTACTCTTCTAGGCAATTTGCCGTGCTTATACGTAGGCTGCTTTTAAGACCACTAGGGGGTGCGCTCCCTCGGCACAACGCTGGGGCTGATGCATGCGGCTGTGATGTCCGCCGGCCACCCGTGATCGCTCCTGAGAGAGCAAACGGGGATCTGTCAATGTAAACGGACAGATCTCTGTTCTGTCAGGCAGGAGAAACAGAAAACACTTAACCCTTGATCGCCCCATAGTGTTAACCCCTTCCCCGCCAGTGACGTACAGTAATCGTTGGCTATTTTTAGCTCTGATCGTTGCATAAATGTCACTTGTCCCAAAAGTCAAGTGTGTGATCTGTCCACCGTAATTTCGCAGTCAAACGCTGATCACCGCCATTACTGGTTATAATGAAAATGGCATAAATCTATCCTCTATTTTGTAGATGCTATAACATTTGTGCAAACCAATATACGCTTTTTGATATTTCTGACATTTTAAAAAAAGAATAAAAAATGTAGACAACATATTGGTATTATGTCTAAGAATATGGATAAAATGTGTTTTTACATTTGTTTTATTTTTTATTTTGGGGATGTATGTATGTATGTATTTTTTTTCCCGAAACTGTCGGTCTTTGTTTTATAGCACAAAAAACAAACAGGTGATTAAATACCACCAAAAGATTTGTGGGGGGAAAAATTACATAAATTAGTACAACGTTGCACGACAGCGCAATTGTCAGTTAAAACAACGCAGTGCCGTATCGCTAAAAATGGCCTGGTCATTAAGGGGGCAAATCCTTTCGGTCCTTGAGTGGTTAACCACTTTACAACTGGCACACGACGATGTACGTCCATTTTTTGAAGAGGGCTATCTCAGTAACGGCAGCAGCTGCTGCCACAACTGAGAGATCCATCTCTTCAGTCGCTGGTCGTGTGTATGATAATGGTGGTCTCTGCGGCGGGTTTGCCACGAGATCACCATTATCGGTGGCGGGAGAGGTGCCACTCCTGCTTTCCCGGGCCCTCTGCCACTTACCGGAGCTGTCGGTAGTGGCGGAGGCGATCGGGTCCTTTCCTATGCTGGGTATGGAAGCGAGTGAGGCTAAGATGGGCCTCCACTCGTCTCTATACCATATCAGGGCAGAAGCGACGTCAAAACGTTACTTCCACCCATACCTCTTTAAAGGAACTTTTTTTTCAATTTTATTTTTTCAAATTACTTTTTTTTTATTGCATTTAAGTCCAAATATGAGATCTGAGGACTTTTTGTCCCCAGATCTCATATTTAAGAGGACCTGTCAGGCTTTTTTCTTTTACAAGGGATGTTTACATTCCTTGTAATACCGGTAGGAATAAAAAGTGATCCCTCCTCCTCCTCCTCCTCCTCCTCCTCCTCCTCCTCCTTTTTAACAGTGTAAAAATAAAATCAAGTAAAATAAGAAAAAAAAATGTTGTTATAATTCACCGACCGACACAGCTCCTCTCTGTAACTAAATGGGTTGTATAGCCTGCCATTAGAAACTAGGCAAAATTGTTACACAATACACAGAACTTTAATCCCGCCCCAGGGGGGCGGGCCCCGTGCTATCAGCCCTTTCCTAGCACTCCTAGCAACTTCAGTAGGTCAACAAGCAGTATAATGTAGAAAAAAGGAGGGGTGGGTGCTGTGTCGGTCGGTGAATTACAGAGAAAGTGTATCAACCCTTCCCACTGCTCCTAGCAGCTTCAGTTTTTATTTTGCCTAGCAAGGAGAATGACCTAGGAAACCCTGCGGACCTCTCGGTCCATACTTTTGCTGCAGGTTTGCTGCTTTTTGCGCAAGATAGAAGATCTCAGGATCTTTCATCAACTGCCGGCTGGGTGATAGGCTGGTTAATGATATCCTTGTAGTCTCCCCAGTCCGGCCATCGAGCGTGAGCTGGCCACAGCTAAGGCTCGGCAGGCCACGACATGCCTCAGCTCCCGAGGTGATCGGTGAGCTTCAATGCTCCGGGGTATACATATGACCGGGCTACTGATGTCTGGATCACAGTATACCGAGGCCAGCAGCCCCCCTGTAACTGCGCTGGAGTGGGTCTGTGATGGAATGTCTCCCAGCACTTCAGGACTGGTAAGTACGGCTCTCCCTGCTTCGGTGGGGTGAGGCAGCATGTGGCAGGAAAGGTGCACGTAAGAGTCCCCTGCCCCCCCCCCCGCCCAATCCTCTGGGGAGAGTTCTGATGCAGACTTGGGCCCTGCTGCGGCTTGAGACCCCTGCTCTGACCTATCAGACGTGGCTGACCAGGACCGTTCAGACAGTGAGGATGATTCCCCATCCGGGTCCGGGCGCGACAAGGCGCTTGTTAAAGCACTTATCACAGCTGTGCGTGCTACCCTGAAGATTCAGGAGCCAGCGGATTCCTCTGCTGATGTACCGGTCCCTTTTGGGTCCCACAAGCCAGCACGTTCACCTAAGGTGTTCCCGTATTTGACTTATTTTGACAAATTCATCTACAGGGAATGGGGTCGCCCGCAACGGACCTTTTCGGTCCCCAAAAATGTGTCGTGCGTTACCCCTTTGAGGAAAGCCTTCTCAATTAGTGGTCGGCTCCTCCGGTCGTGGACCCCCCCAGTATCTAGGTTAAATAAAGTAACCACGATCCCGGTTGAGGGGACTCCTGCATTCAAGGATCCCACGGACAAGAAGGCCGAAGCAGTGGCTCGTTCCTTGTTTACGGTTGTGGGGTCAGCCGTGCGACCTGTACTGGCATCCGCACTGGTGTCGTAGACACTGACGGAGTGGGCAAAACTTTTGCACCGCGAATTGGGAGCGCAGAATGCCTCCCCTGTCTGCGTGGAACTAGCAGACCAACTAGTGCATGGCCTTAAGTACATTTGTGACGCGGCCCTGGATACTCTCCCTGCTATCCAGGGCTTCAGTGTCAGCCGTGGTGCTGAGGCGCCTCATTTGGCTGAAATGCTGGTCTGCTGACCAGGCATCCAGGAAAGCCCTGATGGATCTTCCCCCCCTTTAGAGCCTCGTTGGATGACATTATTAAAAATGCCACGGGTGGTAAGAGTACACTACTCCCACAGGCCAGGAAGGCTAAGGAATCACGCCGCAGGCAAGGGCCCTCCTTTTCCGTTCACAAGCAGCTTTTTCGTCTGCCGGTGCTTTGGCAAACGCCCCCAGCCCAACAGGATGCCCAAGAATTAAGGGGTACGTCCAATATTGGACCTAAAAGCCCTAAATCACTTTGTAAAAGTGCAGAGGTTCAGAATGGAATCGGTTCGCTCAGTAGTCACTGCACTCCATCAAGGGGACTTCCTGGCGTCCTTGGACATTCAGGATGCCTACCTGCACATACCCATATGCCTTTGGCATCAAAAGTTTCTGCGTTTGGCAGTCGGAAGCCCACTACCAGTTTGTGGCTCTTCCTTTTGGCCTGGCATCAGCCCCCCGAGTCTTTACCAAAGTACTGGCTCCAGTATTGGCATTAAGACAACACGGGATCACGATTGTGGGTTACCTAGACAATCTCCACCTGACAGCTTCTTCTGCCTCAGAATTAGAGGAGGGGGTGGCGATCACCTCGCAGTCCCTGCAAGAATTTGGGTGGCTGTTGAACCTAAAGAAGTCAGTGGTTATACCAACTCAGCGTCTGGAGTACCTGGGGTTGCTGTTGGACTCCAGGGAAGCCAATGGTTTTTCTCCCCTCAGACAAATTGCTGACTCTCAGATCTGCGGCCAAACTACTGATGAACCGCAAGTGGTCATCGCTCCGCTTTTGCATGTGGATGCTGGGGCTCATGGTAGCCTCCTTCAAGGCGGTACCTTATGCCCAGTTCCACACCAGAGTCCTGCAGAAGGAGATCTTGACAAAATGGGACAAATCTCCATTGTCCCTGTGAGCCAGCCAGTCAGGGACTCCCTGATCTGGTGGTTGAGGTCCCCGGTGATTCAGGCCGGAAAATCGTTCCTTCCTCTGAAATGGATGGTGTTCACTACGGACGCCAGTCTGTCTGGCTGGGGTGGAGTGATGGGGATTCAGTGGGCTCAGGGCCTCTGGTCGACGGAGGAATCAAAGTTGCCGATCAATCTGCTCGAATTTAGAGCGATCGATCAGGCTGTGCCTCCACACGTGGTCGACGTGTCTTCAAGGGCGTCCGACCAGGATACAGTCAGACAACGCCATGGCTGTGGCGTACATATATCACCAAGGAGGAACAAGAAGCTCAGCCGCTGCTCGGGAGGTTGCTCACATACTTCGGTGGGCAGAGTGACATGTTTCGGCCATTTACATCCCGGGGGTGGAAAATTGGCAGGTGGACTGAGTCGACAGATGCTGGACCCAGGAGAATGGGCATTGCATCCGGAGATATTCAGGCTGCTGTGCCTGAAATGGGGCACACCAGATGTGGATCTATTGGCCTTCCGGCTCAATCGGAAGGTGCCGAGATTCGTGTCCAGGACAAGAGATCTGTGGGCAGACGCGTCAGATGCGCTAGTGGCTCCGTGGGATCAGTACTAGCTGATCTACGCCTTTCCTCTGCTAAAACTTTTGCCACGTCTGCTTCGCAGGGTGTAAGCCGAGGGGATTCTACTAATCCTGATTGCCCCAGATTGGCCTCGGGGCCTGGTGGCAGACGCTCCCTGGTGACTGCCGTTGAGAGAGGACCTCATATCTCAAGGTCCAATCCTTCACCCTGCTTTTACCATCGCTGGCTTTAGCGGCCTGGCTATTGAAAGCCAGGTATTGAGGAACCAGGGTCTGTCAGGCTCGGTGATTCCAACTATGCCAAGGGTGCGGAAATCTTCTTCCAGGAAGATATACCATCGTACTTGGAAGGCCTATATCTCCATGTGTGAGGAGAAAGGGTGGCATCCGAGCTCAAGGTGTAGGCCAGAGGTTGGCGTTGAACACCATCAAGGGGCAGATTTCAGCTCTGGCTGTTCTTCTCCTTCTCCTTCTCCTTCTTCTCCTTCTCCTCCTTCTCCTTCTCCTCCTCCTTCTCCTTCTCCTTCTCCTTCTCCTTCTCCTTCTTCTCCTTCTCCTTCTCCTTCTCCTTCTCCTTCTCCTTCTCCTTCTCCTTCTCCTTCTCCTTCTCCTCCTCCGGGGTCTCACTCATTAGTGTTTTTTGCAGGGGGTGCGACATGTAGTCCCTCCTCCGGTGCGTCCTCCGTTGCCTCCGTGGGATTTGAACCTGGTGAATATCAGCTGCAGGTAGACCACAGGCAATTTGAGTGACTAGTTCTTTTGAATCGGAGAAGGAAGCAAATTAGTGGGGTTTACTAATGCATAAGACCTGAAATAATATCCAAGGTCATTACTTCTAGTGAGTGAGTAATTATACTCGGGTGGTGGTAAAGATGTGATCGGTAATAGCACGCTTATTTGCGGACACCTATGTCCAATTTAGGAGTCTCTTCACTGAATTTTTCACTGTATGGGTTTCATAAATTGTGTGAAGGATTTATTAGCAGTGTACAGTGTTTGTGACAGTTTTTGTTTTATATTACCGTACTGCCTGGAATTTTTTGTGGCATTATAAAAAGTAGAGCACCTCTTGATAAGCTACGTTTGTTCCACATTTTATAGTGCATTTAAAATAGTGCAGGTTCTATTTTTTTAGTTTTATTATTTTGCTCTCCTGACTACAGGCAGCAGTGCTGACACATTACACAGACATGGTCACTAACTGGAACCTGCACTGAGCAATGCTATGTGGCTGTTGCTGATGTGAGTGCATGTCAGTAGGAAGTGGCTGCATGAAGCAGTTAGATGTAACAATGGATGAAAAACGCAAAAAAAAAAAAATTTTTTTTATGTCGTTTTTAGCAAACTTCAGTGAGGATTTATATCTACTTTAACTCTTTTAGGCATTGTATTAGAGGTTAAGTGTTTATATATGTGTGCAAGTAGGTACACACTCTTGTGTGGAAAGTTAATGCAAAGAACAGTAACATACTGCAACCTATTACTGTGGTCATGGCACAATTTTTCTGATCGGTAACCGTTGGGCACTGAACTTTTTCTTAAATGTTACTCAAACTACATTCTTGCCATGGGTTGAACAGAGAATTGCTCTAATAAATTATTGGTTAACTAATGACTGAAAGTTTGTCAGTTGATTGGTAGTCCACTCACTAAAGAAAAAATGGTGTTATGCTTGTTAATGTGAGCTGCAAATTAAAAAAAATTGTTTCTTTTAATTTTGAAGAGCCTTTTTGGGACCAAAGGACATATTCCCATATGAAGAAAATAAGGAGAAGTATGGCAAACCCAACAAACGAAAGGGATTTAATGAAGGTTTATGGGAGATAGATAACAATCCCAAAGTTAAATTCTCAACTCCTCAGGTATGTGAAAGTTGGGCGTGAGCATTTTTAGTGTAGTTTACGTGGTAATTTTTTACATTTTTTCCTTAAAAAAAAATTCCTCTTTAAAGCCAAGTTCCGCCGAAAAAAGTCAGCAGCTGCTGCAAATACTGCAGCGGCTGACTTTTAATATTGGGACACTTACCTGTCCAGGGCGCCTGCAATGTCCTCACACAAAGTCTCTGTCCCTTGGCTCCCGGGTGCAGGTGCTGTCATCTTTGTTAAGGGAATCGGGAAGTTAAGCCTTGCGGCTTCACAGCCTGGTTCCCTACTGTGCATGTGTGAGTCGCACTATGCTTCCGCGCTGGTCCCCGCTGTCTTCTGGGACCTCTGTCTCCCAGAAGACAGCGGGTGGGGTGGAGGAGGGGCCAGACATGGCATAGACCAGGGATATGCAATTATTGGCCCTCCAGCCCCATCATGCCTTTGCCTCTGGGTGTGATGCTTATGGCTTTCAGTCTTTCTATGCTTCATGGGACTTGTAGTTCTGCAACAGCTGGAGGTCTGCTAATTGCATATTCCTGGCGTAGACCCTTCCTGCAGTAATCTATTGCAGGAAGTGGAAGCAAATACCTGTATTAGACAGGCATCTGATCCCTCTCCCTCTGAAAGGTGCCAAATGTGACACCGGAGGGGGGGGGGGGGGGGGCGACTCTACATAAAGTGCACTGTGGACCTGTTTTCATGTAAATCAAAATGCCTAAAATGTGAACAAAGATTGGCTCGTCTAGTGTTTTGCTAAATTGACCAGAAAATTAGTCCACAATGTGGAGCCAGCAGTTCTAAAAAAAAAAAAATCCTCAACTCAAGCCTGTGCATAATCTGTACCTACTGAAGTCATTGCCTTTCAAGGTAGCAACAATATCCACACATGTTTAAAAAATAAAAATAAAAAAAGTGGTGTTACAGCATGTATCCTACGTGAAAACACCTGGGTACTATTTGCCAGCACGATAAAAACTTGTGCAGTTCTGAGTCTAATGACCGGTAAATGCAAAAGTGCAATATCCAGCAAAATGCTGTGTGTGTGTGTATGTATGTATGTATGTGTGTGTATGTATGTATATGTATGTATATGTATATATATATATATATATATATATATATATATATATATATATTCTGAAACGACAACTAATCAATTATGAAAAAGATTACTATTTTCATAATCCAATTAATCGGCCAGTAACATAATGCGGTTAAAAGAATTAAAAAGAGCAAATAATCGCTACTGCAAATATTACTTTCACAATTCTAGAGTAAAAAAAAAAAAAAAACCCCTTACAGTAGTAATCATCTGCTTTTTTTTTTTTTTTTTTTTTTTTTTTTTTTTTTTTTTTTTTTGTACTATAAAAGGGCCAATTTTAGTTTTTTAAACCCCATTATGTTACTAAACGTTGAAGACCTGGTTCACATCTGTCTGTTTTTCAGAAACGCACTACAGTTCATTTACACGATTTCCTATCGGACATGTTCATGCAAAACATTGCTTTTTTGGTTCAATATACATCAATAGAGAAGCTGCAGAGAAGCATGTAATGCATTTTTGCAGCAATTTGTGTATTTTATGCTGCCCAACAACAAATTTGCCAAAAAAATTTTTAAAACGCAAATCGCAGCAAAATCACATCTGCAAAACGCACAGCAAAAAGCACTGCAGAAACAGATCAAAAGGCAAATGCATAGGTGTGTACCAAACCTTATGCTGGCAACACGGATCAATTTTCAGATGAGACTATTCGGACGAAAATTCTTTGTACAGTCACTGAATGAAAGAATGTTTGACATTCTCATTTGTTTTTAACATTTGTTTTTAAAATGAATGTAATTTTTGAATGAAAACCACATACACTGTCTGAAAATTTCTTTTACCAAGCAGTTTTCTATTTCCGAACTTTCCCGTCACTGTGGTTGAAAATGAACGTCAATTTGACCCCACTAACGATTAGAAAATAGAACGAACGTTCTTAAAATGAAATTTTGTTTTGAAGAAGACTTTGTTTTTAATAAAAAATAAATAAAATTGCTCTCTGAGTCTGATATTTACCAGATTCACCCTCTAATAGTATATACTGTATATATTATTAGAGATATACTGTAGATCTCTCCTCTAATAGTATATACAGTATACCTCTTCTGTCTGTTATTCTCATAGTGGGGTTCGATATTTTGCTCCCTAACCATATCGTTGGTTATATTTACCATTGCATAGAGACATTTAAGAATAAAGTGCCTTTTTTTTTTAAACTTGACATAGTAACTAAATTATACACCACGCCTTTTATTTTTTTTAAGGTTATTAACCTTTTAATCGATTAGTTGGCCGATTGTTTAGATTAATCGATTATGAAAATAATCGTTAGTTGCAGCCCTAGTATTTTTAGCGCTATAGTGCCTGTAAAGCGACTCGGTGTGAAAGCAGCCTTAAACTAACTTATTACGTTTAGATCGGTGCTGCTCTCTCTCCCTTTCTGTCATTATAATAGTCACTTCTGCTCTCCTGAGCAGAAGAGACCATCTTTCTGGATCCAGAACCTTTAACACAGGTCTAAATCCAGAAAGAAAAATGGACTAAAACTTACAAACGTTTAACTGGACATTATTATTATTATCTATTTATCTCACCAGTGGCTCCTGTCAGCTCTCCATTAAACCCTCCACATCTAAGGATTTGTAAGCTGCAATATGTTTTTGGTTTATTACCCCTTTAACTGAATCTTTTCTCATTGGCCTATAGTACTTGTAAAGGGCTCTTAGGTTTGAATAACTATAGTGGGAACCCCCCCCCCCAATATAGATAATGCACTCACTAGGTAAAGAATGCTCAAAACATGTGCTCTGTGAGGCTTCAGTAAAATTGATGCTGGTGAGGCCTCCCTAAATACCTCTTCCACCCTGGGAGAGCCAATTATGTATGGTGTCATCCTGGGGTGTGGACAGATCACAAGAGCCCAGTGAATCAGTGGTGGGACAGAAATGAAAGGGCGTGAATGATTATAAGTGGTGCCATCTAACAGTTGGAGGTCGCTCCACCATCATGGGGACATGCCAAAGCATAATTACCACTGTATAAGGGGGAATTCATGCTTTACTGCATCTATATAAATCCTGTTTTCAAACTGCAATTTGAAGATTTTGGGGTGGTTATGAAGGAATGCAAGTTGCCGCATGTTACATCTGATGTTGGTGCATTGCAGTTCAAATAAACATATATGTTTTTGGCTTATAAAGCATAATCTTGACCATCTTGCACCATCATACTCTTGGCATGCTTGACATGCTAAATATTGCTGCACACATTTCTGAACGATTTGGTGCAGATTGTGTGACTTTTGTGCAACATTTTAACCTGAGAGATTTTCTTTAACAATTGGTACAGTTCTCACGTCTTACCTTTCAAGCCCTAACGGTATGGTGCGTTCCTTAATGCCCCTTTCACACTGATGCACTTTTGCCGTATTAAAACAAAGCTGTAAAAGTATTTTCCTTTTTAAATCCTGTGGAACTCTTCGATTGCTGTGGTTGTAGTGCTTTTTGAATGTCCTGCATGCTACATTTTTTGGTAACCTGTTTCTAAAAAAAAACACACCTCCCCCGTTTTTGGTTTGAGTCACTTGTCCATTTTTTTTTTTTTTTTTTACAATTGCATGTTAGGAGTCGGAAATCCAGAAAACAATGCTTTGAAAGCACATTAAAAATGCGATCTGTGTTTTTGCTAAACTCATACTGTGTTTTTAGGCACACCAATATGAAAGGGGCCTAAATCAATTTTCAATGTGCCAAATATTTGCCACACCATCAATGACTTATTGGGCCCTCGGTAATAGTCAAATTTTGACTGTTGTCTTTCAAGTCTTGTGTCGGTGAATAGTCAATCTATATATCCGATTCTGCCTCTTGTCTAGATATAATTTTAAAACCGGATTGATGTTAGGATAAAGAATAGATATACAGTAAGTGAAAATGTTCAAGAGGGTTAGTTTGGAAGAGTTCATAGATTCTAAAGAAAGGGCGTATACTCTACCTGGTAGCCCTTTAAAAAGCCTATGAGATGAAAGGCAATGGAGGACACAGTTTTTTTTTTTTTTTTTTTTTTTAAAGATCTTGGACTCTTGTGATTAAAGTAAATTGCTCCTTCGGAGTTCTGGGTATGCTTTTCTATTTCATTCCAAATGTTCACTTGTGATTCTTAGGCTGGTGATACCAAAGTCGCGTCATTCATTCAGAGTTGCCACTTCAGCAAACTGATTGTAGTTTTCAAAGAACTGCAAGGGTTCCGGTAAGCACCCTCATAGTTCATGGATTCTCCTGTACTTCAGCCCGTAGGTATGGACAGACAGCTGTCTGCAGGAGTCTGGCATTGCACGCACAATCCACGTATTGTGGATGCAATGCTTTGCAGGCTACCATCTTGAAAAAATATATTTCTCTTATATTCACCGACCGACACAGCTCCTCTCTCTGTAACTAAATGGGTTGTATAGTGCCATTAGGAGAAACTAGGCAAAATTGTTACACAATACACCGAACTTTAATCCCGCCCCAGGGGGTGGACCCAGTGCTATCAACCCTTCCCACTGCTCCTAGCAGCTTCAGCTTCAGTTTTTTTATTTTGCCTAGCAAGAGTGACCTAGGAAACCCTGCGGGCCTCTCGGTCCATGTTTTTACTGCAGGTTTGCTGCTTTTTGCGCAAGATGAGAGATCCTGAGATCTTCCATCAACTGCCGGCTGGGTGACAGGCTGGTTAAGGAAATCCTTGTAGTCTCCCCAGTCCGGCCATCGAGCGTGAGCAGGCCGCAGCTACGGCTCGGGAGGCCATGACATACCTCATGCTCCAGAGGTGGTCGGTGAGCTTCAGTGCTCCGGGGTATACATATGACCGGGCTACTGATGTCTGGATCACAGTATACTGGGCCAGTAACCTTTCCTGAAACTGCGCAGGAGTTGGCTACTACGGAATGTCTCCCAGCTCTTCAGGACTGGTAAGTACGGCTCTCCCTGCTTCGGTGGGGGGAGCGGCTGGGCATTCCCTGGGGGGTCGATTCGGGGGCCACCTCACCTCCTTATCTTCTCTCCCAAATCCCTATCACCCCTCCTACCCCCCTATGAGGGGGTGTCTGCATGCGCTGTGTGTGTCGCTGTTTCTCACCTGTGGAGCTCTGTGCGGTTGCTGTTCAGTCCAGGTCTGGGGGTCCAAAAAAGGCAGTTTTTGTGGAGGATGTCTGTGTCAGCAGGCAGTTTGTTTGTTTTTATTTTTTTGCTGCTTTTCACCTCATGGTGCCGTTCCGGCGGCCATCTTGGATTTGGGAAAGCTATAGATTCCCCTGGGGAGCTTCAGCAGCCATTTTCCCTGAGATTCCTATGGATAGCATTGGCAGCCATTTTGTGAAAGCCAAAATGCTTTCTTCACCGCTGGCCTCTTGTGACAGCTTGTAGCGTGCTTTCTCTTGTCACTTCATGTATTCCCTGTGTGTGAGGGACACTGGATGGCTCTGTGTGGAACGCTGAAGCTGTTCTGCAGACCGTTGCACTGCTGTTAGAGCTGCTGCTAACAGTTTTTTTTTTCTCCTCTCTGCATCTGGGAACCTCCTAGGGAGTACAGGCACTGTTGGCATTCACAGAATGCTCCAGGGTGGGTGAGTCTAGCGCTAAGCCGGGTCCGGGAGCGACAAGGCGCTTGTTGGAGCACTTCACAGCTGTGCGTGATACCCTGAAGATTCAGGAGCCAGCGGATTCCTCTGCTGATGTACCGGTCCCTTTTAGGTCCCACAAGACAGCACGTTCGCCTAAGGTGTTCCCGTATTTGACTTATTTTGAGAAATTCATCTACAGGGAATGGGGTCGCCCGCAACGGACCTTTTCGGTCCCCAAAAATTTGACGGTGCGTTACCCCTTTGGGGAAAGTCTCTTCTCAGAGTAGTCGGCTCCGGTCGTGGACCCCGCCCCCTCCGGTCGTGTGGACCCCGCCCCCTCCCTCCGGTCGTGTGGACCCCGCCCCCTCCCTCCGGTCGTGTGGACCCCGCCCCCTCCCTCCGGTCGTGTGGACCCCGCCCCCTCCCTCCGGTCGTGTGGACCCCGCCCCCTCCCTCCGGTCGTGTGGACCCCGCCCCCTCCCTCTCTCCGGTCGTGTGGACCCCGCCCCCTCCCTCTCTCTGGTCGTGTGGACCCCGCCCCCTCCCTCTCTCTGGTCGTGTGGACCCCGCCCCCTCCCTCTCTCTGGTCGTGTGGACCCCGCCCCCTCCCTCTCTCTGGTCGTGTGGACCCCGCCCCCTCCCTCTCTCTGGTCGTGTGGACCCCGCCCCCTCCCTCTCTCTGGTCGTGTGGACCCCGCCCCCTCCCTCTCTCTGGTCGTGTGGACCCCGCCCCCTCCCTCTCTCTGGTCGTGTGGACCCCGCCCCCTCCCTCTCTCTGGTCGTGTGGACCCCGCCCCCTCCCTCTCTCTGGTCGTGTGGACCCCGCCCCCTCCCTCTCTCTGGTCGTGTGGACCCCGCCCCCTCCCTCTCTCTGGTCGTGTGGACCCCGCCCCCTCCCTCTCTCTGGTCGTGTGGACCCCGCCCCCTCCCTCTCTCTGTTCGTGTGGACCCCCCGGTCGTGTGGACCCCGCCCCCTTCCTCTCTCTGGTCGTGTGGACCCCCCCCTCCTCTCTCTGGTCGTGTGGACCCCCCCCCCCTCCTCTCTCTGGTCGTGTGGACCCCCCCCCCCTCCTCTCTCTGGTCGTGTGGACCCCCCCCCCTCCTCTCTCTGGTCGTGTGGACCCCCCCCCCCTCCGGTCGTGTGGACCCCCCAGTATTCAGGTTAAATAAAGTAACCACAATCCCGGTTGAAGGGACTCCTGCATTCAAGGATCCCACGGACAAGAAGGCCAAAGCAGTGGCTCGTTCCTTGTTTACGGTTGTGGGGTCAGCCGTGCGACCTGTACTGGCACCTGCACTGGTGTCGCAGACACTTACTGAGTGGGCAAAACTTTTGCACCGCGAGTTGGGAGAGCAGAATGCCTCCCCTGTCTGCGTGGAGTTGGCAAACCAACTAGTGCATGGCCTTAAGTACATTTGTGACGCCGCCCTGGATACTCTCCCTCTGTTATCCAGGGCCTCAGTGTGAGCTGTGGTGCTGAGGCGCCTTATTTGGCTGAGATTCTGGTCCGCTGACCAGGCATCCAAGAAAGCCCTGACGGATCTTCCCTTCCTTGGCGACCAGCTCTTTGGAGCCTCGTTGGATGACATTATTAAAAATGCCACGGGTGGTAAGAGTACACTACTCCCACAGGCCAGGAAGGCTAAGAATCCACACCGCAGGCAAGGGCCCTCCTTTTCTGCTCAAAAACGGCTTTTTCAGGGGGTGATCATACCAGTTCTGGAATCGGAACGCTTCCAGGGGTTCTAATCTGTTTGTGGTTCCCAAGAAGGAAGGGGTCCATCCAATCTTGGACTTAAAAGCCCTCAATCATTTTGTAAAAGTGCAGAGGTTCAGAATGGAATCAGTTCGCTCAATAGTCGCTGCACTTCATCAAGGGGACTTCCTGGCGTCCTTGGACATTCAGGATGCCTAATTGCACATACCCATATGCCTTCGACATCAAAAGTTTCTGCATTTGGCAGTCGGGGAAGCCCATTAACAGTTTGTGGCTCTTCCCTTTGGCCTGGCATAAGCCCCCCGAGTCTTTACCAAAGTACTGGCTCCAGTGTTGGCGTTGTTGAGACGCGGGATCGCGATCCTGGGTTACCTAGACTATCTCCTCCTGAGAGCTTCTTCCGCCTCAGAGTTAGAGGAGGATGTGGCGATCGCCTTGCAGACCCTGCAAGCATTTGGGTGGCTGTTGAACCTAAAGAAGTTGGTGGTGGTACCGACTCAGCGTCTGGAGTACCCGGGGTTACTATTGGACTCCAGGGAAGCAAGGGCCTTTCTCCCCTCAGACAAATACCTCACTCTGATCTGCGATCAAACTACTGTTGAACCACAAGTGGTCATCACTCCGTTTTTACATGCGGGTGCTGGGGCTCATGGTGGCTGCCTTCGAGGCAGTACCTTATGCCCAGTTCCACACCAGAGTCCTGCAAAAGGAGATCTTGACGAAATGGGACAAATCTCCGTTGTCCCTGGATCGGCAGATCCAGGTGAGCCAGCCAGTCAGGGACTCCCTGATCTGGTGGTTGAGGTCCCCGATGATTGATTCAGGCTGGAAAATCATTCCTTCCTCTGATAATGACGGTGGTCACCACACACACCAGTCTGTCCGGCTTGGGTGGAGTGATGGGGATCCAGTCGGCTCAGGGCCTCTGGTCGACGGAGGAATCCAAGTTGCCTATCAATCTGCTCGAATTGAGAGTGTTCAGGCTGTGTCTCCACACATGGCTGGCGTGTCTTTGAGGGCGTCCGACCAGGATACAGTCGGACAACGCCACGGCTGTGGCATACATAAATCGCCAAGGGGGAACAAGAAGTTCAGCCGCTGCTCGGGAGGTCGCTCACATACTTTGGTGGGCAGAGCGACACGTTCCGGCCCTGTCGGCCATTTACATCCTGGGGGTGGAAAATTGGCAGGTGGACTATCTGAGTCGTCAGATGCTGGATCCAGGAGAATGAGCATTGCGTCCGGAGATTTTCAGCGGCTGTGCCTGAAATGGGGCACACCAGATGTGGATCTATTGGCCTCCCGGGTCAATCGGAAGGTGCCGAGATTCGTGTCCAGGACAAGAGATCCGTGGGCAGACGCGCTGGTGGCTCCGTGGGATCAGTACCAGCTGATCTACGCCTTTTCTCCACTGAAACTGTTGCCACGTCTGCTTCGCAGAGGGGATTCCAGTAATCCTGGTTGCCCCAGATTGGCCTTAGGGGGCCTGGTATGCAGACCTGGTGTACCTGGTGACAGACGCTCCCTGGTGACTGCCGCTGAGAGAGGACCTCCTATCTTGAGGTCCAATCCTTCACCCTGCTTTACCATCACTGGCTTTAACGGCCTGACTATTGAAAGCCAGGTATTGAGGAACAGGGGTCTGTTTGACTCAGTGATTCCAACTATGCTGAGGAAGATATACCATCGTACTTGGAAGGCCTACATCTCAATGTGTGAGGAGGAAGGGTGGCATCCGCGCTCCTTCTCTATATCCAGGATCCTGCTGTTTCTTCAGCAAGGTGTAGACCAGAGGTTGGCGTTGAGCACCATCAAGGGGCAGATTTCAGCTCTGGCTGTCTTTTTTTTTTTTTTTTTTCCAAAGACCCCTGGCGTCTCACTCATTAGTGAGTACCTTTGTGCAGGGGGTGCGACATGTAGTCCCTCCGGTGCATCCTCCGTTACCTCCGTGGGATTTGAGCCTGGTGTTGGGGCTTCAGAAGCCGCCGTTTGAGAATATCAGGGAGATTCCTCTGCTGACCCTTTCACAGAAGGTGGTCTTTCTGGTGGTCATCACATCGGCCAGGAGGGTTTCGGAACTGGCGGCCTGGTCCTGCAAGTGGCCTTATCTGGTCATCCACAGGGGTAAGGTGGTGTTGCGTCCGCAACCGTCCTTTCTTCCTAAGGTGGTCTCGGCCTTTCATATCAATGAGGACATTGTATTACCATCGTATTACCATCGTTGTTTCCTAAGCTGAAGCACCCCAAGGAGGTGGCTCTTCACACTCTGGATGTGGTTAGGGCTCTGAAGGTGTACTTTTCTGCCACAACTTTCATTCGGAAGTCAGACTCACTGTTTGTTTCGGTGGCTGGTTGTAAGATGGGCATGGCGGTCTCGTCGGCCACCATTTCCAGGTGGCTCAGACAGATTGTAGTCCAAGCCTACGCCCTGAAGGGGCAGGTGCCTCCCTTTCCAGTCACGGCCCACTCTACAAGACCAATCTGAACGTCTTGGGCCTTCCGACACCGTCTGTCGCTCAGGTGTGTAAGGCGGCGACCTGGTTGTCTGTCCATACGTTTACCAAGTTCTACAGGGTAGACATCAGTGCATCGGCTGATGCCTGTTTTGGCCGCAAAGTTTTTTGCAGGCGGCCGTGTAGTTGCAATTGAATAATTTTTTTCCTGGTTTTTCGAAAAAAAAAAAACGCAGTTCTATTTTTTGGTTAATGCACTATTGCATTACTTCCGCAATGTTGCGGTCTTGGGGATCACTCCTGTTGAGGATACCCGGTTATATAGTGGTGGTTTCCACACGCTGCTGTTTTTGTGGGTTTAGTTTCACTAGTTCCCACTTGTCATGGTGGATGAAGTTTTTATGCTGTTTTTCCCACCCCTCGTTTGGCACTGCTTAGGGATGCCCCATTTAGTTCAGAGGAGCTGCGTCGGTCGGTGAATATAAGAGAAAATAGGATTTTTTGAAAATCCTTTTCTCTGTAATTCACCGACACACAGCACTCACCCCTCCTTTTTTTTTTTCTACGTTATACTGCTTGTTGATGTACTGAAGCTGCTAGGAGCAGTGGGAAGGGTTGATGGCATGGGGTCCGCCCCCCTGGGGCGGGATTAGAGTTCTGTGTATTGTGTAACAATTTTGCCTAGTTTCTCCTAATTGCAGGCTATACAACCCATTTAGTTAGAGGGGAGCTGTGTCGGTCGGTGAATTGCAGAGAAAAGGATTTTACTGTGAGTACAAAAAATCCTAATATATATATATATATATATATATATATATATATATATATATATATATATATATATATATATATATATATTTTTTTTTTATTTGCAAAATCATGTGCATTTATTAAACACTTGACCACTGGGCACTTAAACCCCCTTCCTAACCAGACCAATTTTCAACTTTCGGTGCTCACGCTTTGACAATTACTCAGTCATGCAACACTGTAACCATATTACATTTTTGTCCTTTTTTTCACACAAATAGTTTTCTTTTGGTGGTATTTAATTACCGATGGGGTTTTTATTTTTTGCGCTATAAATCAAATACATAAAATTCTGTAAAAAAAAAAAATAAATTATACTGCTACATATCTTTGGTAAATATAATCAAAATTAAACTACAGAGGAAAAAAATAAAAACTACAGAGGTGATCAAATACCCCCAAAAGAAAGCTCTATTTGTGGGAAAAGAGAACGTCAATTTTGTTTGGGTACAACATTGCACGACCACGCAATTGTCAGTTAAAGCGACGCAGTGCTGATTTGCAAAAAGTGCTCTGGTTAAGAAGGGGCTAGATCCTTCCGGGGCTGAAGTGGTTCAATTAAGGGACATTTAGAACCAAATTTGACAGTGTCTGCACAGTGAATCTAGCTGACACTACGCACAGCAATTGGATGTGCCATTTAAGAAGTAAAGGCATTGTAAACGCATCCTGTGTTTTGCTGTGATTTTTGAATCGCGGGCAGAATCCACGATGATTCCGCCTGCAATTCAAATCACCTAGGTGTGACTGGAGCCTTACAGTTGTTGGAAATGCCTAGCTCTGTGACATTTTTATTTAATGTTTAGATTTTTAGTTGTCATAAGCCAAACTCACACATTTTCATTATGCTTTTAAGGGCCCCTCCACCCAAAATGGTTGGTTCTTGTTTTGATTCAAATAATATGATCACTCAGCTCTGCTAGTCCTTCACTGTTAAATACCATTCTTCCAAAACAGCGAACGTGTCATGTAGACACTGGAAACTTATCAGTTAACCAAAACTTCACATACTGTATAAACGAATAGTTTTTCCTCTATATCCAGCAGTAGAATTATTATTATATCTTTCTTTCTAGAATATCTTGTCTCTTGCTGATTCTGTTGAAGGGGGTGAAGAAGATGCACAGGAAAGTTTAGAAGAACCAGAGGATCAGTCTCCTCAAAAAAAACGGAAGATTGTAACATCAAAGGTGGGTCTAACTCTGTTAACATGGTAAAGCAATACAAAGGAATGTATGCTGATTGCATATGATTGCACTCGTTGGCTATGACCGAGTTTTGCACCCTACTCTTTCAATATGTTAAAGTGGTTGTAAACCTTTACAAACTACTTTGACCTACAGGTAAGCCTAGATTAAGGCTTACCTGTAGGTCCAAGCAATATCTCCTAAACCTATATGGTTTAGGAGATATTTGCCCGAAAACGGGCACCGCTGTCTACGGCTCATGCGCCGTAGACAGCGACGCAATGAGCGCGGTATTCTCAGTGACGGAGCTGCCGCGTGTGTCGGCTCCCGTGCGCATGCGCGGGAGTGACGTCATCGCGGCTTCGCCGGATGACAGCGGCGGAGCTGCGAGACCCCACCAACAAGATGGATCCGGCGGACTACAGGGGACAGCGGCGACTTCGCTGGCTCCTGTGTCAGGTAAGTGACACATAATGGGCTACTATGCGATGCATAGTAGACCATTATGCTTTGCCTTTGCAGGGAATGAAAGAGGAAGTAAACTCATCAGGGTTTACTTCCTCTTTAACAGATGCAAATCTGTAATAGGTTTGTAATCCATAAGTTTAGGCCTTCTGGCTGTGTGTGGTGTTTTTTGCTTATGCCCTGGCAAGCAAAATTCCTATACAACTTGACCTATAGACACAATTTGTAGTAAAGAAATCTGTCACTGATGTCGGGCAGCAAAACCTGACAGATTCCCTCCCCACACTGTTAGCCAGCTCATTATCAAAAAAAAAATCAGAATTTCTGACAAGTAATACAGTTATGAATTAAAGCATTTAAATAGAAATTCAGTAAATGCCTGAATGGTTTTAATATTGACCACCTGTAAACTTCCTCGCAGCAGGGTTCAGCCCAGGAGAGGCAGGGTAATGGGCTTGATGGCCCCTTTCCTCAGTTTATGTGGGCTTGTTTGGACCATCCCATGCCCTCTATGCAGCAGAGTCCATTGACACCTGCTGACATGCGATCCTATCTGCCAAAAACAGAGGGATCCCTTCCGCATCTGTCGATCGAATGGAAACGGACAGTTCTCATCTGACTCCACAAAGTGGGCTGTGTCTGCCTTGCATAAGCAGTGTGGACACTAACCTGTCATCTGCCCACTCAGCTGGGATAAGTGGACAGATTCCCTGCTCTGCTGATGGCGTCCGCCCATCAGAAAAAGGTCTAAGGCAGTTTGGGTTCTCCTGCAGTGTGTGTGTGTGTGTGTGTGTACAGAGATGTGAGCAGAGGGTGTGCCTCTGATACCAAATTGTTCTGAAAACTAGAAGGGTATTCTTGATCAAGCTTTGCTTGTTGCAGTAGAAGATCTTGATGTGCTTTTTGGCATATTATGCAGTTCTCAAGATTTTCTGGGCAGAATTACAAATCATTTTACATTTTCTGATGAGGCCAATAGTATTTAAAAATAATAATGGTTTTGTTGTCATCACATTGTTTGTTTTCTATTATCTGATTCATTTTTTATTAACATTGCTCTATTTTTAAAATTAGTCTTCAAGCAAACATTCTGACTCCTCCAGTGGTCTCGGGTCACCAGAAAAAGATCTTAATACTTCAAAGGAGGACAGTAGTGACCAACTTGGCAGTGAAGTGAGTTTTTACCAAATGCGAAATTGCCAACCTTGTCTCTTCCTAAATGAATAAAATGATTTGCTTTGGATGTCTTAGTGTGGTTTTTGGTTTTGCTCTTGTTCCTTCATTGATCTTGCTTAGGAATACTAAGAAAATTCCATCCGTTCCATTTAAGTTGTACTTGGTACTGTTTTTGATCTTTTTTTTCTAGGCCTTTATAATTTGTTTAGGTTAGAAATCTAACCAATCAGTGCTTTCTCAGTGTGTTTATAGACCGTGCTTTTCTATTTCTACAATTTATCATAGTGTATAGCATATTACCATTTTAAAATAAACCTGTTGCTGTAACCAATCAGATGAGCATAACCTTTTAGTACTTGTTGTCTAATTAGATATTTTAAGTCGCTGAGTTACTCCAGTGCACAATTTAAAAGCAAACATCACTGGGACTGTAATTTATATGCAGATTGCAATTTGGCACACTGTGGTTGTCAAAGGTAATATATGCATTGATGAGAAATAGTAACAATGAGATGATTACCTAAGGTCTGTTTCAATGATTTTAGCAAAATCTACTATCTCCATGGGAAGAGGTAGTTCCCTGAAATTTTTTTATGAATTTTGCACCACACATTTATTATAACTTTATTCATGATTTTCTGTATTGTATGCTCAAACTGAATTACTGCCAGAACACCAAATTATGACAATATGTAATGAAGCATATTGTTTGACTCCTTTTCAGGATGGACCAACGAATTCACCTTTTAAAAGCAGGCGAGGCCGAAAGAAGAAGGTGAGAGGAAATTTGCATTACCGTTTGCATTTCCGTCTATATTGTACTTCCAAAAAGCTGTAGCATTAATGTCCCTATGCTTTTGTGAGGGGGGGGGGGGGGGGGAGCATTACTTTTCTGGGAGTAAGAATTTTTTTTTAAAATTCATACCTCTTTGGCTGCAGCAACGCTGTGACGCTGCTGGTGTTGCACGCTGGCTCTAAGACTTAGAGTTTACGTGACTGTTGGCAAATTTCTCAGTCCTCTGAGCAGAGAGCGGTGACTGACAGTCACCGCTTTCTACTCTGCCCATTCAATGTGGGTCTGTGGAGAGGGCGAGAGTGTCTGGTTCAGCCTCTCAGCAGTGTAGTGAGTGGCTAAGTCAGTTGCCAGTGAGGCATATGGGTGGATCACAACGTTTTGTATCCTTCCAGAGCCTGGACCAGCTCTGTGATGTCAGCCGACAGCGGACTTTAACCTGCCGTTAGCCAATTCTGGGTCACAGAGCAAAGGTGCACTCCTGTGACCCAAAAGAGTAGTGTGGCCAAAAAAGCTTTAGCCCATACATACCTATTTGCCATTGCTACAAGGGGATTGAATGTCAAAAGCTGCTCTTTTATTTCTTTACCCCTATACCAGACTATAGATCCCTTTTGGCAATAACTCCATTATTCTGACAGGCTCCATGACTTTTGCACTAAAGCCTGGTACACACAATCCGCTTGTTGGCCAACAAAGCGCCAGACTTTTGTTCGAAGGGCGTGTGCAAGGAACTTATCTTGCATACAAACTGTACACAATTGTCGGCCAACAAACCTGAATGTAGTGACATACTATGAGGAATTTCAGCTCTTGAGCACCACCCTTTGCGCACCTTCTGCTAATACTGTGTTTGAGCATTGATTCTGAGCATGCGTGTTTGTACTTTCAACTGTTATGTGACGGTCTGGTGTACACAAGATACGAAAAATCTGACAACAGACCGTTGTCTGCCGAAAAATTTACTAGCTTGCCATCCAACGTTTGGTGGAAAGTTGGACAACAATTTTCTGATGGCGCATACTAACAGTCGGATTTTAGGCAAACAGACTGTCATCACTCAATACCCTGTCTAAAATCCGATCGTGTGTATAAGGCTTAAGTCTACTTGTGTCTACCAGGCCACAGGTAGCAAACATCTCTGAAGGGACTAATCTAATGTCAGTGTCCAGTTCTTTTTAGCTTTTCATTCCCTTGCAATGTCCTGGCCTATGTCTGGAGGCAAAGAAGCAGTGGGCATCCTGTATTGCCGCATACACACGAGCGGAATGTCCGAAAAAGCCAGACGGGGAGCTTTTCATTGTATATTCCGATCGTATGTATGCCCCATTGGACTTTTTACGTCAAATTCTGACGGACCTAGAAATAAAACATGTTCTAAATATTTCAGACGGAACCAATTCCTATTGGCAAAATCACTCGTTGGTATGCTGTTCCGACGGACCAAAAATGGCACGTGCTCTAAAGCAAGTATGAGACGGAAGCTATTGGCTATTGAACTTCCTTTTTCTAGTCCCGTCATACGTGTTGTACGTCACCGCATTCTTGACGGTCGGACTTTGATGTGATCGCGTGTACGCAAGACAGTTTCAGCGGAATTCAATCTGAAAAACCTTCAGAGTTTATTCCGATGGGAAAACTGGTCATGTGTACAGGGCATTAATGTTCGAACTCGCTACAGATCGCTGTTTATATACTGTGTGTCTGTGTGTTTTTATACAGTGCATCCATAAAGTAATCAGTGATTCACTTTTTCCACATTTTTTGTTATAGCCTTATTCCAAAATAGGGTTGTCAACCCTCCCCCACAACTTTGTCCCATGTAAATCAGCATAAAAATCCCTAATGAACACTGCTTGTAGATATTTCCTTACTTGCTTAGTATTGTTGTAATCCTTTTTTTCTTTAGAAAAACATCACTGAGCATGCCCAGATCTCCCCTGATTTACAGTACATACAGTGTAAAACAGGGAATGGGACAGCAGTACAGCTGAAGCTGATAGGACTCGCACAGGCAAACACTAGGTAATCAGCACAAGTAAATACTATGAATTAAAGTAACTCAGCTGTGAACAGGGAAGCAGGGTTGCCATAGAAATGTTGGATTGAGAAGGAGGCTTTGTTAACAGTACAGGAAGTGCTCAATGTAAGGGCGGAAATACACTCCACTGTGGACTCAGAAAACAATACTTAAGATAGTGCTGCCTAACCCCTGGAAACAAGTTTTTTAAAGTTTCTTTAAACAGTAAGTAATATGCAATTTGGGCTGGATTACAGTGGCTATACTTTGATAATTACTTATTATAATGGACTAAATGAAAAGAAGCATCCGCGTGGGAGAGTTTACTTCCTCTTTAAATTCCTTATTTTCCTCAAAATTCAACAAACAATACTCCAAGAAGTTTGTTTGAAATCTTTGCAAATTTATTAAATAAAAAACGAAAAAAAAGTGCATGTACAGAAGTATTCATAGCCTTTGCCATGGCACTCCAAAATTTAACTGGGGTGCATTGTTTCCACTGATCTTCCTTGAGAATTCTGCAACTTGGAGTCCGCCTGTGGTGAATTCAGTTGATGATTTGGAAAGGCACACACCTGTCTATTCAAGGTTCCACGGTTAACAGTGCATGTTGGAGCACAAACCAAGCCATAAAATCCAAGGAATTGTCTGTTGACCTCCGAGACAGGATTGTATCGAGGCACAAATATGGGGAAGGGTACCGAAAAATTTCTGCAAGTCCCAAATGAACACAGTGGTCTCCATCATCCATTAATGGAAGAAGTTTGGAACCACCAGGACTCTTCCTAGAGCGGGCCACCCTGCCAAACTGAGCAGAAAAGGGCCTTAGGGAGGTGACCAAGGGGCCTGATGGTCACTCTGACAGAGCGCCAGAGTTTCTCTGTGGAGGGAGGAGAAGCTTCCAGAAGAACAATCTCTGCAGTACTCCACCAATGAGGCCTGTATGGTAGTCACCAGATGGAATCCACTCCTTTAGTAAAAGGCACCTGAAGGACTCTGAGCATGAGAAACAAAATTCTCTGTTCCAATGAAACAAAGATTGAACCCTTTGGCCTAAATGACAAGCGTCATGTCTGGAGGAAAACGAGCAGCGCTCATCACTTTGGTTGATACCATACCTACAGTGAAACGTGGTAGTAGCGTCATGCTGTGGGGATGTTTTTCAGCAGCAGGGACTGGGAGTCTAGTTGGGATTGAGGCAAAGATGAATGCAACAATGTGCAGAGACATCCTGATAAAAACCTGCTCCAGAGCTCTCTGGACCTCAGACTGGGGCAAAGGTTCATCTTCCAACAGGACAATGACCTTAAGCACAAAGCCAATATAGTTGCATAGTAAGGTTGAATAAAGACACCAGTCCATCCAGTTCATCCTGAGTGAGTGTCCATAATTGTCCCTATCCCTGCACATTGCATCTCATCAAGATGCTCTTCCATTTTTATTTAAGGTGGCCGTATATCGCTGTCAATTTACGCAGCGCACGACACACATTGGTCCCCACCTCACATTAATATACTAGGGCCAATTTTTGAACAGAAGCCAATTAACCTGCCATAATGTCTTTTTGGGGTGTGGAAGGAAACCAGAGTACCCAGAGGAAACTCATGCAAGCACAGTGAGAACATGCAAACTACAGGCAGGTAGTGCCGTGTTTGGGATTTGAACCAGCGAACACTTTTACTGCAAGGTGAGTGCTAACCACTACACCACTGTACTGCCCGAGATTTATACATTTATTTCAGATTTATTACATCGGCCCCTCCCTGTGCAGTCACAGTGGGGAGACAAGGCTGGTCTATGTACAGCTCATGTAAAGCGCAGCGTGGTCAGTCCGGGTCACTCTCCTTCTCCCGCTATTCCTTCGGTGTCACATTACCGACCGGAGACATGTTCCAGCAAATCCCTGTGGAGGTGATCACATAAGTCCAGATGCAGAAGGCAGCCCCGGAGGCCAGGATGGCGTTCCCATACTTGTAATGGGAGTCGGCTTCAGCTTTGTGATGAGATCGTCTGCTAGTTGTTCTCTGCACACCGCGACTGGAGACTTGTACCGTGGACCTCAGTACGGAGGACATCATCTTCCTCTTCTCAGCCTTGACACAAATGGAGAAAAACAAAATGGCAGTGCCGGATATCCGCTCTCCAGACGCGGCCCCTCACAATATAACAAAGAAGAAGCTACGGAACAACTCTGTATGTCTTTGAGTGTAAAATGCAAATTATTATGCCTTCCCTATGGAATAAAACCAAATCAAGTGAAAAGCAGCTACACAGAATGTGACAAATTCAAATCCGTGATGAAGGTAAATATGTAGCGCTAAACCAAACTACCGTATATACTCGAGTATAGGCCGACCCGAATATAAGCCGAGGCCCCCAATTTACCCCCAAAAAAACTGGCAAACTTATTGACTCGTGTATAAGCCGAGGGTGAGACATGCCTGTCCATCCCTGTGTGTGTGTCCGTCCATCCCTGTGTGTCCGTCCGTCCCTGTGTGTCCGTCCGTCCCTGTGTGTCCGTCCGTCCCTGTGTGTCCGTCCGTCCCTGTGTGTCCGTCCGTCCCTGTGTGTCCGTCCGTCCCTGTGTGTCCGTCCGTCCCTGTGTGTCCGTCCGTCCCTGTGTGTCCGTCCATCCCTGTGTGTCCGTCCATCCATCCCTGTGTGTGTCCATCCATCCATCCATCCCTGTGTGTGTGTGTCTCCATCCATCCATCCATCCATCCCTGTGTGTGTGTGTCTCCATCCATCCATCCATCCATCCCTGTGTGTGTGTGTCTCCATCCATCCATCCATCCATCCCTGTGTGTGTGTGTATCCATCCATCCCTCCATCCATCCATCCATCCATCCCTGTGTGTGTGTGTATCCATCCATCCCTGTGTGTGTGTGTCTCCATCCATCCATCCGTGTGTGTGTGTCTCCATCCATCCATCCGTGTGTGTGTGTGTGTGTGTGTGTGTCCAGCCTACCTGTGTCCCGAGCCTTTGTCCCGAGCCTCCGTCCCGTGTCGTGCCTTGCCTTCGTCCCGTCCCGTCCCGTCCCGTGCCGTGCCTTGCCTTGCCTCCGTCCCGTGCCCTCTTCGTCGGCGGCCATTGTAAAATTCAAAAGCCGCGCCTCCTCCTTCGCCTGTGATAGGCGGAACACTGAATTTCCCAGCAGCCTGTGTTCCGCCTATCACAGACGTCGTATCATCCTCGTCCGTAGTACGAGGATGATACGACGTCCGTGATAGGCGGAACACAGGCTGCTGGGAAATTCAGTGTTCCGCCTATCACAGGCGAAGGCGGAGCCGGAGGCGCGGCTTTTGAATCAGAATGGCCGCTGTCTGTCTGCTCGACACGCTGATCGAGCGGGCAGACAGCGATGACTCGAGTATAAGCCGAGGGGGGCACTTTCAGCCTCAAAAAAGAGGCTGAAAATCTCGGCTTATACTCGAGTATATACGGTATATTAAAGTGCAAACTTAGAAGTGCAGTTAATCGAGCAAACAATAAGTGAAAAAAATCCACATGGAAATTAATAAAACACAAAATGTCCATCTAGACACATGAATGAATAAACGGGATGTCACACAGCCATACGGGTCATCAAACTGTAAAACGTCTTCAACGTAAACATCAAGGTTCATGTAAGCTTACTAGAGATGTTGGACTCGACTATCATGAGATAACGAGTCACTCGAGCATGAATGCACCCATGGGACAGGTCAACGATGACTGTATATCCAATGTCAGGAAATTCCCGGATTAGCCTCACTCCAACTTCACACAGTATTGACAATGGATACTGCAGGCGGTACCAGGGCAGGGACTCCAGTAATGGCAAAAGATGACCCAAACCAAATCTTATGAGGGTACTGCAACCAAATGGTAAAGATCAACAGCACTTGCATCGGTGGACATAAAGAAAAAGGGGGGGCCTCCGATCGTGCTGGTCAAAAGACTGATGCTGGGGAAATTTCTACTTGCACTGACCACAGTCCGGCCCCATTAATGCCTGAAGGACAGTAAATCGTCCTTTTACTTATAAAGTTTGGAGACCCCTGGTTTGGATTAAAGCATATTCATGTGTTAGAATGGTCAAAGTCTAGACCTAAATCCAATTGGGAATCTGTGCCAAGATTTAAATTGCTGTTCAGACGTTCTTCATCCAATCTGACAGAGCTTGAGTTATATTGCAAAGAATGGGCAAAAATGTCACTCTAGATAGGCAAAGCTGGTAGAGACATACCCAAAATGACTTGCAGCTGTAATTGCAGCAAAAGTTGGTTCTACAGTATTGACTGTAGGGTACTGAATACAAATGCACGCCACATTTTTCACATATTTGTAAAAATACATTAAACCATTTATAATTTGCCTTCCACTTCACAATTATGAGCCACTTTGTTTTGACCTATCACATAAAGTACCAATACAATACATTTTATATTTTTAGTTATAACTTGACAAATTGTGGAAAATGTCAAGGGGGTATGAATACTTAATAATGTAATAATGAATAATAATTTTTAAGGCACTGTACATGGGGATTTTTTTATTTAATTTGCAAAGATGTCACTTTCACGTTGTTATTATGGGGTATTTGTAGAATTTTGATGAAAATGAATTTTTAGTCCATTTTGAAATAAGGCTATAAGATAAAATGTGGGAAAGTGAAGCACTGAATGCTTTCCGGATACACTGTATATAAATTCATTGCCAAAAATATTAGCACCCCTGCATTTGTCAGATAATGCCCCACTTCGCCCAGAAAATTGTTGCAATTACAAATGTTTATGCATTCTCATGTTTTGTTTCTTGTGTGTTGGTAAGAAACCAAAAATTGGATAACCAAAGCCAAATCTGACACATTCTACGCAAAAAAAAAAAAAAAATGGACTGGGCACAATTGTCCCCTCACAATTTTAAGCAATAAATGCATTCCAAATTTATGATGCGCCTTGTAATTTATAATTAAACTCACCTGTATCATTTTAACACTTGCTGACAATATAGAAATGACACCGGCAACCAGTTAAAATGGTGAAAAGTTAACTCGACCATTCTGTCGCGTGTCTCTGTGCCGCATGGAGGAGAGCAAGAGCAGTAAAGAATTGTGTGAGAATTTGAGAAAAAAATTTGGGATTTATTTTTCCATCAGTCCATACTTGCCTAAGTGGATGCAGCATCAGCCACCCTGCAATAAGCAATTGGTTTGCACAAAATTTATAGCGTTTACAAAATAGGGGATAGTTTTATGGCATTATTAATATATATTTTTTTTCTCTGCGACATGGCGGACACGTCACACTTTTTTGACACATTTTTGGGACCATTGTCATTTTATACAACAATCGGTGCTATACAAATGCACTGATTCCTGTGTAAATGACATGCACCAATCACATGGAGCAGAGATCAGCATCACTTGTTGCTAGGCAGAACGGGAAGATGCTGTTTACAACGGCATCTCCCCGTGAGACTATCGCGGGTATCCCCGCGGCGGTCGAGGACGCGGGACCCGCGACCGAACTCAGGTGGGTCCCGATCGGCGTGCACGCGATGGCAGGGCGGCATATAGAAATGGATGTACCTGTACGCCAATATGCCTGCCCGTGCCATTCCACCGACGTACATCGGCGTGCCTTGGTTGGGAACTGGTTAATATATGGGTACTGTAGACAGATCTCTGCATGTTTTGATTCTATGTTTTTATCTATTCTTCCTAGGCCTCTTTCTTATCGTTCTTATCTTATAAACAATGGCCAGATTTATTTATTTTTTTATTTTTATTTTTTTCCCCTTGGTTCTTTCTGTAGAAAAAGAACTATAGTTGCCTGGATGTTGTATACCTCTTTATATAATACTTTGCCTAACCTTTTCTTTAAATATGAAGGCATAAGGTCGTGAAACAGGGACAATTTGCGGAAACGGCAAATATGATTATGACTTTGTGTTTTTTGTTCATTCAGTTGGATATTTTGGCTGAGGCTGAGCGTAATGCAAGTGCTGCAGCAATAGGTCAACTAAAACCAAGTCCCAAAAGAGGCAGACCAGGTAAATATTTTCTAATTAAGAGAAATATTTTTAGGCTTACTAAAGGTCACTTCTTTTTTTTTTTTTTGTTAGATTATGGAGAATTAGAACACCTGCTCCCTTATTGCTGTCTGTGTCCCCATTATGGTGATTCACCTTCATTTGTCCTGTTCATTGCCAAAAGTGTAAAATCTCAAATTTTGGGTTGACAACAAAAAGGGGGGGTGGGACGGTAGATATGGACACTAGGTTATGGTGGCACCCTGGTATTCTCTCACTTTGGAGATATCACTTCCTGTTTTGGCTATGAGACGGGAAGTAAAGGGGAATCTCCCTTTTTTATAAGTGGAAAAAGTGAAGGTGCAGCGCTAATAACAATTTGAAATATAAATGGGTGATCTAAAGTGCATAGATAACCTGATGCACATCTAAATGTATCAAAGTTAAAATAATTGTGAAGATATCAATATACATGTGCAGCATTGAAATATCAGGTGATTAAACCAATGTATACCATACACACAATACAGTGAACCACCTATAAACCCAAAAGCAATAATAGAAAAAATTAATAAAGGAAAAAGTCCAGTGTGAGAGAGTGTTTGACGAAATGGAAATGTCCAAAATGTATGTATCTTGACACCCCAAATGTTAATTTTCAAGCCACCGCTGAATGTGCATGAAAAGGGGATATGGCGCAGCGCCACCAATAACACTGAGGCTTACCAGAAAGTATGGATTCAGTAGGACATACGCCCTATGAATCAAACAGATTTTGTTGGTGATTCTTCACCAAAAATAGTAGAGCCCGAGTGGATATAGGCATTGATACAATTGGATAAAATCTCACAAGGACCACTGGTCAACAAGAAAGGAAAACTCCAAGATATATAAAACTTCATGTGGATTCAAACATAGGCCAAAAAGGAGTAAACACACATAGCGTGAATCCACATAACACAATTTTATTAAAAATGAAAGGTTTACACTCACATTTTGGAAGAGGTAAAACAACCACTTGTTAATCGATAAAATGATGCAATGGGAACACCAGGCTTGATCCGACGCATTTCATCTACGCAGGTATTGTAGCGTTTCGGGAGCTTCCGCCATCCCACTTTCTAAGATCAAGAGTCTCCAGAGATTTTTTTTTTTTTTTCATTCCTCTGTACAGTAGCTTAACATTGCAGTGATTGGTCAAGAATCCATTTGTATAAATTATTGAAGCACCTCCACCTGTGATAACTGCCGATCTGCACACATGACGCATGCTTGCAGGCACGTTTGCTCAGCCATGAATTTACAGAGCATTTAAAAAATAAAAGGTTTTGCCCAGCATTAAAATATACTTCAAATGGTTGTGTGGGGAACAGAAGACAACAAGCTAGTCACATGTGAATTGTATCTGTTGTAATAAGCCTGTTTAAAGATGAGGAAAAAAGTTTTCAAAGATCCCGAAAAAAGTAGGCCCTTGCTTCTGGCCTTAGAACGCCTGTTATCCCAAGGGGTGATTATAGAAGTAGCTCGAGAAGAGCAAGGCTCGGGGTTCTACTTAAACCTCTTTACAGTTCCAAAACCAAATGGTCAGACCTATTCTAGATCTAAAGGACCGGAATCGGTTCCTAAACATTCGTTCTTTCCGCATGGAGTCAATCCACTCAGTGGTTTCCACCCTTCAAGGAGGAGAATTTCTGGCATTGATGAACATCAAAGATGCATATTTACATGGGCCAATTTTCCCCGCTCACCAAATGTTACTAAGGTTTGCGGTAGCGCTGCACCACTTCCCGTTTGTGGCCCTACCTTTCAGTCTTGCTACCGCACCTCATGTGTTTACGAAGGTTCTAGCCCCGCCCCTGACTAAAATAAGGGCTCGAGGCATAGCGGTAACAGCTTAGCTGGATTATTTGCTACTCGTAGAACAGTCTGTAGCACGCTTAGACTGCAATGTGCTCACCACAGTGAAGTATTTAGAGTACCTAGGTTGGGTCCTCAATCTAGAAAAATCTTCCTTACAGCCCCTAAAAAGGCTGGAATATTTGGGCATGGTCATAGACCCAGTCCAAAGCAGAGTATTCTTACCCAATTTAAAAGCCAAAGCCATAAAGGATTTGGTCCGAGTAGTCCAAACAAGGAAAAATCCTTCCATTCGACTATATGAGGTTATTGGGGAAAATGGTAGCCTCATTTGATGTTCCTTATGCCCCGTTTCACTCAACCACAGATGTCAGCCTTGTAGACTGGGGGGCAGTTCTGAAAAAAGCCTCTTCCCAGAGAAGCTGGTCCAGAGCTGAAGGGCTCTTGCCCATCAACATTCTGGAGATTCGGGCAATTCATCTGGCCCTCAGGGCCTGGACTTACAGGTTGCAAGGCTGTCCTGTTCGGATCCAGTCAGACAATGCTACAGCGGTGGCCTATATCAATCACCAAGGGGGCACCAATCCAGGGGTAGAAAATTTGGCAGGGGGTTTTCCTGAGCCGCCAGCAGCTGTGTCTAGGAGAATGGTGTCTACACCCCAACAAATTTCGGGCCATATGTTGGAAATGGGGTACCCCGGATAGACCTGTTTGCTTCCAGGTTCAACAAGGAAATGGACATCATTGTGTCAACAAGGGATTCGCTGGCACAAGGGTCAGATGCCTTAGCGATTCTGTGGGATCAATACTTTTTGATCTATGCGTTCCCTCAAGTCCTGCTTCTCCTGTGATTCCTTCAGAGGATCAAAAGGGAAGAGAAGCCTGTAATTCTGGTGGCCCAGGCGACCTTGGTATGCAGAGATCGTAAAGATGGCAGAGGGAAGACCTTGGGTTCTTCCGCTACGCCCAGATATACTCTCACAAGGCCCAATATTCCATCCTGTCTTAGGAAGTCTGAATTTGACGGTTTGGCTGTTATGAGCCGCATCCTGAAGACCTGTGGGCTCTCGGGTCCAGTCCTATCCACTCTGGTTAATGCTAGGAAGCCGACCGCCAGGCTCATCTATTACAGAATCTTCAAGGCATATGTTTCCTGGTGTGAATCCATGGGGCGGCATCCTAAAAAGTATACCGTTAGCAGTATACCTTTCTTTAATTAGGTGTGGAAGTGAGGCTGGCCTTGAGCACCATCGAGGGCCAGATCTCGGCCTTATCGGTATTTTCCCTATTTAGTCTTTCATGACAGCACACTTGAGACCTCAGCTCCTCCCTTCTCAGGAAACACCGCCTCCAACAGATCTTTAAGCCATTCCTTCCCTCCAGCCCATCAGTTTTGGTGTTTCCTAAAGCGAGGTGACATCGCTAGGACCTGGAGGCTGTCCTTGATCGAACAGCCGATAAAAAAGCCTTTCCCTCTATCAATCTGCTACAAAAGGTTTTGGATGGATTAAATTTTTTCTGTGAAAACACTGCTTCCTCTGAATTGCTACATGGCATCCATAGCTCTAAGGGACGCCTATCTGCACATTCCAATTGCAGAGGACAATCAGATTCCTCAGACTGACAGTAAGGTCAGGGGAGGAAATGGTACATCTTCAATTTCAAGCCCTCCCCTTTGGGCTATCCCCTCCTCCCTGGATATTCAAAGTTTTGGCGGAGGCTCTGGCCTTTCTGCCACGCCGGGGGAATCTTGGTGGTCGCATAACTAGATGACCTCCTTTGCTGGAGCAGCTGGTCCAGGATTTGCAGGTAGCAAGGAGTGTGTTGGAGCATCTGGGGTGGCTCTTAAATTTGGAGAAATCCAACCTGGTTCCATCCCAGAGGGTTACGTTCCTAGGTTACATTCTGGACTCGACCCAGCAGAGCTTCCCTTCCAGAAGAGAAAATTTGAAAAGTAGACAAAGCCTTGGCAGTTCTACAAAGCAATCGACAAATCTCCATAAAGGCCATGTCTGCTTTGGGACTACGGATTTCTGCCCTCCCAGCTGTAAGGTGGACGGGATTGCACTTCCACCCTTTACAGTTCATTCTGGAAGTTTGAGACCGCACTCAGGTTCCTGGACGCAATGGTTCTCATTCCATTACAGGTAAAGAGGTCCTTTTTGGTGGAGGAATGCAGCAAATCTTTAGCAGGGTCTAGAATGGGTACTGCCAGTGTCCAAGGTCCTTGCAACAGACGCAAGCGGCACGGGTTGGGGAGCACACCTGGGGATGAGTCTGGTGCAGGGATCTTGGAGGATAGAGGACGCGAGCAAGTCCTCGAACTGGAGAGAGTTGAAAGCTATTTGCCTGGCTCAGAGCTTTCGAACAGGAGCTCCAAGGACGACATGTCCAGGTCCGCTCAGACAATTCCTCAGCAGTTGCTTACATCAACCGATGGGGGAGCACCAGAAGCAGTTCCCTTTGGGCTCTGACGGAAACGATATTCAACTGGGCCGAGGTCACGGTGCTCTCACTATCCACAGTACACCTAAAAGGGGAGTTAAGCCAGATGGCAGACTTCCACAGCCTGAGGAAGTTGAGGGAGAGGGACCTGAGTCAAGTCATCTACAGGATGATTATCCAGAAGTGGGGGGGTTCCATGCGTGGACCTTTTCGCTTCAAGGGAGAACACAAAAGCTCCCTCTTCTTCTCTCTGAACCGGTGGGATGGGGCAATAGGGGTGGACACTTTCTCAGAGCTGGCATTTTTCCAAGTGCTATGCGCCCCCCCCCCCCCCCCCCCCCCCCCGGTACTGTTGCCCGCAGTCTTGAGGAAATTCCGGTCAGAGGACAATGACCCTGATCTTGATAGCACCACACTTGCCAAGGAGGCCATGGTTCTCTGTCCTAAAGAAGCTGGTGCTGGGACCACCTTGAATATTGCTGGTCAGGGAAGACCACCTCTATCAAGGCCCAATCTGCTGCCCTCATAAGGGGTTCTTCGAAAAGATTGCTAGCGACTCCTCTAAATTGTAGGAACGAAGAGACGTGCAAGATTTATTTGAAAGTCTGGAATTTTTTTTCATTTTGAGCCTATTGAGTCTTGTACGGTGAAATTTTTAACCCTCCAGTCCGTTTTTTGGTAGCAATCACTACCGCAAGGAGGGTTAGTGAGCTAGAAGCCCTCTCGAGGAGTGGCACCTTTCCTTCAAGTCTTTCCGGAACGGATTATTTTTAAAACTGATCTGGCCTTTTTGCCAAAGGTGGCTTCAAAATTTTGTATAAGCCAGGAAATCCCACTTTTTGTTCAAATCCTGTGAGGGGACCGGAACATGTCTTCCGCAGGTTAGATGTCAAGAGATGTGCACTAAAATACCTGGAGATTACGGAAAAGTTTAAGAAATCTGATTCTTCTTTTTTGTTTTTTTTCAGGGGCTATGAAGGGGTCCAAAGCCTCTAGACATACTATAGCCAGGTGGCTAAGGTTGGATATCCGTTAGGCCTATATAGCAAAGGGGGTGGAGGTCCCGTAAGGTATTGGGGCTCATTCCACTAGGGCCATGGCAACATCACAGGCAGAGTGGGCTGGGGCTACACCCGATCAGATCTGCAGAGCAGCAATGTGGTCAAGTTTTAAGACTTTTGTTAAGCACTACAGACTGGACTTAATGTCTACCCAGGACCAGGCCTTTGGGTGAAAAGTCCTGCAAGCAGTAGTCCCACCCTAGGGTAAGTGCTTGCTTATCCCCTCAAGTGTGCTGAAAGACGAAATGGGGAAAATTTGAAGTTACTTACTGGTAATGTTTTTTTTCCAAGAGTCTTTCATAACAGTACCGGTACCCACCCAAAATAATATCTTGCTGCTAGGATGTGAGAGCATCAGGAATATGAAGGTTGGTATGATGTATTCTTGTATCTCCCTAGTCTGGCCAGAGATTTTCGTGCAAAAATTTACGGGAAGGTGTGGCTTAAAGATCTGGTGGAGGCAGTGTTTCCTGAGAAAGGAGGAGGCAAAGTCTCAAGTGTGCTGTCCTGAAAGACTCTTGGGGGAGGGGGGGGGGGGGAACGTTACCAGTAAGTAACTTAGACTTTTTCATAGACTACTTGCCTCTCATTCCCTGATCCGGGCCTTTGTTCAAGGGGCACTGCGCTTGAATCCGCTGGGATTTAAATTTGGTTTTGTCTGTTTTAAAGAAACAACCATTTGAACCGTTGCACCATGTTCTTTTGATAAAGAAATAGATTTTTCTTGTAGCCATATCCTCAGCTAGGAGGGTATCGGAATTAGCAGCTCTTTCATGTAATGAGACATATTTGATTTTTCAAAGATAGGGTGGTGTTGCGTCCTCACCCAACCTTTTTGCCTAAAGTGGTTTCAGGATTCTATCTGAATCAAGATGTGGTCCTACCATCCTTTTTTTTTTTCCAGATCCGCAGTCCGCGGAGAAGTTGTTACTCTTTAGATGTTGTAAGAGCAGTCAAAATCTATTTGCAGACAACAGCTCAGATGCAAAAGACTGATCATCTATTTTATACTGCAGAAGCCCCAAAATGGGTCAGGCAGCGCCAAAGTCCACTATCTCTAGATGGAGTCGTCAGGTTATTATTCAGGCTTATGGTTTGAAGAAGAAAATTCCTACTCTTCATTTTAAAATGCACTCAACTAGAGCAGTTAGTGCTTCTTGGGCAGTGCACCACCAGGCTCAGATCTGCAGGGCTGCGTCTTGGTCTTCGGTCCATACATTCACTAGATTCTATCAGGTGGATGTAAGAGGGCACAAGGGTCCCGCCTTTGGGCGCAGTGGGCTGCAGACAGCAGTATAGGTCCTCATGTCCGATGGCGGTCTGTTTCTGATCTGTCTCCCTCCCCTCAAATTTGGGCATTGCTCTGGGACATCCCACTTAGTAATTATCAAAGGCTTTGTGTCCCGTGATATATGAACAAGAAAATACAATTTTTAAAACTGCTTACCTGTAAAATCCTTTTCTTGGGAGTACATCACGGGACACAGAGCTCCCACCCCTCTTCGGGATTATATGTTAGGATACTTATTGCTTTGCTACAAAACTGAGGTACTTTACATATGGGAGAGCTTATATAGGGGAGGAGCTCTCCTTGTAATTAGGATTGCCAGTTTCTAACCCACTTAGTAGTTATCAAAGGCTCTGTGTCCCGTGATGTACTCCCAAGAAAAGGATTTTACAGGTAAGCGGTTTTAAAAATCTTATTCTGCCAGTAGTCCTTGGTCTGCACTTGACCTACCCTTGCAGATGTGAATAAAAGGCCTGAGTTCCCTCCAGTCTTGGATAGTTTGAGTCATTTTCCGCTCAGATCAGGCTCTTCGGAATTCCACCCTGGTCGCTGATATCGTTCTTTATCCACAAGAGGGGGCTAGTTCACCCCTTATGCTCCTTTTTATTCTCTTTCTCACATTTTCCTATTACTACTTCACAGACTAGAATTCTGCCCATTTGCTCTAGTAATGGGAATTCCAACTATTTCAGAGGAGACAACTGAGATGATCTGTTGAGAAACTTGGAATGGTTGCTGTCATCAGAGGAAGCTCTGTTTTTTTCGCAGTGTTGACATTTAGATTGTTACTCCTTGTTCACTATACTTCCCAGTGATGGGTGCACAAACCAGACTTTAGAGTCCATTGTGCCTTCTAGCAAGCTGTAGGAAAGGTGTCATGAGAGTTTACCAATGGCTTTCCGTTGACACCCTCCCATCAAACTAATTGGTGAATCACTCAAGACAATAGTTGTATGCTCCCAAGACCTCTTGCTCTCTAACTCCCTTGTCACCTTATCCCATGCTCGCCTTCAGGACTTCTCCAGAGCCTCTCCCATCCTCTGGAATGCTCTACCCCAATCTGTCCACCTTTCTCCTACTTTGTCCACTTTCAGACGTTCTCTGAAGATTCATCTCTTCAGAGAAGCCCATCTGGCCCCCACCTAACTGTACATTTATTTTTTCCATCAGTACATCCCCCACAATAATTACCTGTTGTATCTCTTGACCTTCCCTCTTGTAAGCTCTAAGGCGCAGGACCCTCTGATTTCTATTGTATTAAAGTGTATTTATATTTGTACGGTCTACCCTCAAGTTGTACTATATAAATCCTGTATAATATGCATGGTGTCTCCAGTCTTAGCAACTGAGACCTGTAACTCTTCCTTCAGTGATCATAAGTAGCTTGGTCGTTTCCCTCTTGCAGTGTCAGTCACCTGTGATGGATGGTCTTTGGTAATGGTAACTTTTTTTCTCTTTCGCTCATTGATGGACACAGCATCTTCATCTTGACCTTGGGGTTATATCGTCCCTTTAGGAGAGGACTAGGCAGAAAGTGTTAAAAACAGCAACACTTGCACAGTACCGCCCAGGGGGCGGTCCTACTGGCTATAACCCCTCACACTACATCCAGCAGCTCAGTTTTTTTCTGCCTAGTGTAGGAGAACCTGGCTCCCGGTGGCACCATTGGTCCTGGGAATTTTTTTCTTTCGTCTGCATTTTTGATTCCTGCGATCTACAGTCAACAGCTGGGCTGGGTGTTGGGCTGGATAATATAGATCCTGGTAGTCTCCGCAGCCTGGCCATCGAGCATGAGCAGGCCCTAGCTATGCACTGGGTCGGCCACAACGTGCCCCGTCTGATCCAGGGGCAGCCGGTCAGCTAAGTGCTCCAGGACACACATATGACCGGGCTATTGCTGTCTGTGTCAGTGTGCCGTGGCAGTCAGTTGTACTGTTCGGGTGATGGGTCTGTCTGTGGAATGCGTCAAGCAGTCACTGCAGGAGGGTTAACTATGGTTCCACCTGTTTTGGCAGGATGGAGCAGCTGGGCATTCCCTGGGAGGTCGACTAGGGGATCTCTCACTATCCTTTTCTTCTCTCCCTGTCCCTTCCCTCCTGCCTATGTTATGGGCCGCTGTGTGACTCGGCACATGGGGGTGCTATGCACGTATCTGGCCGGGGGGGTGCTCTGGGTCCTGGCAGGGGGCTGTGCTGGGGGGGGGGGGGGGGTCAGCTTGTCCTTTTCCCTGTTTCTGGGCCATGGTGGGGTGTTTGTGCTGTGTTTGACATGTGGGGAGGCCGCCGCGCGCTCTGCGGCCATTTTCTTGTAGCCACAGCCAGTTTCTTTCCTTTCAGACATTTTCTGGAAGTTTGGCCATTTTCTCTGCACCCTCAAATGTTTTAGTAGCCTCAGGTAGTTTTGCCTCTAGCGCTGGGTGCTTGTTTCCTTCTAGAACAGCGAGCTTTTCACACACACCTCGTGGATGAAACAGGGGAAAGCGGACAGCAGCATCATGGCGCAGTACCTGGGTTAGGGTGGTGAGACGTGCAGGGGGCCCCTCAGTCTGTGGCAGCTAGGAGGGTGGACATTTTGTGCGACTTGCCTTAGGGCCCTAAGTGGTGACAGGCGAGTGTGGGTCAGCATGGTGTTGGAAGTTCCCAGACAAGAGTTCCCAGTCCGACACGGACACCTTTGTCCCTCAGGTGAGGGACAAAAGCGTCCCTGATTTCGCAAGCCAAACAAGCCTGCGATCAAATCTGTTACCACAAGGAGGTTTGCCCCCGCCCAACTCTCGGGGGGGGGGGGGGGGTCGCCTTTCATCAGGATACAAACAGATTTTTTCCCTCCCAACCTTCATCTTCCAGCTCATCGGGAAGCCCTGTTCGGGTCAGTACAGGACCTGCTGTTTGCGCAGGGTGATAGTACCTGTACCGAAGCCGGAAAGGTTTCAGGGATTCTCAATCTGTAGTCCCAAAGAAGGAAGGGGTCCGTCCGGTCCTGGACCTCAAGGCCCTCAACAGTTTTGTGAAGGTACAAAGGTTCAGGATGGAATCAGTTCACTCAGTGGTTGCTGCACTCCATCGGGGGGATTTCTGGCATCCCTGCACATCAAGGACGCCTACTTGCATGTCTCCATATGCATCAAGCATCAGAGGTTTCTGCGATTTGTGGTCGGGGACGAGCACTACCAATTTGTAGCTCTCTTTTGGCCTGGCGTCGGCACCGAGGGTCTTCACCAAGGTGCTAACCCCAATTTTGGCTTTGCTAAGGCAGCGAGGGATCGCAATCATGGGTTACCTGGACAACCTCCTTCTGAGAGCACCTTCCACCTCAAAATTAAGGGAGGATGTGGCAATCGCTATGAAAACTCTTCGGAAGTTTGGGTACTGAACCTACAGAAGTTGGTGTTGGCGCCGACTCAACGCCTGGAGAACCTGGGCCTGCTTGTGGACTCCTCAGAGGTGAGTCTTTCTCCCTTCGGACAAGCTGCAGACTCTTCGCAGCGACGACCGGCTGTGGGACACCAGCAACTTCACCGCAGCTTGGTTTTGCATGTGAGTCCTGGGTCTCGTGGTAGCCACTTTTGAGGCGGTACCGTATGCTGAATTCCACACTCGAGTCTTGCAAAAGGAGATCCTGTCCAAATGGGACAAATCTCCGTTGTCCCTGGATTGTCAAATTCAGGTGAGCCAGCTCGTCGGGGATTCCCTGCTCTGGTGGCTGAGGTCGCCGGCCCTTTGGACCGGTAAGTCGTTCCTTCCTCTTCATTGGATGGTGATCACAACAGACGCCAACCTGACCGGTTGGGGAGAGTTTGGGGCGTACAGTCAGCTCCGGGTCGCTGGATCCAGGAAGACTCACGCCTGCCGATCAACATGCTGGAATTTCAGGCGATCAGGTGGTGCCTCTCCACATGGTCACAGAGGCTGCGTGTACGTCCGGTCAGGATCCAGTCGGACAATGCCACAGCGGTGGCATATGTCAACCATCCAGAAGGAACAAGGAGCTCTGCTGCAATACTGGAGGTCGCTCACATCCTGTGGTGGGCAGAGCGGCGCTTGCGGGCTCTGTCAACCGTGTAGATTCCGGGCGTAGAAAACTGGCAAGCGGACTACCTAAGTCGTCAGATGCTGGATCAAGGGGAATGGTTGCTACATCCTGATGTATTTTGGCTCCTTTGCCTAAGGTGGGGCACGCCGGATGTGGATCCTCTGGCTTCTTAACTCAATCGTAAGGTACAGAGGTTTGTGGCCAGGTCAAAGGATCCCTTGGCGGACGCCTATTATCCAGTGATTTATGCTTCTCCCCCACTCAAACTTCTACCACATCTGCTTTGCAGAGTGGAGGCAGAGGAGATTCTGGTAATTCTGATTGCCCCAGATTGGCCTCTGCATCCATGATATTCCGACATAGTACGAATGGTGGTGTGGATGTTCCTTGGCGACTGCCGATGTCTGAGGAACTTCTATCGCAAGGTCCAATACTTCATCCTGCTTTACCGTCTCTGGCTTTAACAGCATGGCTGTTAAAAGCCAGGTGCTAAGGAACCAAGGTCTGTTGGATTCGGTAATATCCACTATGCTGAGAGCACCGAAGTCATCATCTCGGAAGATTTATCATCGTACGTGTTTCCCATGTGTGAGGAGATGGGGTGGCATCCGTGCAAATACTCGATTTCCAGGATCCTGCTGTTTTTGCAGCGAGCATTGGATAAGAAACTTGCCTTAAGCACCATCAAGGGGCAGATATCAGCTTTGGCTGTCTTGGGGGGAAAAAAAAAAGAGACCCTTGGTGACTCATTCATTGAGTATGTTTGAATCTGGTGCGCTCGATGCTTCAGAAACCGCCGTTTGAAAACATTAGGGAGAGCCCCTTGTTGAAACTCTTTCAAAAAGTAGTCTTTCTAGGGGCTATTACATCTGCCAGGAGGGTTTCTGAGTTGGAGACCTTGTCTTGCAAGTCTCCCTACTTGATCTTTCACAAGGATAAAGCGGCACAGACAGATTGTGGTTAAGGCTTATGCCATAAGGGGGCGGACGCCTCCCTTTCCTGTCACGGCACATTCTACCAGGGCAATTTGTGCTTCTTGGGCTTTCTAACATCAAGCGTCCCTTTCCCAGGTGTGTAAGGCGGCGACCTTGTAGTCCGTTCACACTTTCACAAAATTTTACAAGGTTGATGTTTTGCATGGTTTTGCAGGCGGCTGTTTAAGGTTGCAACTCCTCCGTTGAGGAGCGCTGGTTATTATGGGTGGAGTTATTTTCTTGCTGTTCCCACACCTCGTGACACTGCTTTGGGAAGTCCCTAAGGTCAAGATGAAGATGCTGTGTCAGTCAATGAACGAAAGAGAAAATAGGATTTTTTTACTCCGCGTGAAAGGATTTAGTACAAAAGAGTACAAAAATCCTATTTTTCTTTTTTTTAACCAGTGTGTTGTCAGATTCCCCTTTCCAGATATTCAATGTAGATGAGGGGGGGGGGGGGGGGGGGTGGAGAATACTCCCACTTTGCTATTGTGTTCTGATGGAGGGACGCTTTCTTTGCTGTCAGGGGAAAAAAACTGACACAGGGCCAGTCCCTTCTTTATTCTGTCCAAAACTGACTCTGTTGTGGTCTTTGTCAATCTTGTGAACTTTGGAGTTAAAGCTAACCACGCAGAAAATTATATTTCATCTAAAATCTTAGCTTCCACAGAACCCAAAGTGCCTAAACCAAGGGGAAGACCAAGGCTGAAGCCACTACCTGCTTCGCCAGATCGCGAAATGTGAGTGTTTTTCTTCATTGTTTATAAGGTGGGGTTTAATATGTTTAACATGTATTTGATTATTATTTTATTTATTACAATTTTATATATTGTGTTTTTTTGCAAAAAGGAACTTTTATTGTAAGCTTAAAGAAAAGCATTTCAGAGATTTATTTAAAAAAAATTCATAATAAAAGTTTTATAATATACCTTTACAAAACATCTACAAACATTGAACTTATTCTCCCTGAAAAAGGACACGCAAGAGGATATATGATCGCAATACACATCTAAATTGTGATTTTAAATAATGGAGTACAGGGAGAAAACAACTTGGTTGTTTGACAACACATGGCCACTCTGTGAAATTGGTTGAGGTTTGAACCTTAAATTGCATATGCATAAATTTACTCTCAGAGCAATAAGAATGTGGAACTCCCTTCCTCAGTTTGGTGGTGTTGGGGTGTGTGTCTAATTTAAAAAAAAAGTAGTTTTGCATGTTGGTGAATGCAATCTAATCACTTACAGATGGGGAATAGTAATGACCTAAACACATACTGACAGGTTGAATTGGCCTCAGCTTCAAACCCAGTGTAAAAGCCCAATTGCTTTCACACTGGGGCGCTGCTCTGGCAGGACATCACAAAATGTCCTGCCAGTGGCTTCTTTGCAGTGGTGAATACACCGCTTCTGCCCATTGAAAACAATGGGGCAGGGCTGCTATACTGCTGGCAAAGCGCCGCTGCAGCGTCATTTTGCAGGTGGATTTAACACCTTTTCAGCCAATAGCGGGGATTAAAACCGCCCCACTAGAGGCCGCATAGCGCCGCTTTACCGATGACGCCTGGGGAGGCTCAGTGTGAGAGGTCTAAAGTTCAGAAAACATTACTGCAGTGCCAGCTCTTTGTGATATACCGCTCCTCCTGTGTAACTCAATGTAAATCTAAGCCTCTGAATCCCTTAATTAAACTTGCTCGTTGTGTCTGCTCTCCTTCCGCTCCGCCTTATCCTTGTGTGTAGCTTTTGATTGGAGAAGAGTGGTCAGGTGACTGTCAATGAACGAGAGGAGAGCAGTCACATGACCGGGTCCACAAGGGAGAGCGGCGTTAATGGAGTTATTTA